>NC_142817.1:50000-683666 GCF_057945365.1 Rhopilema esculentum | reverse complement strand
AAAGGGCTACCATTTTCCAAGCTTTCTCTAATACCAGTTATATCATAGTGACAAATAAACAAATGTGCGAGATTTCACCAAGCAATTGGACTGAGTCATACTTATTTACTTAAAAGTAGTCTTCCTTTCAGATTATCGGACATACAGCATATCTTTTCTGCTATTGTCCGCAAAGTACTGTCAAAGAAATTTTTTAACTCAAAATATCCTTCTCGAAAATTTTTTGTTCTCAAAGAGCCCTAAACTTGTAAGAAAGAATACATCATTCATCATCTTCAGAAAGTCTTGCCTTCCAAGCTTACTTAAAATACTTTGATATTCTTTGTAAACAAATTGACAAGTGGTATATTCTCAGGCTCTCCTTACACTACATTTTGTAACCTGGGCTAAAACCAGGCTTAACCTAACCCGTAAAGATTGGTTCTAGTTCGGTTCATATGCGGTTCAAGTTCGGTTCAAGTTCGGTTCAAGTTCGGTTCAAGTTCGGTTCAAGTTCGGTTCAAGTTCGGTTCAAGTTCGGTTCAACTTGAGTTAAGAAAATCCAGCCTAAACCTAAACTGAGTGTTTGGTAAATCGAGCTCGATGTGAATCAGAAGTAAATGCAAAGACCAAAGAAACTATTTGAAAAGACGAAATGTTTTGTATATAATACACCAATTTTTAATTCTCAACGCAAATAAATGTGCAAACGCATGCGCTGATCAACCAGGGTTGGGCTCAGCTCTTATCAAACCCAGGTTAGAATGCGTCATCTGACGGGGGCTATAACTATTATGCCAGTCAGCTTGAGACGGGGCTTAATTATGTAATTGTCAAAGAAGCAAGCATTGAACAAACCTTCTTTGGTTCTCCATTCCTCTATATATTCATTTGCTTTCCTATTATAGATGTTATATGAATCCAGCCTTGCTTTGATTTCCTGCAGTTTCAAATTCTTTCTCTCAAGTATCTCTAGTTTCGGAATGCGTCTTTCAACAATCATCAAAGGAAACGAAGACTTGGCTGCTGCCAACCTTGCATTGGCATCGGCAGTCTTTTCTTTTGCAGCTTCATACTTTAAATTTTGAACCATAATTCTTTCTGCAATTTTTGCTTCTTTCTTCGCCATTATTGACGTAAATAAGCTTTTTTTCCTTTTTAACACTGGTTTTGATTGCACCTCATCTGCTCTCACTTCTTTGTCATTTTCATTGTCAGTGATCTGAAATAAATTTATGACAATAAAAGCTTATTATAATAGCTTTAAAAAATTCAACAAAGAAGGCTAAAATGGCATTTACGAGCTTCCGGATGAAACATTTTTGGCAAAAGACAGATCTTTTTCATCATTCCTGGGTTGACTTTTTTGACCAATATTTTCAATCTTTTAACCTATTCAGTGCATGACTTTTAACCTTTTAAGGTTTTTATAGATATTGCCTATTCTCCTGAAACATTTATTTCACTTTAAATGTCAGAAGCCCTTTGTCTTTCCAGGTAAATTAAAATTCATTGTGTTAATGACATCAAACGTTTTTAAAAGAAATTTTTTAAAACGATCCCAGTGCAATCCTCAGTTTCCAATGACCGCCAATCTGAGCCCCAATTAGGTGTTTTTTTCAATTGTTTATTTAACTAATTTGATAGTAAGACTCGAGTTGAGTTTAAAAAAAATAAGGGGGGCACTTGTGCTGTTTTCGCCAATTATTAAATTAACAATTTGGCCTAGGGGGCTTTTTATTGTGAAAATTCGATTTTGAAATGAGAAAAACATCGAGAAAAATTGTTCTTTGAATAGGCGTGTCTGTTTGATTAATATTATGTGAAATTTCCTGCGGAAAACCCGATTGAGCCTCCAGTGGAGTTTATCGATATAAAAACTAGTATAGTAGGTTGGGAGCTCATTCGAGGGGGAGATAATAA
The DNA here is from genome assembly GCF_057945365.1 of Rhopilema esculentum. Classification (NCBI taxonomy): domain Eukaryota; kingdom Metazoa; phylum Cnidaria; class Scyphozoa; order Rhizostomeae; family Rhizostomatidae; genus Rhopilema; species Rhopilema esculentum. Next base: position 681,764 of record NC_142817.1, on the reverse strand, counting down.
ACAATTGTTAGTTTCAGGATGGGAGATGATTCGAAGAAAGCATTTATGAAGGGGCCATTTGTTGCGTTCTTCTATTCTCGGATTCGAGCTATTTGTATCTTCACATTTGGCAAAAATGGATAACAGAATTGGAACCTTCATGTTGAAATTAGTCTGTGCCAACTATTTCAAATTGTTTGGGCCGTCAGGCTGCGAATTACCCCATTTTCAAAGTTTAGCCTTTACTATACATTTCAATAGAATTTGTTGCTGTAGTGAAATTTTTTCACTGCAGCAGCAAGTTCTGGTCAACTCTAAAGAAATATCTAAATATTCGAAACAAAGTAACATGCGACCGAACGGTCCAAACAACATGAATTTTTCAGTATAAACTAATTTAAAGATGAAGATTTCAATTCTGAAGTCCATTTTTGATAAAGATCCGTATATAGCGAGATACAAAATTGATGACGTCAACTTGAATTCATCAATTCTCTGCTACAAAGCACTTGCCCCTTACAGAGAACCTTTCAAAAACTTAAAATCTTTTGGTGCGTAACTGCTACTAGACACCATAAAAATTTGCAGTTATTTAGTGCATTTAGAAATAAAAATGTAGCAAATTTATTTCTATAAACAGTAACTAAACTAGGGGTATCCATCGTTTAAAAATAATAATATTCACACAATTTCAGGCGCCTTTAGAATTTACATAATGGCATGGCTCCATTACAAACCAATTGCTAGAAACCAACAAATACACCTAAAGAATTATTATTCATATATCAGACAGAGAGAGTTTTTCAAGTGACGTTTTTTTCAAAAATATTTTTACTTTCCATCAACTCAGAGAGAAAGCACAGAAAAATAGAATCTAAAATAGGAGAATGGTTAGCCCCCTAAACAGAGGTTCTTTTCTAAAATGTCTTCAACAATGGTTTGAATGGCTCATTGTAAAAATTTGACAATTTTCACGACAATCTCAGGCTTCAATAACCAGCTCAATTTGCCTAAATGGCCTGAGACCTGCCACCAAAGATCTCCAGCCATTTTCACAAAAACTTAAAGCTTAACCAGTACTCTAGAGCTTGCTTTACTTTGTAAATCGTTCCTCAGAGCGATTGAAATTAGACTCACCTTTAAGCTTTCAAAATAAAACAATGTTTTTTTACGTACTTACATTCCAGCTAGCTTTATTATTTTTGTTAACTGTGTGATTCTGCTTCCTTTTAGACCAGGCTCAGTCGATATAATATCTCTGCTTATCGTTTTGATTTTTTTTTCAATTATACTTCCCACTTCCTTGATCGGACGCTCTCAAACAGAGACTACTCTCGGCTACCCTACAATTCAAAAGATCTGACCCCCCAAACATTTTTGAAAGAACAACTCGCAAATTTCTCTAGCAGAATAATTCCTTGCCTTTAAATAATTCTCTAGCAAAATATTCCTTGCATTTTTGTCCCCTACTCAGAAATTGAAACCTGCCTTTAAGTATCGATGCTTCAAAGCACTTTTTAAAATATTCACCGGTGTCTTGTACTTTTTACCACAGCTCAGGTTTTTAAGAAGAAAAGCTGCTACTTTAGTCTCCTAAATTGATTTGCCAAAGCCAAGGACAATATTCGACTGAGCTATCAGCTGTGATATTTATCAAATGATGAAGAAATATAGCAGTCATAAGGGCTCTATAAGATTTCAATACCAGACGGTTAAAGCAGGGACTCAAAGAATTTCAAATTTGGTGAAATTTGGTAGGAAGAGGGGTGCAGTGGCAGTTGAATTTTTGTTTGAGGGTTCAAAGGAATATTTTTCTAAAAGTTCATACGAATGCTCAGAAATTTTCCGACAAATCTAATTCTCCATTGGGGCTGTAGCCCCCTGCCACCAACAACTCCGCCCTTTGGTTTTAAGAGACATATTGGCAAGAAAAGAGGATACTTTTCAAAACTTCTAGCAAACGTGATTTCAAGGATAATTTTAAGCATGCATGCGTCCACCCGAGCTCTGTCTTTCATAGGTTAAGTGCCGGGCTATTTACACCTAGCAGCTGTACGAATGCAAATTTGAAACCACGTACGCAAAACCGCTAACAAGAACTCAAGAATGCAGTTGAGTTGCGGAAATAGAAAGAAGCAAATGCCTGGTTTTGTAGAGAATTGATTTTACACATTCTTTCATCTTTGGTTTAACCTCTAGAAAAAATACCTGCAAACACTGTTTTAACATCAATTCTGTATGCAGAAGTCTAATTTAAGGAATATAGTTCTTGTAACAGGGGCGGGCGTTTGCCTTAACCTTGATCCCAGTCGTCCAACCAGCATCTTCAGACCATTTTATATATGAGATCTATTCCTAGGGGAATGTTTGCAAAAACCAAGCTGTACCGGCACCAGCATTAATTTTCCGGAAGGGGATCAATACCAAAACCCCTGGAGACTCCCGGCCGTCACACTAAAGTTTTGAGAGAAGAGGGGATATTTTTGTATATGCAAGGCAGAAGAGTCTCTATTTACAGTGTTTACACAACATTTCTTGTTGATACGTGTGAGAAAATTTCATCAAACGTACGTTACCAACCTTGTCACAACGGTTTTCCTCATTGGGGATCATATCATCTTTGGAGCTGATTACATCATGAGAATTCTTCCTAACTTCTTCTTCCTTTTTGTTATCATCAGCAATGCTGTTCTCATCAACAATGCTGTTCTCATCAATAATGCTGTTCTCATCAACAATGCTAAACCTTGCTTCAACATAGCTAGCCTCCTCATTTGTTTCTTCTGTTGCTATTGGTGATGACTCACGCGGCGCATTTCCATTACTTTCTTCTAACTTGTCTTTACTCGCTAAATCATCTTCCTTATCAGAACCAACGACTGTTTTTCTATCATCATCGTCTTCGGCCATCTCATCCGCAGTGATGTAATCTTCAACATCAGTGTTTCGCTCTGAGGAGGGAATCCCCGCCGGGGCTAAGCATGCTTCAGAGACACTTTTCGGTGAATTTCTTATTGTATCGCCGCTCTCAATGCACAAGATGCCATCTTTGTCAATCTTTGAGAGATTTTCCCGACTTCCCCCAAATTCAGAGTTATCATCTGCAGTGAGATAATCCTGTGTTTCGTAGCCTAGTTGGTCAGACAAAGTGGCTGCCTCAGACTTCTCATCCACGTCAAGGTTTGAAAATTTATCGGCAATTTCTCCGTCACGATTTCTTATTTCTCGAAAAACATCATCATCATACACAGGTACATTGTCGCCATCACAGTCTATTTCCGACCGTTCGTCAGCCGTTACGTAGTCATCTTCCGTGTGGTCTGTTTCACTTGGAAGTTCTCTTCTCTCCAGGCTATCCTCGATTTCGCTCATAGCAGCCTCGCTTTGGAATGGAGTCCATCCACCGTAATTGCTGGAGCTTCCCTCAATAGATGCTGGAATGTTCGATGCCGCCAATCGGCCATCTCCTAGAGATTCAGAACTGCCATATTTTGCTGATGCAACACTAAAGTAATCACTCTCCTCCTCTTCAAATGCTTCGTGCTGTTGATCAAGCTGAGTTGCTTCACTAGAAAGTCCATGTTCATTATCAATCAGCAAACTCGCCTCTTTACTTTTTAGAGATTGACAGTCATCCATCTCCATCAGCATCCCTTCAGCTGTTTTATGCTCATAACTGTCTTCATTTAAACTTTCTATATTATTGTCACGACTTACAGCAGCCATTCCATAATATTCTTCATCTTCTTCAAATCCTTCTGCTTTTTGATTTGTTTCTTCAGCACAATATTTGCCATGGTGTTTTGTGTCTGATATCTCTTCAATTAACGTATCCATTATCTCTCCAGGCATTGTCTTCTCATCTAAACTTTCTGTCTTATCGTTCATTTCATTATTTTCAATATTGTTGCCTTTAACTGTCGAACTTTCCAAATAATAAATATCTTCACTCTTTTCTGATATTTCATCCAAAGCCTCGTTTACAGCTGCTGTCTCACCTCTATTTGAATTTACAGCTTCCTTGAATTCATCCTTGTGGCCTTCTGTGTCATTGGATATTTTTAAAGTCTGCCGCAAATCGCTGCTGCTGCACTCGTCTTGTGCTATTTTATCTTCATACTTTATTAACCTTTCTGTGCCGGTATCAGGCATCTGTAAACCATCCTCAACAGATGCAGACGGAACATCATCAACAACTTCACAATTTCTCTGCTCTGCAAGCTCTGGTTGACCTTCACCTGTGTCGGTCTGGATGTCCAATCCACCTGGCCCTTCAGCAGATATCTCCATAATAAGGACAGTAAACAACCCGATTGCAGAACGGCATCAACTTGTTGACAACGCCCGAGGCAGTGATACAGGAAACAAAACGAAAGTTTTGCAAAGTTCAGGCCTTTGTCTAGAATTGTATTTACAAGTGCTCCTGTAACTGAGGTGGGCAGGTGCAGCGCTTTCCGCTAACAAGAAAACAACTGCCACAGCCTAACAATAAATATTTTGTAAAGAAACTGTTATTAGCAAGTCGAATGCATCAGAATCTATGTAAATTACCTATTGAATCTTGTATGAACCTTTGTACTGACTTAGCGCAATAATCCTACAATGAATTCGCAAAGATAGCTTCGCGTAAGCTTAGTTTCAAAGGAATCATCCGAAAAATCTTTAGTAGCATATTTAGATTAAAGCATATTTAGTAGTAAGAAGTGAATTTCGTCGATTCTTTAGAGACAAACGTTTGACAATAATAAGTCTAAACATTTGCCACTGACATCATTAGCGCGAGTCTTGCCTACCTTTGTATGGCGTCCAAGCTTTTGTCTTGTTGAAAAATCTTCTTGTCTGGGCATGATTTTGAGAAGAGAAATCAAACAAATATGAAAATTCATTCAAAATATTTAGGTGTTCATTTATTCTTTTGAAAATTCATTTAGTTGTACTGAATGGTGCTTATGAAAGCATGCTATCTATGCGGAAACAGAGATTGATCTTTTCAATAAATGACTGAGGAGAACTATATTAAGTATCAGTTTTGGTCCATTTTATTAATTCATTACTAATATCATAATTTCATTCATACACTGACAAATCAAGTTCATGAGGTTGGCCCAATGTTGAAGAATTAGCAATGGCTTAATACAAATTAGCAAAGGACCAGAACAAGAAATCATGAAGTTTCATCTGAAATTTGATGACGCAATAAACACAACAAGAACACAAGACAACCAACACCAAACGTACGTATGATGCAAATTAAATTAAAGGTCGATGCACCTTAAGATCCGACAGGCCGATGCACCTTAAGATCCGACAGGTCAAGATTTATTGCTTTTGAAGATCAGCTGATAAGCACCAAGCTCTTCTTTCCGATCATGAAGATCAGAAAAGATTATTCGACCTGCAATTGACGGAGGTCACCTGATCTGTAAAATTATTATGCAAGAATTCGTAGTGCAGAACAGTCGGATAGGAAAAGTCAATGATATGCGATCGCTAAAAAATCTAAGCCCATATATGCATGTCGACTAAAAAGGGAACTTTTGGTTACTGATGCATTGTGCAAGTTGCGTATCTTAATATTTCATTGCAAAAATTATTCTACTAGGTTGTTATGTACTTGATGAAAAATTCTTTTTCTTCTTTATCTTTTTCTTCCTAGAAGCATAATGGCCTATTGCTACGTGGTATCTTGTTGCTGTTGTCTGCTACTGAGATCTGCAGACGAGTAACCAGCAAATGAAATAGCTCTGGAGTTCTTTAGTGAAACATTGAATTTTGAATAGTTACGGGATGACGGGAAAATTAAGAGGAAAATTTATGATAGAGCGGTAAACAGTAACTTTCAGGTTGCCGCAAAGCAACTAACTTCTATCCATTGGGTAACATATGGTTATTATGACAACATCTCTCTAGTGTCCTATACCACTTCATCCCTATTCATACTCTTCCCACGTGTACACCAAACAGACTAGGGATATGTCAGCGAATGGGGAGGAATACATGAAGGTGTCGTATTTTGAGCCATAGGTTGTGAAGGGACTATGTGACCGTCAGTCTGTTCAGAATTAAAAATAGGCTTTGCAGCGCGTTTATCATCGAGAAAACATTGAGATTTAACCTTACGTTGCAGATTGGATATGAAGCACTAGGTCGATTGTGTAGTCTAACCAATGGGAAATATAGAAGGCTAGCTAAATGCACCGGGACATAATTCCTTTAAGCTGTCATTGGTGAAAAGGCCTACTTTCTTCACGGAGAAGAAATGTAATGGCAGCATGATTATACACCACACACCACAAATGATTTGGTAAGAAATTTAAAATTAAAATCTACATGCAAAATCTAGAATCGCTTATCAACTTATAAGGGATGTCATAAACGGACTTCTGCCATATGCGTAGTCCAAACCATTAGCTCTGGATTTTATTGACTATATTACCAATTTCATCAGATGTAACAGTCTGAGATAGCAAGAAAGAAAAAGGGAAAGAGTAATAAAGAAGATGTGAAAAGATATGAAGTCGAGGCTTTTGGAAACATTTACAACACGGATGCTTTCCAAAGATGGGAATTCTTATCAAGCATACTGCGGGTTCAACTCTGTAATAAAATAGATAAGAAGCAGTTAATTTTGCACAGCATAAAATTATGTGCAATGAAAAGTCCTTTGGGAAAGACTCATTCTCTGAAAACTGTTGAGTATCGCAGATAATTGACTTAATAATATATTTTGCAGGTCAAGATGACATTAACTGTGGATTGAAATATACAATGAAAGAATGTTTTTAGAATACATCTAAGTAGGCATTAGATCATCAACATACAGTGCTTTTTAACTTCGTCGTGACTTCGCACGCTAAATCTGTAGAATAAAAGTTATGAATTAACTTAGCAAAACAGGCCAATTGTGTTTTTTAAAAAAAATGGCCCACCATCTGAACCCGCTCAACTGATTTCACTACAGTTTGACACGTTAAGACTTACAGTAGTTTTATCATGGTATTTGCTTTCGGCAAAGTATTTCTAATCTGGAGAAAAAAAACTTACTTTGACTTTTTTTTTATTTTTCATTTGCATGTAGATTTTCTTTTTTCTTCTTCAATGCATTGCATCAAATTAGGTTGGCTCTCTCAAGATCCGGGAATATTTGACAACGTAGGCAGTCTTTTGGGAAAAACCTCTTATGTATTTCAAATAAATAAAGATAAAGAAATTGCTTCAAAATTGAGCATATGTTAACTTACTTAAGGTAGGGCCAAAAAATTACGGAGCCAAAAAATGTATGGGGATTTACGGAGCCAAAAAATCCAGCAAAATTAACTTCGAATTGTCACCCCTATCTAAATATTCATCACAAATTGGCCAGTGACATCACAATATGAATATTTGGCAATATAAGTGTTGGGGTGCAATTTTTTATGCCTTTTTATAGTCTACAAAAGTAAATTCACTCGAAACATCAATGTTATCAAAGTTTTAACGAGCTCTAGCTTTTTTATTGTTCTGTTTGAATGAATTATTTGCCATTATAAATAACCAACTTTTAGGCGTAACCAAAAATTGCTAGTTGACCAAATCCAGCAATTTACTTGAATTTCAGTTTACGCATCTTTCGGTCCAAACGTGCCATCTGCTCCAACTTCAATCGCTCGTGCTCTTGTTTCTTCAGCTCCGTCTCTTTTCTAATCTTCTTCAATTCATCTTCCTTAATGTTGATTTTAAATTCTAGACCGTGTACAGATGCCCCAAAGAGCCGAACTTTCTTTTGCAGTTCCAATATTTTCGGTGCAATTTCGATTGACTTCTCGTAGGCCTGTTTCGCTCTGTCGATACTTGCCTTTATATTGTTGCGCACTTCTTGCTGAAACGCAATTGCCTCACGATGCTGCGCTAATTTGCTTGTGTACCTTGCCTTTGCGTCGTTGTGTTTCTCGCGCAGACGCGAAATCAGCCGCTCCAGGTTATCTTTCCGGCGATAAACAACGACAAGCTTTTGCTCGTTATCGCGCTCCTTCACAATAACCTGAAAAGTAACAATTATCCCAGTTATCAATTGGCAGATGTAAATCCTTCCCGACGGCACAAGGTTTCCGGACCAGGTCTTTAATTACTCAGAAATCACCACGAACAGCGTTGATATTTGACAGCTCCTAAATGCGTGTACCAATACAGCTTTATCCTGTTGCTAATTACTGGAGCTAAAGCAAGTCTGCGAATGAAAAGGCCAGGCAAATAGCAACCGAGAGTTTTTAGGCCAAAGCTTAGAAAACTGAACAGGCATTAAGATGATTACCGAAGAAATGCTATACCACTGCTTTCCACGATTGGTTTGAAATAAGGGAAACAAGTCAAAATAATTTCAATTTAAGATTAAGATAGATAGAAAGTTTCTTTTTGATTGAAGAGGCAGGCTGCTGAAACCAGAAAAACCACATGAAAAGACGTCTTCTCTTGCTACCATGAAATGAAAAAGGAAATGAAAAACAGAAACAAATATTCAGGATAGATTTTGTCTTACCTCATTTATTTTGTCTTGTGTTTCTCTCACTTTATTCTCATAAACATTTCCCTTTGCTAAAAACAATTTGCAGTTATCGATAAATCTATCAATTTTCAGTATTTTATCATTCATCTGCTTCAGTTTTTCCTCTCTGTGAAATATTTGCTCCGTCAGTGCAGATTTCTTGGGCAATATGTGACTGACCTTCGCCATTGCCGCTTGGTATCTCTCTCTCGCTTTCCCCAATTGCTTCCTCGTTTCCTTCTCTCTTCTCACCGTTTCAGCTAATTGCTTTTCTTGCTCTTTCCCCCTCTTGTACAAAAGCATTCCCATGTCTTCAGTTTCCCTCAGTGGCTCCATGTGGTTTTGAATCTCTTGGGGCTCTTCATTGTCAGCCATTTTTTCGACAAAAAGACCAGTCAGCTCTCCAACAAGCCAGACTGAACTGATAAGCTCAGTGTTTATTCAAATAAGATCCAAAGCTTGAGATCCAAAGTCATATTTTGGAACATTCCAATCAATCATTTTCCAGCAATTGTCTTCAATAATGTAACCTCCAAGAGTTAAACTATTAATCGCAGCATTAATCGTTGCTAATCATATAATCAATAGAGAAAATCAGCAATCAAACACATAATCATCAAAGTCACTGACAATAGCCTTGCAAAAAAATTTACTTTAAACCCTGCAAATTTTGGGTCTGTCTTGAAGTACCCTTCCTTTCCTGTTGCTTTCAGCAAACAGGTCCTTTACAGTATCCGAAAATGTTTTTCTTGAGGATTCGTTTCGTTGTGTTTGCGAGAAATAAATACAGCCGAAGAAATGGGCGTGACTACATCGCGAGTTTCAACCAAGCTCATCTTTTTAAGCAACTGAAAACCTCTATTGGGCTTTCCGGAAAAAAGTCGAATGCGACAAAAGAAAATCGTCAAAGTAGATAAGTTTGTGTGATCCTTTTATGTTCATTTTGATCAAAGTACCTGATACCTGAGCTATGCTTTAGACGATCAATTGATGTGTTAAAGATGTCCATACTAAATTTGATACATAGTGTTAGTGCGAATAGCCCTTGGTCGTTGTAGTTAAGCTATTTTCATCTAGCTTCGTTTTTACATTGCATTGTTTTCTTTACGCCTCTTAGTATACGTTTCATTAGCCCATATTTGGTATTTCCATTTTTGCGTGTTCTTGCTTTTCCTCGTTTACTTCCGGTAGCTATAAAGGATTTCCACCCCACGTTTTGGGTGGTTATTGACTAACTTTGCATTGCGCTGTGTTGGGGGCAATTTTCTATCGTTTACATGCAGTTTTTGGCCTGGTAGTTTCTACATGCTGTGTTTGGCCGTCGTGCAAAATTTTTATGGCTACAAGGACTAATAGATTGTAAGTTGTATGTATTATTATGTAGTTATCTTTCACTTTATTTATAAGTAGCTCATACTTAACATTTTGTAGTCTAGTTGGGTTTCTACGTAGTTCTATCTTCTGCTAACATTAATTAACCTTTTATAATTATTCTTTTTCATTATATTGAAATATTAAGCTTTTTGTCGTATTCTCAACTTATAATCTTCATGTATGTTAATTGCTAACATTTTTCTTTAGCGAACCACGTTTAACACATCACCTCAGAACCTGTGTTGTTTCTTGCTGTGTTATCTGCTGGGGATTTAGGTGTGGTGCGTTCGATATACCAAAAGTAGTCAGAATTCAAATTGTGGAATACACATAGCATCTCAATGAACCTCCACGAACGCCTGCCTTTCTACAACATATATACAATTTGAAAACTCTTCTTAATAGGCGCAAAAAAGCTCTTCATGAAGTTCTTCAATATTTCAGTATTTGTCTGTAAAAACCTTTACGAGACTGTAAAATTGAAGAGAGGCTTTATTTACTAAGAGGTTTCTAAAAAATTATCCCCTGTTTTCTCTCTTAATTAGCAAAAGGATTTCAAATAAAGCCTTTACGAAAAACGCATTGTAAGGAGACAGCTCTGCCGATGTTCTGCCAAAAAAGTAATAACTTTATTGGAAATGTTTCTGGGGTGCCAGGAGATGTTCTACGGCGCATGATAGACTCTCGTGGCTCCAGCAGAAAACTCACTTTTAATAGAAAACATTCGGCTTGACGAAGACGCAACTGATAAAAATCAGTTACGTTTAGCTACAAAAAAACTATCTATGAACCATGCTTTTCTATTTCAACTAATCTAAAATGCAACCATCTGATAAAAAGGAAGAAAACGGAACGACATTCACTCCTTTATGTTCATTTCTAGGCCTATCACTTTCTGCAGTGAGGTCAACTTAGTAAAATCGACCGGTGTTTGTCTGCTTAATACTTTCCAGCCTGTCTTGTGCCGGATCAGAGGTACTCGCTGTGTACTATTCACACAAGAAAGTGCTCGATCCACGAACGCGTCTGATCAGGCAAAAACATGCAAACAACATCATGAAGTGTCATTGTGTCTGCCTACAGACTCAAGGCTGCATCGGCAGTATATTCTACATAGCGGACAGCCAATGTCAAGCTTATGGAAAGCCTCTAGCTGGACTTGCCATTGAAGAGTTGGCGATGGAGAAAAACGAGACTACTACAGCCGCTGTTTCAAGTTTGATGGTAAAGTATATGGTCTCTTAATTAAACAATATTTTCATTTAAAAAAGCTACTCTATAGTTTACCTAGCCACATAACTATATCCATTGCATTCTCAAAATATTATATTTGCAATACAACTGAGCTCACATCTTTCCTTTGCGCAATTTAGCTGCCGACTTGTCAACTCAAGGTAAACATAATTTCGGTCTTTGAGTCCTAAAGTTCTAAAGCCATGCTTAAACGCTTACAAAACTCTATTGAATGATAACATCCAGCATTAATCAAAAAAGGTTTTGAGAGCGTCTGAACATGGCTCATTTTATCTTTCTCCATAGAATTGCATTGTGCTCAGATATATACTGTACGCAGCAGTTGCAGCCAAGCCAGAACTGTTAAGCTTGACAAAACAATCCTTCTTTTGCAGCAACCCTGTAACACTAATCCATGCAAAGGCAATTCTACTTGTAAAAATCTCGACATTCTCCCTCATTTTGAGTGCCAATGTGCCTACAACTTCCAAGGAATTAGATGCAATGAAGAAGGTAAGTGGCTGAACTTCTATCAATTCATTCTACATTTAGGCTGCGTTTACACGATACAGTATCGTGAAAATGCAGCCTATCAAGCCTATAAATTATGTACACGCTTTCATTTTATATCGGATTCGCTGCACCTTATCGGATTGGTTTAATACCAGATAGGGCCCCTGTTTACACGACAGTAGTTACTCCGCACTGTGGAGTGCAGCCTTTTGTTTCGGGACCTCTGCGTTGGTATTCGAGTAGCGCCAAAAAAAATTACCTGCCATGTGAGCACTGATGTGAGTCACTGAAATGGCGGTAGAAGGGAAGAAAGTTAAGGAAGAAATGTCTTCCTGGACTGAGCAAATAGCTTCAAATGCAGTGTACTCGTGACCTAAATTGGGCAGCCAATTTGCTAGAATGCATGCAGAAAATACCTCAAAGTTTGTTTGGAGCATTTTTTTAGAATGAATAAGAGCCATCTGTGAAAATGACAATTATTTGCTAATGATAAAGAAGGAGTGGGCAAGTAGACCATGAAATAGATCGGAAGATGACTGCCAGACCAGTGCTTTGTTGAAAAAATAGCTTGATTTCTTGAGATCTGGAGAAAGGTTTTGCTAATAGCTTTCAGCCCTTACACCTGAGGCTACGGACTGGAAAACTTTCATGGTTTAATTCATATAATATGCTTTTCTCTCTTATGCTTTCTTATAGCACTCTTTTGGCAGTATGTGCCTTGCAATATGCCTCCTAGACTGTGCCAATATGCATCCAATAAAAGAAAAACATATGTAGATTTCAAACCATAAACTGGATACTTGGCACTACAAACAGATCTCTTCAGAAAACATTCTACAACAGCTTACATCTATTTTTCTCATCAAACTACCTTACTGTGGTAAAAACTTTTGTACTAGTTTAAGCACCATTTATATATACTTTACTTTAAAAAAGGTTTTTGTACCAGCATATGAAACATTTCACAACTTTGATTACACTTTACCAAATTTCATTGCCAGAAACATGATGAATCTTTGTTTTAAGATCATTAGAATGATAATTCAGTGATTAAACAATTTCTTCACCTAAGAACCTCATTAAAATTCTGGTGATTGTGTTAACTCAATTTATCACTGTTAGTTTCCAGCTTATTTTATCACTTATTGCGATACTAGTTCAGTTTGAGATCCTCTTTTAGTTAAGGTTACGGTAAACGTTTTCTGGATTAAATCATCCACTTTTCGATTTTTTCACGCACAATGATACCAAATTTGAAACTAACAGAAATTTTGAAAATGGAAAAAATCTCATGTGAACGAGGTTTCCATAATTTCTTTATCAAAACTTTTAGTTAAGGTCTGAAAATCTTTTGACCTGTTAAGCCGATTATTGTTGTTGCTTTGCGGTTGTGTTGGCATGTCTCATTTTTAACATCGCATGGCACATCCATGTATCCCATCTGTGTTTATTTAAAAGGCTTATTGATCTTAAAGCTACAAGTGACTTGACCCGGATTACACTGTGGTTTACGAGTGTACCTTGCAAATGCGATCAGTAAAATCCCGTTTTCTCCAGACTCAAAATTCATCTACATATAGGTACGAAAAAGCTATTTTGTACCCAAGGAACCAATCGAATGGCTCAAAAATTTGCACACGGCTAGGACATATGTCGGGTAAGCAAAGAGTGTCTGAAAATTTTTGTATTTGCTCTGATCCGTCTTTTATAGCCCAATACAGCTATGAGAGGGAAGAAAAATTGTTTGCCAATTTTTGACAGAGTACAGTTTCAAGGGAAGGAGTAATTTGAAAAATCTGAGACACTAGCTAAGGATCTGCGCTTTCTGCTGAAATTATTTTTGCTCACAGTATTACAAGTAGATAAAAGAACATTTAGTCGCGGTAAAAGGAAGAATTTGCGAAAATGACAAGAAATCAAGTCGAGTTATCTAATGAATTTCTAAAATAGATATCCACAACAGCTTTATTCTGCAGACAAATCTTTGGATACTTGACAAGACCTTAGGAAGGTGAACTTAAAATTCCAAGTATCATGTTAATTGTTTTTTAGCGAGGAGCATCTGACAATCTGGTAATAAATCTTGCATTTCTAGTGACAGGAATCAGCTGTCTTGGTATCAAAATAAGGTATCACTCGGCAGTATCCCGATACTACAAAACGTGGGACATCCAGAAGATACCAGTTCTTAAAATCACGTACTATGACATATTCAAAGTCGACAGCTAGCAATTTTACACGGCTATCTTAAAAATATGGAATGTTGGAATGCTGGAATGTATTTTCTAAAACCTTTATTTCTACATTCTTACAAGATTATTTGTATTAGTTTGGGTACATTGGTAGCTTATCGTATAGGAAGGTACTACCATGCAAAAGCTAAATTTCTTGTATTCATATTCCAACATTCCAGCTTTCCGAAATTCCAACATTCCACATTCCATGTTTTCAAGATAGCCAATTTTACACTGTAAATGTACGTTTAATACTTCGAAGTGTTGTCGTTACTACCTGAAATATTTGTTTTTGCTCATAGAAGAGGTCTACTAAAAAGTACTATACAAAGTCTTTACAACCATTAATGGAGTTAGGTATAAATGTGTAAATCATATAGAACTTGTTTACGAGGTATTTGAAAGGGGTTTTTGAACAATTACTGCCAAAATCCAGTTTAAATCCACGAGAAAAGAGGGCAACGTATAATTGCTAAGAAACAATAATTCATTTCCTTTCAGAGACAGCCCATTGTAAAGACAATCGTTAAAGCATTACTATAAATCTGGCAGCTTTCTCCTCTATAGCTGTACAGACAAGCTGTTTATGGGTACGAATAAGAAATCCTTTATCTCCAAGCGGTTACTACAGACTGAGAGATTCTTCTGCTACTTCAGGCAAGGTTTTGTTCTGCTGTGACATGGCAGATTTAACGAACCAGGGTATGTATTAATCCATTTGATTATATGATGCTATCTAACAACCTTGAGTAGAATGTACTTAAACGCAATATGGTGCTACAACTACAACAGGAAAATGTATCACATATGACACACCATGAATGCTATTGCTTAAATTGGTTGCCAAAATATGAAATTGTTATACAATATTTTCTTGAAAACTAATCGCTATCAAAATCTTCAAGGTGGATGGACCAAATTACTTAGCATAAAAGCAACCACCAACGACTTTGAAAAGTTCAACGCATCCATTAAAAGCTATGGATGTGCATTTGGGTTAACTGGGTTCGATGCCGCAGCGGAAACAAATTATTATCAAAACAAAAAGGTGAAAGCTTACTTTGATGTATTACTGAGGTACGATCAACTAAAGTTCCGGTGTCTGTCACCAAAACGGAACCAATCACTGCATTTCCAAACGTCTTACTACTGCCTAGAAGAGAAATTCATTGGTAAATGGACTTCATCTGCCCAAAGTTCGCTTACTTGTAAAGCATTTATTAACTTACCTGGTGATGCACCCGATCTTGTTGAAGACTGATCAGATTTAACCGTCAATGTAGATTTTCTTCACCCATTTAAGCATAAGATATAATGGGCATACCGGTACAATTCACCGGAGGAAGGCATTTTCTCGTGCGATGGAAGAAAAGAGGCAGACGCTGCTTCAATGAGCCGGGCTCAGACAGTGAATGAAGGTGACTCATGGGAGCTCTACTTGCGTTGAGTTGGCAAGCTACTCATCACTTGTAGCAGAACTGTGATAATAGTAAAAGACTACTTTTGCACCCAGAAAAAAAGTTGCACTTTCTAGTACTAAACGCATAGTTAGTAATGATATCAAGACGAAAAGCCTGAAAGTTCACGTGTAGATTTCTGACAAATACGAGTGACTCGAAAGTTCACCCACAGCTGAAAAACGAGGTACTTTAACAGCATCAATATATCGAGTCTTGCAGAAGTCCTAAGATCATTTTCGTAAATTCTAAGATATAATGACAGCTTTCATCAAAAGCAAAAAGGATTAACATCACTTTTATTTTTCTGTCACTTTCCTTCTCCTTTGCATTTTTACAAGACGGAACTTGTGACACAACTTGAAGTACCCGTATCGAAGAGTATGTCGCAAAATATGAGCATTCAGCTCCTTGCCATTTCTGGATAATTTGGTTGAAAAGTCTTACACTGGATTTATCACCAGTGTTTATTGTAAACCTGCCTTTTCGGGGTTATACACTCGATGGAATTCGTTTTGCCCAGAAAAAAGGAAAATCAACGCACCCATAAGGCACTGGTAATTTATTCCCAGTCTAAACTCGTTTAGGAGCTTGAACAACTTGAAAAGGTCTTTCTTGAAAAGGGCTATCCAAAAGATGGAGATTTACATTAAGTAGAAAATCGTAAGTTTTTCGGCTGATATAGAATGTGGTCCGCAAAAGTGCCTGGTTTATCTAAAATTATGATGGATCAGTAAAATTTACATTCGATTTGAGTCAAATTAAACAGGCATGTTTCATTGCTGTAAATCCGCGCATTGTTTACAGTACAAAAAGGCCCTTCCATTCATTCAAAATGATTGCGCTCCTACCATCCAATTTCTATGTTCTCATTCCAATTTATAATTCATCATTGCAATGAAAATGGTTATCTAAGGAGGCAAGTAACACCAGCATGCCACTAGGAGGCACGAAAGCAAATCTTCGATCTTCCAGTTCGAAATTCATTATATTCAAGTCGTTAATGCCCAAAATAATATTAACAAAAATAATGAATTGCTATCTTACTACATTTTTTTTCTTTTTTCAAACAATTTACAAACAGAGGTTGCAAACAAGTTACAAATTGCAGGTATAATTATCACACACCTTTGATTCGAGCGTTGAAACGGGTTTAACCTAACAGCCGCGTGACTTAGACAAACAATCTGACCAATAATGTACCGTGTTGCATTAAGGAGACTTTTAAATTGACAAGTATCGAGAACGGGTCAGTATCAATCGACACTAATGCTGAAAGGGTAGGTCTTGTATTATTCAGGGTATTGAGTCTGTGCAATGCAATTTTCGATAATCGCATACACCAATGTATAGGCCATTTTCATCAAAGATGTGTTCCGCTTTAACTTTTTCTAATACCTCACAAAGAAGCTCGGTATTTAACAAGCGAATCTGTTATATTATAAAAGATCAAACGCTCCTCACATCAAATTGATTAGAAAGTCTTCAAATATAAGATATCAATTACCTTTGGCAATATTCCGCTATTGAAATCCTAATTCATCTATTTCATATTTTTCATCTTTTCGCTTCTCTACTGAAGATCGGATCGCTGCGATAACTTTGTAGGGGCTGGAGTTCACATTTGCAGTCTGAAAAGAAAGAGCAGCTTAATTTTTTAGGCAGGATATTTTCGAAAATAAACAGATTATAATCTTCTTTGGTTAAGCATAAAAATTCAAAGCAGAGAGCAGCATTAGCCAAATAGACAAAAAGTTGGTTAAAAAGAGAAAAAGACAAAAAATCTGGTTTTTAGAGATTCATTCTTGCTAAGTAAAAAACCCAGCCAAGATAAATTGACAAAAGATGTAACTGCAAACGGTGACTCTTGGCATTTTCAGAATCTTGTGATTACTCAGAATCTGTGAAGTGTAAAACGGTGTTATTTTATCATGCAAAAATGGATGCCGAGCTTCAAAATTATAGGCAATATTTAATTTAAAAAACAGCTGCTAAAAATGTACAACATAACAAGTTCTCGGCAAATTTTCGACTATGATCCTAGGACTATGATCAAATGGGTACAGTGAAATCGTTAAAAAAACCAAACATATTTTTAACCCAAGATATTGGCGAATAAAAATTAAACATCTCCACAATACAGTAAAGCCCCGCAAACAATAACATAGGAAAATAAGAACTTACAGACTGATTTTGTGGAAATAACACCCAAAGATAAGAACCAAAAACAGACTGATTTCTTTCCATGTTCTTATGAGATTGTACATCATGTTAAATAAAACACGAAATTCTCAAAGTCTGAAAGTATAGTTTTCAAGTTGTCATTGTGGTTTGATTAATTGATATTCAGATCCATGTCATTTTATTTTCATTTTTTCATATTGGGATTGAAATTTGTTTCTCCTCAACAAGATACCATATCCTCTACAATTTGAAATTCAGTCAGGCCATTCTTATATCTAGTTAATTTTATCTTGTGCATCATAGTTGTTAGTGTCCTTGCGATAAGAGCCACACCCTGAACATATCATGAGTAACACATTTATAATAACATAGTCAGTCTGTCCTTTAGAAAAGTAGGTTCTTGTTTGCGGGGTTTTACTGTATTCGAAAGTTAGAGCATATTAAAAAAACCTTTTTATGCAAAAAAATTAAAAATGGACAAACCCCAAAAAGGTCAAAGGAACTTATGTCCGATCTTGACCTGAAAGAATCAAAATGAGTTTCTAAGCAAGCACAGGAAAACTCTTGACGAAAACAATTCAAAAGAAATGAAAAAACACGAATCGAGAGGAGCGTACAAGATAATTGCTATTATCTTTTAGGTGTTGAATATCCGGCTGGGGAAACACATTGTTCAGCCTGTAACTTTATTGAACTCTCAACCTTTAAGCAGTGAACTATAAATGAACTGCGTGTTTCTGTGTGTGTTTAATTGAGAATAGCAATTTACGAATACTGATTGGTCCACAAGCTAAATGAATCACAAAATCTATACCGGAAGAGGAAACCAGATATGGCATAGAAAATAATGTTTACAACGTAATGAATAGCGACAGGTAGTGCCAATCAGATATCATGAATTATGAAAGAGGCTTGTGTTTGGTTGTAATTAGGATATTTTGGAATTTATTGTATTTGCTATTTGTAGGTGTAAGGACAGTTATATGTTGCTATTCCAAGTTTCACGCTCAATGCAATCATCAGGCAACTGTCCAGCTCTGCCTATACGGAATCGAGCACTTTTGACAGGTAAACATTGATTTTAATTGAATGCTATTCGAATAGTCATAGTTTTTAAACAAGGATAGTATGAATATGTCATTAGATATATTCATCGCTTCAGGACAGCGAAAGCTTTGGTATGAGGCTCATCATCGACAGCATTGACAATGAAGTGTATGGCTCTCTTGATAGAATCAACTGTATGGCCCTCTTGATTGAATCAAGTGTATGGCTCTCTTGATAGAATCAAGTGTATGGCTCTCTTGATTGAATCAAGTGTATGGCTCTCTTGATTGAATCAAGTGTATGGCTCTCTTGATTGAATCAAGTGTATGGCTCTCTTGATTGAATCAAGTGTATGGCTCTCTTGATAGAATCAAGTGTATGGCTCTCTTGATTGAATCAAGTGTATGGCTCTCTTGATAGAATCAAGTGTATGGCTCTCTTGATTGAATCAAGTGTATGGCTCTCTTGATAGAATCAAGTGTATGGCTCTCTTGATAGAATCAAGTGTATGGCTCTCTTGATAGAATCAACTGTATGGCCCTCTTGATAGAATCAAGTGTATGGCTCTCTTGATAGAATCAACTGTATGGCCCTCTTGATAGAATCAAGTGTATGGCTCTCTTGATTGAAACAAGTGTATGGCTCTCTTGATAGAATCAAGTGTATGGCTCTCTTGATAGAATCAAGTGTATGGCTCTCTTGATAGAGTCAAGTGTATGGCTCTCTTGATAGAATCAACTGTATGGCCCTCTTGATAGAATCAAGTGTATGGCTCTCTTGATAGAATTAAGTGTATGGCTCTCTTGTTAGAGTCAAGTGTATGGCTCTCTTGATAGAATCAAGTGTATGGCTCTCTTGATTGAATCAAGTGTATGGCTCTCTTGATAGAATCAACTGTATGGCCCTCTTGATAGAATCAAGTGTATGGCTCTCTTGATTGAATAAAGTGAATGGCTCTCTTGATAGAATCAAGTGTATGGCTCTCTTGATTGAATCAAGTGTATGGCTCTCTTGATTGAATCAAGTGTATGGCTCTCTTGATAGAGTCAAGTGTATGGCTCTCTTGATAGAATCAAGTGTATGGCTGTCTTGATAGAATCAAGTGTATGGCTCTCTTGATTGAATCAACTGTATGGCCCTCTTGATAGAATCAAGTGTATGGCTCTCTTGATAGAGTCAAGTGTATGGCTCTCTTGATAGAATCAAGTGTATGGCTCTCTTGATAGAATCAAGTGTATGGCTCTCTTGATTGAATCAAGTGTATGACTCTCTTTATAGAATCAAGTGTATGGCTCTCTTGATAGAGTCAAGTGTATGGCTCTCTTGATAGAGTCAAGTGTATGGCTCTCTTGATAGAGTCAAGTGTATGGCTCTCTTGATAGAATAAAGTGTATGGCTCTCTTAATAGAATCAAGTGTATGGCTCTCTTTATAGAATCAAGTGTATGGCTCTCTTGATAGAGTCAAGTGTATGGCTCTCTTGATAGAATCAACTGTATGGCCCTCTTGATAGAATCAAGTGTATGGCTCTCTTGATAGAATCAAGTGTATGGCTCTCTTGATTGAAACAAGTGTATGGCTCTCTTGATTGAATCAAGTGTATGGCTCTCTTGATTTAAACAAGGGTATGGCTCTCTTGATAGAATCAAGTGTATGGCTCTTTTGATAGAATCAAGTGTATGGCTCTCGTCTCGTGGTACACCCTTTTGATATAGTAACATCTTGCTAGCACATCAAACTGGACAGGCAAAAAGCTTACTCTGGTTAATTTATTAGAAAATACATACTTTTGAAAATTCCCAAATCAAAAGAAAACCCAAAAATTAGGGGTATAAAGACATATAGAAAACAAACCCCGCGAGGGATCCCCTATAAACGATCGAAAATAATGCTGGAAGCTCTTTGTCTTCATTTTCTGGTTTAGTTTTCTAAAATTGGAAAAAAATTAGCAACATTACAACAAACATTCAACAAAACCAGAAACACTCAAAACTGACAAAATATTTGCTTGAGCCAGTGGCATCGCAGTTTATGATTGGGCATGCCATAGAATGGGTTTGTTTCTTAGAAGATCTTCCCTATCATACGCTTTTACTGCACGATTCTAAGATACACTGGCTATAGGAATGAGGGGTAATTTCTTATATGGGCTTCTAAAGCAAGGTTTTTCCCAAATCATCATTTTAAGACCAGGCTGGCAGTTTTGAAATATATTAGATTAAAGAACAATTACTTAAAAAATTCAAGGAAACTGATAAAATGCTTTCGTTTGGGAGAAAATCCTTGGTACAAGAACAAATGTTTAGCAAAAGTTTTTAAAAACCCTATCATAGTTCATCCTTTTTGATGAACTCTCCAATTTCTTCAGAGAAAACTTAAAATCAGACCCCTAAATACCAATCACAAGATTTTGTTGAAAAAAATCGAAAATCTTCACAGACTGCGAAAGCCACGGAGTCTATCAGCCATGTCTAAAGAACGGTAACAAGGACAATTTAGTGTCTTTTTGTTAACTTTTGATTCACTTTTTAGTAAATGTAGCTACAATTTAGTGTCACAAATGAAACCTACCATCTTTGGGAAAACAAAACCCGAACTATATGCATACAACTTTAGATCTTCAATGAACGCTGCAAAAAATATTTGTTGAACAATTTCAATCAAAACATTTAAAGATTGATGGCAACGTGTATTGTGTATCAGTAGAAGACGGACATTTAGGATAATCGATTCCCCACGTTTTAAAAACAACCTATTCAAAAAAGAAATGCTAAAGTTCCAATGTGTTCAATATTTACTTTCCAAAATGGAGTATCTTCTTACAACATCTAGAGGTCAAGATTAATCTAAAGCCATCGGGATTAGTTCATCCTTTCAAGGTTTTACTTGGCTACAGAATTTTCCTTTAAGCAGCTCTAAAAATATCTCAGCGCATATGATACACTGTTACCAACCTTTATATACAAAATAAACCATTTTAAAGAAGTCCAATCCAGGCTTTCGACTAATGACAAAAGTGCAATAGTCCTTTTGCGGCGTCTGCGGAGAAGGAAAGCAAAACATGGCTCATGTGATGAGGCTAATGACTATAAAAAGCGGGAGAAAGAATTGAGAAGAAGGAAAGACAGAAGAAGAAGGAATAAGAAGAAGGAAATACAAAATTTTCCAACGAATGGATATAATTCAGATACGAGATTTTTTCTATTATTAAAGCAATGATGTAGTTACTAGATTATACCAATAAATTTCAGTTGAAAGATCTGTACTTTCTTTTAAGTATTGTAACATCAAATTTTCGAATAATTTTTGGATTTTTTTTGTTATCTCATTTTCATGCCCATTTTCATGCCCATTTTCATGCCCAATACTCATCAATTTCCAGTCAAAATGGTAATACATTCACTGCAATTTGCTATTAAATCACAGTTTTTTCAATAGCAACTGAGAGAATAAAAGTGATTTTCCAAAGTTCAAGAGATCTGGACTTTTTAAAGGACTTTTTAAAGGACAGGAGATTTGATTATTTTCTTTATATTTTCTACGAGCATTTCTTCACAGTTTCTACGAGCATTTCTTCACAGTTTCTACGAGCATTTCTTCACAGTTTCCAGCCAAGCAAAACACTTTGGCTGACATTCTCTTAGAAGAACTGCCATTGACTGTTTCATTTAAAAGAGCATCGTTGAATCATGAAATAATTCTTGTGACGCAAAAACATTTCACAAACAACTATTACTGAATGGCAAAACTCACAATATATCCCAAGGCGACAGCATCACCAAATTGAACAGCTAGGCCAATGGAATGGTGTGCCTAGAATACAACGGATATTTGAGATGTAAACATTGCAATAGAGTCATTACGTCAGTGACGTCAGCTGATAGATGTCAAGAGGTTTTGAAGAACTCAAAGCACACTGCTATGAAAGGTTCTACCTGCTTCTGTTGTACATTCTTAACAAATTCAGTCGATCCTAAGCAAATCCTCTTTCAAGCTCATTACGTTGCCTTACGAACATTTTCCTTTATGTTTTGCAATTAACTAAAGTGATCTAAACAGTGACAAGGAATATTACAACCGATGCTCTAAACATCTACACATTGTGCCAGACTGATAAAGACAGCATTTATTTGATTAAAGGCAGCACTGATTAAAAGGCAATGATTGGTCGAAAAATTACCAATGAGGACTACGTTCTTTTCTATAGGCTCATTTCAATTCTGATTTTTTTTCTATCGCAAAACATTTCACGTAGTCGTTTCCACGTATAATTTTGAAAAGAATTCAAGGGATACAGCAGGCATAATTCACAAAGCACGTACCTCTACCATGACTTGCCAATAATTTGCACCGTAATTACGGTGAGGGTATCGCAAAGCAGAGATGTGAAGGTGATTCCATTTTGCTGCAAAAAAATCGCAAAAACTCCAATCATCAACATAATTATCTAAAAATTACAGAAATATAGAGAATTTTGGAAATTTGAAAGAAGGCCAGTAAGTGTAGAAAACTGTATGAGCGAGTATGGTGTAAACTAGCTATCAGATTCACACTAGAATACATTTGTTAACTGTCTGTCTGGCATCGCACTGAGAACAAAGTTTCACTACAAGAACGAAAGCTTTCTTACCATAATATTCTCCATTTCCCAGCAAGATGTGCAAATGCGGATGAACCTGGCTGGCACTTGCACGGGGATAAACATCCCAATACATGTGGCGGAAATTATAGTCAGGAACAAGGCTGTGCACTTTATCGTACCTACAAACAAAGAGCCAAACGTTTACATTTTAGTTGGGATCCACAAGAAAGGTTATAATAGCATAGACAAGAATCTGAAATGATTCAACACAAACCCTTTGTCATGGTGGGGACAAACCCTGAAATTGGACATACCAGATTTTTCCTCATCTTGTGAGGTAATTGAGCAGAGAAATGTATGGCACTCAACGTATGGCACATTTGGGGAGAGTTGTTACTACTGTTGAGTGTTGCATGAGTGTGGCTCTTAAGAGGCTGTAGATGTTGAAAATCACGTTAAAGTAAGATACCCAATGATAGCTACTTTTGTTACATTGAAATAAAATTTGATAATAAGTATCACGGCCAATAAAAAAGACATTGTTTGAAACAGTCGACAACTTGCTATAAGTAAACAAATCAGGTATTCATAATGACGATGTTGACAATTCTATTAAATAGACAGGTCCATGATATTGACAATTCCATTAAATAGACAAGTCCATGAACACCCTGTCCAGGTTTTTTGATTCCTAGATGCTCTCTACAACGAATCGTGAGATTACGATATGTTTTACCAAACAATGTATTTTCTATTGGTCGTGATACTTATTATCAAGTTTATTAACAAGCTGCGATTTCCGGAATCTCAATCTATTGAAGTAAAACTAAAATGAACTCAGAATAGAAAGTTATCATGCAAGTGATGAGCTTGAAATCCAACAACATCTACGCTGGCTCTATTCTGGCTAACAGTTGCCATGCCAAAGAAGGGGGATTCTCACCCCCTTGCAGCCACCACCATACAACTGCAGCAGGGGTAGCAAATTCAGCATAAACGGTAAAACTTGCATCAGAAAATTAGAAATAATTACCACTTGGAGGCCAGGCTCATGGCATCTAGAAACTGGAGAAAAATAGGACACGATAAGAGGTGAGAAAAACCTGAATATAAAAATGTAATTTCCTCCTTGAACGTTGCTTTTGATATACAAATGGGTATAAATTGTCTGGAAGGGCCAGGATATTGCTCGATAAGCATAAGCTTCTCATTGTCCTAAAACTGCCTTCGGATGCATGGTAGAAACAAATACAAATACATCTCTACTCCCTAAAGTATCGGATAAAAAGTGTTTCAGTATGCTGTGTTTCTGCTATTTCATGTCATCTGCAAGTTACATAAAAGATTATTTTTAAACATTGAAAAAATTGTCTTACCTGTGTCAAGGTAAATTGAGAAGGGTCATGTTGCTTTAGAAGAATCATTCCATGAAACTTTTCAATTTTGAATGCATTGGAAACTGTGAAAGATGTCAGAAAATAAGCCGTCAAGAGCTGGGGTAGACTGAGGTATACGAGACACTAAGGAAAAAACAAAGATAGGGGCCCTATTTACGGACCGCAAGAACATCCAATTCAGTCAATACATGTCAAACACAGTAGCGAAGTCGAAAATTATAATTTTCTTATTAACTTAGTTAAGAAGGGACCTCAGCTATAGAATCTGCAATTAAAGAACTCTTGAAGTTTTTGAAAATATAATTATCTTGAGGAAAGTCTCGATACAAAAAAAAGATATAAAAAGGTTGAATAGATTGATATAAAACGAAAGGTATATAAAAATCATGTGGGGCCCCTTTTGCTAAGGAGCCGTTGTTAGTAATCGAACTAAGGTGTTCTAAACTGCGCTACAACACTGAGCAGGGGTTGCAACATAACCAGTATAACTTCGCAATGAAGATTAAACTCATATGAAATTTTTTAATTAATGTTCTCGTTGTTTCTCCATGCAGCTAACATCTATTACGGGGATTAAATAAAATATACGAAGACTGCGATTTTATAAAACGTATAGCCATGAATATTACGATAAAACGCATAATCGCTCAATAAAAATGATATCATCAACCACGCAGATAAGGAACCGGTAGCATGCTTCAAAAGAAAAAGACCCAGAGTGAGAAGAGTCGCCAGCTCTCTGTAATTCCAGGCGTATGAATCACGAGGTGTGGTCACATCGAGAGGAAGGACCAGGACACTGCTCGATAAGCATAAGCTTCTCAGTGTCCTAAAAACTATCTTTGGATGCTAGGTAGAAACAAATACAAACACAAAAAGACAAAGACTGAACAAAAAAACAAATAGTAATGATGCTGGTTGCATAAAAACTCACAAATGAGTTTATACTTTAAATTCGCTTTTTATGTGTAGACAGGTCATTTCTAAGTTGCTACTTCTACTTTCTCGCTTAATGCGATCATCGGGCAGATGTTCTGAGCGTCTGCAGGTCTGCCTATATGGCATCGAGCACTTTATGACGGACCGGTAAACAGCAATTTGCATAACCTTTCAAATTCAGTTAAAGTAATATTTCAAGCTACATACCATGATCTCATCAAGATTGCAGGCACCGCGCAGTCATTGGGCTAGCAGGGGCTATAGCCCCACCTCCCCTAATTTTTTGCAATAATAGGTTAGAAAAATTTTGCGAAAGTTTACTTTAACGAAACATTGGAAAGTTTGCTCAAACGGATTCTAAGTAGTAGCAGTTCGTCTTGGCTGGGAACCCTTTTTTGTTCATTTCCTTGGTGTCCTATCTTGTTAAATATATTCTTATAGTAATTGATACCTTCTCTGAATCAAACTGTTGATAAAAAATAAGTAGAAAGAAGCAAGTATTTTCTATTAGAGGCGTTTTCCGGCGTTCCAAGGGCGTGGCCTAAAAAAATCTTGGTCACGCTCTTTTCAGCCCACTCACTTTTAAAATTGTGCGCGGTGCCTGCAAAATTGCTCCATTTGGGCTAACAAACGCATAAACAAAATTAAAATGAGAATTGCCAACTCAAACAAAAGTAAATTTTACCAATTGCTGCATGCTTCGACTCCAAGATACCAAAACTGTCTTGAGCTGTCATTCTAAAAAGGTTCTTAGCATTAAAACAAATCATACATTGATATGGAAAACAGATATGGGAAATAGTCATACCTTTTAGGAAATATACTTTTTTTCATACTTGTGGATATAATTGGAACAGGCTTGCAAACAGGGGGGAATAGGGGGTTCAGTGAAGAATAGTTGACAATCCTTGAAAACCTTTAATTAATTTAATTTTCTTGATTTCAAAAGAAATGGAATCAGTGTTTCAAAAACAATTTACAAATGCATCAAGATTTGATTCACTGCCGTTTATAACTCAAAAACTTCAAATGAATTCTTTGTAGCATTAAAAGGTTGAATTTTCATGAAAAATCACATTTCATGATGCCTTATACAAGCAAGATGCAAATTTGTGATACCAATTATTTGATGTGCATAAGAACACACACACAGTTTACAAAAAATCATTAAACATTTCTAAAATGATTTATCTTGTAGAGAATTGTTTTCCGACCACAACTTACTCTTTGAATTTACAAAAGTCACAATCTTTTGCACTTTTTTCTAGCAGGTCTTTTAATCTAGAATTCAAATTAAATGGCAATTCAAACTGAATGGCAGCTCAAAATAGATGATAGACCTCATTAGATATTCATAAGCAAAGTCGAATGACTTAACATTGTATAATAATCTATGGTCATGATTTGAACTTCAAAAGGCCTTAGAGAAGAAAATGTTTCATAATCCTTTCTTAACAATGCATCTTAATAAAAAAAGGGTCATGAGCCCCATTCCCATCCCCTTTGTTCTTTCCCTGGTAATATTATGCTATCGACAGTATGAGATTATCAATAACTGTGACACTTACAGGTCTGTGCTGTCTCCACCAGAAGCCCCTGGTCTTCTTGATCTCACAGAATTAAAAACAACTGACTCCTGTGTGTACAGGTTATCTACGAACACCAGAGTCTAAAAATACAGGATGATTAATCTCAGTTAAGGGTTAAATTAAAGAAATAATATTGCAGGTAAAAAATTAATAATTATTATGAATCAAGTCATTCATTACATTGCATGCATCTAGCAGTTCTGAAAAAGTTTCGGTGTTAAACCAAACTTTCCATGACACTTTCCCACTAGGACAACAATTCTGGTCAACATTTTATATCTTTAACTCTGTTTCAAGTCAGTGATAGTCAGCTATACAGAATTTCCAAGGCCTCTGCATAGCAGATTGGGTTGTATCAGCAGTCCAGGTCAGATTATATACCAACTGACAAGGTATAACCATCATCCAAACAAAATTAACAAATGAAAAGCACCTGTTTCTTTGTTTTTTCAATCAGCTCTGCATTATCTTTTAGCCAACCTTTAACCTTTAAAAGATAATAACAACTCAACAACCAAAAATCAAACATAGACCATATGAATGCATTTTCTACATTCACCCATACAATGCATTTCATGATGTTTCAAACAAAGAAAAAAATAGAAAAATAGAAGTTTTTGTTCGAGAAAAGAAATTTTTCTGTAACTTTGGTTGATATTGTCTTATATACATGACAGACAACTGTTACTTCATAGGAGGAACATCATAGGAGAAAGTTTATGGGCAAAACTTCATAGGAGAAACAAACAGAAAGAGTAAGCAAATATCACCAAAAGGCCACATTTGACACAAAATAATGTTCAAACAAAATCTGCAGAGCAGGCAGATACACACCTTGACCATGAATGTTTCACTCAATGTGACTTCAGCAGTTTTTTCTCTCACTTGATACACTGAACCAAAATCATTAAATAGTTTCCTGAGATAAAGGTAGGTTAAACTTTAGAACAAGAAATTTAATAAAAAAGAAATCTTTCATAAATCAATATTCAAAATGGATAATAATTGATTTGTGATTTGGTGTTGAATACCTTCAACACAAAAGTATGTTAAATGTTGTTGCAGGATTATACATCTCCCAGTTGTAACTTCAAGTATCAAAT
Source organism: Rhopilema esculentum (assembly GCF_057945365.1). Taxonomy (NCBI): domain Eukaryota; kingdom Metazoa; phylum Cnidaria; class Scyphozoa; order Rhizostomeae; family Rhizostomatidae; genus Rhopilema; species Rhopilema esculentum. Next base: position 653,613 of record NC_142817.1, on the reverse strand, counting down.
CAACTGCAGTTAGATGACTTGATATATTGACTTGATAGATCATGAAAAATAACAACAGCAGTGAATACAATAACTGACCTACAAATGGAGTCCATACTTTGTGCCCAGATATGAAGTGAGCTAAAAATATTGTCAACATCAGTTGGAGGGTTTCCATTAAAACACTCTTTAGTTATCCAGTCCTGAAATGGAACAATACTCTTGATGAATATCAACATTTCTCTGTGATTAAAAATACTTTTCTGTACAAATGAAAAAGTTTGTTTAGTATTAATGCATTGTTTCATTACTACATCTAGATTACATATTGTACAGAGGGGGGAGGGGGGTGGGGTGAACTAATCCAGCCCATCAAAAGGTTTTAAGTTGCCTTTGGACCAAAACTGGTTGAACATATAAACCTACTATCACATTAGCTTGACACTTGCAAGGATACCAAACATCACCAAGATGTCCCAGGGTAATGAAAGTTGGCCATCTCTGCCACACATACTTAAAACAATATCAGATCATGGTACTTCTTTTCTATTCTTTCTGTAAGATATGACGAAGTAAAGGGGGACAAATGGGGGGGATCACTTACCCCTAGTTCTCAACAGGATTGATTTTGTATTTGTCTAAATTGAATCAAAAAATTTGGGGAAGGGTGCTAATTTGGTAAATTATTCTAATGTGGTATGACTCTATGATTTCAAAACTGCCTTTATGTAGCCAAACCTTAGTCACAGACATTCTGTGTACTTAAAATTGGCATTATATGCTGGTAAATGATGTTTATGACAGTAATAAGGGCCTGTACCAAACATTTTCATTTTGTTCCCCAACCCCAAGTCTTTAGAGTATGGAAGGGGCAGGCAAAAGGTTAGAGTAGCTCTACATGCCAAAATCTAAAATTGCACACCAAATTTACAATAGCATTATTATAGAAAATTTATGTTTGCACACCATATGATAGAAAAATGAGGTTTGCACTAGAAAAATGTGCCTGAAATGATTGTTCACATGCAATATCTGGTTGTGAACTGCCATAATTTGCACACTGGCCAACCTTACCGACTAACATGTTTAATCTGAATAATAGCTGATAAATAAGAAAGATTTTTTATTGATGTCAGTCAAAAATAAAAATTTTCCCATTATTCTTTTAAGGGGGCTGACAAATTCTGAAATAATTTAAACAGTGCTAAGCACTGGGATAGGCTTAACTTTTTCAGTGATTAAGATTGTATATTGATTAAGATTGAATTTCAATGGCATGTTAACAGCTTTCAACCAGGCCTCCCAGTTTGAGCTATATGATTGCGTCACAAGCATTCTGTGCTCCTAACATTCAGCACATACCTAGGCGAGACAAGGTGTGGGCTTCGTGACAGAACTGGTTCTCAAAAAGTAGCAAAGCACATGCCTCAGCCATTGGCATATTGTAAAGATTACATACTTTTTTATCAGAAACAAGATCTTGTTGCTCCAGGAATCATTTTTCAATTCCAGTATTCACCACTTAGGAAATCGCATGACACAATATGGTTGTTAAACGGTAGAAAACTGTCTGTGCCAGTTGAGTGTGATCAGTGGCGGAGCATGACCTTCCAGACTAGGGAGTGGAGGGTCATCAATAAAGAAATTTACTGACGAAGACATAGATGGAGAAAAATTTAGGCACTATTTCACTGCACAAAAACATATTTGGCAAAACATTTCACGTTAATTACACTGTAGTATCTTGAGCTAAAAATTTTCCTTTCTTCCTCAGTGTTGTTATTTTCTTAACAAGACGAGTTTCTTCAAAGATCTTCAGACTGGTTCAGTGTTGAAAGAAGATGACACCTCCATACAGCGGACACCTCCATACAGCGGACACCTCTCTACAACGGACAATAACATTGGTCCCACTGGTGTCCGTTATATGGAGGTTCCACTGTATAAGTATGCTAAATATTTAATTGTAAGTGAAAAGGTATTATCTTTAGCTAATACACCATTGTGATGAATTCATTCTATACCTATAAATCAACATTATTTCCTCCTGCAAAATATTTTCCTTTGAGATGTTAAGAGTGATTCTTCTTCAAACAATACCTGACTTTTGAGATCAATTCTGAATGGTTCCACTTGCACATCATCTCTTGGGCGGAAGGAAAGCTTTGGACACTTGCCTTTTGGTATACGAAAACGGTCATCATTGGAAGGACTGAAACTAAGATAGACACAAGCTGCAAGAAACAGTATAACGACAAAAATCAATGCAACTCTAGCATGCTTGACGCCAAACACTGTGTTGATGTTTTTCATGTTGAAATACGACGACGAATCGTCCTTTGAAAATGGCGATGGCAGTGAAATCATGACGGCGGACTTTTTATCCGTATACCCACGCCTTTTTCTATCCATTGAAAATTTAAGATGTTATGGGTGTCATTTTCCACGTGGCAGTCATTATGAATCAGCCTCGACTATGTGGAGTCTGATCGAGCAAGAGATTCATAATGGCAGACTGTAACCAACACATGCTGGGGGAACATGGTGAAGTTGCATGATCTGTAAGAAGTACAAATTAACGATGACGGAAACAAGGAATGACATAATATGGGTTGGCAGTGAACTCGGATACTTGAAAACAATATCTGCTGATACAGGAGTTGTGATGAATTATGGTGAGGCGGGAGAGCTTGGACGAAAGAATGCGCCTAGCTCACTGCTATGGAAAGACTCGCAGGAGCAAGAACTGTTTGTTGGTAAAGATAGCGGCACAGTTCAAATTTTTTCATGCAAGTCACTAACTTATAGTTTGCCAGAGCTGGTCTGCGGAAGCAGCCCAATTAGAGGAATTGGGTGTTTTGAAGAAAAGGTATTTGCTTGCACGGAGAAAGGTTACTTCAAATGCTGGAATGGAAACGAAATAATTTTGGAGAAATGTGTCGGTAACGATGTTAGAAAGTTAAAACAAATTACTTTAAACCAAGGTATATTTGCAACTGGGGGCAAAGAAAATGATTTGAAGGTTTTTGATTTAAACAAGTTTGGAAAGCCAATATTTGCAGCTAAAAATGTAAAGAACGATTCTTTGGATTTACGTCAGCCAGTATGGATCAATGACATCTGCTTCTTAGGTAATGACGAATCCAAGATTGTTGTTGCCACAGGATACCATAGTATAAAGATATATGACACAAAAAAGCAAAGAAGACCTATATCTGTTGTTGAATGGGAGTCATATCCTATAACTGCTCTTTCAGTTGCAGCCAATAGCAATGATATCATAGTGGGAAATACCTTTGGCAGTATGGCATCAATTGATATTAGGAATAACAGAATAAGTGGAACATACAAAGGGGCAGCTGGAAGTATATCCTCTATTGACTGTCATATACAGCAAGATTTAGTAGCATCAGTTGGTTTAGACAGATTTCTAAGGATATATAACATAAAGACTAGAAGTTTGTTACAGAAGCATTACCTGAAGTCTCAACTGTCTTCAGTTCTTTTGTCAATGAAAAACTATACTGGAGAACTTTCTGCAAGCGACATAAAAGAAGAAAAACAGAAAATTCAAACAAAAGACCGTGAAGACATAAGGGAACAAAATGACATGCTCTGGAACCAAATGGCAGTTGCAACTGATGAGGTACCAACAAAGAAAAGGAAGGCAAATGAAAAGGGTAGCAAAAGGGATAAAACCAAAATACAACTAAAGTAGTAGTGTGAAGCAAAATATTGGGCCATAATTGCTAACAAGATTCAGTATTGTTGTAAATGATTGTAGTCAAGTCAGCAAGATCAATCAACTCAGTTACATCTATCTTTTTTTGTTTTGAAATATTGCTTGATAATTATCTTGGAATGTCTGAGCACTAGAATTTTACCGTTTACTTCCTGTATTCATAGCTATGTTTACATTGCAATATAAGAAATCGTCAGAAATTTAGTAGCAACAACTGCTGCAAAACCTTTGTCTTGTTTGTCATTCTTACTGTTTTCACTTTGATTTTTAACAAATTATTAAAGAAGTACACTTGTCTCATTATTTGGTAAAATTAGGTTAAACAGACTTTGAAATTATTGTTTTTTTTCTTCAAGAATTCTTTTATGAACCACTGAGTCACAAAAGTTTATTTGACAAATCTGGGAAATTTCTAAGAAAATTGGCCTTAATGTCTGGCACCAGATGTATCTTGACAAAGATTTAGAGAAAAAGCTTTTAGTCTGCAAAAACTGGCAAAAGTTTCAACATCCCTTTCCCCCCACCAGATCTTTCAATTTGACTAAACCTTCCTGAAAAGGGCTCACAATTATATGATTGTTTCATTTCATATGAATAAAAAATTTCAACAAAATATTTACAAAGTACATCTCTTTAATAGAAGGTTGATTATCCATGTTAACAAACCTCAGAATAAGAACAAGTCATTGAAACTACAAGGAAGAAATTGTTGAAAAACTATTTTATCAGTTTCAAAAGGCAACATTGCTTTCATGAAATGTTGAATACAGGCTTTTGTAAAGGGAAGTGTCATTTCAATTATAAATCACTGCAAAAACGTTTTCAGAAATAACATTTCATGAAAGCAAAGTTTGGCGTGACTTCCCAGAAAAGTCATCAAAAGGCAATAAAAAATTTGTCATCTCTATGCCTAAAACTATTCAGTTCTATCTATTCTATTGCAGCAGCTCATTCTGAATTCCATGTTTTTGAGGTAGCTCAAAGTAAAGAATTAAAGAAAAACAGAAAAGTACTACTTGCAACACAATTATCAATATCCCCTCCCCCCTTCAACTGCAAAAGAAAAAATCTGCCTATGGGCCCAAGGGCAGCTGCCCCCTTCTTGGTGGGCCTTCTTGTATGGAAGTGTAGTGTCAATGTGCGGCATGCTTTGAGCTTTGACGTTTTTACCATGTAACCTAAAAGAACAACACTCTGCAGCACTCACCCACAAGAATAGACAATGTTTTGGTTGCTCTTTCTTGCCAATACACATACACACTTCTATAATTGGTTGGTATATGTTAAGATTCTCTATCAATGGCTGCAGCATTACAGGTGACATTAAAAAAGGCATCATATTGTTTCATAAACACTTTATCTTCATACAATTTGTCTAAGGATATAAATGTATCAATAATATAAAACAGCCATATTTCTTAGTGACTTTGATTTAACGATACAAGGCAGCAGGTGGTTTCCATCTGAAAATACCAGTCTGTCTAGAATAAGTTTTATCACACATCAATTCTGGTTCTTGGGAAAGTAACTTAAATGAACTATGTCAGCTATGTGGTTGAGCACCGTTTAAACATCAGTGATCACCAGTGAAACAAGGAAAGTAAGTTTTTAACTCACTGCAGTAGAATAGTCGCTGCCACAATGCCAACTCATACTACCACTTGAAACGTCAATGTGCGTATAATTTACTTTCGCACGAGGAATGTTTGGAAATATAAGCAATTGAAATTCCCATCATTTGTAATAAGAGATGCAATAAACAAACTGCATTGTGGGATTCAGAGGTAGTAGGGGGGACATTGTGACAGCAGAGCCTTTATCAAAAAGTGTAAGCTTGATCATAAAATCAAAATTTCTAAGCATTAAATTTATTGAAAGACCCAAATCATAAATATGCATGAACAACAGATTATTTACTTTTATAAATAACAAAAAATAAGCTAAGGACATGCAGCAGGAAGATATATCAAATATTGAACATAGAAAATTAAGACGAAATCTTTTGGTCCTGGCAACCAAAAGAGAAGTTCTCTTCTTAGGTGAAGCAGAATTCCTGTGTTCATATTTTGGGCCTTGTTGTTTCGCAAATGTATAAATATAGTCTGCAGAGTTACAGATTATTCGTCCTTAGGGTCATTAAATCATAAGAAACAAAATAGTTTTCATAAGATAAGGTTTTAGCTGGGGCACCTTTATGTTCATGTTTTGTTGTATGAAAGTTCATCGAATTTTTAAAATAGTTTCACGAATGGCAATGGCCATACGAAAATAAATGAGAACATAACGAAGCCAGCTGACTGGCTTAATAGAGGCTTTGATGGGAAAACGGCTCTTTCTCATCAAGGGAGGCAACCTGGAGAAGGAACAAATCTAAGCTAGGGCTCTAACTTGATAGTAATTGGTGGGGATTTGTTTTAACAAGCACCTTCTAAATAAAAACGATATCACAGTATCAGAAGTAGTTCAACGCACTCACTACAAAGTCTGTTCTTACTTATGCTATGTTTGGCTGACATTTCCTTACTAATGCAAAACCCTATTAAATCAACTCGTATAAAGTAAAACGAGACAAAAAGGCGTTCGAAACCCTGCACAAATAAATGGTGCACTTATAACCCTAAGCAAAATAATTAAACTGCTAGTTCTAACGGGATAACATTACTTTGCTTCTGTATACCTATGGCTAAATGTGAAGATTTTGCATAATCACGCTTGTTCCAACTGGCCTGTGTATGATCAACATTTTAATATATCATGAAAACACTGCTCCTCAAGGATTGGCAAACACGCTGTACTGTTTACAAGACGATTAAAAACGTGAAGAAATTACATCTGGTTGCTCATCTCATTTTGATCGAGTGACATAAGCAGACGGTCTTTTTTGTCTGCAGTTGGGTCAGGCCACAGGAAAAGATACCAATGTGCTGCCTATGAAGTTCCTGTCACACTTGGTAGAGAGCCCAAGTTTAATATATTTTCAAACAATGACTACTTTTCTGATAAGGTTAACTTGCAAGGCACTGTGTGGCTTTTTCAACAAGAGTTGCAATCTTAATTCAAACATAACAAATATCTAGCCACCTAAAGGTCTTTGGAAATGTGATCCAAACCTCTATTTAATGAAGAGAACAAGGATAAGAGCTCGTCCAAATTTTGATATGAGTGTACGAAATTTAGCAAAAAATCTACGTGTATAGTATTTCAAAAAGGCAATTAAAAACAGATAGCTAGATTTTTTCTTAGCCCCCCCTCCCCCCTGTCAAAACATATCTGATTCATTTACAAAAGGGTCAATTTAGTTTTCAATACACATTTTCCCTTTTGATGCAAGGTGCCTTAAAATGTTGAAAAATTGCTGGGGCCTATTACTAAATACTACATATTTTCTTTATAGTTTCAAAAATCCAATTTTGCTTACTAGACCCAAAATACAATTTGACTTTCAGGTGTCTCCTCACAGGGGAACTGATTTCAATGGCAAAACTCACTCGATATGAAATGAGCTGAAAAATAATTTAATGATAAAAATTTTCAGCACTAATGCAATTTGTTTTTGCAGTTCCATTGAGAGGCTGTTTGCCATATTGATACTGTGTCAATACCTATGAAAAAGAAACGACAGCAGATTAGAAAAGAAAATTCGAATTTCAAGCAATGAAAGCGGCTGGGTTGCAGTGATCAGAGCATTAACGAATTGTTGATTAATTTAGGCATCAACCTGTTTCATTACTTCCAAAGATTACTTCCATAGCTATGACGCATTCTGATAAAAACAGTTAAGCTATGCAAAACCAAGCGAGTGATATCAAAGCAAGAGTGAGATGTTGATGCATTTTAGAAGTCCAAACATTCAGATGGTTCAAAGCGTAATTTTTGAGTCAGCAAGCAATGTTTCCGAGTAATGAGAGAAAAACATGAGTGGCAGAAGTAGCAATGATAGTCTAGTTCTAAACTTTACATGGCTATCCGTTTTGAAAGACTGGAATCAAAATGAAAAATTATCACATGGCATAACATTTAGAAGACTTGCAAATGAAGACTGCGAAAATTCGAACCTGTAGTAATGCGGTTTGAACGGCCCGGTCTTCGAAACTCCCATATACTTGGCTTGGTCTTCGCTAAGTTCGGTGAGATGGGCATCAAATGCGGGCAAGTGAAGATTTGCCACATATTCATCTGAGGAAAGAATTCCCATCTGCTTAATAAACTTCGTTTTATGAAGCAGTGTATCGATGCATTTCTTATTCATTCTCCAAACAATTCCATAGGGTATTAAAGCTGTGCACATAAAGCAGACTACCTTGGTCTTGGCTATTTTAACTGTTACTTGGGCCCAGCTTGGCCCAAGCTAGTGAAGACATGGGAAACCTGGGCTCTGAGCCTAGCCCAGGTTAGATGGCCCGGGTTCTGAGGGAGACCAGGCCCAGGCCGAGCCTAGGCAGTGTGGATAGAAAATTGGGCCAGGACTCAATTTCTCTAGAGCCAATTCGTAAAAACAGTGAAACTGCGCGCCGTGTTTTGTTTGCTTTCATAGAAAATTGTCAAAACTCGAATATACAACTGGAAGTATTCTAAAAAAGACTGATCAAAGATTCAACAATTCTTCACAACCGATCGAAGAGCCTTGGTTAGGATGATTTTGAATATTTCTTCCAAAACAAAGCTTCCTTTAACGTTTTTATCGTTTCAGAAAATTATGCCCGCTTAACTGCAAAATTTCGTTCTGAAAAGTACTCTAAAACCATTATTATAAATTTTTTTTCGATGGAAAGATAACCAAAACCTTCATTGAGTCTGCTCAAAAACAAGAGACTAGGGTCCAGCCCGGGTTTATGCCGACACTACCGCTTTCTACAACTGGGGAATTCCTGGGCTAATTTAGCCTTGGTCGAGCCTAGACTAGTTTCGGTTGAATGAACAGGGCATTTAGAGACACACTATCAATCTGTAAACTGCTTACCCATTTTCTTTGGCAGCAAATAAACATCATTTTGGTACCGCCCTGGAGGCGCCCTGAATAGCTCGATTAGAGCAATGGCTTGTGTTGTTGCTGTTATTGAGACAACAAACGATGGAACACTGGAACAGCTTAAATTTACTAGTCGACCCTGAAAAAAGAAAACCAAGAGCGTCATTATATGATAATAAACAAAATTTTCTACGTAATTTGCAAAAAAAATACAATTGCCATTGTACATGTTTGAATATCTCAGCCAAAGAATGCTGATTATTCATCATATAAACTAACTGAAAGCAATTTTCATTAAACATGCAAGAAGACCATCATTGCGGAAGTGATCTGAAGCATATGAAGATTAAAACAAAACAAAAGTTTTGGGCGTGTAAAACCGAAGGTGCCAAACCTCTGCCAGCAGAGTGATCCGTTTGCCATCAGGCCAGATTATGTGGTCTACTTGTGATCTCACCTTCTCCCAGGTTAAATCAGGCGACCTTAGACTTGCCTAAGGCGGAAAAACTGAATGAAAGAACAAACACTAATGCAAGATTATGTGGCTATTTCTAATACTTTTGAAAGCTGAGAACTCCAATTGATCTAATATCTTAAGTAGAATTTTTCAGCCAGTTTTAATACTTTGATCCAATTTGCAATTTGCAAAGACCTCAGCAACCATAATAACGACAAAGGAACAGAATGAAACAACAAAAAACTGCTGGGATTTTGCTAAAGGTCATATCTTGAACCATTAAACTGATGAAAATAAATCATATTTCATTTTGGTTGAAATTACTTCATTTTGTCTCTAGTGTAATCGCTTTCAATTTTATACTGCAACCCTGCGGCATTTTTTGTCACATTACTCTCTAAATTCTTATCAAGCCAGCTAGACTGGGTTCACTAAGGCCAGAAATAAATACAACTAAACAAAATTTCAAAAATGACGTCAAGGACCAAAGTCAAGTTGGCATTGTTTTAAAATTAAAATACGATTTCAATTTTTACCAAAATTAATATTTTAATAGTGATTGTGATATTCAAAATATGATTCTGTGCTATTTTGTTTCTTGTAATTATGATATTGTTGTGTATCATCTATTAGTGAATTTCAAGAACTATCTCATATTTTTGTCAGATTCAGGAAAGGAAATAAATTGAAACGAGTTGAGTTCAAAAATATAGCGACAGAGGATAAGAGCCTCTCCAGTCAAAACTCTTTTTTTAACTTTACTCATTACGGCAATCGAATTCAATTACGCGGAAAGGGATTTTCGTTTTGCTTATCCTATGACGCAATTTTTATTTCAAAGTCTATTTTGAAGCTAGTCCCAAAAATTCCAGAGTTGACTCAGTTACAATAAGGCTACCCTTGTAAGCAACAAATGCTACAACTTTGCATCAAGGCAGTGCATTTGGTAAAGAAGATGCAGTAAAACTTTGACCAATTAGCTTGAATACTTACAACATCAATCTCTGTGTTTGAATGCCCCATGTTGCAGACGATACATCCATTTTTTAATCTATCTAGATGCTCCTTCCTTACCACGTGTTTGTTGCCTGAAATTAATTCGAGGGCTTAATTGCTATCTTGAAAAAGAACACCGTTTAAAATGAAAAAATAAAACGCAACTATGCCTGGCAGGAATTTCAAGAAAGAAATGGAAAGATTCGGTGGAAAGAAACCAGGGTGCCCCTCAATTCACAAAGCAATCATCGCAAAAAGAGTACCGAGCTGTATTGTTTACAAATATGACACTCATCATCTGTTTCTGAAAAAAAGTCAATGTGGTGAGGAATATAACATCTATCACCGTAAGATAAATGGAAAAAAAGACAACAAAAATCTACCTGTGCACGTGACCAAAATATCAACCTGCTTGATGACTTCTTCCATTCTGACGACACGAAACCCATCCATGCTGCAAAGATTCACCACAGAAATGATACAACTAATACAAGGCCAATATGGAGTAAACAAATAATACCAGTAATAAGAGACGAATATGAGCTTAAATAATTTAAATTTCCACTCACCAAGCCTGTAGGGCACAAATTGGATCGATTTCTGCAACAAAAACGATAGCACCAAGACCCTTCAAAGCTTGACAACAACCTTTACCAACCTACGATTAACGTAATTATGTCAGTTATCTCAAATCCTAATAGAAATTGTACTTTTGAAAAAGCAAAAAAGAAGGGGTTTAAAAGAAATTTAATCTGGAAGTTTGTGGCATGACTCAAAAGACCAAGTGAGGCCTGACATGCGAGTAACATCGCAATTCGTAAACATAAGAGTCTGAAAAGAAATATATGCAAGCAGTCAACACACGGAGAAAGTAAGGCGAGGAAGAATATTTAAGGCTTACTTCGCCAAACCCGCAAACAAGGACTTGTTTCCCACCAAACATGATGTCTGTTGTTCGTTTTAAACTACAAAAAAATACAAAGTATTAATTTTTCTAAAGAAAAAAATTGATCATTCTCTAGATAAAAACTCAAAATTTTTCTTTAATGAAGCACGGTCTGTCTAAATTGAGTTGGCATAAATTAAGGGAACATTTAAATTTGATTAGATTTCAGCGTAAACGGTACAACGAGAAGTCTTAAATTTAGATAATTGTTACTGCTATAAGCAAGTGCATGCCAATTTATACAAAAGGGATTCGAAAACAGATTCGAGAAGACAAAGGACACCTACCTATCTAAAATTGACTCTCTACAGCAATACAGATTATCAAATTTGGTCTGCAAGAAAATTATATAACAGAGTCAAGCTACAGTAATACCCTTAATAAGCTAGGGGCAAAAATGGGAGATGATAATGGGAGATGTTTTTATGTTCGCTAAATGTTTATCGCCTAAAAATATCGACGAATTTTGAAAAGAATAGATTATTTTAAGTTGTTTGATTTGAGGGTACGACCGATTAATGGAAATTCAATTATACATTTACAGGCTTAAGCTACGTAATGTTGACATGTCTCTTATTGTTAATTAAATATTTATAATATATAGATCTATAACCGAAATTTCCCTCAATCTAACACAACATATCACGATGGCTTAAAAAATAACGAACTAAAAGTCAACATACACTTTGCATAAAAATAAATCCATTTACAAGCAGATCAAAACTTAGCTATTAATTAATGCTTTTACAAAAGTTTTGAACAAAGACATTAAAAGAATCCATAAACATAATGCGGAAATTAAATCAAATTTCAATAAAACTTAGCTATTTAATTTGAAAAAATTCAAAATCAAATTTGAGTAATTCCGAAAAATCTAAATTGAAAAAATCATACAAAATATATTGCAAAAGTAAGACTGTATGTAGTAGAGTGCAGATTAATAAAACTCACTTTGGTAACGGAGTCATTTACGTTCATGGCAGGAACAGTCAGCTTTCCAGCTTTTGACAGTTGATATAACCTAAACACAGAACAGTGTAAAAAAGCTGCTTAAAAGAGTAGCGTAAAAACAACAGAATTACATCAAAACAACTGGAAGGGAAGTAATACTAATCAACTGAAAGGCTCGTGCAAGATTGACAAATAATAAATAGCTAATAAATTTTTCAGAAACCAGTCTCGTTAAATAGTTGACGCAGAGGAATATGTTAAAGTATTAAAACTGTTTGATATTATCACGCTTGAAAGTACTTCTGATGAACATTCATCAGGATTCAATATTAATGATGCTTAATAATACCTAGTAAACGAAAAATGTAAGGGTGAAATGTGCAAAAACAAACCTATGAACTCCAGTGACACTTTCTTCCACAATTCCTTTCAAATGGTTAAAAGCTTGAGGAAACTTCTTAAGCATTAAATGGGTTGAATCACCACCATCGTCAAGAATCTTGAAAAACAAGGCATCTCAAAATATAATTCCATGCTTTCTGCCCTTTGCATGATATTTGCTGTTAGTTCGTTTCTGTTGCGGAGGACCTTTGCACATTCAGAAACGATAAATTAACGTATTGAATTGTTGATTAGTTTATATAAACGCCGTAACTCAGTCTTGTTTTGTAATCAGTTTTGCATATAATTCATGATTTTGTGAAGTTTTGTATACAATTTTTTAAGATACATTTGGAAACAAATTTTAACTAGGTTAAGGAACACCTTGGCCTAAGCACTTAACGGTAACATTTTTAAAAACCCCAACTTTTAATTTTCGTTCCCGTTACAAAGCGAGAGTTTTTTTGATAAACTCATTTTCATAAAACATTTTTAACAAAGAACGATTAAATTCTCATTCGCCTTTGTAGAAACACGGCTATTGGGAACGGGGTAATGCTTTTACGAGCTTCTGCATACAAATTACGATAAATACCAAGTTTGGTGTCCAGCTAGGTGCCTGCATGCATTTTTCTATGCACCACCAAAAGTCATCCTCTGTCTCTCCTTTCCATGCGAAAACTGGATAACCTACAGAAAAATCACATGGAGAATAAATTAAAGCATAAAGATAATTGTAAGTTACAATAAGCTTGTTGCCATCAAGTTGATAAACCCAAATAAATCACACGGCCTTTATTTACAAATTACAACAAGAGATCATGTTAGTAGCACTTTTGCCATAAGTGCTTGAACAGGATGCATGGGTAAAAGAAGATAATCATAAATGATAAAATATAGGCCAACATGGTAAAAAGTATTGGGACATGGAAGAAAGGGCCATTTTGGTAGTACAAATGGGCCAAAATTCAGAAGGAATTGTTTCTTAGCAAGCAATTCACAGTAAAGGTTGTTCAAGAAATAAAAAAATGTACAACTGACCTGCCTCAGCTAATGCTGCCGCCACTTCATTCTAGAAAAATATTATCAGTGCTTTATGAGTGACAAAATGATTGGCAACCAGTGACAAAATGATTGGCAACAAATGACAAGATGATTGGCAACCAATGACAAATGATTAGCAACCAGTGACAAAATGATTGGCAACCAGTGACAAAATGATTAGCAACCAGTGACAAAATGATTGGCAACCAATGACAAAATGATTAGCAACCAATGACAAAATGATTAACAACCAGTGACAAAATGATTAGCAACCAGTGACAAAATGATTGGCAACCAGTGACAAAATGATTGGCAACCAGTGACAAAATGATTGGCAACCAGTGACAAAATGATTGGCAACCAGTGACAAAATGATTGGCAACCAATGACAAAATGATTGGCAACCAGTGACAAAATGATTAGCAACTAGTGACAAAAATGGTTGGCAACCCATGACAAAAATGAAAAGTATGATTTTCTTGTAAATTTTAAAGAGTTAAGTTACCAATAATGTAATTGCTCAACAAACGTTTGTATGATGGGCAATGTGTGTTAAGTCTGGCTAGAGAAGAATGGGTTAAGGAAGAATGGGTAAGGAAGAATGGGCAAGGAAGAATGGGTAAGGAAAAATGGGCAAGGAAGAATGGGCAAGGAAGAATGGGCAAGGAAGAATGGGCAAGGAAGAATGGGCAAGGAAGAATGGGTAAGGAAGAATGGGCAAGGATAAATGGGCAAGGAAGAATGGGTAAGGAAAAAAAAGTATAGCGTCACAGCGTCATACCTGTGTGGAATATATATTGCAAGCACACCATCTCACTTGAGCGCCTAATGCCGACAGGGTTTCCAAAAGAACCTGTTATAAAGTGTCAATATTCATATATTCATACTTCTTTATTAAAATCATCGATGCTTGAAAACAATTATGGGTAGCTAGAAGATTCTGACTTCATTAGTTTGATCACCTGTTCTGCGCTTGTTTACAAGTTTCATTATTCAGTAGGACAATTTTGACAATGTTTTTTGAAGATGGCTCAGTAGTGAGGGTCGCGGACTACAAATCCAAGGGTCTGTATTTCGAGTCCCTGACATGACCAAACTTATTCAAAGTGAAAGGAGTTGCTATCTCTTTGCAATTCGATTCGTTGGAATCCCGTGGTTTGGTCACACCGAGAGGAATAATTAGCATAGCTTCTAATTTTCATAAAAATACCTTCGGATGCTAGGTAGAAACAAAAACATAAGTTATTTTGATGTTTGGAGTGCCAGATGTTTGTTACAAGTTTTATCAGGTGTACTTTGTGACATCAAAACGCCTTCTCGCTTGAAATCGAGTTCTTTTTCCCGAAAGTAGAAAAAGCGAATCAAAAATTCTATACAGTTTTGGCGATGGCTACTTTGTAATCTGAAGTATTAATTTGATTGTAAGGAGTGGCTATACTGTGATGGGGGCATTAAAATATAACTACACAATTTTTAAACTGTGAAAGTAGATTCTACAAATTAAGTGAATTAAGTAGATTCTATAAATACAGGCAACATTATTTTATATAAATTAAGCATCTAACAACTTAGTTGGAAAATGGAGCGCTTGCAAGAAAAATTAGAAAACATAAGAATTATCTACAAAATATTGACTGAGTAAAAGGTACTCACAGCAGCTTGTGCAGTTATGTGCGTACATCCAACGATTTTTGCCCCTTCCAATGGTTTTTCGTTCATGTTGCGTTTTCTAAGAAGCATCAAACCAGGCATTTCTGTGAAAAAGGTCAAATTACAATAAAAGGAAAATCCCAAGTATAAGCGTATTGTGGAGAGGGATAAGAAGGCAAATGTTGGCAGCTTAACGAAAAAGTAAATTTGCCTTTGGGTATCTTGGTCAGTCTAAGTAGCGGGTGGAAGTGGCTGAGAAACGGGCATAACCGATGTGAGGGGAGATAAAATGTAGGTGGCTGGTTTGTGGGTAGTTTTTTGGGCAGTTGAAGTGAGTGTAGTTAATTTGAGGGTAGCTGGCGCAAGAGGAGCTGGTGCGAGGGTAGCTGATGTAGGGGGTAGTTGATGTAGGGGTAGTTGATGTAGAGGTAGCTGATGTAGGGGTAGTTGATGTAGAGGTAGCTGATGAAGGGGTAGTTGATATAGGGGTAGTTGATGTAGGAGTAGCTGATGTAGGGGTAGTTGATGTAGGAGTAGCTGATGTATGGGTAGTTGATGTGGGGGTAATTGATGTAGGGGTAGTTGATGTAGGAGTAACTGATGTAGGGGTAGTTGATGTAGGGGTAATTGATGTAGGGGTAGTTGATGTAGGGGTAGTTGATGTAGGAGTAACTGATGTAGGGGTAGTTGATGTAGGGGTAGTTGATGTAGGAGTAACTGATGTAGGGGTAGTTGATGTAGGGGTAGTTGATGTAGGAGTAACTGATGTAGGGGTAGTTGATATAGGGGTAGCTGATGTAGGGGTAGTTGATGAAGGGGTAGCTGATGTAGGGGTAGTTGATGTAGGAGTAGCTGATGTAGGGGTAGTTGATATAGGGGTAGCTGATGTAGGGGTAGTTGATGAAGGGGTAGCTGATGTAGGGGTAGTTGATGAAGAGGGTAGCTGATATATGGGTAGCTGATGAAGTGGTAGTTGATGTAAGGGTAGTTGATTTAGGGGTGGCCAACATCATTTGTCCTGTAGAAGTCGTAGATGATGTTGGGGAACAGATATCAGAATAGTTGATGTGGGGTGTATGAAGAGATGGTAGCTGTTGCAAGGGCAAATGATGCGGGGTAGCTGTAACAGGGGTAGCTTAGGAAAAAAACTAGAGTGGTTAGCTGAAGTGGGGATTAGCAATAAGGACGATATTTATTACAAATCTCAAGTTGATTTTTCTAGTTGTTTGAATGTATTTCAAGGTTACCTGCTAAATAAAACTTACCGCAACAATACTATGCAGCTGTGTGTTATGAAAGGAATTCAAATAAGGGAAACATACATTGGTTCTTGCTTCTAGCATCTGATGGTTTTAATTACATGGAAACGAATAAATATTTACGTGTTGCCATGAGAGCAAAGTCGAACAGTGATTTAGACAACAGTGATGACGGGCAAAAACCTGGCAAGCAGATCAATGTTCTTAACATCTAATTCACATAGGACATTTGCTCAAAGCATACCAAAGCCGTTTTCCTATTCCATTACCTCACTATGTTTTATTTACAAAAAAGAAAGTGACGGCAGATTGGTGAAAGAAGAAGAATTCAAGGCACTATTTCCCATCACTCAACCGTTCATTATAAACAATAATACTGCAGTACATTCGAAACTAAGAATTATTAGCCACAGTGAATTTACGTGTGTTTATAGTTGTCTGTTTTCGGCGCGTTGTGGTGTTCCTTATTTGCAACATTCTCTATCGAATTTTCGCTGCGAGAATTCCATCGAGCGGAGCCCGTCGAGAAGCATGCTACTGCGACCTTCCCTTAGAGTTCTAAAATGTGACGTCACCAAAAACCTATTTTTAAACTTTTGAATTTTAACCACAAAACATTAAAGATCACAATGAAATACTTCCAAACATGCAAAATTAGTCAAATACGTCTCAAATCGGTTGAGAAATTGCCAATGTAAACTTTAAAGTTTACTAACGAATCACTGTTATTTTGGCTCTGTTCATAAAGTTATGAACAGCGACCAAAATACAGAGGTTTGATGGGGAAAGAGCCAATCCAATACACATGTGGCCATTTCTCAGTCAATTCAGAACACATTTGACTGATTTTGCACATTTAGTGGTATTTTATGATGCCCTTTCAGGTTATCGGATCCAAATTCGAAAATTCTAAAAATATATATTTTTTTGACGTCATCACTTCAGAACTTTATTGGAAAATAACAATAGCCTATTTTGCAATGCAACAAAAAGGAGTGCCTTCAAGTATCAAATGGTTTAATTATACCAAAGTAATTTCATATGAGCAATATAAGGGCCACCAGCCCCCAAAATAGGCTATACAATTAGCCATTTGATTTTTCTATCAAAGATAAATATTTGGTTACTAGGCTATTTGCTAATTTGATCATGCAGATTGATACAAGTAACAATGCAGCAAAATAAACAGGGCATTAAGCTTTCGTAGGATGCTTTTTTCAGTCACATGAAAATTTTTCAGCACTGACTGTGTTGAAAATGATAAAAATATTTTCTCTCCATGTTTGTGAGGGATGAGAATTACATAAAGCACGTAGCGCATCAAAAGTTTTTTCAGGTGAAATCGCATGGGTAGAAAGAATGTCAATGACCGGGCCTTTGACCGGACCCTTCAATTCTTCAACCCGGACCCATTAATAGAGAATGTTCCCTGTTGTATCCTATGACGGTATTCGAGCCCAGTCAAAGATTTTGGCCTTCAAACACTGCAAATAGGGTCATTTGCCGTTTTTCAGGAGGCCATAACTTCTCTTAGAGACCCTGAGATGACTTCAACACCGGACCATTTCTAAAGGATCATTTAAATGATAATTTCAGCCACGGCCGAGTTCAAAACGGCCTGAGTTTCAACTCCGTTTACAGTGAAAGCAGGCGTCTCAGCTCCGGCTAAATCTCATGTAAACGGCTTCTGAATGGCAAAATAGACAGGGAACATCCTTTCTCCGTGAATGTTACCGTTTGGATGGCTTTAAAATAAAATTCACTGGCAAAAATTGATACAAGCTATGCAGGCGGCTTTATAATTCAACTTGCCGAACGGAAAGCTTACTTATTTCAGAATAATTGTTAGATTAAGAATTCTAAAAGAATAAATGACTCTTTATTTAATACTGAGATGTTTGGAAGAAAGCAGTTGGTACAGATAGCCAGTTTTCTAATGCAGGCACCTTAGGGGAAAGTCTGGAATGTTAACGCTTAAACATCACAGGCGGTCGTTAATCATGTTTTAGAATGCAGATGGGTTTATATTAGCTTGAGGCACTAAGATTAACGCGTTTATCTTTATACTGGCATAACTCCAACGAAATGCAATAAAAAATGGTTTTAGGATCTTTTAAAGCTAAGCCGCGCTAATAAAATCGCATTGACTGTGTTTGTTTTGCCTCAAGGCAGCGTCCATTACAACAAATATACGAGCTTCCCAGTCCATTTACACAAAAAACTCATTTCCTTTTGGCCTGTGAATGAGAAAGAGTGTCTGTTCGAAAGCGAAGTGACATAACCTTGCCTATCCTTGACAAGAAAAAGCCAATTTTCTATTGGAAATGCAATGATCTCAGAAGGACTGAGGCTATTCCTTTACTACTTTCTCTATTTTTCTAAATCTTTTGTGGAAAGTCCTGTTAAAACTCTTTAATAACGAAACTTTATCAGCTCACATGCTCAAAGCTCACGTGAATAAAGAACCCCAGTAGGTTTTCGTGAAAGAATCAACCAAACCAGATTTACATTTTTTTTCTATAGGAACAACTTTACACAAACGGTCAAAAGGTAAGACCAAATTAAAAACATATTGCTGCTATTTCGGTTAATTTCCAAACTTGTCACCAAAGAGAGGATGTCCCACTCACTTTTTTGGCAAATGAGGCCTGAACACCTCCTTAGAGCACAATAGCTAGCAATTGCAATTCTTACTTCTAATAATTTATAAACAAATTAAGATCAATCTTGCCCCATATTTTCTAAAAAATTTAATAACAGTCAGCCTGAATTTTAATGTACTGGTTCTTACAAAAAAGAAGTATACTATATACACAAGAAAAGTGTTGCATTCGAATACACCAATTTTTATTAGAAAAAGTGATTTTAAGGATCCAACGCAGGATCCAAAATGGTGTGCTACGGTTGCAGGTGTGCTAAGTTTTTGGTACGACACAAAAGTGTATTATCGCACAGACGACGAAACTCATGCAAGTTTTAGGGGCAATTAAATTAAATTGGTAAATCATCTGAAAACTTCGAATTTCAGACAGATCACGATCAGTACTGTTTTTCCTATCAAAAAGCAGGAGCATTAAACTAGTAAAATAAACAAATGTTTGGATGTCTGATAAAAGACACAAAAGTCCATTGGATGTCTGATAAAATGAATCTTTTAAACTTGCGGAATCATTGTGCATGCTTTTTAGATCTTTTATCTATGGCTTAGAACAACGAATAGAAGGAGCCCAAAATATTTTCAAAGCAGTGTAGATAATTAAAGTATTACCTTGCTCGGCTATTTCAATCTCTCTTCTGCCAAAATCAGCAAGTTTGATATTCTTAACGCAGAAGTCACTCTTCCCACTGGTATTTGTCTAAATTATTGAAATAAACAAAAGCCTCAGCTCTTGATCTAAAGCATTAAGGAGCTACTAAACTATATACATTATTATAAAATCACACTGGTCAACTTTTTGGCTGCAAAGTGCAAAATTAAGTTTGCCTTTATTACAAGTAGTAAGCAGACAAATATTGCTTCACAAACTAGTTACAATAAGAGATTATCAACTTAACAATATAATGCTGGGAAAGTTTGAAGAATAGTATGAAATAGTTTGTAAATGTCTTTACAATAGCTTGAAACATTCCTTCTACAAATCAAAGCTTATTATTTTTCAAGAAAGCTAGACTGGTATAGTCATGGAGGGCAAATTTTACGCATTTTTTATAAACTTTGAAATTTACGGACAATAACAAAGTAATTTGATGACCTGAATATACCAGGTGAACTCATAGCCAATACTTAATTAGCAGACAACAATAGGTGATGAAATCGAAACTGCTTACTAATTATATAATCAAATTTAATTGCGTAAAGATTAGCCGACCCTTCCGTCAAATTCTTACGCGGCGTCGGCAATATTTTACGCACATCAATTTCTGAATAGAACAGAATTATTACGAATCTTTGTGGCTACCTACAAATTCAAACAGTCCACAAGCCTTCATCACAGACCTACTGGTAGGAAATTTATGTTGAAGGGATGCGATATAAAAGCTGAAATGCCAGAATTTTATAGAAAAAATTTTGCTTTTGAGAGCAACAAAAAGTTTGAAATGTCGACAAAACATTTAGCGTTTCAACATCGCACTAAAAAGAGTTCCATTTTTATTATTTTTGAGGGTAATTCTAAGGATAAATAGTCGAGGAATACTCATACTTTTGGTCAATATTATAAAAATTTCGAACACGCGATTTCGCAAAAATATTCTCAATGTCAGAAACGTCTACATCCAAAATTTGATGGAATCCCTTCGGAGACGCCCCCTCCCCCACCCCCCTTTGAGGGGTCCATCATTTTCTACCATTTTAGAATGATAACATATAGTGTTCCTTCAGCCATCCCGTATTTACGCAGTGCTTCTTGTCGATCGTCCGCTATGAATGTCACCTAGAGCTTGGACATAACCTTTTCTTTGCTTATTTTTGGGGGATTTTTCTGTTAACCTTGGGAATTTGGAACCAAACATTTAGCTTTCCTCTTTTTCATATAGGGAACTAAATAAATGTTGCGCCGTCTTTTCAAACCCCGATGCAGTTTTATAAAAAGTGCGTAAAAATTAACCTCCTAATCAATGAATGTCGGGTAATATTTACGCACGTGTTTTCCGAGGAACGGAAGCATATTTCTCAGCAGTACTTGAATAGGTCAAAGGTGAGCCACAAAAGAGTCATTTGAATGCTTAAAAGGATTAGTTATTGTCCGCATGATGCCAGGACAATAAAATTGATGAGTAGTGTTGATAACTTTGTACCTAGGTAAATTGCGATTCATGTCTGCGAATCGCTTTCACAAAGGCTGTCGCGCAAACCAACTGCCAAGTTTTATGTCAACAGAAAGAGAAAGGACTGCTTTGGATGAATAAAAAGTTTTTGTAGGAAACAACAATTGAATTACGCAATAAACTGCCTGCGTAAAAATTACCCGACATGTTGCTGTGCGTAAGAATTACCCGCCGTGACTATATTATCTTAAGTCAAGGAAATTGTGCTTAAATTCAGTCAGCAAGTGATACAAAAAAAATTTCCACCAACAAAAACATTTTTAGCTTGGTAAAAATGCTTCGATATCAGTTGTCCTTTTATATCAGAACATACAAAATATTTGTAAGGGTAGTGGATTGCCTCTACTGAAGAAAGATCATGTTCTGTATTTATCTAGCTATTAATACTTTATATCAAGTTGTAGCTTATAATTATTTTTTGGTACATTTCACTGCAGTTTATAATCAAGGCTGCTTATAAACAAGGGCAGCTTTAAACAAGGGTGACTTGCATTGTTTTATGCTGCCAAGCTTTCCTCCTACCTTAAAGCTGAGGGTAATAATGGGGAAGATGAAGAATAAATACTTTTAAAAAAAGGTTGATGATCCTATGTTGATGATATTTTCATTAGTTGAACAGCTGCCCTTAAGAATGTCTATTTTTGCTAGCAAGTAGTTTTTGAACATGTAGGAGATGATCCGGTTTAAGAATAAAATCAGGTTTTTATCAATTATTGCATCTGTCATTTCAAGCCAGGTGTCTCTACTTGATTTTGTGGGTGCAGTTTATATTTTTTATGAGCCCTATATGCTGCAATTTACAATTTAGGGCCACTTATAGAAATAGATGGCTTGTAATCAAATAGATGTTATCTATAACTTAATAATTATATGATATTGTTGTATTGTGTTACATAAAAATGGTTACTTTACTCCAAAAAGCTTCATGAAACCAAGTTTCAAATCAAAGTATTGAATTGTTAAGTAAGAGTATTCTGGGCTGCTTTTTCATTCAAATTTCTTCAGCAAATCTGTTCCAGGTTTTCAGACCTTAAAAACTAAGTGATAAAATTTTTGGCAGGTATTTCAAATGAGAAAGTTTTGAGTTTATTAGTTTTTGCAAAATAAGTTCTTCGTGAAAAAATGATTTAAATTGTTTAGCAAACTTCGTGTGATTAGATTTTCATTGATTCAATGTGGATGGCTCTCCTCAGTTGGCTGTTTGATCTGTTATGACCATTCTTGAATTGTGATTGTGTCCTCCAAAGTATCTGATCTGATAACTTCCATTGCCTATGTATCCACAGTAACATATGTCTATTTATCCACAGTGTGTCTTAATTGTAGTGCTCTCTTGTATATTCTTTCTATATATATGCCCATCACTTTTGCAACATATTACTCATCTTAAAGCAGACATGCACAAAATTGTTTACTTTATATTTTGCTTGACTTAGATGCTATTAATTTGGAAATGTAATCAGACTGGTTATGCTTCCAGTCTGGCGGCTGGGATGTTCTGTAGATGTGTGTCAGGAATGACCATTTGAATGAAATACCAAAACTGCCCCCAAAATTCCTTTATTAGGAAATGCTGAGGAATTGTGATAAAACATCATACCTGTTGGGTTTCTCTTGGGTTTAGTCCACCATCTTCCTCATCTGAAGAATAACTAGCATCTGAGTAGCTTGCTGAAATTAAGAATGAAGAATAAGAGGTGATAAATCCTTCCATTTGGTTGTAGCTAAAAACCAGAGGTTATGACAAAGCACAAAACTTGTTGATAAAATAAATACTATGAAAGTTTTAGAATAGTTACGTTCAACCTAGCAGTAAACAATTATGGCCAGTCTTACTTAGGATAATGAAGACTTGAGGGTTTTTGAGCTTTGCTAATGACAGTACAAGGAACAGTATTGAAAAAGAAATTCACCTGTTGCACATAGACATGGATACAAACTAACATCTGCTACATTCACAAACTTTTTGTTCAATTTAGAACTAAACATGCTTTGTTATTCATATATACTTGTCCTTAACCAAATCTCATGCATACATCTATTTTTCAAGGAGGAAATAAATATATAAGAAAAAGGGGTAATTTATGAGCTTGATAATTAGATGATTTCATCTTCAAAAATATCAAAACTTCTATTTCAATAATTTGATCTACTAAAAAATGTTAACATTGACATATTGATCTGAAGCTATGATCAGACTTAAGTTCTCTGGGTTTTAAATATTTTATATTCTGATTATTGATTCAAAATTGTTATTTCTTTGTAACAAGAAAATGAATCTGATATATGCTGATAACATAGAAAGAGTACTTTGGCTGTGTGTCTAGCAACTTCAGTCCCATAGATGGGGCAGACCTAATTACAAATTTCAACAAAAGATGGTGTAGGTTAGGAATTGTTTTAAAAAGATTGTGAAAAGGCAATTTATTCTTGGCATCATGGCCCCAAGGTACTTGTTTAGCTGGGCTGAATTATTTTCTTACCCTACATATAAAAAACAACAAAATACAAGTAAATCAATGTTTGGTTTATGAAGAGCATGCTAAGTAGGCACTTGTCACCTTTGCTCACATTCTCACCACAACCCTGTATGTCTACCCACTGTTAAAAAAATGTATTGGTGCATATACTTAAAAAATAAAAAGTGAAACTAAAAACAAATGAGTAATGGCGACAACGTATCCTCTTTATCATATGGATGCAGCAAAATACCTAGTATCAGTGGCATTTAGAGAAGATTTGTCATAGGAATGATGCATCAATGTGCAAAATCAAACTACAGCACTTTCATGACAAAAACAACCTGAAAATTTTCAATGCAAAAGGGGCACTGTTATGATTTTCTACTTATTAATTCAATGTTATAAAAATTTGCAATTTTCTATTATTGCACCATAACCATAAACATCAATGAGACAGAAATAAAGATTTTTGTACAAGAATATTTATTGATAAATTGTCTCCTATAGAAGTTTAAGTAGTGAACACTATGCTGTTAGATAAAATCATAATTCAATGATTTATTCACCTACAAAGTCAAATATCTGATTTTCCATTATAAATAAAAATTGTTTTTCAATAAATTATAAGATTTCCTGAGCTCCTGTACAGCAATATTTCTTGCCTTTAATCAATTAAACAAAGTGTTTCCTTATGCCTTCTTGAGAGCTGACAATAAGAACAGAAATTTCATCTCATTGTGAGTTCATTTTTGACATCATATATAACTGAAACAGCCAATAATGAAAGAAAACAAAGCTCATGCTATCTAACACTTTTAGCAATGAATTCAGTATCTTGTAATAACAATTTATCTTTCTTTGTCACTGCTGAAAATTTGACTACAAAATGCTAAAAAATGCTGATAGGTCAGATCTCTGGTGTTCTATTAATCTTACACCCCAAAAAGATCATTTGCACTGAAACATAGGAATGTCAAGATGTTCTCGTACACCAGGTATCCTAGTTTATCACATTCTCCTCTCTTCACATTTACTGAGTCACAGCTTTTTGTATATCTAATTCTGGATATTTTAGGAAAAAAACCTCTCCCTTTATATGGTTTATCCAAACTGAAAAACCTAGCAATTAGATTTAATAAAACAATGAAAAAGATTTGTCCGAGTTATTAGATAAAACCTTTTTGTTTATTTACCCTTTTATTGGTACAAAAAACACAAAGACTACAAAACTAATATTATAATAGTTTCCTAGACTGTCTAAACATGTATCACTTCACCGATATTTTTAAATTTAAATACAAGAGATTACTGTTTTACCAATCTGCAATTAAGTTTTCGATACCGGATAGGCACAGCTGTACATTTAAAGAAGTACACAGAAGCTGTATATTTGTGCATTCTTTATTAAACTTTTTAAGTCAAAAATTAACATATCTATGAGAAAAGAAAACGCATCTTCAAAAAATATCAAGGAATTTGCGTACCATCGTTGTTCGTCGTAAAAAAACATGTTTTGAAATATGTACGAGAGGATCAAGTATCGCGGAACCTTCGTTTTCTATGGCATATGCATAAAGTCCTGACCAGGAGTACTAGTACTGCCCTCTTTCAGAAAAAATATTGAAATCAACAGCCGTGGGGTTAACGCGGAAAACGAATCTAAAACGGACTGCCAATTAAATGCAAACATTTATAGAAGATGCATTTAACACTTTAATGTTCACCTGAGCTGTAACTATCAGTAGAAGACACAGAAATAGAGCGGCGACGCAGTCTTGGAGGCCTTCTTGACATGCTTTCGTTGAAGGACAAGCCCTAATCGAGCAAACAAAATATTGAGAGTGGATACCGTTGAAAGAAAAAATCGAGGGAATCGAATGCCCAGCATAGAAAAATAGCAGAGTGGCATTCTGCAAACACACCTTCATTGCATTCAACTGAGGTGGCTTAGTAGCTGCGGCCGGTGACTTTCGAGCAGAATTACTCACAGACGCCATTATGGAGTCACTCTGAACATCAAAACGACCTAACCAAGGCGGAGGATGTGACGTCAAGTATTGTTTGCAGAATAATAGGAATCGACTTCCGCTAAAGGCAACCTGAAAAAGGGTTGCATTCCAGGACATGATGATGCTGAACTATGCACGAACCATAAAAACTTTGGAAGTCTTGAGGGGAAATTTCGCTCCAGACGTCTGCATTTAATTGCATCCTCAATTTAACTAGTGTAAATTATAAGTAAATTCTAATGCATTGACATCCATACATCTAGCAGTGCCTCCGTACATTCATTTTTTTATAAGAAACAGGTTAAAAGAAACGATAGGCTCAATTTTTCGAAAGTTAAGAAACAACCCTACCCAAATTGAAAAAAGATAAGAAACATTTATAATTTGCAGTTTTAATTTTCCGAGTTGACACTCGAAACAGTCTTGACATTGAACATCACTGTATATTGCAACACTACAATTGACAGACAGTTTGCATTCATTCTCAGTAAAATGCACACTCAAGAAATTTCTATTTAAAAATTTGCTTTGACTTCAACTTGACATTGATGAAGTTCATTGAGTTTTACTGTTTATAGATTTCAACAGAGTTAGTCATTCTAGAGAAAAAATTCCTGAATGTGAAGGAATCTATTTTCTTTACCTTGGAAGCACGTTTAAAAAATTTATTTCCTAAGAAATTTAAGAAACATGTAAGAAACTTTTGATAGCCACATGGCCAGAAATTTAAGAAACTGCCTACTGAATATTTTATCTCTGAATGTGAAGGAACTATTTTCTTTACCTTGGAAGCACGTTTAAAAAATTTATTACCTAAGAAATTTAAGAAAAATGTAAGAAACTTTTGATAGCCACATGGCCAGAAATTTAAGAAACTGCCTACCAGCATCGGACCTTAGTTTCTTATAAAAAAATACGTATATTTTTGTTAAACCATAGAGTTTATGTGAGATATTTTATAATGGATCTTTAATTTCCCCTGGCCCCCTTCTTTTTAACTTTCTTCGGAGCCCATGTCTAGTTTTTTTTAATGCGGGTGAATACCGCCACGGTTTAATGCGCAAGTAGGTTGTCAGGGACACGGGGAGTACTTGATAACTTTATGTCTTTATGGTCATTTAAAAAATGGTTGGTGACAACACCGATTCTAAACTAGAAGTACCTCGATCATGCCAGTTTACCTTACCCCTCATTGAGAAACTTCAACTAATAGCAGATGAATGATCCAATTATTCAATAATTATCATGCAGGTAGGCCTTTGAAACGAAAAAGGCTGTTTTTTGACTTAGGTTTTTGGTGACGTCACAATTTAGAACCCTATTAAGAAAAAAAAACCATATAAGCAAATAACCACATATTCTGCTATGTAAATATTGTTGATATCCAATGAATCAACGCAAAAATAAAATGCCTCATAAATTATACGAACTTCTTACCCTAATACTAAATCCTTATACTAAGTAAATGTTTGTTTTTTGAATAAAAAGCCCTCGATGCAAATCTATCATGAGTTACCCTCCTAGATGGATCTTCTAAACATACAAAGTATTTTATACTGTGTTTTCGTTACCACGAGAATAGAAGACATAGGGGCTTGTAGGGTTGTAGCCCCTCTTCAAAATGAGGAACAATCTATCGCATTTCAGGCCCCATTGGGGCAGCTCTATCTCAATGAAGCAATAATATCAAGGCAAAACCCATACTAAGCCCCAGCCCTTTAAGGGTTTATCATCCACTATGCCTATAATGCTACATTATCAGACTCATGTTACCTGATGACTTCATCATGTCGTTTTAAAATGTTTGCAGGTCTCTTGGATACAACTGTCCTACAAGTTAACGCCCTTCTTCATTTTACTGTTAACAATGATGTTCTTTTTCTCTAAAAATGGTTTTTTATTAGTGAAATCTGGAAGATTTGAGTACCGCCTTTTGAATATTCCTGAAAGGCGTAAGAAGTCTGAAAGGATAAAGGGCTGTACTGCTCATTTGATTCCTTCACCTAACAAATTTAAATGCCACTTAGTCTTTTCGCCCTGCATCAACTCGTTTAAATTTGTGCCACTTCCAAAAATGATTTATTACATTCTTATTTTATAAGAACAACTTTATAAGAATACGAGCCTCAAAATTGGTCAAAAGCTAAGAACAGATTATAAACAAGCTGAGGCTGAGCTACTGAAAAATGCAATTTTGAATAACGTTTTCTTTAAATAACGAGGATTTTTTGCCACTTGTGAGTCTTTTTTCGGTGAATTTTCAAACTTGTAGGCAAATAAAGGTTGTCTCAGCCACTTTGTTAGAAAATGAGGCCTGTACACCTCCCTAGAGCAAAAAAGCTAGCAGTTGCATTACTAACCCCCTATTAATATGAAAACAAATTAAGAAAAATCCAGCCTCAGTTCTTCGAAAAAATTAAGTACAGTCAACCTGAACTTAAATTTACTGATTCTTACAAAAAAAGAGTGTCTTTGCGAATCAATTCCACTACCAAAATTCATGCCTAGTTAGCAAGTGATAGCAGGTTCGATTTAAAAAGGGATTTTCATATTCTTCTGTTTGCAATGTCAAATATAAATATATAAGAACTATTAATTTCACAAAGAAATAATGGATGAAAAAGGTTGGTATGGCTATGATGCGGATGCGCTCATGACAATCACCAACTACAAGACATGCAATCAACCATAAGTATATTTTTCGTACACAAGTTGATAAAAATGCTTCTCAGAAATAGCAACGAGACATGTATATGTCACTACAATAAATAATTACGCAAAATGAGTCTAAATTGCATTATTTGTCCAAAAGTTCAAGATTGAAAACTTCGAACATCAATATGAAAGTACCTGTCTCATTAAATTTCAATTATTCACAAACTAGCATTCATTGGACACAACGATTAATATCTAGGTGACGTTGCGGTAATCAGTGAAGCTGACCTTTTTCAAAAAACAAATGGAGGAGGGAAGTGTTGTCGATGATGTGACACATGCTGTACAATATAGGTGATAATTAAATTACAAACAATGTGACTAAATTGCAGTTATTGTGCACTTACGATCAGTGAAAGCCATGCCCAAGATGCTCTAACGTCTAACCCCAGGGCTTGTGCTCCCGTTTTGATACTTCTACAAAAAGCCAGAGCATTGACGCCAATTCGGGCCAAGGTTATATCCCAGAATACTATAGTTAAGCAAGCGACGTGCTGGACAATCTCTGACTACCAAGAACAAGAACAACGCAGGTGAAAACATCTCAAAGAAGAACTGATTTTTGTCGCAGCTGTTCTGTCATATCTTTATTAAGGGAAATACCCGCCAAGAAGCAGTAGGTTGCAGGGCCAATGAGGCTCAATCTATATGCCAAACTACATAAAATTAGACAAGCCTTTGTTTATGCAAATTTTCAAGGCACCTAAAACATCTCAACCGAAGGAAAAACTAAGGGATTTCTGAAAACACCAAAACCAAATTTATACATTATTTATATTTTAAAGAAATTGTATCCAGTAAGGGTTGGCAGGTACACGACCGTTGGATGTATAAATTAGACGCTCAAGTGCAAAGGACATTGTGGAAGAGAAGAATATAGATCAATAAGCCGGGATGTAATTAGGGCGACCGTAACATGCAGTGCCACTGGAATGGTGCAATGAAGCAGAATTTGGTTGAGACAGTGCGTTCATCATGCAGTAAGTTTTGCTAGATTCCCTTAAAATTGATATCCTTTCAATAATAATAACTCAATGTCCTTTATTTTCCGCCCTCCTTACTTTTTGCAATCCTCGCGTTCCAGACTCCTTGGGCCAAAGTCAAACGTCGCTCTTCTCATTGGAGCGACGCTGAGCCGGCGCTCCTAATTTTTATCCTCAATCTTCATTTCATGATCACCATATCAGCGAAAACAAACATTCTTCTATGAGAAGGCTGGATTGAGAAGGGGATTCTCCTTCACTGCAGTAGCTTCCACCATTTTGTCTTCTCGAAAGTAGAGCAAACGGGCCAAACAACCGAAGGGGAATGAGTTGAATGCAGAAGCAAAACGAAGCGAATTTTGGCGCCGGATTAACACGAAGGAAAAGTGCGCTCTAGCTCTCTCGCTTTAAAACAGAAATACCTTGAAAATATTAGAAAATTAATTATATAATTAGATTTGAACATAAGAAGAGCCACGTCTGACTTGATGTCACGCCAGAGATGCATATGCGACTGACCCTGTCGCTCCAAATTGATTCTGCTTGCTGATCCTAGACGATTCTGCTGCACCTTATCCAGTCAAGCATCCATTTATTTTTTCTATTTTTTACTAAATTCTTATTTCAACACGATATCCCACCAGAAACCTAAGCACAAGTTATGATAAGTTAAAAAAACTAATTAGACAAAAAGAAGACAAAAATTTAAAAATTATCTAAAAATATGATTGAATTCAATTTGACGTCTGATCTTCCTGGGAGTCGTGTTTTAATTCGGGTTTCCTGAGCTCTTCAAACGAGCTTTCAATTTTCGTTCTCAAGCTTAAATTTTGAGATATCGAGATTTCTATTCTTTCTTGTGCTATAAATAGAAATTTCAATCCTGTGATTATACTTGTTCCAGAGGCTCTCAGGGCAGTGCTTACTATTTTGTGTGTCATGATAGATCTATCAAAAGACATGATATGATCAACGCTTGGCAAATCACTAGTCCAGGGGTGCTTTCGTTTCATTGGCATTTTCAATAATTGAAAATGCCCTATCCTGTAGACGCTGAAGCGTTTGTAGCTTCGTGTTTGGCAGGCTACCCCAGACAACATTCCCGTATCGGAGGTGAATTTCAACCAGCGCATGATAAACCTCACATGGTTTAGATTGTGGAAGAATGTGCTTTAGTTATTTTAACGCAGACAGACCACTTGCTACCTTTCCTTTCAAAGATTTAAATTGTTTCTTCCAGTTGAGATTATCGTCCACAATAATACCTAGAGATTTAGTTTTTTCACTCGTTTTATTTCAATTTTTATTCTACGTGGATGGCCGATAAGCATCAGTTTTCTTAGGATTTTCACTTAATTTATTGATCCTCATCCGCTCAGAAATATTTTCTAGTTTCTCATTCATCATTTGGATAAGCTTGTTAATGTCTTGTAGCTTACGAAACGCATGCTGATTCTTTTTTAGCAGTTGTTTCTCTTTGAAATAGCCAATCGGCTGATCGTGAACAATTTTTTTTCAAGAATCCTTGCAAATATCAAAAGAACTGATATGGGCCTGTAATTATTCAAGTCACCTCTTGCACCTGATTAAAAATTGGGGTTACCCTTGCAATCTTCCAGATATCTGGTATCTGGAAAATTACCTGTGGCGAGTGATGAGTTGTATACCCGGCGGGTTCACTTCTATAAGAATCTATATACCATGTGAGTTCAATTAATGGATTTCTATCCCCTTATCTTTGACATAACCAGCATCGCAACACACCCTCATCTCTGAAAATTTGGGTATGCTACACCCCTTTCCTCTGACACAAAAGAAATGTTAAATTAAATCAGCCTCTTCAACCTTGGCAATAGATTTGATATTAAAGTAAAATGTAAATTGCCTCAATAACTGATTCCAATAATTAGAAAAATATAATTATAAGAATTAAAGATGTTGATTTTGGTGCTGCAAAAACCTATTTTCAGTTTTGATGCTAATGTGCACCCAATGTGAAACTCATGCTAAAGATGTCAAGGTCAAGTCAGAACTGTGTCATGGCATGCTGGGATAATGAAAAGAAGAAAAAGTCTGAGCCAAAGATCTTAATCAATGAAGCCTAGTGCTTAGAATACCAAAAGGCACAAACAATAGTAGCCTGTTAAAAAATCAATGTTTATCAACAAGTCAAGCTGAAAACCTGGCACATTTCAAGGTTGTGGAAGTTGTTATGCAGAGTTTCCCATACTCGTACACAAGATAGTACACTGTTTCTGCACAGTTGCACAACTACCAATTTCAGATTCTGGCATGCAGCACTATACTGTTCTTGTGCATGCACCAGCCATACTCTGCAGACTTGTTCTCGCCCAAGTTTTATGTTGCAATATTGATTGGAAGTAAGTTGATATAGACAGTTATTTGTTCATTTTACTGGTTGACTGTCTACTGCAGCTGGAGCTATGACACTATGTTGATTTCCTTATTTGCAACAAAAACTAGCAAGTTTTTCAATCCTGAGTCCTTAAGTTTTAATCTTTTAACTATGCATAAAATTTTTCTGCAAGCATAAATCCTTCCCTGACTTGAATGCTCTATGGTTTTATAGACTAAGGAGCAAAGTTATAAGGCATATTATAACTTCTTGTGTGTTTTTAAAGCAAAGGTAACAAACAAAAGCTATATCATAGCAACAGGACCCTATTTCAAATAATATTCTTGCAAGTCAAGTGTCTTTGAACCATCCAGGTAATCCCCTATAATAGCACTAAGGTATTTAAAACAATTAAAATGATGTTGAAACATACAATATATCCTTTATGTAAGCATACCACATTATGCTTTGGCTTTATCTTGCATGGTAAGAGTTCTTTAAAGACTTGTTTGAATGAAATTTGACATTCGTTTGACTGGAACACATTAAAACACTGCTTCGATGTACTCAAGATTTTTTACCCTTTGTACCAAAATCTCTGAATATATTTTTGAGAAAGAAC
Source organism: Rhopilema esculentum (assembly GCF_057945365.1). Lineage (NCBI taxonomy): Eukaryota > Metazoa > Cnidaria > Scyphozoa > Rhizostomeae > Rhizostomatidae > Rhopilema > Rhopilema esculentum. The sequence continues at coordinate 621,265 of NC_142817.1, read as the reverse complement.
CCCTTTTCTGAAAATCTTTGTCCCAGATGTGTGTCAAATTTATGACCCTTTCTCAGAGAATTTTGGAACTCACATGGTGTATAGGGTCATATGGAAGTGAACCCGCCGGGGTTGTATATTAGTGTACTTTTGTCACGTACACATGCGGTGTACATGCGGTCTACATTCCCAAAACCCAAAATTTTGCGATCCTTAGCTTTTCATAGTTCTAGCTTTACGCACTCCTTGCTTTCGAAAGTCCTGTCTTTTTGAGCTTCTAATTTTAAGTGCTGTTTACTTTCGCACTCCTTACTTTTTGCTCTCCTTGCACTTCGCGACCATGATCTTTAGCGCCCCTACTTTCCGCGTTCCGATCTTCCACATTCATTATATTTGACGCACCTTACTTCCCGCACCCCCTACTTTTGCAATCGTCAACTTTTGCACCCTTTTACTTTTCAGCCATTAGCATGGAAGCAGTTAAAAAAATATAAAAAAGTAAAACTTGATGAGCTGAAAATCAACTGAACCACGTCTCCGTGGAAAAACGGCACTGCTATTAGGCCCAAGTTTTTTCGGTTAACTTTTTTCTGTTTTCTCAACCGTTAACTTTTTTAAGTAGAAATTTCTTAAAGCTTAGCTGTTCCCATCGTTAAAAGAGAACATCTCATTAGAACTTCAGATCATCTCTTCGAGTTTTACTTTTCTCTGGAAATTCGCCTCGCCGATTTGTTGCTTATGAACAGCCTCGGACCTCTTTAAATCAATTCAATTTCTGTAAATGATAAATGTAAATCCATGAGCAATGCAAGGATCTTTCTCAAGTGCAAAGCGTTTGAGAAGTTACAGAACTCACAAACAAAAGGCTAGCAGCGCGCATTACATAAGATTATAATTCATGCTCCTTTTTCGACGATCGACCCACAACAGTCAATTTCGTTTACTAAAAGTTATTATGTCATTATTTTTAACACTAAACTCTAATGTGTACATCCATATTTTGCAAGACAACCACATTTAAGTTTTGACAAGCATCTCGCAGGGGTTTGATTCAAAATCTTTCTCTATTCATATAATGACAGCTTTATATTTCTCTATTTCTGGTATAGAGAATATGGTAGCAATTCTCTAAGTTTTTAAAATTACATTACGGATGATAAACTAGGGGCCAACTGTGCACAACAACCTACAGTGTGTTACACTTACTTGTTTTTATTTTTATTTAAAAATATTTTTGCTTTGCAAAAGAGGCATGGCCTTCTAGTGGGACTGTTAAGGCTGAAATACACGATCAGTTTTTACTGATCAGTTTTAACTCCACAGATTTTTTCGTCAGTTTTGACTGACCGATCTACCCGTTTACACGATCAGTCAAAACTGATGACCTAGTATTATTTTCCTTCATTTTCACGATGGACAGCGACACGGAAAGTGCTAGAGACAAACCGGCCCGATGATATGTTATTTGTCTTTGGTTTGGAGGGCGTCAATATCAAAGCAGCGAGAGCTTGGTGGCGATAAATCTTCCTAGCGGCGATATCTTATAATCGATGACCAACAAAAGCGTCATCGGTGAGTAGGGTATCATGACCCACACCACGCGATTCATCTGCCAGTCAACAGAGGGCAAAACAGTTTCTTGCTAATCCATCCAGGAGTGCGAGATGACGTACTATAGATGGGTTGTGTTGCGTGCTCTAAAAATTGCGTGTCTGTTTATTGCGTGCCAGTACATTGCGTGCCAGTACATTGCGTGCCAAATACACTTTCAAAACATGTTTATGCTAAAAGAGATGACTGTTCGTTGTTTGCTCACACGACGAAAGAATACGAAGTTGAGCTGCAATTTGAAGACGGGGTAGCTGCCCAAATGCAAGTCCATTTGTGTCAAGACAAACACAAGTCAACTAACAATGAACATAAACTTTTATTTATAAGAAACTCTCTATGCGAAACTCAATGTTGGCGCTGCAGAGTAGCAAAGAAACTTTCAGTACTGGCTCATACACTAGCTATCAGCAGCAAACCTAATTTTTGGAAGGAATCATGCACAGTACGTTTAAAAACGGCAACTACATGCATGATAATACTTCGTCAATTTCTTGCCTCTATGAGCAGACAATCCACAAACCTGTTTAATGGGACGCTATTTTGCTGTTTTTAATGTTAAATTTCGCAGATATATAGTATGATAGTCACTTTCAGTGCTGAAAATTTTCTAGGTTTATGATATGAAAAAGAGTGTAACTAAAACACGCCCGGGCGAAGAGCCACTTGCTTCTGTCCAAGAAATGCTGGTAGTTGGGCTTAGATTTGTGTCTTTTGTTAAAGAAAATACTGCATATACTTCAAAATTGTGCAAACATATAACAAATAGGGTCTGTCGCCAATAAATGAATTTACGGTAACGAGGCCACAACAGCTCCCACATCTTTTTCTTACCCATTTTTGGCAAGAAACAAAGTTGAATACGGCAAAATATTCTCATTTCTCGGTCTCTGAAGTAATGTTTCTTAGCCCAATCAACAATGAAATTTCTAGCTCAACATACCATATTGGTGCCAATATATTACCGGAAATGTAATTTTTTGTTGCCATACACCTCTTGCGACTTGAAATAAAAGCACGTGTGCGGGAATGCCCTGGTGATTCCCCTTGGGGATGTTCTCGTGTAATATATTGCACAATTACGCAGGCACTTGCTATGATTGCAATTGACTGTAAGGGCAGCACATGTAAGATGCACAAATTGAAGAGGCACCTGCAGTTAAACTTTAAGCTGTGAATTGACCATAAATGACTTTGTACTTTAAAACACAAGATGAATACCAACAAAGGATAAACCTTGCCTTAGTTCTTCTTACTGCCGAATTATACGTGACATCTCTCTCCGCTATTTGGGAGGGGGGCCTTGCCTTAGTTCTTCTTACTGCCGAATTATACGTGACATCTTTTTCCGCTATTTGGGAGGGGGGGGCCTTGCCTTAGCTCTTCTTACTGCCGAATTATACGCAACATCTCTTTCCGCTATTTGGGGGAGGGGGAGGAAAGAATGCTCCCAATAGACGTTTTTTCGTGACCCCTCCGACAAAAAAAAACAAATTGGCTCTTTGATATTTCTTCGATATACTTCAAAAGTATGTTGACTTAACGAAAGTTACTGGTAGAGCAATTTCATTGAATTGATCACCCCGCCCCCCCCCCCCCCCGAAGTCTTAGTCTTTATTGGTGTAAACTGTAAAGTATGCAATTTCACAAGTGCCAACATGTTTAGAGCCGGCTTGCTTTTACTAATAGCCAGTAGATAATAGTGGTTATTCTGATCAAAATTTGCAACGCAAAAAATTCAAGTTTTGGCATTTTTTGTTAAATTTTACTGAAAACGAAACAACAGTAGAGCCAGAGCCACTGGTCTAAAAATGAAGTCTTTGGTTTGACTCTAACTTACCCAAGTCTCAATTATTAATGACAGAAAAAACAATAAATTTGTTCAAGTCTGGAGGGAGGGAGAAAATAGGAAGAGGGAGGAGAGAAAAAAGAAAAGAGGGAAGGGATACCCCTCGCTCTTTCCCTTTTCTCCGCCCTCCTCTTCCTTCTCTACCTTCCTTCCCTTTCCCATACCTTTCTTTTTTCTCAAATTTATTGCTTTTTCTTTGATTAATAACTTGAGCAAGTCAAGGTTTGACTTCATTGTTGGCATTGGCATAGGAGACAGAAAATAATTACGGGGTATAGAGGGTTGTATGATTTTACCTGATAATTGTGCAAACAATAAAAAACCGTTAAAACTGGCTCGAAATAGCAAAGGTGCATGAGCAAATATGCTCAGATCTTGACATTCCAAAACTGGCATTAGAGCATCAAGATGTGGTTAATCCATTGAATGTCGTAATGAAAAACATAAAGCTAGCAGATTTGGTTATGCATCTCAACATCAAAAAAAGTGTATGTCCAAGTTGTGTCCAAGCATTGGCTGGGGTACTAGCTGCAAAGCTGCAAACGTGTGAATTTTTTGAAGGCAAATCAGTCCATGTAATCTTTTGAAGACTTCTATGCGAAGTGGCATCGCCATGGCCCGGGGGGGGGGCGCAGTTTTCAGGGCACACGCTAAACAAAGTAAATTGTTTGGTCCATGATCAAATTTTAATCCAAGTTAAATTTTTTCATCCATGGTCCATACTGACAACATCACTGGAATAAGATGTTGAAGCGGCACTTTCGCACCATTTAGTAAACTTTGTTTTGTGTACGGAATATGTATTCATCTAATGTGCAATGTGCGCAATAATTTAATTGTTTCGAACATTTTTTTCTACTATTGGCCATGTAATGACAAGCTGTGTTACATGTTTCTTTGACGATATAACCAGACTTGAGCAGTAGGGTCGCAAAAGATTGACATCGTAATATAAAGATTTATTTCTAAATCTTCAATTTTGATCACACGAGGAAAAATAATACTTTAAAATATCTGTCAATGTGGAAAACCAGTTAAACCTGTTGCATTTTTGAAGCTTGCTAATGGATAACTGTTAATTTGGCTTGGTTGAAAAAATTTAAAAATGATTTAGGTCCCTTATTTTCATAACTTCAATGAATGCAATGAAACAGAATATGTATTATCTATGTTTGGCATAAAAAAGCAACTATACAACTTTTTTAAAAATGGCACCCAACATTGACAAAATCAATAACTTTGCCCTATCAGCCGTAAGAACGAACTACAGGGAAAACGTTTTGTCTTAAAGCGTAAAGATTTAGAACATACGTTGCAAATTAGAGAGTATCTTGCTAAGAAATCCAAATAAAAACCCCTTTTCTTGTCTACCAAGACCTTACTATACAATAAAAAGAAAAAATATCGTTTCGTCCTAATATTTTATTCTTTTTCAATTAATCTCTCTTTTCGCTGTATCTTTCTTCATCTTTGTTTTCTTGCAGTTCATTAACTCTAATAATTAGAATACTATTAAATTTAAAGAAAACCTTAAATTGTAAACTGATACAGAAGACTCATGCGCCCAAAATCTATAGGACTTGAACAAATAACTAGTGTCTTACACTACAGTGTCCAATTAGCAATTATCAGTGTCCTTTACAAGCAATAATCACTGTCAGTTGAAAAGATTATACAAATTTTATCTTCTATAATATTTTTTGTGAGTGTTGTTAGTGTTATTGCTATTAATGTTATGAAATCAATGAAATTTGAACCTAAAGTACATAAATTTTGGAACCAGGACCAAAGTACAGTGGTTTGATAAGGGAAAGTCCATACTCATGTGGCCAACTTGTAACAGATCAAGCTGACTTTTTTAGGAAATTTTATATAATGCTGTTTGATGCCATTTGTTCAAAATCAAAAAGTTCTGAAATATATTACGATGACGTCATCAAATTGCCACACTTTAAGGGCTTTGCCAAATATGCTAGGGCCCCGCAGAGCAGAACCATAATCCGGCCCTGTCTGAATGTTTTGGTACAGCAATTTGGTACTAGAAGGTCACCAAAGAATAGAGGGTTTGTTCTCCGTTTTCTTCCGGGTACAGAGTAAGGACCGTGATATAGAATTATGTTCGTGGCTTTTCGGTGCTCTAGCTCCCCTGATTAGTTGACGTCAACAGTGAAAATTTTCAATCACCGAAGCTAGAGATCACAGATGCTACAAGTCAGCAGTTCTGAACCTAACAAATATACCAGAGGGAAGACGTCTGAACAGTTTTATGATGGTACAAACTGCCTAAATTGAAATTCGATCTTGAACCGGATGGTTCGAGACATCCTGGAAATAAGTCGCAATAATTGTTTCTGAGAAGTAGGGGTTTGAGAAAGTTGAAAGAAAAATTATTTGCTTACGTAAATAAAAATGAACATAAGATGACACCTTTAACTCTTTACAAACCGAACGTGTCCATTCCTGAAGCTAGATATCTAACATTGAAAATGCAAATTGATACTTTCCGGATTCTTGAATAGTTACTTCTTCACTTCACACGTTGAATTCTCAAATGAGCCAAACCTATGACTGAAACTTATTTGCCAATATCAAAATGAAAGAGAGTGTTTGAAACATCCCTTTCATATGTTCGCTCAGTTTGTCGTTAAAATAAAAGGCCCTTTTTCTAAAACAGGTCTAAGATATGGAAGAATTCATCTGCTACTCACAGTAACTTTCACATGAACCGGTTGAACTTGTAGATAGTGTCCGGGTCCGGTAGAGGGCTCTTCGGGCAGATGCTTGGTATCCATTTTGGTGCTGAAATCAAGAGCAAGAACTTTTAAATAGGCCATGTTAGATAATAGGACAAAATCAAGTTCTCGTGGATAAGGATATGCGAGAACTGTGGGGCACCAGTTATGCTTAATTTCGAGGAAAGAAAAGGTCCTAGACATCCGTCTACTGATTGAAATGTGATTCTTTTGCTCATAACTTCCAGAGACAGAACAACCTTTTCAATAAATCATATTTTTAGTGTTGTTACATGGTCAATTTAATGCTAACATTTTTAAGGTTAACCTTTTGTAGTTTCATTTTTGTTTTTTTGTTTTCTTTTTAGTAGTTTCCGAAATCAGAGCCTGTTTCAAAAATGTAGCTGGGTGTATATTAACATGCAAAACCCCACTGCGTGTCTCGCCTGGTACATATTTACTCTTCCTGGGTGTTTCGCCTAGCATCATTTTTGGAACAAACTTTTAAATAATTGTGAATGGCCACAGGGCTGTTTTGAAGATTCATGACCCCGTGGTATCGTTATAGTACTGTATTTGTAGTACTGTTTTGTAAAATTCTATGAGCATAAAAAAGGTTAACCTGAGTAGTTTTTCTGTACAATTAATTGCTAGCTATACCAACGGCTAAGTTTTGCAAAAACTGAAATATTAATTTTAACCTATGTCAAGGACTCCTGATATCAGACAGAGCAAATCAAGGGATGGTTTTTTTATTACAAAGCGATAGATGACTTAGATACAAATTAGGTATACAATGCACAAACTGAAGACGTCTTAGGGTGATGCAGGGCTAAGAAATCCGTTGAAAGTGAAGATGATTTTAGTTCCATTTAATTTCTAGCATCCCGAAATAAATTGTATTGAAAAAACAAACAAAAAACCATTTCGGTATCGAAAATCAAGGTATCTGCTAAAGGGCTGAATTTTCTCAGGGGTCTCAAAATAAAAGGCATGTCCAACCTCCTTGTCTTCTTTGTACCATAACCAATACTACAAATGATTTTAGCAATGCACCAACTGAATAGAGGTATTTTGGCATTTTATAGTACAACGAAAACAAAGTTATTCTTAAAAAACATAAATGGTTTAAAAAAGAAATTTCGAAACCAATCCAGACCAAAATCTGCTAACCCATGCTTCAGCTACGTAGAATCTTTGACAGAGCTCACAAATGGATATCATTCAGGCAATGGATTACAGACAATTATTTATTGAGAATGTAGAAGGTCTTTGTAGAAAAATACCGAACTTTCAGTGTTTAATTACAGGTCTTACTACAAGGTTGATTGCTACAAAACTGCCTTCTAGATACCGGGATACAGGAAGTTAGTGTGTCCATCAGGATCCATTCCTACACCATTGATATTTATGCCATTAGTTCGCAGTTTCTTTGGGGGAACAATACATACAAGAACTTATCAGGTGTTTCCAATGCAAAAGAGGACTTCCGTGAATCAAGAAAGTATTGGCCAAAAAAACGGCGTTTTTATGTAGGGTCGCCGAAAGGTTTCGGAGGCCCTGGGACAAGACAGAAAGACAAGACGGAAAAAAGGGAAATTGGCAATAAAGGGAGGCAAAATTTGTTGCTGGAGCAATTGAGGGGGGGAGAGCATTAGGAGCTTTTCATTGGTAAACCAACTACTTATCAATTCAAACTGTTACAATACTTAAATATTGCTTGTTTTTTATCAGATTATTTCTTGCAAAAGAACCAAATCTATTTTACGACACTCCCGCCCTTTATTTTCCTGCTCTGCGAAAAGTGTCTGCTTCCAACATGCGAGTGTTCTTGCTGGCATAATCGACAATTTGAAATCAATAGTTGCTCTTTGAAGGGTGGAATTGGTTACAATGTATTAAAAAGGAAAAATCATAAATTACTCTGAACTTGAAGGGTTGCTTTCCAATTCTGATAAGATCAAGCCAATGAACAGGAAAAAAAGAGCAAATAAGACGCCTATGATCTCCCCACGTGGAATCGAACAGGGACCACAGCCAATGGCAGCGCCAAGGGGTGGTTTGGAGATAATTACCCCTCCCCCATCCTTGTCAAAATATTTTCCACAAAATTCTTGTAAAAATTAATAAAAATACATTAGGTAGGGGAAGGCCATATTATGTTAAGATTGGACTTAGCCTGAAAATTATACACCTGATATAAAGCATGAAATAAGACGAAAAGGACGTGGTCTCTTGATCACGTCCTTTATCCTCCTACTCGGCAGTCGTCTCCACTGATCATAGTTCTCTTTGTGACGGAAAAGTAGTATTTAATTTGCCAAGACTTTGAGAATCATCAACAACTTGCAACTTGCCTATGCCTTTGAAGTTATACATGGGACACTTCAGGACGGTAAACACAAAAAAAATTGAGCCAGCAGTTCGCAAAGCTGATAATATGTTACTCAGGTAATAAATGTATGTAATTTTTACAGGCAACGATGAAGTACAGTACAATAATTGTATTTATGATGTGCCCTGGCTGTATTAGGAACAATGTCTCATGATAATTAGCTTTCAGATGGGCCATATTTTCTTTTGATTGCTGATTAATGTCACTGGGGAAACATATCACCTTCGAGTAATTATCTTCAAATTAAGTATTGAGAGGGTCGATAAATGTCTACAAAGGGCATTCAATTTCCTAGTAACGGTTAGAAACATATTGCCGTGTTGTGTTAATGGGAACAAGCAGCCATAACGAGAGGAGCACATGGCATTTATGGGCTTCGTCCATTGTCGAAGCCCATAAAGTCGAAGCTTCATCCAATTTCAATGTTTATCCATGATCACAGGCCTACATGCTCAAAACACAAATCTTTTAAGGTTATCAATAGAGAAACCAAATAAAAATAAATTTGCTATGAAAAACAGGGGAGCACGCACTGTAATCGTGCATATATAATGTTATCGTGTAATCGTGTAAAGTGGGATACAGTGATGTTGACGGGCAGGCAGCGATATCACGGTTGCGATAGTGGTAGAAGTTATTGGGGAGGAGGTTACTGCTTCCTCGCCCATTCGATAGGTCTCGGAAAATTCACTTCGGAAATTGGACAGTTGCTATAGAAAAAAGAAGAGAAAAGGGTAGCTAAAGAAAAAAGCACTTAATTCGCTTTACTTGCCCCAAATAGAGAAGTTTACTGCCTGGCTTATGCAACATCTGGGCTGATTCCAATAGGGATTATCAACGCCAGAAAGGTTGTTTCTCACTGGAGGACTTGGCTTGAACAGAACCCACATGTGTCTGAGCATTTTGACAATCATTGGAATTTCTGAAGCTCTATTTCTTGATCATAACTTGGCTAAACAAGGCCCAGTGGAGCTCAATAGGCTTAATAGCTACTTTCACTCTGGGCTGAACCTTTTTCGAGGATAACATTGACCCACTATGTCCCTGAATATACTGTGGTAGGGATTTATTCAAAGTCTTCATTATGAAGTATCAATTAACAAAATTATCTTCATCCCTCACTACAAATGGTTTCACTTCTAATACCATTGCTGCATTCTTTGTATTTCAAAGAAACATGTGTAAACCTCAAATTTATACCATCATAACAAATAGCATTTGTTATGTTACGATTTTCTAATGGATAAATTTAATTTCACAGAAATCACAACTCTTGAAACTCTACTTGCTCTCAAAATAGATGGTATTTGGGATCTCTGTTTCTTCAAAGCTTCAATAACCCTTTAAGTTTAAGGCAACATTACATTGAAAGAAAACATCACTTTTGGCAATAAATAATGACTTGCAATTGTTTTTAAATAGCTTTAATTGCCTAAGATGCTCTGAATGGCTAAGTTTCGATATTTAAAAAAGTATAACAAATTTCTAAACCAGATTCCTGAATTTCCTGTAATTTCTTGTACATCCTTCATTCAATTTTGTAAAAGCAAAAGTCAAATAGTTTCATCTGGCTTTCCAAAAAAAATTATCGAATGATACATCTTTAGTATTATTTGAATTATATTAACATATTTTTAGTTGTGTAATTAGATAAGCATCATGACATTTTACAGAATATAAATATAATCAAAGGATGTAATTAAAAATGAGCAAATTCAAAATAACTTAAATGTCAACAAACAATGTTTGTTTTTTGTCTTATGCACAAACTGGTTCTAGTTTGCTTAAATTTTCAAGCAAATGCTACACATTTGTCACTACTGTGAATTACTTTCAAATAAAATGATACTAAATTTTCAGTTTTTATTTTCTTTGATATGACAGGTAAAAGCAACGTTATCAAGATCAACAAGGGATTGTTTTGAATCTATGACCTGTCCGCTAAGTAGTACGTCCTAAGAAAAACAAGACTGTATTTCAACCTGTCATCCTGACCTGCACATATTAAAGTTAAAATGGTCACCCATTTCTTTATATATTTCCATGATGATGTTTATAGTTATTGAGAAAACAGTTGATACAGAGTTGTTGAGTTGGTTTAGCAGCTAAAAATAAACAAATTATATTGGATAAAGTGGGACACATTTACCACTTTGAAATTTAAATGCTTTGAAATGCAATTCACAATATGTGAAAAAAATCTCCAAAATATTTTGTCTCTAACGAACCACATATATATATTTGTTCCGAAAATCAACCTAACGTTAACGATGTCGAGCATCAAAATGCAATTGAGATAATTATGTTGATACTTATATTGTATTAGGCAAGTTTTCTGGTCGCCGAGATTTGAGGCCTAGGTAGTTCGACCTGGTGATGATGTACTCGGTTTTGAAAAGTAATGAAAACAACATAAACACCACATAATTAAGTCTGAAGATATCATATATAAAGATATATTGGCTTTCTTTATCGATGTAAGCCTTTTGAAAACTTTTGCTTTCCTTAGGTTTTCTCTCGAAAAAATTTGAATTTACCGGCAAATGAAGATAATCTGACAAAGAACGAATCAAATTTAATAAAGCAAATGGGCGTATTAAAGATTTGATTTAAGCAATACCACTCATTACTCACCATAACATCATTCTCAGATGGGGGCTTTTTCATGGCTGAAGAGCTTTTGATTGCAGTTGAAGATAATTTCCTTGATATTGGGGCGGCCATGTTGAATCTTTGTTAACCACCCGCCTGAGGATCCTTGGCAAACTTGGCTTCTCCTTTTGTTCTTTTCAAGGAGGATTCCCTGGGCAACGCTGTCAATAAACGTAAACCGGTAAAGCTTGGAGACGATTGTTGGATTTTTAAAAAAGATCCCTACATTGAAATATGCAAAGCCATGTCCCGGCAACAAAAAGGGGCCTGGTTGTCTATTGGTTATGGTCAGATACGTTATCAATCAAATTTCAAACGCGTTTTGTGTGGCATCACACCAAGTCGAACCCTTGCCAACGCAGATATACATTTTTCAATATCTATTGGCTTTGTTGCCAGACTGTTTGCTGCAGGCTGGGCACATCAGAACTTACGACATTTCAAGATAGTCTATCAAATCGAATATTCTATCATGTATTTCAAAAGGAACTCGATTTTTGGGTGGCTAGAGACACAAAAGGACAAGGGGTTGGAATTTTTTTCAAAGGGGATTACTCTAACCGAACCTGACAACTTTGAACCCGTTGCTTGTCATGTTGGAAGACGAAGGGCAACAAATCTCTTTAACTAATGTCTAAGGTCAGATTGACTGCTAAATTGAATATTGGACTTTGCTAGAATCATCAAGTTGAAATTTTATCATAAATTTGTGCTATGATAATGCATATCTTTTTAATGCCACGATGCAGCATTCGAAAATAGACAAAACTGACGCGAAAAAATGAAAAAATTAGGAGCTATTATTTTCTTAAGTTTACAAAGGTATTACGTCAAGAATGACTAATCACGAATCTGGCATTTTAACCAAAACAAACGCACCTGGAAATATTTAAGACGAATGTTTCCCGCGTTCCCCCAATTTTGATTGCGTTTTAATACACCTAGAGACAAACCTTGAGTTCTTACAGCGTCTTTTCAGCTTCTAAAGTGAAATAACAGTTGAAAAGATTGCCATGGCTGAAAACAAAACTCCAGAGGCCACGTTGAAGTTGCGTCTTTCATGAGTCAAACTCTGCGGCAAGTGGGTCTTTGTATTGCGATGATTGTTCGCATAAAAGCGAGCGATATTTCCTTTCCCCCGTATTTGATAGGACACGAAGCATTATGACGTCAATATGCGGATTGAGAACAGGTTAGGTCAAGACATCCTGAACAGCAGGTTTCAAACAAACTTCAAATTCGCGAAGAATGAGGCCAGGAGGAAATCTGAAGTTCCGAGGGATGGCCGCACAGCTCGCAATTGCTGATGGTATTGCTTTCTAGGGGCGAAGCCGAAAGATTTTTGCAGAGGCTTTCTAGGGGCGAAGCCAAAAAAAAATTTCAGAGGGGTACAGAAATGATTTTTGCCGACAAAAGGGGTGTTTCTCGCTCTTTAAGGGTGTGGCCAAAAGATAAATAATTCATATGCTTTTTTATGCGTTTCTATTTCAAAATCCATGCTTTAGAGCCATACTTTGAAAGTTAAAATGCCAAAAAATGATGATACGCTACAATTTTTGTAAAAAGGATACAATCATAATACAGGGTGAGAAAAAATATCCATCCTTTGTCTGGAAAAAATCTTTTCGGTCCCAACGGATAATTGAAAAGAATGCCTAAGATTTCACTTGGGAACCTTAATGTGCACATATAAATACTTTACACGTCAATACTATGCATGTAAGTTGAATATAAATATTGAATTCAGTGCGATATTTTTTTTGTAAACTTATTCAAATCGTATTCAAATTAAAGGTATTTTGCAATAAACTTTCAAGCGCTATAACTTAAATAAATAAATAATTAGTTCTTCAACAGTGATAAATAGTTGTTTTACTCTTAAATGCATGGCCCCAACAATTTATGAAAAGATATGCTCCTTGGACAGATTGGCGGTGAAAAGCTAAGTTTGCTTTCATCTTCAGGATGTTTCTAGGCAAATGCCCCACCCATATGTAAAACTATTTTCATGCCATTAGCAATCTTGCGAAATTTTGATTTCTTATTGAAAATTCACGGTAATAGCGCCAAATATCAAAGATCTAAATTGATGCCATGACTTAAAATACTTTTGAGATGTTGAAAGACTGATGTACAACGAATGCCACGTTAAAGGGTTTTCCACCAACTCGCAAAGGACGAAGTATAAGAAATAGGTGTTCATCTCAAAAGTTTTCCTGATTGGCATCCAGGGTGGTTTCAATTGCAGGTTCAAGAACTTTGTTAGGGGGGGGGGGCATCGCACGAAACAGTTACTGGGTGGAGCTTCTAGAAATATTGCTTGCTGGCAGGCACGCCCTCCGAACCTTCTGAAAGACATTTAAAACCTTTTTTGTTAATTTTCTTGATCAAGAAGTTGCAAAAGTTGGCTTATCTAATTGTAACCTTTAAAATGGTAGTTTAAACCAAACGCCCCTTTCAAAGTGACTATCTGCCACAGGTCGGGTTACTGGGTGACATTTTCTTTCCTTGGTTTGAACATGACTGTGGTAGAAAATGCTTAGATGAACGTCTCAATGCTAAGCTACTATTGAAATTTTCCTAGTTTGTGAGAATGGTAATATGGGGACCTGCATCTGTCGTAAGACTGTGGAATACATCTGCTGTAAGAAGCTTCAACCGAAGGCATTTTTTGATAACTTTGCTTAGCCCGTTGCTCTTAGACATGTCACATACACAAACACAATGTACCAATGGGGCATTGCGAAAAGTTTAGTTTAATTTAATCATTCAAATCTTAAACGGGACAAGAAGCGGAAAAGCTCCTTGAATTGAAAAAGGACAGCTAAGTGCTATTATCTAAAAAGGCTACCTGTCAAATAACCCATACGCCCTTCAGCTGGTTGTGGATTGTCTCGCGTCACATTTAAAATAGTGCCTATTAACACAAATGATTCGTGTTTATAAGATGCAAGATGATATGCTTTTCGATACCTGCTTACACGCTGTCATTAAATGGCTGGACTCTATTTGACAAAAAAGTTGAGCAATACGAGGTCATACTGGCCTTTGGCAACTAAATTAACTAAAACCAGGCATTATTTTAACGTGCCTACAGGCACGGACGTGCCTCGTCGGCCAAAATAAGTTCTTGTTGGTTTGAATGGCGTGCCTCGACTTTTCATGCAGCTCGAGCACTGAATGTTTCGTGTTTATGATCGCTGACATATTCCATCCGGTTGCAGAAATGGCCAAAAAGACGGAAACATAAAGACAGATCTCATTTACACTCTTTTCTTTTTATAAGAACAATTATATAAGAACACAAGCCTCGAAATTGGTCAAAATTTAAGCAAAAATTAAGAAGAAACTGAGACTGAGCTTCTGCAAAATGCAATTTGGAACAACGTTTTATCTCAAAAACGAGTATTTTAAGCTATGTGTGGATGCTTTTTCGGCGAATATTCAAATTTGTCGGCAAATGAAGGTTGCCTTGATCACTTTGTTGGCAAATGAGGCCTGAACACCTCCCTAGAGTGAAAAAGCTAGCAATCACATTGCTTACACCCTATTAGTATAAGAACAATTTAGGAACAATCCAGCCTCGTTTTTTCGAAAAAAAATAAGAACAGTCAGCCTGAACTTAAATTTACCAGTTTTCATAAAAAAGGAGTGTATACAAACTGTCCTTCGAAAACAAAGTTTCAGTTGTACAACGTGCAAAGTTCTAAGGTTACTGCGATAGCCAACAGCAGCCTGGGCGCAAGTAACAAAGTCTAAAAATAGCTTTTGTGATGTTTTAAAGTTGGAGTTGCATCTTATTCTATTCAGCACGTCAAATTGCGCCAGGCAACAATGATATTTTAGTATTTTTTTCAGATTTGCAAGCTCTTTCTGATAAAATCATCAGATTTGAAAAATTTGAAGGTCAAAATTTTTTTGACTACGCATTTTTCACGCTTTCTGAAACATTTCTTTCGGTCATTTGCCGGAATGTACCCAGGACTTAAAATGATCAGTGGCCTTTACTTTAATGACTCAAACTTTAAAAATATCAGTTAAGCAGTTTGCTAGATGGTTATGCAAAATTCCCTGTCTATTATGTAGAGTTATCAAGAAAATTACGGACGTTGTCACATTTAGCTTAGCCATGCTCGTCCATAAAACCCTCAAATTAACCCCTGACTAAAACCGACGCATTTTTCAACCTTAAAATTTATGATCAATTCTTTACATAATTATCACTTTTTGCTGTAAATGTCATTCCACTAACAACCTACGTGCTAGCTGTTCCTTCCGTTGTTAACTTCCTTCCTCATTTTTTGATGGGTTCTAGCTTGTTTTCAATTTAAGATAGACTTTGGGCAAATATAAGTTACATGCTTATGCCACTTAATAACAAAAGTGTGTCATAACTTATAAACTATATAAAGTATAAACAGTTAGTGCCTAAGTTTCACAGTCATATTGCACAGTATTACAGTCATATTTACAGACACAAACACATTCATTTTGAAAAAACTGGAGGCTTAGAAATTTTATTTTGATTTTTCTTTCCTTTTTTGTCTGACTTTATTTAAAAGCCGAAAGGCAATACAATTTTTTCAACTTCCTCAAGTTTCCAAATTTTTTGCTATGGGGTCGTGATGTTTACATGACTCTGCTTTTGGAAATATCAATAGAAACAGAATATAAAATTATGTTTCCCAAGGAAAGTAAACATTGACTAAAAGTAGGAAAAGAAATTTCAGCATCAACACAGCAGCGCTGGAATTAAGATTGCACTAAAGTAAATGCGAGGATGCAAAATATCTGGTTTATTAGCAAGAATCCTAAATAAGATTAGTTGTTATAGACGAATTCTAAAAAAGATTACCTGTAGTAAAGCAAACTTTCCGGCATGGGTAGTAAACGAATCCTAAATAAGATTGGCTATGCTAAACGGATCCGTTACAAGATTGCCCGCATTGAACGGATGGAACTAAAAGACGGTAAAGGCTATTTTCTATTATCCATCCGATAATCTACAATATTTATAGCTGAGAGTTTTATCGAATATGAATAAGCATTGACTTTCAAACTCGCAAGAAAGATAAATCAACTCTCCCTGCATTAAGCTGGGTTAACCACTTTCGCTGTAATAGGCATAAAGTTTACTGACAACATGAATAAGGCACAGTATACCAAACAGTGTTTTAAGGCAAGGTCCTCAAATGCCAATCAAATCCACGTTAACTTTAATCCTTGCACTTTAAAAAAAAGCAATTACCGATATTCATATGAGAATTGATAATCAGACATTCACACTTGGTAAAAGAAAATGACGTTGATGAGATTGCCTAAAATACAGTAAGGCTGCAGATCAGTAGAAAGTGTCTGCAAGCAAACAGCAATTTTTTCTAAAATCAAACAGTTATCCACGAAAACACGTTTCATCTATGAACTGACGAAGAAAAACGTCAATGAAGAACCAAACAGAACTCTCAATTAAACAATAGCTTGATTAATGCTTACTTAGCATATCATAATTAATTCATAGCTTCGAGTAGAAAATTTCGCCTACTGCGACCTCCATTCTTAAAAACCATTTTTGATCAGGGCGGTTTCGCTTACTGCTCCCTCATTGTCAAGGGCGGAGCCATGATGGGGGCCCCGTGGAATTACTAGGCAAAAACCCGTAAATTTTACCATTTCGATTATTTAAACAATAAAAGAGAAACAACTAACATCACCTTGCTCAAGAAAAACATCTTGATTTTTGGTCAGAAATATTATCTTCTCCTTCACAACTGCCAACCTCATCTACTTTCTCCCTACGCCAGCCGTTGTGCGACACAGACATCTGACATAGTTTTTACAGACCTGTTGTGCCGCACAAGTATGCAAAAAATTGAACTTTGATTGGAGAGATTTTGTGCAATATTTGCATAAAAAAGAGCCCTGTATAGTTGTGTGGCATGTTCACGGTCAATGATAGTGCTTTAACATTTTTATCCTTCTTGATTTGAATCGTAGCACTGGGTGTAAAATCGACCGAGGTCGGTCCTGTGTTTATTGGGTAAAGAGAGTTGGATGAATTAATTGTGAGGATGAAAATAAAAATGAATGCTTACTTTCAACGACTGGAAATAAAAACACAATTCTAAAAATCTGACGGCCTTCCGTGCGATTTGTGCAACACCCTGTGTCCGCCCCTGCTTTTGTTAGCAACGCTTAGCTTAAAATCCATAAAGTTAGCTAGCATAAAGTTGATGATGTTTCCAGACACCGTACCCCCTGCTTGACAAAAGAACTTGCTATCAAACTCGCCAAGAGGAATCTGTTGAACATATGGAGACCCTGAAAATGAAAATAAGGTCATTTTTGGTAGGAGGGGGGAAGGGGAAGCTTTGACAGTAGATAATGGATGTAGTACACTTTACAACGTCGACGAGTCCTTCTGTGAAATCAAACGTACTAAAACATCAAAGCAATGAGAGTTTTTCACTAAAAACTCTTTTCCATTGACGTATTCAAGACAATTTGAATTGATCATTCATGTTAGAAACCTTTGTTTCAAAGATTTGAGAACACTTCTCTTGAGATCCATCGATGTCAGGTAATTTTGGTCCATTTATGCTAATTTCGTTGGAACATTTAGACACATCTAAAATGTCATATCTAGCTCACCTTCCAATTCATTAGCTTCTATATATTTTTTTATTTATTAAAAATGTATCTAGGCCAAGTTGGCCTTCAACCTAATTACAACCTTAGCATAACAATAAAAGTTGATAGAATTACTGTTGCAACTGTCACAATACTGTCACACGTTTATATAAACTCAATTTGAAAAAGTACAATTTTTAATTACGAATTGACGAAAAAATTAAAATTACGTAATATTAAAACGTCATTTTACAGTAAAAATTAATATAATCAACTAATAATTAAAATATGGGGTTTGAACATCTTTGGTATTAGAATTGTTCCACTGTTCTCACAATCTTGTTTCAAAGCATTTATATAGAAAAGTGGCAACTAAAATGAGACATTTTAAGTCTTCTTGGCTTAATATCCAGATAAATTGATTCCAGCTTGTTAGCTGCTTTAAATTAAGGGCTAACAGTTCGAGTTCATTTAAGAGATAGCATCTTTTATCAGCAAAGTCCGGACAAACCATAAGTAAAAGAAATTCATCTCCTAAAACCCTTAAACCTGTCACTAAGCAGGAACTGCAATGTCGTTCTTCTCTAGGGATAGGGTTTTTACCAAAACGACCAGTTTCTACTTATAGATTATGAGCGCTTAGTCTTAACCGTGTGAGGCATCGTCTTTTGTTAAAGTCTTTGTAAATACTTCCACATTTATTGGTTCATTCATAAGAATTTAGTTAATTCATAGACATATACATATTTATATAGAAGTATGAGTGAGTGTTGATTCTTTCGTAGTAGAGTACCCAATATCTTTGCACGTAGAGCGTGATATATCTCCTAAAGTGTGAGGTATTCACGAAACAGACTTGTAAAGACGATGACTTTTTTCAACTCAAAAATATACATATTTATGTAAATAAATATATTTATGTTTGCCGAGCAACAACAACAACAACGAAAAATCGACAAAAGCAGCAGCAACACCAAATTTGCAGTAAGAGTTTACTCATAAAAAAAGTTAAGGGCCAAAGAAATAAATTGTTCAAACACTCACATCACAGCAGAGATCTTGAAATAAAGGGAAATATAACCGACAAGACACAAAAGACCCCGCATGTAGACAGTCTAAAACATTAAGCATTCCTATCCTATCACCAGTGACGTAAAGGAGGCATCTGGGGCCCTCAAGGAAAACTGAGAGGGGCCTCTATTAACGGACAGCAAGGGACAGCAAGTTACTCCAATCCACTGCTGTAGACAAGATTAAACACAATAGCAAGATTTAAAAATGATCTTTTTTCTTGTTGACTAGTAGAAGCTTCAGTAGAAGAAATCCTAAAGCCTTTAGGAATGAGGTGAACTTGAGCGAGTCGTAAAAACATGGAGATAACAATAATTTGGGGATTGGGGGCCCCTTTTGACCGGGCGCAATTAGTTATCGAACTAAGGTGACCTAGGCTTCGTTACGCCACTGCATATGTCGTCATTCCGGCCAGTAACTTTGGCGAACAGCAATTGCAACTCAGCCGCTGCGTAGCAATTGCAACTCAGCCGCTGCGCAGGTGAGTTTAAAAAGACGACTCGCATAATTGCTTTCGTTTTTTCTTAATTGGCTTGGCAGTTCTACAGTTAAACTCCTAAACGTCTACAGCGTCTTTTGTCAGCAGGAGGCTAGTTTCGTTATCCGTTAAATCGTAATTAAGTGAACTTACCACAGTTAAGAGACAATTATCACAGAGAGCTGGGATTTAAGAGAACTTTTTCCTTGAAAATGTGCAGATTCTGCTGTCTTTTACTTAAGAAGGTTTTCTCCGACCAAGAGCACGTGTTCGTTTACGTGAATATGATGTCAAAAATGCAAAAAACCTAACGAAGACTTTGCCGATAATTTTGGGAAATTGGATTCTGTAAACTGGGCAAGGAAATAAGATTCCTAAAGGGGTCGTCCCGAAAAGCCTACGAACATTAATTCTTTTAGCAGATCATCGCCCACAACCTTGAACATCTGTCCTGACTGATGCAAATGGCTCCCAAGTTCCAAACCTGAATTACATTCTTTTTGAAACTTTTTAGAAACGTTTGATGCATGTGATGAATGCTAAATCAACTGAAACGGCTAAATAATAATGAATGGAATTCGATTACAAAAATTAGGGCTATTATTGCAACCATTTAGAAGTCTGGATACAGACTTGCTTCTATTGCACGTTGAATAAGAAGACAAAATAATTCTTATTGAATGGTAGGAAAAACTTAATTATGTCATTTCCAAATTACTTTGCTGTCGTTACTTTGGCAAATGCACCCCTGATGTCCTGAATGCCGAACTAATTTTAAAGCAAAACTCAGCGGTTTTATTCCAGGTGCTGCTTTCGAATAAATCCTCAGGCACAACTATCGCCGTGGTGGAGTCTGGTTCATCTTGTAACGATAAAGCAGTCATGGGATCATGAGTGAAAGACATGTCTCAGGGTTAAATATCTTTTGTTTATGTGGGCATCATATTACACAGAAGGCAATCATTTGCTTCAAAAGCAGCATGGAAAAGTTTTAAAAAGCGGTAATGCGGTAAAGCGGTAAAGCGGTAAAGCGGCAATTACTGAATCAGGCACAGTGCAGTATAAGCACGATACTGTAGTTTTGTAGTAATGTATGGTAAGTTTTGACGAGTTTAAAAAAGTATAGCAGAGAAGTACCACAAGCATGATCTTTGGGCCCTGTTAAACTATGTTTCATTTCAAATGATGCTAATGTTTCAAATAATGCTAATGTGCCATTTGACAATACTCAGTTATAAAAAGTAATAAATTTTCTATAAGCATTGGAATTAGTAACCCCAGAACCAAGAACACTACATTTTGAGTTAAAAAGACTTTTGCAAGAAAGCGAATCAAAATCGTCTTGCTCTTGGAGACATTAAGAATCTATAAGATATTTGCAAAACAAAAGCTACCTAAATCAGGCTTCTCTTCTGTCGCGGTTCAGATATTATTTCTAGGTTGGGTAACTTTGGAAAAATATCTTGATATAACAGTATAAACCATAGATGACGTAGAAAAACCATACTAAAGGCACAACTCATTATTGAAGTAACAGAATTCTGTAAGGAAACCAAGAACGCAAAAGGAAGAAGCAAAATCAGGAAAAAAATTGAAAGAGCATTTTCGGAATGTAGATGTTACAAGAGAAAGAAAATAGCGAAGAAAGAATAAGAGCGACTGAGCCCGAGTAGTAAGAAGAAAGCAGATGGCAAAGAAACAAAAACTACGAAGATCAGCTTTTATCTCAAAATCTTTGCATTTATCTCAAAATACAATGATGACTTTTAGAATTACCATGACTAACTGTAAAGGTACATAACTCTATTTTCAAGGTAGGGGACTACATACAGTCATACCATTAGAATTCAACTCTTGGATCTTACATGGCATTCCAACTCCATATTTCCTTCGTTTAACAAGGATCTGAAGATGATCCTTACACACTAATAGCGTATAATTGTGATTTATGTTACCTATAAATGTCGGTAGTTATACCTTCTAAGTACATCTAAGAAATAGGAATCACGAGAGTTAATTGAAATTGTTGGTTCATTCTAATCATCCACAAATCAAACTCCAAAAAGTCACACTACATGGATTCTGCTCTAAAAATTGAATACCTTTCTATAATCCTTCACTGCCGTTTCTCCCCTTGTCTCTCTAATGTAATCCAAAATTTCCTAGAATGCGAACAACACAAAGCTTTAAAAGGTAATCTGGCAAAAAGAAAAATCATTTCTTCGACAAAGTAAGAAAGGATTTTCGAAATTTGAACTCTCGTGAAAATGGCTCTTACAGCACAGTGAAGCTCTAGGCAACGTAAACCTACATAGCGATGCACAAAAATCTTGAAAGAGCATCCATATCATTTCTAACTTTAAAAGTGCCAAATCGTCTTGATAATATAAAGCCAATTATTTGAAGTATACAGAAAATGAACACGAATTATATTAAACATATAACAAAAGAAGAAAGGACAAAAGAAAGGACTATATAACATTTTATTTAAAGTGTTCAATGGGGCAGTTTAAGAAACAAACATCGGTAAATAACAATCAAAGATCATTACAGCGAAACTCAGACGATTACTTATAGCAATTTGAAAGCACTTTGACTTTTAATGAATGACTTAGAATTTAAAGGGCATATTTCGCATTAGCAGTTGGCTAATAAAACAAAAGCGTTCGATTCCATGCTTTGTACTTAACAAAAGAGATAATTGTATTGCATTAGCCAATCATGTTCACGACACATGCCCTTTAAACCAGCTTTCTGGTTTATTTACGAACAGTCCCTGGGCATTAGGTGAATAGAACGAATCGCAGATGTATGACACTGAGTAAAAAAACCTCCATTTTAGTTAACTGAATCCCACTTTGCAAATGTCTGATATTTGCAACACTTATCACAACTATCATATAATCAAAATATATAAGCACTATGTGGCAAACTAACCAGAATTTGATATTTAGTATAATCTTGTCGTTTTTCTTTTCCCCATTCCAGAAGCAACTTCTTTTCAATTTCCAATTCAAAGCGCTGCTCGGAGGTCAGCGGTATCTTATCGCTGCAAGAAATGAAATATAAAAATCTCTCTTACATTCTAAAGCCATGGAATTGTTGTGTTGTCAAGTGGCATATAAAATGTGTGTTCACAGGGTGTCTGTTTGGGCAAATAATCACTACTGAGTGTCGCGTTGGTACTCTCTGCATTAGACTTGAATTATTTCACCAAGGAAGATTAAGATTGGCAAGGATCATTCTATGCAGGAGATGTTCGACAAGCTTCAATTTTGAGGGTAATGGAGATCGATGCATGAAAATATCGTAGCAATCAAGCATACTCTGCCATTAAAAAAACGAAAAAATTAAGCAACCAAAGATATCTGAGTAACAGAAATAACATTTTAGCTAGGCTCGAAAGTAAATAACGCCGAAAATAATGAAAGATAAAGAAGCCAATAGAGTAAATTTTCTTCCACCTAACAGTGGAGCCAAGGCCCAAAAAGCAAAGCAAAGCAAACATCAGAAATCGTTTGCTGTCGGCAATATCACTAAAATTTCAGCCACTACTTACAGCTTAACATTGACGAAGGAAGCTTTCAAAATCAGAGCGTGGTAACTTCATGTGATCAATTGTATTGCAGCAATACATGACCAAGCATTAATGGGTACACCATCAGCATTATTCCATAGAAACTATTTTCATGAGGTATACCATCTCTTTTTACCACCATACAATACAATGCCTTAAGACGGTTAAGTCAAACAAGCAAAGGTGCAACAAAATACTTACTTAATAATACTTGGTTTTACTTTCATCATATGTCCAAGTGTGCTAGCTGTCCATAGTCGAGGGTCGCTATCTCTAAGTTTTCTAGCCTCATCCTCCTACAATGAGATAAAAAGCAGACCATGATTCAAAGATAAAGCCCTGCTTACTGATCAGAACCACTCTTTTGACAATCTGAAGAAAGGGAATAGATTATATGAACAAACCTTACATTCTAAACATTGACTCTCTCTATAAGAGCTATTATTCCCCATGACGCCAATCTTCTCCAATTTCCAAAGTTGTCAAAGCAACAAAATGAAATGAAACTGAGGCTGTATTTGTTAGAACATAAAGGTTACACATCAGCATGCTGAAAAAAGTTTGAAAAACATGATACATAAAGTGCTACCTGAGCCATTGTCATTTCATCACTATAAAGACTGACAACATTGGGCTCCCCAAACCAAGATGGTCTTTCCCATGATAACTGAAAAAAAATTTTGATATCACAAACACTTCCTTAAAAGTTACAAAGCATAAGGCTTCATTAATCTGTTGACGAACTTTTCAATTTCATTAAAAACTGCAACATTGTACATCCTATGGAATAATCTTATAAAGATTTGTCACAATGGCATAAAAATGTTATAAACCAAACAAATATCTTAGAATTATTGCTTGAGTTGAAGCCAACTCAAACTTCTTCATGATGCCTAGGGCCATTTTCTTACCCTTGTTTTCTCTTTTGGATAATTTGGTACAGGGTGATAGCACACAACTGTATTTTCATCTCTAGAAAGGAAAACCTCTGGCTGTAGCCTAAAAAAACAAACATAAATATATTATTAAACATATGATAACATATGATTTTTTTTTAATCTAATCAATATAAAACTGAAATGGACATGTATCCAAATATAACTAAAAACAACTATAACACAACATATGCATATACTACAACACTTAATATTGTATAATTCTTAATACTAAATATACATATACAAAAAAATCCTCAAGCCTGTTTCACATTGGATGCCATAGGAACATATATATTAAGTAAGCTTGTCAAGGAAAGAGGTTTTCTATCAAAAAGAAACATTGAATTGTACTATAAAACACATATAACAGAGATAAAAATTGTATCAATTCAACAAAGGGAAAATAGTGGAATTTCCACGCATGAAGGGTTAAGGCTGGCAATTTTTAAAATGGCTGACATCTTTTGTTTAGGTCCCATAATCCTAGAAAAAGGGTTACCAAAGTAAAAGATAGATTAAGCCACAGCAACATCTAACAAGACTAAAGTATCACCTATTTACTGTTTCTTTTTCTTTTGGCAAATTTCTTATTCTTGAAGATGTAAACAAACTGAGATCCTTTTCTTGTTTTTCAAGTCGCATTTCAGCTTTGATTGTCTCCTCACTTTTTGGCTTTCTTAGTTTTGAAACAAATTCTTTTCTATCAATAGATGCCTTTCTCCAAGCTGGAATACCAACTGTTCTTGGGCTCTGCCTTTTATCAAGAGATATTGATGTGTGGAATGTTTTTCTTATACCATGGACTAAGTTGCATCCTTTAGATAAAAAGCACAACATGTAAAAAAAGCATCAATGCTTGATAAGAATCCATACACATTTTCTGGCATTTTATGCATTTGAGAGCTAGATGAAAATAGTTGAAAACAAGAAGAGTTTGTGCTAGTGCTCATTAAAAATTCTTTGTGGAGAGTTAACGCAGAAAAATTGTGTAATTTTCAATGTCAACTATTCATAAAAAATACATCATTAAAAAATTGATTCTAGCAATATCAGGCCTTCCCCAGAAAGGCATGTGATCGATAAGGTGAGAAAAAAACAGGAATTTGTGTTTCACCAGTCTTGTCCACCATACTGGGTCATTGTAATAATTTTGAAGAGCTGTTGTGACAACAATTGTATGAAATAAAACATGGACCAAATTACCATGGCATCAAGCAGGGGCGGCTTACAGCGTTATTAGTGTTATTAGTCTAATAACAGTTTCCCAAAGCTATAGGCTTGTAATGGCCTTCATTATTATATTTTCATACACAATGATTTGGATTTGTGCTCAAGGCTCTGCATGTCAATAGACTTTTATTGAAATTCTTTCGCCTTCAATTTCCCTTTGAAAATGTCAACAATGGCCCTTGCTAACATCCTCGTTATTAGGATTGTGTGACATATTTGTCATAGAAAACAGGGCATAAAGCCAGTGTAGTTTACTTGCATGTTATTAGCCTCCTTGGTCTAATAATGCATTTCGGGAAATGCACCTTACTTCGTAAAACAAAATCGCAAACAATATAACTACCACAATTCAAACTGGTTCTGTGCACTGGTTTGTTTCTCAAGTTTTTTTCCGTTGGTAAAAGTCTAACAATTAACATTTCTTTCTAGGATGGCCTACAGGAAGACTTCGATTCTCTAATAAAGATTGTTACAGTGTTAACGAGACATTCCCATGGCTTTGCGGGGAAGAAAAAAAAATACTTATTTTCGTGCCCAGGTCTTGTGATGGGAGATTTTCAGAAGGTAAAATTATCAAGTCTTTTTAAAAGTATTTTTAGAGCTCCAGGATGGTCTGTTCTTTCTGTCTTTGATGGCCCCATTATTAGAAAGCCATTTCTAATAACGCAGTAGCTGGGGCCATGTTGATAAAACCTATGAGGCATCAAAGGTAAGCCGTGCCCTTAGATCGCATGTTTGTAGCAGCCCATCCCTGTGCTGGCAATCAAGGCTCTGTTTTTGAGGTTGGCCTGGAATGAATAGGGGATTGTAGTTTTGAATTAATTTTTATGGCTATCAAAACCACCGCTATACCTATGCCCCAAGTCTACATTATTTTCCTTTTTCCACAAGAAAACAGACTCAACATATCAGGTGTTTAAAAGCTGAAATTCCCTGCCAAAAACGCGAGTAAGGGGGGGGGGGCCCTCCATGCCTACATTGCTTGACTGACTAATAACAGTTTATTTCTGGTGCCAGCCGCCCCTGGTGGTATCAAGGCTAGAAGCAGTCCGGTAAATTTCATTCTTACCTATAGGGCATCAGAAACCATTATTATACAATAATTTGGATTCATTTTCTAGTCTATTGCTCATAAAAACTAACTCACTTTTTTTACCATAGACCTATGTTGGCATGCACATGATTCTAAAATACCATAATGTCAAAGACAGCATTTTTTTGAAAAATATTAGGAGTGAACTTGACAAACTCCGCATACTGAGCATCTACATACTGAGCAGTATGGTAAGAAAGCGTAAAAGTTTAAGAGCAATTTATTCAAACATTGGCCAATCAAAAAAACTGGTAGCATCCCATAAAGCTCATCATATTGTTTACAGTACAAGGAGAATCCTTCTATCCAATAAAAAAATTGCCTTCATACCAACCAAAAGAGTCATTGCTTTCCCTTGTTAGTGCTTAGCTATAGGCTCTTGAGCCTTTCCTTAGCATTACCAACTAAAAAAATTAATGAGAGCAAGTTTTGTGAGTCTTCTCAAGAAATACAGTAGCTCATGATTTTTTTCATGTGACTTTCAGCATAATCAAAACCAATTAATGTCTTTTAGACCTACTTAAAGGAGAACTGACACGCAAAAATAACTTTGGCTTATTCGATGCAAAATTTGTCGCTTATTTCAAATCTGGAAAAAGTTTTCTTCTTAGATTCGCCATTTTTCTGATATTTGCACTTTTATCCGTCAAATACGTCACAGCCAGGACTCGGGAATTTCCCGAAGCGGAAACAAGATTATCGCCAGGAGTTGTTAAAATTCTCGGTTGACGTCACAAGTGACATGTTAACAATGCCGTTGTAAAGGCTTTCACCGCAACGGTGAAAGTACAAGTGAAGTTTCGTGTTTTATTGAAAAAAGTCCGCGGTGAAAAGACAAAAAATTGTCAGGCATTTCATTTATAAGTATATAGAAGCTAGAAAATCCCAGCTACATGTCTGCTAAGACGCTTATATCCACATAAAATTTATTTTCATGCCATGATATCTTCGAACCAGCATGCTTTGAAACATTGAAAGGACCTCTAAGCTTGTGAAAAAAGGAGTCGACTTTGTTTGAAAACTGATACCGTTTCTTCAAAGTTTTTATTTTTACAATTACAAAAAAATCGCAACATGGGGGGTGGGGGGAGGGGGTTGAAGCAGTAGCCAAAAGACAAACGAAATCTAGTGGAGACAGGGGTAAAAGCGATCCTGCAACCTGCTTTGGGTGCAGAAATATGAATTCAAGAAAAAACCTTGGTTGATGGGAGCTGCGAGTGTGACTAAATAATAATTTCACTGAACTTGATTATTGTATTTTAACAGAGGTTGAGATACTAGGGAATAACCTAGTCTTGCAAAAAGCCCATCCCCCACCCAAGTCAAAATTGCTTGCAAAAGAATATAATGCGCCGGTTGATATTCCTATGACAGCTAAACAGCATTTTCTTCGACTAAGAAATCAAGTTCTTTGACTAAGAGCTGAGAGCCTATTTCGTAAATCCAGATCTTTCGACTGCCAGGTAACTTATCAGTTCCCGAAACCCTTCACGCCGGGTGAAAATGGAATAAAATCCGCACAAGTCGACTTTTAACCCGCCTTTACTATTCAATATCACTATACAGTTAACGCGTTTAAAACATTGAAAAACAATCATAGAATGTTATATTAACAATTAATAACTTGCAGTTCCGTTTAGGGCATCATGGGCATTTTAGCCAATTTAGGCCATACAGACAAAGCAGTCTGGCCAAAGACGCCTCAATCTGAAATAAAATTCTAGTTTTACGATACCTGATCTCATTTAGATTGTAGCAATAGCATTATTTTTAATAGAAATCCCATATCAGTTTGTACTTCCAGTCTGTTCTTTGTTTACAATATCGTCACTGTTGAGCCATGGGACGACTGTCTGCCCAAGCGGCAGCACTGGTTGGTAGCAAAAACTCAGACGGCTGAAACTCTTCATTTGTTTCGAAATCAGTGTAATAAAACTCCGATTCAGAGTCCCAAACTATTGAAAAAGTCAATTATGTGTCAAAAATGCAAAATTAGCTCCTTTCACATGCACAAAATAAGCGTTTGTCCGCAGCATTTTGTTAAAGGTTTCTATAGAGAAACACAATGCGTGCTGAGAAAATGTCACTTGTGACGTCAAAGATGATCGCCCACTCGTGACGATTTTCGCCTCGAGTCTCAAGTTGTTGGAACAACTTTCAGACAAAAACAAAATTTGGCTGGCGAAAATGACTTTTTAACTTACTGATAATAATGTTTTGAGAAACCCTTCCAAAATAAACCAGAACATCAAAATGCTGCAAAAATTCTGCACTTTTTTCCATTATCATTTTTTGTTAAAATGATTAACCTTTGCGCTATAAGCCTTACGCAAATCAACTGATGTCAAATAAGCAGAGAACAGCAAAGTCCTATAAAACCTGGTAATTTTTTACAAACTGGTTCTTGAGACACAAATATTTTTGAATAAAGAGCAGTACAATGTGTTTACTTTCAGTTGGTAAAAATGTTAACAGTTAACAGTAAACAGAAAAATGTTAACAGAAAACAGTTGGGAAAAATGTTTGCATGGAGCTGCCACTGATCGATTATAAAACATTAATGACATTTGGTAACATTTTATCAGATCAAAAATTTTCTTGGAAAGCAGACATATCATTCAGTGCAGGGCCATAAAGCCATATTATTTCTTTACCGCTGCAAGTCTTGCTGAAATTGGTTGATACGAGGGTACATTCACAATTCTTTATCATTTTCCTTGCAGTATTTATTGACACCTTTAAAAGTTTATGAACATTTTTTGCAATTTTGCGTAATGATGCAAATAAGTTTTGATGCAAATTTGATTAGAGCAGAACGCTCAGACGTTGGTGTCCCGAGAGCTGATCTTGCTCTTTTTTAACAGTGAAAAATTTTTTAGACTTCTTGTTTTTCAAATCTCTTTGCATATCTCGAAAGCGACACAGTCTTTAGGCATCTAAACCAGACTGGAAACTTTGCTTCTTGTGCGGACAAGTTTACTTTGAAAATTTGAGACTGCGCGCCTGAAATCATACACTCTTAGTTATCTTTATTGTTAATGGTATTGTCTATTAAATGCTATTGTCTAGGGATCTAGGGGATTTTGCACGGCCAATATGCAAAAGCGCGCAGATGTGTGCGCAGGCAATATATTGCGGGCGCGCAACAAAGTTTCAAATCTGGCATCTAATGATACTAGGAATTTAATGATAACTTTTCCCCATCATTGTGATAAAACATTATTTCTAGACACTGCTCAAAAGTCAATTCTTTTGTTTCGGTTGCTACCGTCTTGAGGAAAAACCTTCACAGACTTTGCTTGCATATCGATAAGATTATTTTTTGAAGAATAAATAGATCAAAGGCCAAAAAAACTTCCAAGAAAAAATTCGAGGAAATTGACAAAAAAGTTTTCATGAAGACTGACTTTGAAATTTGTAAACAAATTTCTCTAACAACAGATTCGCAACCGAATTCTAAACTATCCGAATACTTTCGTGAGGGGAAGTGTATTGTAATTAAAATTAATACTTATTTTTTCTGAAAAAGATTTAGAGTTTGACATAAATAGAAACAAATTCAAGTTTACCAGCAGTCACCAGGATTCTACCTTCTACTCCATTCCACAATGAACCAGAAAAGCGCTTGGATATGTTATTGAGCAACAGACGTTCCATCTTCAATAAATGTGTCAAATATGAAGGAGTCGCCATTTTCTTCAACAACCATTAGACCACGGTCTCTTTCTGGAGAGCCACATTAGGCAACCTCGGTTTGATTTACATTGTGTTGTCAAAGTAACAGCCTCTCTTTCATAGAAGCAATTGTTTTTGAATGGCGGCGGCAAATTTGTTCTTCCTCATTAATTTTTTATAACAAGAACAAGAAAGAAATTTGCATAATGCAGAATCTCTTTCAAATCGTAAATAATAAATTCGATTGTTGTCAGTGGTTACAGGATTCCGACTTCTTCGCCTCATAAACTCCTACACAGTTTCCAATCCTGATTCAAGAAAGTTGTTTTGTTCACAAAATACTCTAGAGGAAAAGACAAAAACATCGTACCGCACGTTGTTTTGAAGTCAAAAACCTTCCTAATTTTGCCCCGGCTGTGCGAGTATTGCACAGGATGTCAAAGCTCTTCTAATAAGACGTTGGTGCTTCGCTCAATAACCTTTAACTGTGACAGATACATGCACGCGGGAGTAGATTTGACCTTGCACCAGGACATTTCCTAATTCGTTTTGCAGGTGATCAGATACCAAAGCATTTGACTTGATTGCAAAACACAGCACAGATCATCTTCACGAACCAAAAAGAGGAAGTTCGTTCAGAAAGATGTTCGAATTTGTTGGTCGCTGTTTTCACAGTAATATATGGGGATTCTGTTCGAGGAAATCAAAATATGTTGGATTTAGAGACGAAGAACGCCGCCAGTAAGAATACTCAAGTTATTTTATTCTTTGCAACATTGGGTATGGTATGGTGAATACTTTAGTTATGATGGATGGTATGAGCAAGAATTCTGACAAAAGTGTTAAGCTATTTATTACAAACATAGCCACGGAAACCAAAGTTGCATAGTCGGTCATACTTAATCAAAACAAAAAGCAATAATTTACATAAGTCCAAATGAAATCCTTGCGGTGGTGAAGAGAACTCCATATCTTCTTGGGCTTTTCAAGATACCGTTTGTCTGACAAGCAACTGTTGCTGACTTGCAAGAGACTTGGTGCTCTACATGTGTATTACTTTGATGTAAGTTGGTTTGCATTTTAATCAATATTTCAACTTTAATATCTCTTTATCATACTTCAAAGGAAACAAGTGAGCCTTGATCCTCGATTAGACCCTGCTTGGGATGCAGATGTAGATGCCCTCAATGGTATGGCTTTTGCTTTTTTACTTATTGTATTTGTTTCACGTCCTAATAAGTGTTGTTTAGCTTAAGAATAATGATAAATTGTTCAGGCTTCTCACTGAAATACAAACAAGTGTATTCTTGTAGATGGTTTACTTTCAGGATGGAACAGTTTTTAGGGTCGCAGACCACAGGTCCACCCAGCCTTCACTTAGAGTGTGGATCTAGTCACCAGCTTCCAGGCATAGGAATCATAAGGTGTGGTCACACAGGAACAAGGATACTGCTCAATAAGCGTAGCTTCTCAGTGCCCCAAAACTATAGATTCAGATACGTAGAAACAAATATCAATTACTGATACAAATTCAAAAAAATATCCTTTGCAGGGTAGACTTAAGGTCACATTTTTATTTGATTTTCATCAAAACAGATATAAATGTTTCCTATTTGATTCATTTTGAAAGACAATGAGAAAAATGAAAAGGGAACCAAATAAAAAAAGAAAGAAGGAAGAGGCATATAGACAGCAAGAACAGCAAAAATTGATTTCACTTCATTCTAGCTTAAAAGCAGTTAAGAAAAGGGACCCCAATATTACAATACCACCTTGTAACATTCTTGTTCAAAATTCAGTTTAGCGAAAACGGAACAGTCATGCCACCAATTGTCTTTTCAGATTAAGCTCTCATATTTTTCATAGGTAGATAATAAACACTTCCTACTTGCTGACAGGATATGTAATTATTAAAGTTTCACCTTTTTTGTCATCTTACAAGCTTGTACTTGTATTAAAGTAAACATCTATGTATGATACTATGACAACTGTTTCTGTTTTGTGTTTTGTTGAAACATACAGAAATGAAAATTATGACAAGGAATAATTTATTCTTAATTAGAAATGGAGTACAACTTAGTTGCTGAGCAACCAAAAGGAATCAAATTAGAACTACATGATCCAGATACAATAGAATCACCAAGGTATGCTTTG
The DNA here is from genome assembly GCF_057945365.1 of Rhopilema esculentum. Taxonomy (NCBI): domain Eukaryota; kingdom Metazoa; phylum Cnidaria; class Scyphozoa; order Rhizostomeae; family Rhizostomatidae; genus Rhopilema; species Rhopilema esculentum. The sequence continues at coordinate 589,207 of NC_142817.1, read as the reverse complement.
CTAGAAACCATTTTCAATGCAAAATTGAGGTTATTAAACCATTTTTAATGCAAAGCTGTGTTTAAGACAAACAATAAATTTATGGATTTTAAAACCTGTAAACCTTAATGACGATGACGTAACATAATATTTGAAACATTGCAGCCTGAGAGCCTTTTGAATATAAAAATTAACTCTTGTGACATTGGTGATTTAGGTTCTTAGAAGATCCTTATTCCAAAAAAAATAATTTCACAAATAGCATACAAGTTTTTTAACTTATTATGTCTCTGGAAATAGTTTCAAGAAAATGCACACAAAGAAATTAAAAATTGATGAGAAATTAAAAGAATCAAAAGATAGAAAAGAATCGCCAGTTAAAACGTGGTGTGATAAAAAGCATGTTAAGGGAGCTTTAGACGTGTGAGCAGAGAGAGGCACTGGATGCTTCATGAGGTGACAGGAGCAGAAACAATAGTAAGGGCACCTCAGAGTGTCAAGTTTGCTTCCAAAACAAATGGGGAATAGTCTTTTAGCTCATTGCAAAGCCTTAGGGGTTGTAGATGATGGCCCTGTGGAAGTAGAGAAATTTTGTGTTGCTCCACCCAACCATCAAGGGAGGCTGGACTCTACTCTATATTCGGCAAGAACAAAAAGTTGTTCTGATGACCATAAACATGGTGTGATATAACGTTGGAACTGTTGTTGTTGTTGCCGACACCAGCAGTGATATAATTCTACTATTGTTGCTTCTAATAAGAAACAACTCTTTTCAAAAAAGCCTCAAAAAGCTTGTTACTGAAATTTTAGATTGCACCAGGGCTCCCGTAAGGATCTCATAAGGAACTTAAATCGCTTAAAATCTAATGACTTTAAGAAGCTTTCAATTCCAGCTGCTAAGAATGTGTGCATTCTAGCACTGCTTACGAAACTCAAGCCAAGGCTTCAAGAAATTTTTAAAGGATTTTCAACTAGCTGGGATTTAAAAGGGCCCATTAGAATGTCCTACAAGTCATTATGTTGAAAGCATCAAATATGAACACAGTGCTGCATGAAAACTTCTTGATTCAAAAAACGTCTTGAATTAAAGATCTTTAATCCCTTGACTGATATATTGAAAATTCGGAGACATCGTCGAAGGCAAACTGAAATCTCTTTAGCATTATTGCAAAGGTCAAGAAAAAAAGGATTAATGATAATTTTTTTTGGTCAAATTGCTTTGCAAATCGATTTCAGTTTTCAACAACACGGAAAATATTGACTATTCTCTTGCATATAGGTATCAAAGACAATTTTAAACCTAGATTTCATTAGCTTTTAAATATTAACATGAGTTGATATTGCTTGGAAGTCTATTTCTTGGAAAGCAACTTTGCTGCCCCCATGCCACCCCGCACCACTAGGGTGACATGGGCAGCTGCCCCCACAGCCAGAGCTGATGCCAATGGGGGCATGGGAGGGTGTGTCACCCCCTGTAAGGCTGCTGGTGTCAGCCATGCCCACCGCCCTTGTGGATCCAGTTCCCCTGGCTATGAGAGATGTGCATGTGTGATCGCATGCCCAATATTACCTGGACATGGATTTTTGATAAGATGTTTGTCTCTTTTCATTAGCCGCTCAAGCTTGAATGATTTTCTAGAATATCAGATATTATTCTATCAACTCTTGATTTACAGAGAAAAGGAATCTGATGAAGAAGAGAAGACTCCTAGCAAAGCTGACTGGGGTGATAAACTAACACCACATGCCTTGGACATAGTCAATCAGAATGAAATGTCAGACTTGATTCCTGAAGATAAATCTGACAGTGCTTCAAGTTCATAGCATGAATTTATTCAACTATGGTAAACATTTATTTAACACAACACATAAAAACTAAGATTTATTAATTTTAATCCAGATAATTATTCTAAAGGTAAAGCAACACAAAGTCAATTTTTGCACCAATTGTTTCATAAGCTGTTTGGTTTTTGTTTTGTATGGACCTGGTTTTCTGATGAAACCAAATTAATTTTAGAGTTTCTCAAATAGATTTTCCATTTAATCACAATTTTTTGCCAATTTAAATTACTGATTTTGCGTGTTGCCAATTTGCTGTTGATAAAAGAGTCAACGTTAAAAATTGAATTCTGAAGATCATACACTGTTTCAATTACCTTACATTACATTAAAAGGAATATTTTTGAATTACAAAAAAGTTCAACAAGATACAAGTATTATAACTTAACTTTTTAAGGTAATAAAAACATTCAGAAGCATATATGCTTTCCACACATTATATTAACTTTCCAAGTCAACTTTAGAAATTTTGCATTAAAGTTTAATGAATTTTTTTTGTACTATTCATTCACTTTAAATTTGGAATGGATTGTAAATAATTAATTAGTCTGGGTTTTGCAAATGTATAAATTATCTATAAATATGCTGGAGCAGTATGGCATTCTTCATTAGAGCTAGTTTACATGTGAGTCAATGCATCATTCTGTGATTAAACAAAGGACTGCTGTTAAAGAATTCGCCATTCTTTGAATTAAGCTTGCTGTCCTATTAGACTGAACCAAAATCATCATTAAGATTCATTTTAAAGCTTACAAGTTGTGTTCTTACATAAAAACTTCCAACTTAACAAATGTGTTAGACCATAGTTACATATTGCATCATTGAACTGTGTTTCTGTATTATAAAAAAGTTTTTATATGCATCAATAACAGAATCATACTCAAATTCTCAGCAGAATAAGTATAATGGTAAGTTTTGAAAACAATCACTGCAAAAAGTGTTGAATAATTAGATAAAGTTACAATGTTGCCTTTATCAATGGTTGTAGTACCCTGGAAAAAATTACTTTTGGAGGCATCTTTTACGAGTAGTGAAAATGAAGCAAGGAAAGATTCATTGAAATTTCACTAAAAAATTAAACTGTTAACTTGCAACAACAATGACTTTTTTATGTTCATCACTTAGAATTTTGCTGCTAAGATCTTCTTTTCCACTGAAATCTCCAGAAGACAAGATTTTACTACCCACGCTTTCAGTTTCACTAATGGCAATGCTTGCGTTAATAGAGTCTTTGGTAAAATCTTCAACACTAACTGTAGAGTTACTATTGATGTCACTGAACAAATCTTTCTCACCTACTGTAAGACTGGTATGTTGTTCTTTAACATCCTTGTTGCCAAATGATGTAATAGAAATTTCTGGTCCAGTCCTGGCTTCACTTGCACTGTTGCAATCACTATCCTTTCTCTTATCATCAGTTTTCTTCAGCATTTCACTAAAAGTGCATTGATTGAATGATCTTTTTAGTGGTATTCTATCACTGTCTACAGATCTAGTAATTTTCATCCATCTCTTTGGAGGCCATACTATTCTTGTAGCAATTCCATTCACAAGTCCAAGTGAAACCTACAACATAAGAGAACTTAAGATACACAACTCCTGTGAATAATAATAAAGAAATTAAATTTGTGAGGATTTTGCAAAATCTAAAGGTGAAAATAAAATTTAAAGTTTAAAGATATAGACACATGCACAAGGCCTTTGTGAAGAAAAACAGAGAAGAAAAGTCAAAGGCAGTAAGCACCAGACTCTATATTGATAAAAAATTCAAAATTGCTCAACAATAAACTATTTGAAAAAATATTCTCATTTGTCTATATATTTGATTTAAATTGTTTCAAAAGTGAAACAATTTATGAAACAGATAGTCAGAAGAATCGTTAGACATACTGGTCCAAATTTATTTGAATCAAAACTTTTTCCTCTGTTATCACCCTCTAGCCAACAATGGCCTTTTGGAATAGAGACATAGCGTTTCTTGTACCCAAGAGTTCTGCAATGATAGAATGCATCAACAACATAATTTCTAAAAACATTTACTACCAAGTTGTTTTAGTCACATACCATACAAATGCACCAACAAAAGCAACATGACTGACAGAAAAGCAACACATTTGATTACTTTACCATAATTTTGATAGGCCCCTTCAAATAATCCCCCTCTCTTATACATCAATTTTTGAATAAGCTGTCAGATTTTGAAAAGCTGCCAACTGTTAAAAATTCTCAACATTGATTTTTAATTAGATCTCTTATATGGTTGCATTATTTGACTCAGGAAAAAACAAAAGATGCAAAACCAATCACTGGCAAAAACTAAGGAGAGATTCTTTGTTTGGCATGATTGGTTGTCTGATTTTAGTCTGCCCATGCCTTTAGATTAAGCCACATTTGCATAGATTCTGTGACAATAATTTAAAAGCTTTTTAATCCAGTTTATCATTTATCATATTGTGTAAGCCCCCTCTTGACAAAGCCCTCTCTCAAATAATATCCCCTCTTCAGCATCAACCATTGAATAACTTTTTGGTATTTATATTCTCTCCAAGGCATTAACACTTACTTGACTACGTCACCCTCTAAACCAATGACTCTTTTAATAAGTTTGACATCTGGATCTGATGGCGACCTTCAAGACAAGCAGATAACAAAAACTTTACAACACAACATCTCAGAATAGGAAGAGGTTGCTTTCAGATGTTACTTTTAGTTTACCCTTATCTAGCATTGGAAGAACTTATCACATATAGACAGGTTATAAAGCAGGTACCACTCTGGACTTGATAACATCTTTGAATGCATAAAACAAATAAGGTAGCTTAAATAATATATAGGCAGTACCCATGTTTACTTACGTCAAAGAAACAACATCTCCTCTTCTAATATTAAAAACATCCTTTGATGACCAACGATCAATAAGAACAACATCTGATTTCTTATTTTCAGGATTTAATGCAGGCTACAAGAAACAAGGGAACTGGAACTAACTAACATAAAAAGGAAAAGGATTAAGTGTTTTGCCTACAGATCTTCAAGTTATGATCTGAGTGTTGCCTACAGAAATTTTTTTTAAATATTCACTATGGACATGATATTTTGTTTTATAACCAACAGTCTGCTAGTGTGAAAAAGCCTGATGCAATGGCATTATAATGTTATTAGAGACAAACCCTCAAGGGAAAAAGTTGAATACTTTGGGAATTAATATATTTAATCTCAAACTCATTAGTTAGCTTGAAATAATATCTTATTAAAAGAAGCTGAAATGTGGGAGTGGAATGTGCACTGAGATATATGATGGATATTGAAAAATAGTCCTCTTCATGTTCATTTTCTTTTGAGGATGAAGGACTATTTCAAAAAAAAGGTTACAAGGAGTATGGCAAAATTTTTATCTTTTTTAGGTAGATATTTGTACCCAAAGGTCTTTTAATAGATTGGTAATTTCTTCATATTAGTGCATGGGTTAATTTGGAAGTTAGCTAACGGTATCTCTGAACTGTGACAGTACAAAATTCCTTTGCTTTGGTAGCATAGTCATCTTTATTCTGGATAGCAGAGCAAAATAATCTTGGTTCCAGAGTGCTAGTGTAAATGGAAGTGTTCCAACAAACTTGCATGGAACAGTGTAAACGGTGTCTCAAGTTGCTAATATAGAGGGTATATAACCTCAAAAGCAACCTAGCAATCCCTTTCAATAAGGTATAGTTCTGAATGAGTTACAAACAATTGGAACTATTTACACAAGGCAAGGTTGTGCAAACACCAACTTTAAACACGTTAAAAAAGAAATAAATCTGCATTGCAAGGATAACCAAGTATAACATTAGATAAATTCTTTCCTGTTGCCTAGAGGACCTTTGCAGGTCTCATGGGAGTTTTCTTAGCTTTCTTATTTGGCATACAAATCAACCTTAACAAGAAATGTCAATCTAATCAGTAATTTATCTTATGTTCTCTCATTTGGTTCTTTAAAAGCATCAGCCAGTAATACTTGTGGAAGCCCCCGAAGTTGTATTCTAAATGTGAATTTGATAAGTAGACTATGTCAGGTCTATCTAGTGTTTCCATTTACCAATTCATAGAGTATATTATTTCAATCACTTGTGGGGAAGTCATGACGAGAAGGATGAGTTTTTAATCATCTTACTTTTGTGTCATGTTACCTTTTTCTAGGTCTTCAAGACAACCAAACAAGAGCAGACCAGAACAAAGTCAAGAGTCGGTCACACAGGTGAATGGTCTATTTTGACACCTACATCTACCAATTACTGCCCTCTACAAAGAAGATTTTGACAGGGTGACAGGCCATAGAAGGAGGTCATAAATATGTTTGCCAAAGAGAGTCAATTGAAAACTGTGTGATTAGAAACCAGGCCAAGGCAAGCCAATAGTCCCGTCCAGGTTTCTGGGTACCCATATATTACATGGTTTCTGGGATGGAGGAATTTCACACAAGCTTCAATTTTGCAAAGGTTGTTCACATTGTATTGAATTTTCACCCTGGCAGGCACAATTGAAAATTAGCAAAAATTGATAAGCTATTCACGATAAATAACGTTTCAGCAGATTTTATCAGTATTTATTAGCATTAGCATTAGTGTTAGCTGCTGAAACATTATTTATCATGAATAGGCTAATCAATTTTTACTTATTTTCAATTGTGTCTAACAGGGTGGAAAGGCAATACAATGTGAATAACTTTTGCAAATTTAGATAACCTAAGATTGTTGTGCCCAACTGCTGACTGAAATAAGATGTTTTACCTGCATTGAGATACCATCCACACGTGCAATACAATATCCATAGTCTGTTAAAGTAATATAAATCGGCAAACCAACGATAAAACCTGTTGCAAAAGACCTCCCATATCTCGTAACTACCTGCCAAACCATAATGACCATCACACTAGCAGAGCAGTATTTCTCAAGTTAATAGTAGGCCCTTTTTTACCCCAATCAGAGGCTGTGCCTCGTTACAACCAGTGATAGTAACCTAAAAAGCAGGGTTGCCAGTTTGGATTTTTTTAATCCAAATTCTAGAAATTTGGATTTATGAAAACGTGTTTGGCTTTCAAAATATGATTTGGATATGGCCAAAAATTTGGCTTATTTTGGATTTATATGAAAAATTCTCAAAATTTTTTGAGCATTTGAATTTTTAACAGATATTTCGGTTAACAGCTGTTTCAATTTAATTTGATAACACCTTTCAGGTTTCCTTTTTAAGGTAGAACATGATGTGTGAAGTGTCATAACATGTTTATCCCTGGTGCGATGTAATCATCGCCGACGAATTACGATATATGAAAACCAGCCTTTAGCATAGGGTTATTGTCCCTGTTTCTTGTTCTCTTGCAATCATGGCTAAATAGAAATCTTCGTACGAGGACCACGAGACAAATATTTATGGGTTAAACAAACTTTCGATGGATCACAAAACGCTTTTTGCAAGTTATGTCACCAAGCAATAATTAACATTAATTTGCAAAACCTTTAGATGCCTCGTTTTGATTTCTTCGCTTCTATTGTTCTAAAACCTCGTTTTCATATTTGGCTTAATTTGGATTTTTGACACACAAGATTTGGCTTTGGCCAATTTTGAGACCTGGCAACCCTGCTAAAAAGTGAAAAGCCGCGATGTAACTCAAAAATGGTGGTAAACTCAAAAATGAAGTAAAACTTTTCCCCTTACATCCATAGTAGTATATTCAATATAAAATTACCTATTTCTTCTCGCTATATTGAATTAAGTGTTTCATGAAAGTCTTTTTTAACATGAGTCAATTTTCTATAAAAATGTGAAAAATCAGCTCTATAATTAAGATTGAGAAACATTTCAATGCCATAGTTTAAACACTGAGGTTGAATTTTAGAATGTTCGATGTTGTAACTCATACATGCAGATTTACTTTTTTGCGAAGCAATTCATCAGTACACGTTATGTTCAGGGATGTAGTTGTAAAATTTTAATAAGGAGGGCTCTATGAGATTTCTAAGTTGTTCTTGTCATTGCAATTTGATAATTGAACATGACAGTGCCGTCGGAACGAAATTCATATTGGGGGGGGCTGCCCATTTTTTCCCTTCTCATTCAGTACACTGTTATAAAGGAAACATACTACAGTTTGACGATTATTTGGGGGGGGGGGCTCCAGCCCCCCGGTTCCGACGGGCCTGCATGAAGAGGGTTGGCGTTCTTTCCGATCATTGGTTGAGCAGCCAGGTATATTGCCTGTTTGAATGACAGCTAAAATAAGAACAACACCCATACTATGAGAAAGGCCAAGGAGAAACTTCATTGAACAATGGAAGTGAGGGGGTAAAGAGATTATATTGCACAGGGATCTAGTGAAAGCCGCCACCATGTTTGGCGGAGAGTAAAATTTTGAGAAATGACATTCTAAGGATGGCCAAAAAATAAATCTAAAATGTTTACAGCATCGATAAAGAAAAACTTTCTTTTTAATAATCATGACCCGTTGGTTGGATTTTGAATTTACACATTTTCTTTCCTGGGAATTTCATCAGCTAATGAACTGTACTTCTTAAAATGTCGAGTTGGGAAAAATTGTATTTTTCTTATAAAAAAGAGTGTAGTGCATCAAGTATTACAATTAGACAGGACAGAGTCAAATATAATAGCAACCGGTTGTTGATTCAGGCAATTAACCCCATTTCTAAATGCAACAATAAAAAGCAACTGTCTATGCGAAACTGCAACTAAAAAACCTTTTATAAGAATATAGTCTAAAGAATATTAGGCTCAAGATTACTGAAATCTAAGAATAATTCAAGAAGAATGCAAGGCTCAAGCTTCATCAAGAAATAAGTTTTTGTTTATTTGAGTTTTTTGAAGTTTCACGCAGTATGTGTTGAAATAATTATCAAATAAGAAATAAATATTATATAATACTATATTATATGAATAAGAAATAAATATAAAATTTTTTGCTTTGTAAATATAACATATTGTAAATTTGACAAGGGAAATAGAATTAAAATAATGTAAAAGAGAATCACAAATTGCGAGGGTAGGGTGGGTTAGAAGGGGCTGTGTAGCGCATTTTATCATGTTTAGATCTATTGTAATTATTTACTTTTTTCTATTTTATGTTAATATTTCTTTTAGTTTAAATGCATAGCCCCTTCTAAACCAGCATTGCTGAATGGGCTACCATGCTTAATTAATTGAAAATGATCTGAAATGAAATGAAATAGATTTATCCGGCCTTTGGAGTCATTTACACTATAATGCGAATCAGTTACATCTCATGTCGCTTAAGAATAATTTAAGAGCAATTTTAGCCCTAAAATAAAAAAATAGAGAATATGATACTCAGTAAGAAATCTTTCAATAATTTTTTTCTGTCTATATATGTGAAACTTTGTGTACATTTTCATGCATAGAAAGCTTAAATGCGTTTAAATCTGTCAGTTGCATTTCTTTTCTTTTTCTGGTTTAGTTGTCAATGGCTGACCTATGATGAACAGCTTTATTTGAATTACATCGTTCTTGGCTGTATCCAAGCCAAGCGATGAGGGGGGGGGGGCTGAGTTTCCCCACTTTTATCGAAAATTTTAACAAGTGGAGCTTCGCCCACCCCCCACCACTACATTCCTGGTTATGTTATGGTAAGGAATCAAGCATACTTTCGCCACTAATAAAATTGTTGGATGTATTTTCTACTGTGGCATTGAGATAAACATCTGTACCCTTTGGTGAAGATTTGTATGGCTTAGTGAACGGTTATTTTTTAAATAATTTATCGAAGAAAATTGGCCAAAACTGGCTTTATGCATGGGCTCCGACACAGGCTGGAAATTGGGGACCAAGGGAAAATTTAACACACACAACAATAGATTTTGTGAAAATTTCTATTGCTTTGCAAAAAAGTGGGGGTTGGGGGCCATGCCGCCCGGCCTCCCTTCGTTGGAGGCCCTGTTATGGCCAAAATGTAAGCAAACCATCTGATTGAAAAATTTCCCCTTGCTCACAGAATGAAAACGTCTGAATCAAAGACCAGGGTACATGAGAGATGGATACGGTAGATACGGTGACAAACTTCTATATTTGCTCAATATGTTTTTCAAAACGGAATTTATAGCGGGAGGTTGGGTTTCAAATCAGGAGAACGGGAAAAAACTCCCAAATCAGGAGAGTTGGAGCCTTTGGGTGTAACTAATACAGTTACCAGCTTTTCATTTGGTTTGGCAACCTTTTTAGGGCCCCCGGTTGTTCAACTTTTTATGATAAGTATGCGTCCTTAATCGTAAGAAAACGTTTTGATTTTCATACTATCCGAGACAACACCATAGTTGCCAAAGAAGGATGAGAATAATTTTGAATATAACTATTTATAATTATATTATAACTAGTCTTGAGCCCCTCTCCTTACCACGCTATTTTTCAAAGACATTTCTAGAAAATCGTAGCTAGTTTTCCATTATACATATTCTTAAGATGAACAGCAAAGTTACTTGCTTATATCAATTAATTAAAGAAATGTGTCATTAAATACACATAAATTATGAAAATTTGAGCATAAGTGCACAAAGCAGTTCTGCAAACACATTCACGTTAAAAACAGAAAGTTTTTTAAATATAATTTGATTTTTTAAATTTTTTGTCTGACTGTTATTTGAAAACCTAAGGGCAATTCTTCAGCTTGACCAAAATTCCAAATTTTTGGTCACCTGCTTCAGTTTATTTTTTATTTCTACAACCTTCCCCCTGGCCAGCCTGTTGTCAGGACACAGGGGCGTCGTGGCTAGTAACTCTTAGGGTTGGCACAGCTTGCAAATTTTCCCACAATGGGTTTTGATTAAAAATATGATGTCATCAAACGCATGCACAGTGTTTTTAAATTCAGCAACACATGAGAAACAATATGTATCTTCTGCAGCAAAACTTTTACTGATTTCTATAAGTCGGTTAGAGAAAAGCCAGAGTCCGTATTCGAACATTGGATAATCAAAATCATCAGAAATCAGTATCTGTGATGAACAGTAAAACTCGCTATAGTACTGATAATTAATATCTTGAGAATCTAAAGAAACGAAATGGACGACTTTCGGCGTATAAGAAGTGGAAATGGTGTGTCAGCAAACGTGCCGGTTACTTCATCATACATGAGTGTCAAATAAGTCAAGCTCAACATTTACCTAACCTCTCTTGGTCAATTGTTGACCACAACCTGTTTTTACACACTTACAAAAAGGTGCACTCGAATTTAATAATACCAATTGGCAAGCTTTGTGTACAAATGTACAGACTTGGATTGGCAGACTGAAAAATAAATAACCACGAGTTTTACTGTCTTCAAAAACTTTTTCTGTTTATATTTTCCTTTCCTTCTTATACTGATTAATTCCTTTGAACTTTCTTGGTTTCCTATGAACTACAAATACTCTTTTGCCGAACAAATACGAAACTTCCGACAAATAGCCAAATGGTGGAATAAGCACACGACACCCCTGTAGGGACAAAGTCTTGATATTGGGACTTATCGGGGTGGCTTGGAGTTTAAATAAAAAAGAAGTCCAATAACTGGATTTGCATAATGGCTTGGCCCGTTACTAAAAGGAAAGGGCCCATCACATTGACATTAATGCTGAAATTGTTTTTAGCGAAAAATTCGAAGTGGCAGTACAGTACCATGCTTTCTCGTACTTCAGCTTTTTGTGTCTTTTGAATGAACATTTTAAAATCTGTTATAATGTTTTCGTCGACCATATTATCATCGTTATTATCCAATTTTTTCCTTTCACCTGTCAGCAGTTTTGACGATTACATCCTCCCTAACTGGTCCAAAGGTTTTAAAATAGTTTCTTTCCTTTCCTGTATAATTTTGGATATTGATTAAATAGGTCTCGGATAACGTCTATGTTTCCGATGTTTTCTTATAACATGGTGTTGTTTCTAGTACTTGCCTTAAAGCCTTGTATAAAGTATATTTGGTTTATATTGACCTTCCGGGAGGGTGTGTTGGCCAAAACGCTGCTCTTTCAATTCCATTCATAAAATTAGTGGTAATTTAAGAGGTTGTTTATGGTATAAAGGCAGGGAAATTGACAATTTTACATTGCTTGATAGATGTATTAAGTTTTGAAGAGCATCCTTTTCTTCTTTCGCAAAGTTAGGGTGCCATGTCAGTTCGTATAAGATGGAATCATATCAACCATATCAATTTTTGAAGCTTGAATGTGTTAAGGTCGTGCGTTTGCGCTCAGACAAGAAATTCGTGCAAGAAAAACCCAATGATACCCTATTTAATTTCCAAAAAATTCTTGGGGCTCCTATTACCTGTGCATAGTAGTGTCCTGACATAACATGTGCTTTCTGCATTCCTGTAGCTATTATTTCATTTTTCAATGTTTTCTGTTATTTCATTTCTTGAGTTTTGTTATTCAGCCTGCTTTATTTCTAATGTTGTTCTTCTATTTTTGGCCAATCTCAGCCTGATGATTCTTAAGGGTTGTTTTTATAAAAAAGCGTGCATAATGCTGATTTCTGAGATACGGTCAATGAAATGCCTGATGCTTCTTTAAGGAGCTGCATGGGTGATTATTGTTTAAGTATGGCTCATACCTAATTCTAAGGTGCAGTGAAAAGCAATTTGTGCAGTGATAAACAGGAACAGTGTGCAGTGATTAAAATAGTTTCCATAATACTTTCGACTATGGATAAGAAATTTGATAACCTGGACATACCCAGGGCCACCAAGAGAGAAGGCAGGGGGCATGTTCCCCTAAGAAATGTTGTGATAATTATCAAAATAATTGGTACTGAATTTCGTTTCTTATGAGTTTTATAAATATTAGAATAACAGTTTTATTCCCTCTATTAATATTGGGCATTTGACATCTAAAAACAAAAGCTCTTAAAAGTTCTTAAATTTGAGCCAGTTCTAAGAGCTCATAAGTCAATGGAGGTTTAGTATTTCCTCCTTTGTCTAGTACCTCAATAACATCGAATAACACAGATTAGATGTTACAAGCTAGTCTCTTGAGTTCTAAATAAAAATCAATATTACTTTATTATAATATTACAATATTACAATATTCATTTCAAACATGTTTTTGAAAAAGGGACGACAAAATTCGTTATCGTTCTGCCTTTTTCCTTGGCGTTTGCCAAGATTTTCGATCTGCCTTAACATTACATGGATGGAAATGGTTTCCTGTCATCCGGTCAAGCTGATTTTAGGGCAGCACACTCAACAATCAGTTGCCTTCTGAAATTCACTAATGATTGGTACACGGACATAGAAAAACGATTGCGAACTGGCATGATCTTTATCGATCTCAAATAAGCATTCGATGCAGTAGTTTATTAAATTGACAGCAAAAACTAGAATTACATGTTATAATAGATAACTTGGTAGTTCCCTTTTTTGTTTGTCTTCTCTTACAAACAGAAGGTGGTTTTGTAAAATAAATGGAGTAGATCCTAGTAAAAAGAATAACGAGATGGGGGTTCGACAGGGATCTTAACTTGGTCTACTCCTTTTTGTTTACGTCAATAAGGTACCAATAGGCAAGACTTTATAAAGAATTTGGATGGGAAAACCTTTACGACAGAACATGGCATTGTTACATACGGAATTTTCCGTGGAAATAGACCCTCAAAGTGAAGTCATCTCCCAACTCTCAAGTAATGAATGGAATTCCTAGTGAGCCCAATACCTCTTTTAGTATTAGACATGCGCAGGCTTTTTTTCTATTTTTCAACAGGAACACGGGAACATTTGTTGTTTTTCTCAAAGGGAACACGAGAACAAGTATCCCCCCCCCTTGGAGACCCTCTATGACCAAATCATTCCAAGAACTGCTCGCTTTTCAAATACCTACTTTAATTTACTTACTCGGGAATGAAATACCAATGCAACATGAAGGGCATAAAGCTCCCTCAGAAAAACTGCCATTGACATCAGAAAGGTCAGTCATGAGGCTACGTTCCCACATCATCGAGAGCGAGTTGGGCCGTTGGTGCATCGGCGCCAATCGCTCAACCTACCATATAGGGGTTACTAAGGGAAGTTACACAATAACCCCCAAACATGATTGATAATTGGGAGGAAATGGACAGGAAAAGCCTCTTTTCCCCACTAATAGCCGATGCACCAGTCCTACCTAATAGCATCAGAAAACTCAAAGAAGCACAAAAGATGCCTAAAGGTATGAGAGGTTTCAACGATGCCATAAAAGAAACTCAACACGCAAAGTTATACTGAAAAGGCATTTAACATAAAGAAACAAATTTAGGGAGGGAGGGCGGGGAAAATACAATAAAACAGCCTAGTTGAATTGTGGCTTCACCAAGCAAGATGAGACCCACGCTATGCCAAAACCTTAAATACCCCTCGATTAACCAAGGGAGTGAAAACGCCACGAAACACACATCATACCCTAGTTATACAAATCAAATTCACAGGAGGCCGAAAGACTCCCTGCATTGCCCATAAACTAGTAGAGCAGATACAAGAAAAAACGCGAGGAAGCGTGGCACAAGAAAACATAACGAAATAGTATTAACAACAATCTCATGCGATTTAGTTAACGCTCAAAAGCCCCTCGTGAAATTAACTCTGATTAAATTTCATTTAATCATCATTTAACAAAGCCGGTTATGAATGAATATGCTTGATAAAGAGATCAGAAACGCAGATCCCCTTGGCCAATTGAAAAAGACAATTTTGGAAATTATCAGAAGTTTTGACAAATCCGATATTTCATGTCAATAATATTCTGGCGATCGATTGACTGTGGTAAATTTAGTGCTTTAAAAGCGCACAAATTTCGTCACAATTTGACTGTTTGAGCCCTATTTGTATTTATAGAGAGGCGAAAGAAGGTAACGAATATTTTCTCCTACACTGTCCTATGCATGAGACGTATCTTTATAACATTCCTTATCTAAATGTTTCCGCGAGTATGAACTCCAAATCTCTTTGTGATCTAATTCTTTTTGGAAGTTTTAACTTGGAAATGAATGCGAGCAAAACGTTTTCACCCTAGGACTCTACTGGTAACATTCTAATAGGCAAGCGGCACTGATTGGTCAACCTATACAGTCATGTGCTCGTGTTTCTGATTGGTCTATTTCGATCCACAACTGGGTATATATATTTCTTAGCGTAGAGTTTTCGATCTATGTTCTGACGTTTTAAACTCTGAAAAGTGTCAGAGCTTTAGTTTACTTAATGTTTGCTTTTTTCAAAGCCATTTACAAAGTTATAAAGTATAATTGTAATAGAAAACCAAATTTTCGAGCATATGACAACCATTGTGAGTTCTTGGTTACATCGAATCACAAGAAACCAAAGTCAACTATAAAGAATCTTGAAAACAAAACTGGGTTTGTAGAGCGACATTTAATAGCGATGTAATACATAATATTTTAAAGAAATTGATGGCGATAAAGCAAGATATAATATAAATAGAAATTACACAGCAGCTTAAGAAGTACATGTTAAATTGTCTCCAATTTAGTTGTCTGTCTGTTTTCTTTGACCATACAACTGTAAAATTCAAATTCGAAACTAGAGACATAATTTATTTTTTTTGCGATGAATTTTTAATGCTCTCTAATTAAAAAGTTTAAGCAGGCTCCTGCTTTGAAACTATCAATTTTGTTCTTCGTGTATGTGTGACTCAAAAATAATATAGCGGATAAGATATTTCGCAAATTCATATTTTCTTTACATCGAATGTCTTTCTATATGTATAATTTTTATATCCCAATAGATCTTTGTTTAATTTGAGCACCATTTTCATTATCTTTTTTGTGTTTCATTATTAACTTTTGTTTTTTTTCTATAAAAGTTTCCTGAATTTTTTGTTCATTAAAGTGAAATTTTAGAACTGCATATATTTTTCTTTAGAACTGCGCAAAAAATCTTTAGAACTGCACATTTTGTGTAGAACTAAACGTTGAAAAAACCCTGCTGAAGAAACAATTCGATTCAGGCTACGCGACGCATGTAGATGAATAACCATTATGCAGCTTATCGAGATTGTGCACTATGTCTTTTTGCGGTTTTTTTGCAAAGCTTAACAGGCAATAGGTCTTTAAAATATGGTAAAATCTATCTTCCTAGTGACAATTTCTTTATAGAAGCATTTGTGAGCACCATTTCCAACACTGCTGCTCTGTCTGGCGCTTTTTAGCGATTTCACAGATATCTCGCAGGTAAAAAGGAATTCGCACGGAGCAGTCCGTATTTCAAATGACAGAAATGACAATCCACCCCTATGCTTCCCTTTTTTCGTGCTATTTTGAAACACATTAGACAACAAACAGAACCAAACATCGAATACTTTTTATGTTTCCTTTTCAAGGTCATGCATTATAGAAAGTAAAGAAACATAAAGTGTCTACTCAAAGTGGCTGAATGTATCCTTTATGACAAGAATGGTGACCTAACACCAAATACCGTAAAAGCACTATTCAGCCCCCCTCTCTTTTAGGTCCCCTCTCTATTAAGCCCCACCCTTATCAAACAAAAATTTAAAATAAGTCCCCCTCTCTATTAAGCCCCTCTCTCTCTTAAGCCCCTGGTGTCAAACAAAGAAAACACATGCATTGAGTGGGTCTCTTGACGCGTATGATGACGATAAGATATGCATGAAATACTGCATTTCATAACAAAAAATGAATAAGGACATTTTCATAACATTTTTTACATTAAATTAGTATAAAGCCCCCCTCTCTAATAAGCCCCCCTCTAGGACTGACAAAAATGAATAAGCCCCCCAGGGGCTTAATAGAGCTTTCATGTTACTGCAGAATATTGCTTAATTTATAATGCATTTTTGATGAAGAGCTGGTGGGAAACCTACAGGGAATAGACTTGGAAAACTTTCAAGCTTATAAAGGCTCATAAACTTGAACATGGGAAGAAGAGTTCATTGATAGAAAACGTCCTAAATCCCTCTCTTGAATAGCATCCAGCAACTACAACTAGCGGGAGTGATACAACATGACAAGCGGAAATTCAAATCATTCTAACTTTTAGGAGAGTTCAACTCCTTAAAAATGTATAGGATTGATAGTGGCTACATACAACAAATTTTGTTTGCTGTATCTCCTCTAAAAAGCGTCCACTCTCAAAAAATCTTGATTGATAAAAAATACCACAGGAAAAATACTTGCCATCTACTACTAAACTTCTGAATAGAATATGGTACTTAACTTCTAGTGTTCTCTTAAAATAGAAATTCAAAATGCGCTTTTTAGTTTTGTAGTTCATAATATGAAAAGTTTGCTTGTCTTGCATCCATCACCATAGCTTGAAACTCTCTGACAACAACATAGCTTTAAACCAAGGGTGCTTTCTAGAGGAAATGTGGTAAGTAATCTGGACGAGAAATATGTCTAAATTGGACTTAAAGATTTCAATCTGTTGTATAAGAAAAATTGGGATCTACATTTCATTTTCTGGATGGTTTTCGAACTTAGGCTTAAATGAGACTATTTTTTGGAAAGGCAAAGTCAAAACTGGGTCATCTATTCATATGTACTTCTTATAAAATATGCAATAAAAACATAGACATTACAAGAGAGCACATCTTATCTCTTTCCCAATGACAAAATGATCTGTTTCAGCCTTACTCTTGTGTCTGCTGCATGTTCAGGACTAAATGATACACTGAAAAAGTCACTCTTTCCATTTCTGATATTCTTACAGATTTCTTCAGCAACGCATATGGCAAAGAGGCCACAATCATCATCTAAATGAGAAATGAAATCTCATTGCACAATGTAAATTTAATATAAAAAACAATGTTTTCTCCTAATAAATGCCTAGCAACAAATTAATGCCTCTAATTTCCATATAAAAATGGAAACAAATGCCTCCCTCTACTAAACACCACCTGCATTGGCTAAGAATTTCTGTAAAAAGGTAATGAAAAATTGAATTTTCAAAATTGAGCAGTAGTAACTGGACTTGAAGGGAGGTTTTGGGAGGCAATTTCCCCTCTGTCCATTTCAAAATGACTTTCACTTTTCTAATTGTAAGAAGCAGAAATGGTAAGGCTAATAAGAACAGCTAATCTGAAAAAACATTGCTGCCCAGCCACTTAAAATTCGATTTTAGCTACTGCCATCTAGCTAAATACCTTTGCTTGGCATTTCGATTAAGATCCAGATATTCTATCGTGATATAAATGATTTTTTGCATTACTTACAATTTGTCTGCTGTGGACAACTGGCATAAATTATTTCCAGCCTTTGAAAGGCTGAAAAAAAGGAAAATATTTCGCATGTCTTTCAATCTTAAAAAGGTAGATAGAAATAGTTTTGAGAATTACCAGCAATGCAAATTAAATTATATCCGATGCTAATGATAATAGTAAGAATTTTCAAGTTTGAAATTGTCAAAAAACTGCATGGGATATTAGACAATATAATTATTTACCAGAAAGAAGAAGACCTTTGGAAATATCAAGCAATGCAAAGCATGGCTCACACTGAAAGTATTAGGGTTCTGTTTAATTCTTATATAATGAACTACAAAGAATACCTTCCAAATGCAGTCCAATCTTTCCCTTGACATTCCTAGCATGCTTTGAGTTGTATGTGCCAAAGGAATCTAGGTGCACAATCTTTCTATGGCTTTTAGAATATACCAAAATAGTCCTTGAAAAAACACCAAAAGATTGATGAATCTCTACTTGATTATAAATTATTAATGAAGATTCATGTTACCAGTCACTCATAAAATGCTTGATAGCATTAAGGAAGACTGAATATATCCCCCTGTTCATTATAAAATTATACCACTGAACCCACAAGTGACTTTATTTCAAAGTAATCTTAGGAAGACAGAGAAAAGGCAATCAAAGAAAAAAATGGGGACTGAGCTGTTACATCAGTTAACAGTAAATCATAATTGACCATTTATGACGTCATAATTATAACAGGGGTGGACTTAAGCAACAATTATTGGGGGTGGGGGTGTTAGACACTAATTTTGATGCCACACCCTTCAGATCACTGGAAAATGATGGAAACGCCCACTTTTGAAATTTGGTTTTAACAGTGGCGTAGCCAGATTCGGAAGATTGGTAGGCCAAAGAATTTGGTAAAACACCCATTTTGTAAACGTGTTTGAAAAAGCCATATGGCCTTTTTACGTGGCAATTTCCCTTTATTCAACGTTGTAGGAGGCTGAACATATTCTACAACAGTCTATTTTCTTCACAATTCCACTAACGTTTATATCCTGAATTGTGTAAGGCGAGGAATCTCTGCGTGTAAAAAGTTATTTTCTAAAGTTGTAATCAAATATCTAAAAAAATAACAGTATTCAAAAGTTTTAATCCAAGTCTGTTTTCCTTGAAGCAAAGTCCAGGACAACATTTCAGAATCCAGTTTCTTTCAAGGATTGGACTGCTTTAGCATTTTAGTTTCTATTTTATCAGTAATGTCTCAAGAACGTGAAGACTTTTCTATACAAACCGAAAACGAGGGAAAATTTCTGAACATTGAGGCATTGCTAAGCATTGAGAAAAATTTTACAACAATGCCCTTGAGATCAGCTTAAAATACATTTGAGAATACCCCCCCCCCTCCCCCGCTTTGCTACTGATAAGAAGATAAATACTGATAAAAATAAATATAGTAAAATCTTGGCATTACTTTGTTACTATTGACTACCAACAAATGATTTTTACTGAATGAAACAAAATTTACCAAAAGACACAAAACTATTGGGAGGGTGTTGCACCCCCTACACCCCCGATAATCCATCCCTGGATTTAACTATAGATCAAAGAAGAAAATTGATGAATAATCAAAGGTTGCAAAGTTAATTAATCTTAGTAACAGTTGCTTGTAACACAGATCATACCAATGAGTTCCACTTATAGAATCAGTTGACATCCCATCATTAACAGGCACAATGATAAACTTCTTATTCTGCAGATCCAAGGACTCAAGAATATCATCTATTTCCTTTTTATCATTTCCTAAAAACAGATTAGGTTGGTTGTTTCATAATGTTGACTTCAAAGTAACAGAAACAGCCATTAAAAAAATAGGCATGCATGGATTTTGGTTTCAGCAAAGACCCCAAAGAAAATTTGACAATTTTGGCCACAATCTTTACACGGTGTTACAACTAACAAATTAAGCTGAACAAATGATTTTTGATACAACCAACTAACGGAACATTGGGGGCATTTGACAACCCAATTATACTTCAGATATTGATATAAACGCACAATGAGATATTGATATAAAAACTGTAAATGTGTTTTACTTATTAATACAAAAATCCATATTAAATGAATTGTACAATGGGCCTATAGATGAGTACGTGTTTCAAATTGCCAAATTAAAAATCATAAAAAATTCCATATAAGACAATAGGCTGCAGGGTAATAGGTTACAAATTTCTTTGGCAGTTTATGTAGACACTTATTTTAGATGACTATGTTAAAGATGTAGACACTTATTCATTTTTACAGTTTCCTACATTAATCAGACACTTATTCATGAATAGTGAATCTCAGGGGGGAGGAATGCAGCTTGCAAATTTTCTGAGAATCAGTTTACATTAAAAATAACGATGTCATGAAACGCATACCTAGATTTTGGAGTTGTCGATTTTGGAATAGAAAACAATTGCAATATTTAGCAACATGAGATTTACTTGCACTTTCCTTCAATTACTGGTTTCATTTTAAGAAAAACTTAGAATGAAAATTGTAGAAATCTTTAACTAGATGATTTCCTTAGCAATGGTTTGCCAGCAAACTTGCAAAATATTTTATCATAACCAACAGTGTCAGCTATTTACATTAGAGACTTCTCTGTTGTCTCTTTGTTGGTTGCAGCCTGGTTTTTTTCTAAAAAAGCTTGAGCTTTGAATGGTGTGCCCATATTTGCAATTATCTTGTGTTTGACTGTCTTTGAAAACCTTTCTTGTCTACAATATTTTTGGCAGACTCCTTTTTGTGCTAGTTAGTTTCTTTAAACTTTGATAGTTTTCTATGGACGACCAAATTTCTGAAAAATTTCTGAAAAATTTCTAAATGGTCTATCCCAGGAGGCACATACCTCTTGTCCCAAGCTATGACCACCCAGGTTGCAATAACAACTTGATTGAATCAGAAATTAGAATGTTTATAATGAAGATCAATGATCAATGCCCATAGATATGTATGGAAATGTCTATAGATACTTAGAACATAACTAGTGTAAAAAATAAACTTCCTTGGTCCAAAAGCAGAAATAATCTCCACACGTGTCAATTATTCCACAATTAAACAACAAAACCTCACCTTTGGTATAATGGGGCCTTAAAGGAGAGAAATAATATACTTATGTCAGGCCAGGCCATAAGACTTTTACCAGGGGAGCAGTAATTAGTTCTTCTAGTAATTTCCAGGTAAGTTATTCATAAATGAATATGAATAGAGAAAAAAGGAAAAATATATTTCAAGATGAGCAATTTGCTTTTAAGAGCAATTTAGGAGAGCAATATCTAGCTCCTCTCAAGCATTTGGGAGGATCTGGAGAGGAAGAGCTATGGCTCTCCTCAAACAGCCAGGCCTGCTTACTTCATTTTTTGCATTGATTGAAGACAAAATAAATTTTCCTAGAATTTGTTAGGTGCTACCTGAAAATGGCATTTAGCTGTAAAAAGTCTCAGTCCCGTAGCGTGTCAACAAATTAACTAAACTACCAAAAAAATTACCTTGATAAAGTTTTAAGAATTGTGACACTTGTGGAGCAATAAGATAAACATCCTTTGAAATGTCTTTAAACTGCTCTGTGGCAAAGTACCTATAAAGTTGAATAAAACGTATGTAGGAGGTAAAGATAGGAAAAGGCAATACAGCAATACAAAGAAAACAGTTCGTGATTCAAAGTTTACTTACTCTAAGGCAAACCCCACAATAGTATCATTTATCCAACCCCGAGGCTCAAGCAGTTGGAAATCTTTTTCGTATATCAAACTGTTACCATAGCTTAGAACAACAGCACCTTGTGTCATATCCTCAAAATTATCACTCGAAGAAACATGCAACTCAGCCACCTGATCTGAAATTCTATAGCGTGGTTCATTTACATTCCCCATTACTACTTTATGATACAGCGCACGGAACTGGCAAGATGAAGTATGGAATAAAACTGAACTGAAACCGAAACTAGAAACCTGACATTTAGATTCCAAGAACTCAAAAGTGGAATCTACATTACTTCTAGAAAACCGCACTAGCCTAGCGAGGGGGCCAGGGGCGAAAATACCTATGGAGTCATGTACTGGACATAATGGGTACCTTTGTTTCGTCGAGGCGATTGTCTGATCGTCGAGGCGGGTTTCTCTTCGTCGAGCCGGGTTTCTCTTCGTCGAGCCGGGTTTCACTTCGTCGAGCCGGTCCTGTATCGTGAAAGCTGTCGTTTCGTTGAGGCGGGTTGCTCTTCGTCGAGGCAGGATTGATTAATCGTGACAGGTCTCGCTTCGTCAAGGCAAATGTCACTTCGTCGAGGCATTGAATTGAATTGATCACTTTCATGAAGTCGAGTCGTGTTCCAGGGGGTAGTGGTTTATAGCAAGGAGCGGAAAGAGGCGGGGAGAGGAGGAGAAGTGTCTTGAAACTGTTTTTGATGAGCAGCTTGATGCCTATCTTGCAAGAAAAGTCGTGTATTTTGATGACAGATACTTCCTATTGTAAGCCGGGACACAGAATACATACTGACTGATAAATATTTGGTCCTCAATTTGCTTTTATCAAGTTGGTTACAATTTCCGTTAGGTAGTTTCGTTTTTATTAAAAGTACCTAGTAGTCGGCCTAAGTAAGCTGTAAAATAGCCATATTCGTTTTTAGCATGCTGTAAATAAAGAAATAATTACGAGATGGTGATACACCCTTTTTTAATGAGAATGTTATAAAATATTTCCAGCTTCGATATTCTTATGATATTTTTGTTTTGACCCTGAATATATTCTGTCGGTATTCTTATTTTTTAAATCTGAATATAAACGCTTTTTCAAAACGCTCACTGGGGCCCCCCTCACTCTATAAAAAACCACGCTTTTTGAAAAACGAGATATAGATAGGTCAGTTCTACGATTCAATGCTATGAAAATCTCAAAACAGGCAAATGCTGAAAAATTAGGCACAAATATGCTGAGACTGAGCAATATTCTTAGAATATTCTTATAAATTGGATGATTCTGAGT
Source organism: Rhopilema esculentum (assembly GCF_057945365.1). NCBI lineage: Eukaryota > Metazoa > Cnidaria > Scyphozoa > Rhizostomeae > Rhizostomatidae > Rhopilema > Rhopilema esculentum. Next base: position 566,189 of record NC_142817.1, on the reverse strand, counting down.
TTGAATATTTTTACGAACAATGTTCTTGAAAAAGAAAGTGTTGTGGAGGGTGAGTCAGTGGCGTAACACAGTTTAAGGCCGCCAATTCTAAAACGAGGAACAAGCTGAACAACCCAGTAACCAGCGGATCAACTCTCAATTTCACCTCATTCTTGTAAACGTTTTATGAATTGCGTCAACTGAAGCTTCTTTTTCTCAAGCTCCAAACTCAAATTCATTTAATATTCAGCAACCATTTTACAATATTAGAAGTCAATAAAGTGTCGATAAAGATAATTACGAATTTTAACAGCAATTAACATGTTAACAAAAAAGTTGCCTAGGATGTTGGGAGGCACCGAAACGGTGTTCGAGCCCAGTGAATACAGTAACATGATTATAGTAAAAGTGAAAATGATTTATAATGACAACGTTCTAGGTATTAAACATTACAACTTGTAATACAAGATGATATGAATTCGAGTTTTACATTTCAAACAGTAACAGAAAAGGGCCGGCGAAACGTATTTGAAAGTGGAGGGGCCAAAAAATCAAGGTTATGAAAGGTTTTAGGAAAGGCCACCATGGTTGGCGGCAAGAAAAATTTTAGAAATATGATATTTAAGGTATGGCCAGAAACAGTATCTAAAAATGGATTATGACTGAATGAAAATCCGAGGAAATATTTTCAAGCTTTCTTTTATCAATGTGTCGCATAATTTCGTCTATTGTAATGTTGACATGTAACAGGAAAGTTTTTGCAAATTTTGGAGTAACCTTTTAATTGTAGCTCGTAATCAAGCTTTTTAGATCTAAAAAGGGCCCAAAAAGGAGCCACGATTAAATGAAGGAGAAAAAAAGGAATCAAGCTTTAACAAAACCATCAACATTGAAATATCAAAAGAATCACTGTCAACTCAAAATTAAAGATTATGCAACAAAAATTCTTCATTTCTCGTATTCTCAAAAATTTTCTTTCCAGCAGTTTCTTTCCTTCTACAGTTTTTGAGAAATTTCCTGCCAACAAATAGACCTTAGGAGCGAAGTTTAGGCTACCACTGGGACAATGACCGACTTTTTTGACCAAATTCCCATTTTCAATTTTCTTTTTGTCCTCTTTGCTAAATACATAGTTACCAAGCTTAATCTAAGGTCATCTTAAAAATATTACTAAGTATACTTCAGGCACCGCGGAGCGCTGAGAAAAGTGGGGGTCTAAAAAGTGTGGGGTAAAAACAGTATAAAAAGAGGCTTTACTGGTAGTTTGTTACTTAAAATTTGGCATTTTTTGCAAGAAGCTAAAGCCCCCCCCCCCCAGCCCCCTGCTTCGCGGTGCCTGCACCTACTTACAGAATGGTATACTAGATTTCTTTCCACTATACCTCAAAAAAAATTATTCTACTCTGCAGAAAGGTGAAGGGGCCATGGCCCCCCGCCCCCCTGTTTCACCGGCCCTGCAGAACAATTATATAATGATAAAGATAAAAATTACGACAAAATAAAATGAGGAATGGGGTGTAAAATAAAGAGAAAAAAAAGAAAAATGGGGAAGGGGGACTCTTTAGATTTGTAATGAAGAAATCGAATATAGATTTTTTAGGTTCACATTTCATTATATATTTGTAGAAGCCAGTTGCGAAGCTATTTCTGAAATGATATCTTGCTTGACTTAGTACGAAGTTCCAATGAAATCTCGTTCCATATTTTGATTCCATAAAATATAATGTTAAGCCAATACGTTTGCACTACTTTTTTGACAAATTAAGAACAATCCAGGCCTAAAAGTTGGGAAAAAATTAATGAAAGCCTGTCTAAATTTGAATTTACTTGTTCTTTAAAAAAGAGTGTGATTGGGATATTTGTGAAAAAATTAATTGAAAGCTACTGGGAGAAACTGAAGCTCCTGGGACTCTTTAGAAAATCTTGAGCTGGGCCCCTTTGAACAAACTTCATGCTTCTTCGAAATATTCTTTCGTGTTTAGAAGGACGTAAACACCACTTCCCCATGGCTTCCAGCTGCTCAGATGGGCATCCAGTTGCTTAGCAAAAACAGTTTCAAGACACTTCTCCTCCTCTCCCCGCCTCTTTCCGCTCCTTGCTATAAACCACTACCCCCTGGAACACGACTCGACTACATGAAAGTGATCAATTCAATTCAATGCCTCGACGAAGTGACATTTGCCTTGACGAAGCGAGACCTGTCACGATTAATCAATCCTGCCTCGACGAAGAGCAACCCGCCTCAACGAAACGACAGCTTTCACGATACAGGACCGGCTCGACGAAGTGAAACCCGGCTCGACGAAGAGAAACCCGCCTCGACGATCAGACAATCGCCTCGAAGATCAGACAATCGCCTCGACGAAACAAAGGTACCCATTATGTCCAGTACATGACTCCATAAATACCGGGGGAGTGTGGGGGGGGGGGGGTATTAGGGCAAGGTTGAGTCCATACAAATTAATTTAAGTTGTAAATTTTTTTTCATGACAGGCACGGCGTCACTGGGTGGAATAGGGGGCTGAAGGTAAAGATAGGAATTTTTTTATCATTTTTTCTATTACTTTCTAACATTGCATGAAATAAAAAGAAAACAAACTGTTAAGATGCCGATTTTTTTTGATCTAATTGCTAACTTTTTCACGTATATTTTTATTATTTTTCTTTTATTTGCATTAATTCAGTAAATCACTTTCTGTATCATTGCAATGTTTTAATTTTGGATGTGTAAACATGGCCTTCTCGATACAAGAAACTGCACATTTCTGTTCAGGAAATAAAATTCTCCCAATCAAAACAACATCTTCCTCTGTCATTCACAACTATGTGCAATCTTAAACGAAAGGTTACCGTTTCTTTCCTTCCCCAACGTCTTATCACTAGAGTTTTAGTATAACATGCCCCTCCCTATTTTTCCCAATAAACAATGATCAGGTTTTTTAGCACAATAGTATTTTGCTAAATTTTAGTCTGAAAGATGCTTTTTAGCCCTATTACAAGGTATAATTACAAAAGTTTTCTTCACGTCGGACCTAACCACGGTGGGTCCTCCTATCTCAGTAAACTTGGATCTTAGTCCCCCCCGGGCTAAATTTCGTCGCACCGTCTACATCATGTAACCCCCCCCCCTACCATATGCCATGAAATACAAGCTTTATTACAAATGAAAATCAAATTTGACATTTAATTTACGCTCACGTAGAGAAATAGAAGATATTTCATAGGCAATGAAGTTCCAAGTTTATTGCTTAGAAGTTTTTCCTTGGTAAAGACCAGTGTACACTGGTAAAGCTTTCACTAGTAACCTATAGAGTATAGACAAACATTTGCTACGAGGTCTGCAGGGCACCACTCATTTTCGCAGGGCAGAAACCCTTTTCACCCCCCCCCCAAACCTATTGGCCAAGTTACGCCTCTGAGGGGGCCGAGGGGGCAGTCACCATCCCCCTCAATGCAAAGAAAGTTAGTTTTGAAGAAAAGTGCAAGCTTGCAATAAAATGAGTTACTCAAAGGTTATTCATTTTCAGACAAAATTAAGATCAGGAAAGGATCAAACAACGGGAAATATACTCCGGGTACCAAACCCCACGTGAAAGAGTGTATCGAAAACAATGGAAGGACGAACTCTTTCATTGAGGCTCTGCTACCCAGGGTACCGGAAATAATGAAACAAAATTATATTGTTGGGCATACAGTTGATAAAAGCTCCCTCGAATGCCCTCTATTTCGAACATTCGTTGAATCAAATACTTTGAGATTTCTTTTTTGTGGAAATTTCCTATTTGCTCGATAAAAGTTCACAGGAAAAACTCGAGTTCTTCTATTGAGTATGCTTTAAGTTGCTGAATTATATTCTGAATTGGATCAATTAATAGACCAACAGTTTGTTTATAAAAATTGGGTAATAATTTAATCTGGTCGATTAAAAAGGAACTAGCTTGTAATGATTTTCACAACCTCTTCAAAGATCTTATCGAAGATATATAGATGATGAAATTGGACATTTTTATTCTTATATTTCACTCCTGAATTTCGAAATCTGAAGCACAACTACTAAGTACGTGATGTTATAGGCGGAATAAAAATATTTCGAACCGAAGAGAAACGATAGTATTAAGCAAGCACTTTTCCACAGCAAATTTAAAAAATTTCAATATACATCGCAAAAAAAGTAGGAATTATTGCCTATAAAGCGTCACAAAAGTCATAAATGCAACTTATATTAACATTGGTAAAGATCTGCGCGAATATATAAATAAGCATACAGAGTGTATTCAAATCATAATATTAAAACCACGTTGAAACTTTGTATTTTGATATTTCTAGGTATTAGATTAACGTCCTTGTTGTAACGGTGACGGCGTCATCACGGGGAGACGTCCCGGTCACTAACAACGATATCAAAATCAGGCATCGTGAGCAGAGATGTGATGGGGGGGGGGGGGGCTCAGGGGGCCGCAGCCCCTCTTGTTAAAATTTTGGAACAAAGTGGAGGGGTCAGCCCCACCCTCATTGTTTGTGCTTGGATACAGCCAAGAATCATATAATGCAAAGACAGCTGTGAAGAAGTGAAGAATTGTTACTCCACCAATGGTCAGCCATTGACAACTAAACCAGAAAAGGAAAAGAGAAACAATTGAAAGATTTTAAGGCATTGCAAGCTTTATATGCATGAAAATGTACACAAAGTTTGACATATATAGATAGAAAATAATTGAATGATTTCTTACTGAGTACGTTTAGTTGCAGTTTTGTAGAGACAGTTGGTTTTTAAGAAATGCCTGAATCAACAAACGGTGCTATTATTTGACCCTGTCTTGTCTAGTTCTAATATTTCATGCACTACACCCTTTTTAATAAGAGCACTGGATGCTCTTATTCTTTGGATAATTTTAGGCTCGTGTGTTCTTAAAGCTGTATCTATTTCAAAATTGATTTTCTATATCTGCAAACTATGAACACTTTCCAAGTCCACTGAATAACAGTTCTGCGAGACATTTTTAGTAGCATTGTTCATTAGCTGATAAAATCACCTTTGTTTTGTTAACACGGGAGGAAATTTTTCAATTCAAAATTCAACAAATGGGTCATTATTATTAAAAAAGTTCTTCCTTATCGATGCCATAAATATTTTAGATGCATTTCTTGCCATTCTTGGAATGCCATATCTCAAAATTTTTCTCGCCGCCAACCATTGTGGAGGCCTTTACTGAACCCCTGAGCAATAAAAACATTTGCCTCCTCTCTTGCAATAAAGTCCCCCCCCCCCCCTGCACTCTTCCCCAAAGATTTGATGATCTCATCTCAGCTGACGCTCAACACAATCAATGTACCTGGCTCCTCAAACAATGTTTGGAAAAACATCAACCCTCATCATGTTTAAATTTAAATGATTACATGACAAGAACAACTTAGAATTTTCACAGAGCCCCCCTTGTTAAAATTTTACGACTACATTCCTGATCGTGAGTTACCAAGAGCTCTTCAGGACTGTTGCTCCTAAACGTCAAATAAACAACGGAAATTGATTTTGGACAAACTTCATAAAAATGCTCTTCATAGAGCTGCCTGCAGTTACAAAAACTTGTCAAATTACTTGAACTTTTAATGGAAAACTAAGGTTGCAAAAAAATTTAACAATTACGCATAACCTCTGATGTTTTGGCTTTCCCTTTGTTTAAGAAAATGGTCTAACTTCAAAGGTATGCTTGTGAAACTGCTTCGTATGGCTCCTCCGCAGCTGGTTTCGTCAGCGCTTGATACTGCTGTTCATTATCATTCATGTCACAGTATTCCTCTTCCATATCTACATCTAACCCGTCTTTTTTCTGAATACTGTTGTCCTCGACTTCTCCAGGACCATAATAAGGGTTTTGCATTTCCTGGTCAAATACTTCTGTACAACCGTTATTAAAAGCCTCTTTGTAGGAATTTTTGCTCAAAGTTGGTTGGTAATATCTATCAGGATCCAAATATTTTGCATTTTCTTCACCGGCCTTAACAGCATCGATTCGTTCTTTTACATGGGCAGGCTCATAATAAGGGTTTATTTCTCCATGAGAATCTGGTTCCACGTATGCAGCATCTCCTTCATTACCAGTATAGGCATACAAATCTGGCCCTTCACTACTTTTCAGAGCTGGTGCCTCTTCATGTTCTCCCAACTGACTGAAATTGCGGGCATAAGAATATTCAAGAGTTTTGCCTTTCTTGCTTGGTTTGTTCAAAACTGCAGCACTGCTGTAGTAGTGGTCATCCTGGATTGTGGGTTGACCCAATCGCAGGTCTGTGGGACTATGATAATGCTGTGAGCTATCGCGAGTGTTTCCACCATTGTCCTGTTTGACATGTTTTAAAAATGTATCAAAAACGGCAGAAACAATTTTTTCAAGGTAGGACTATCTTTTTTCATACTGATTGTCAATAATTTCATACTAGCAACGAAGAACAGCTCAATTGCTGAATCACGTAGTCATTTCAATAAATAATCAAAAACTGGAAACGGAGAGAAAAGCATTCAAGTAAAAAATTAAACTGGGAAGACAACTTCAAAAAAATATAACGCGAATGACTGCAATGACGACTGGAAGGTGCTTTTAAACAGATAGCATAGTAAAAGAACATCTCAAGTTTCTATGACCAAAGTATTATTTTAGCGGTATTAACCTTCTTAGAAATTCAAATAATGAGTTATAATTTAAAAAACTCAATCACAATGCGTCAGTTTGGTCCTCAAGAAAATGATATTTGCTCTTACATTGGGCCGGCAAAATGGAAACATGCCCTGTGGCCACCCCCATCCCATCCAAAATGCTACTGATTATAAAATACTCAAGAAAAGCAGAACTAAGCATGATAAAGTATTCATTGCATGATTGTATTAAATAAAAACTTACTTTTGCTTCAGTTTCAGGCTGGTATTGAAGCATCTCATAAGAACTTTTTTCATCACCTTGGAAATACAAAAACTGTGTATTATCGCTCAAAAGCCCCTCGTGAAATTAACTCTGATTAAATTTCATTTAATCATCATTAGTTTGATTATGCAAAGTTACACTATTGACTTTGATCCAATATGTTAATTTCTAAAAAAATCCGTCTTGACTTGGTCACTTCAAAACCGGCTGTTTGACTTCAAACAGATTACAAGATGACATTGCTTAAAGTTACTTAAAGATGGAAAATTACAGCCATGTAGTGAGGTGCAGCTTAAGAGTTTGGGAGCTTGGATGGAAGCTGAGGGAAACAAGGTTGCGGTGGCTGGGACAACTTGGGAGGAGAGAGAAGACGTATATGGGAAAGAGGTTACGTAAGGTAAAGATTGGTAAGAGGAAGAGGGGAAGAGTAAAAGGAATATTAGCAAGATTTCATCAATGACGAACTTGTGGGTGATAGGGAAACAGGAAGAGGATGCTCAGAATAGAATGGAGTGGGGGGAGGATTATCCACACAGGTGACTCCATTGCGTGGGAAACTAGCCGTAGAAGAAGAAGAAGAAGAAGAGGAAGAAGAAGAGGAACAAGAAAAGGAAGAAGAAGATCTTACGTTTCTCTTGTTCATTGCTCTCTTCTTTTGGTTTCGATCTAGACAGATGATTAGATTTGTAAATAAAGTATTTCAATCAAATATCCTCTATAAGAAATAGCAGTTATAGTTTGATCAATCTTAAAATGTGTTTTTCCTATTAAGTGTTTTTGACTGTTAGTAACCAAACTCGGAGGAATATTTAGTAGCAATTTGGCAGGCAACATTTGAAAAACGGATAAGTAAACAATCTACATTTTTCTTTAATGAAATGAAATAATTGATATCTTTGTGATATGTTGTCAAAAATATTATCAGTATAACATGCATGAAGGAAAAATAATTAGATAGTAGACCTTGGTTTATGCCTTCTTCGCCAGAACCAAGTTGAAATTCCAATTATTAGGACAAAGATAATGAAGCCAACCACAGAACCAGCTATGGCTAAAACTGGCAATTTTTCTTGTCGTTGTGCAATAAATGACTCCGTGGAGTTTGTGTGCTGAAAAAAATGCATTTCAAAAAATGAAATGTATTGACGCATAAATTTGATAAATGCTTAACTGGATACATTATTTAAGAATTGTTCCGAAAATGATAGGTAATAGAAGCCAATCCTTAATGATTTTCTAGTATCACACCCAATATTCACTGCACCAAGATGTCAGAAACAATCTCCACTGCATCCAGATGTCAATATAAAAACGAATTAAAGAGGGTAAGCTACCAATCGAATTCTCTACGTTGAGGTCGGCTTACTCTTATTCTTTTCAAATATGCCATCTGCCATCTAAACCATCTAAGGTAAAATGTTGAAAAATGGCATTTATCAGGTGATTTTTAGCTCCTCTGGAAACGTCGTTTGTTATCTCCACACAAAACTTCCTTATGTAAGCATGTTAATAAACTTCAATTCTTGATAAAATTGTCGGAACCCCTACACAATTTTTTATAGTTTTTTAAATATTCCCCCCTCCCTCCAACAATATGTTGCTCCCTCCCTTCAACACTTTGTGTCTTACTCTCAATATTGCATCATTGTCGGTGGCAATCTAACTAGAACTGGAAGCATAAACACGAAATAATCAACATCGTACGGGGGGAGGGAGAAGAAAATTTGGAAAGATAGCTAAATCCTGGGGTTGTCAACTTTTGAACGTGAAGGTTGTATGAGCTGCAAGTATTATGCAAACTTATTGTTGTTCTGCCAGTATTATTATTTGAACAACGACAACATCGCTAATTTGTTTATATGTTTGTTTATATGAATAGTAGAGAATAGAATAGTAGAACCTGAATACAGGCTAGGGTAAAGAGGTCAAATGAGATCAAATTATTTTCGTTTTAGTGCTGGAGGGAGGAGGGAGATTCAGACTTTACTTCATATAAAAGAACATGGCCAATATTATAATACTGTTTTGGGAGCCCCTTGTCCACTTCATAGCAATGCACTCTTGGTTCACTCACCTTTGGAATGGTTTGGATAGTAGACAGTGTTGTTGTTCTTTGAAACGATGCTCCGTTGGTTTTTACAGACCCGGTTGATAACAATGTCGAGCTGTTGAATTTGCTTATTGGTGTATTCGTGGATTCAAAGGCAGCTGCGTATCAATGGAAAAACATTGGCATTAACAAAACTGTCCAAAACAGTGTCTCGATGGTATGTCTATGTTAGAATGAGGGGGGCAATGGTGTTCACAGGGGGATAAAAACCCCCTTTAAAGCTAAACTGTTATTTTGTCAGATTGTATCTTCGAGCAGAATTATAACACTTTGAGTAAATGACTTGAAGGGTTTGTGCAAGGATAAAAGCTTACATTTGCAACGAGCAAAATTGTAGAATGTAGATAAAAGGTAAACAATAACATAATCTGTTATTTCAACAAATGATATAATGCCTCAACGGCTCGTTTTTTAACGCTTTTTATTGTGGAGTTCCAAAGTGCACAAACTATTGTTTAGCTGTTTTATTTGTATTTATATTTCCGCTTTAGTCTGATATTCTTGTAATTAACTGTTTATCTTATTACATAGCAACAAATGTATTCATTAATCATTATTATTCATAATTATTCATCATTACCATTATTCATTATACAGAAACCTCTATTTTGCGAGCATAGTATCAATAATAACTATACAAATTGGAAAATTACAAACTGCTTTGCGTGCAGCTTACTTAATACCCACACGGACAGCACTAAGAATCTGATTGGATAAAATATATAATTTGTATAATTCTTGTATCTGATTGGTAGACTAATTCAATACAAGCTGCAACAATGAATAATTTCATATTTTTGGTTTAGAAGTGAGTTGTTGAGTACAGGTGTAGTGCTCTTGTTAATGCCGAAAAGTAGCTAATTTCTACTTTTGCTATTGTTTTTCGCAGCGTTTTGCGCAAAGCCCCTTGTTATTTTCATAGCACTACACTCCTGTTGTTGAGTTGTAGCTTCGCTTAGAGGTTACATTTTTATATGAAGGTTTGGAAACCTTAATAAACTCTGTCAACAAAGCAGCAAGAACATGAGAAGTTCTAATACTTTTTAGTTCTAAAACTAAAAACGAAATCCGACCATTAATACAGATCCTTACCGTCAAGCTTCAGAGCTTTTACCAGACTGCTAAGTAAATTACGCGAACAAAATACCCTACCTACCCTGGGGTGTAGTGATATCAAATTAACAGGGGGCTCTTGTTGGGAAAACAATAGAAAAGCAGCCTCTTGAGCCTTTCTAGCCCAACACCCCCTGATTCCCCTCCTCTATAATACCACACCACTTCAAGAATATGTGCATAATTTTGACATAATTCAAGAGAACAAAATGGCCGTCCTTTGTTTGGGTGCAGTGAAATGGTGCTCAAATGTCCCGAAGCAGCGCACCATATTACCATGCACAATCCCTGCCAGAATTCCTTGGAGCACCCATTTTCCAGGCACCAAGCAGCCATTTGGCATTTGGGTGCGGTGAAATGGTGCTCAAATGTCGCGAAGAAGCGCACCATATTACCATGCGCAATCCCTGCCAGTATTCCTTGGAGCACCCATTTTCCAGGCACCAAGCAGCCATTTGGCATTTGGGTGCGGTGAAATGGTGCTCAAATGTCGCGAAGAAGCGCACCATATTACCATGCGCAATCCCTGCCAGAAGTCCTTGGAGCACCCATTTTCCAGGCACCAAGCAGCCATTTGGCATTTGGGTGCAGTGAAATGGTGCTCAAATGTCGCGAAGCAGCGCACCATATTACCATGCGCAACCCCTGCCAGAAGTCCTTGGAGCACCCCTTTTCCAGGCACCAAGCAGCCATTTGGCTAGCAGGGGCTATAGCCACACCCCCACTTTTTTGCAATGAAGATTAAAAAAATTTTCTAGCGCAACTTTTAAAAGTTTTCGCTAACAGATCCCTAGAATTAGCAGTTCGTCTTGGCTGGGAACCTTTTATTGTTCACTATTTTGGTGTGTCTTATCTTGTTAAACATATTTTTATAGTCATTGATATTTATAAAAAATAAGTGGAAAGACGCAATTTTTTTCTAAAAGAGGCGTTTTCAGGCATTCTAAAATTCTCGGTCACACCCTTTTCAGCCCACCCACTTTTAGAACGGTGCGAGGTGCCTGCCAGTTCCTTAAGCTTTCTCCAAAAAATGTACTGTTTCCGATAAAAACAGACAGAAACTGAACCCCTTTGCCCCAAAACAATGTTGGTTATAGAGTTAAATATCAATATCACCTGAAATGAATGCATTGGGTCACATTGATTAACATTGTTCGAAGAGGGAGATGGAGATGCAGTTTGAAATATTCAAAAATATGGTTTATTGTACCATGACAGGTATTGTATTTTACTTACTGGGGCACTGACACCCCCCTTTGCAACTGTTTTCTCTTTTTTCATCTTACACTTTTACATCTTACACAGTTACACTTAGCAATATGCAAAATTCATGTATGATCTAAATACAGAATCTTAAATAGAATTTTTTTGTTATCTGTTTGAAAAAACTACCTCAAAGCACAGCTACAATACAAGAAAAGATGAAAAAAAAATTTGCAATTCCCCAAGCCAAAACTAGCCTCAAAAAGCGTTCAATTATGTTTGATGGAATTGAAATATAGAACGAGATTCCATTGGAACTCTGTATGATGTCAAGCAAGATATCATTCACAGCTTCGCAACTGGTTTCTACAAAAGTATAATGAAATATGAACATAAAAATCAAAATTTGATTGTTCCATTACTAATCTAAAGATAATTGTACGTGTCTTCCCTCCCCATTTTACTTTCTTTCCTCTTTATTTTACACCCTATTTCTCAATTTGTTGTGTCGTTATCTTTATCTTCATTATTTTACAATTATAATTACCAATGGAGTCCAAGAGAGAAACCGAACTCCGTTTGTGTACTCCATTGGGTTTTGTTTCTCTTTTGGACTCCATTGGTAATTATTATTTTTCTTTAGGCTCGCGGAACTGATTGGTCAACTATACCGGTCTTGTGCTTGCGTTTTTCGGATTGGCCTATTATACAATTGTTTTGTTAATGTTCTAAATGTAAAATGCGAATTCATATTATCTTGTAATGTTTAATGCCTAGAATGTTAATATAAATCGTTTTCACTGTTACTATAATCATATTACTGCATTCACCGAAATTTAGGGGGGTTGGGCTCGAAAACCGTTTCGGTTCCTCCCAACATCCTAGGCAACTTTATCAATAAAATTTTAATGATTGTTAAATTATTAATTATATTTATCAACACTTTATTGACTTTTAATATTGTAAAATGATTGCTGAATATTAAATGAATTTGAATTTGAATTATCCTTTAATGTTTTTGAGATTGACAGAAACCCGCCTCGTAATCATTTCCGATTCCCTGGAAGACGAGGTTTATTTGCCTTTTGTTTTGTTACGTGGTAACAGGAATTCATATTTTCTTCCGCTAAGTTATGGCAAAGCTATTTTCAGCATTTCATGACATTTAAAAAAAGATTTGAAAAGAACTTCATGCACAAAACTTTACTTGTTGAAGGTGCTTGTGATGAGACAGGATTGGATGTACAAACTTTGTTGATAAGATCAGCGTAGGGGAATCCACTCTTCGAACATACACAAGTGCAGCACAGCATGCTCTTGCATCTTGCATTGGCTCGGTCAATGCAGTAGACATTGGAGCAGGTCAATGAAGGGTTTTTGAATTCCTCGTAACTTCCCATAGTCAGGATTCTAGTTGAACTTTCGAAACGAAGCCGCGGTTGAGCATTCTAAGGCAAGTTTGGTCTGTAAGAATTCCACGTCCAAAATTCACCATTCTGTTGCTCGCATGTCGGCCATAAGTTCGTATTCAGAGAAAAATGTCGCACTCTGTCCCTTTTGATATTAGAGTTCAATATTTTGGAAAAGATCAACGATTGACTACCTATTTGATTTTCGTAGGACGTCTTGTGCTCAACCCGTGAACCTCAGCGGAACACAGCTCAACGCGATATGGTTTATTCCTTTTGTTAATGAAAGTCTATTCAACAAAAGAATATATTAGAAAACAAAAGAAGCATTCTTTCCCAAACAAAGCAATAGAACAAGGAACAGACAAATGGGATTTCCTTCAAAGTCTTATTCCCACATAAGAGACTACCCGCTGTAGCCACTCTCCGAAGTAGACTTGTTTACTGGAATGAAGATAAATTGATACAGACAACTAATATTTTGAAGATTGCTAAAAAATGAAAAAGTAATGGCGAGCCTTTTTCAAATTTTACAGACGCTTTGATGATGGATGATCCTAGGAGTGGAAAGGTCTGAAGTGAACAGGATGAGGCAAGCTTTGTTGGCGCAACGGTGGAGAAAGGGTGTGAAGCTGCGAAGCACACACACAGAGATCAGTGGAACGCAGAATAGAAATCTTGCTTGTCCAGAAGGCAGGAAAAGAAAATAGAGAAAAGAAGAAAGAGAGAGAGAAAACAAAGAAAAAAGAAAGGGGTTGAACAAAGAAAAGGATTAGTTATTTGAAGGACTTGGAGAAAAAGGAAAGAACGGAGTCAGATAAAGAGACAAAAATTTTCTAAATCGATTAACCGTAAAAACTCCCTGCGCCGTTAGCATTACAACCAAAACTCTGTATTCTTTTTTGGCTGAACTTTGAAAAATTGGAATTACAAAGTTGGCAATATTATAATCTTAAATCACAAATTTTAAACCCGCAATATTTAGAGAAAACTGCCAATCGCAAAAACTTGTCCTTCAGAATTCAGAGTAAGGGTTTCATCGGGTTGTAAAAAGATTGTAAAAAGTCTGTGACAAGTTTTGATTTGCTACAAAAAGTTGTAGAACCAAAGTAAACTTTAATGTAGGAGAAAAATACATTAATGGTAAAATGGAAACTAATGATAACTAAACTAGAAAATGTTTTGGCTTTCTGAATGTCTTCCGAACATCCGAATAGTAATGGCATGGGCTCCGACGCCGGTTGGAAAGTGGGGAAGGGGGCAAGGGAGATTTTAGGAATCATAGCAAAATATTCTTAAAGAAGCTCTAATGTTATTCAAAAAGGTGGGGGCATGGCCCTCCTGGCCCCTTTCGTCGGAGGCCCTGAAAGGCTTAGAAAAACTGTAAAGCTCTTAATAAACTGGCAATAGTATGCTGAAGTAGGTTTATTCAAGTTCGCAAATCATAGATAGCGAGCAAGAAAAACATATATCTATATCTAGGAGGCGGGGGCTTTGTCCCAAGTAAAAAACCCTAAGATAATCGAATATCCGTTATTGTACCTAAGATAATCGAATATCCGTTATGGTACCCAGGAAACCGTATTGGTATCTGATGCAAGATAACACTTCACGGTGGGGTTAATCAGACTTCTGTGCCCTGAATAAATTTTGGGGCACATGATTTCCGAAAGCTTCCCTCGTTATATATTCATACCTTACCATTACATCTCTGCCTGGACCCACTTGTGTATCTCCAGTTTTTACTGTCCACATAGAGTCCAAAGTTTCTGAAAATGTGAAACGTTTCATGTTTTTTGGAGAAGGGTGGGGGTAATTGTTGCTTCTTCTCGCCAATATTATCCTCTTTAAAATTCCTACCACAAACGCCCTTGAGAACTTTTTCTTTCAAATGAATATATCGATCAGTGGGCCAAAAACATTAACCATTTAGAAATTTAAAAAATCTTATAATATACCAGTCAGTTGTGAACACCTCCTACTTCTATGGGTGTGAGACCCTGATTTAAAATCCTTTTTGGACCCGCGTTGTTCCCGGTATCTCAGTGGCTTTTCAGTTGGGGGGGGGGCGAGTCGGGGGCAATGGCCACAAGAACAAACGAATTTGCCGACAAATGACATAATCTACCGACCAAAGCGTTTCTTAACTGACAATTTAGCAAGATCTGGGAGGGGCACATGCCCCCCATTGCCCCGCAATTTCCGCCACTGCCGTAATGTATGAGCTGATTGATCTAGATCAGGGGTCGGCAACCCGCGGCCCGCGGGCCACATGCGGCCCGCAAGGTACTTTTGTGTGGCCCGGAAGGCCCCTGTTAACCTGTAAATAATTTGGCCCAATGCACGAGTGTCGGCCCGGATTCAGTGACCCGGATTCAGTGATCCTAGAGTCTTGTCTAGATTAGCATTCCTCGTTGTCATTACTAGTCACTCGAACAAGCTGAACAAGAAGCTTCAAGGACATGTTCAATTTGTTAATGTCATGTATGAGCATGTTGTCATGTTCCTGGTCATGCTACATTTTTGGAAAACACAGCTAAATCAAGGGAACCTAGTTCATTTTCCATCTTCAAATGAAGTTGATCGAGCTGCAGGGTACCAGTGAATTGAAACAGAAATACAAGGAAACTCATATCATCCAGTTTTATATGGAGTATCTCCATGGTGGATGATGTGCTGCATGTTTGGCAGTACTTGCCTTTGCGAAAGTCTCTTCTCAAACATGAAGTATGCGAAGAGTCGACTGCGATCTCGAATGATTGATCAGCACCTTGAAGGCAACTTGCGGCTGCCAACATAAAAAATTCTGCCAAATATTGAGAAGTTCGACAAGGACATGCAGCACCAACTTGCACATTAGCTTCTTGTAATATACTGACCAGTGAACATGTACTTCACATCTATGTTTTTATTTACGTACAGCTTTCACGTTACAGATAATTTTCCGATAAATACAATTTTATTGATTAGATTAGCAGTTCGGTAGAATTGGTATATGTTAAAATTATACTGTATTTTGAGTTGCGGCCCTGGTATGCATTTCAGAAATCAAATTTGGCCCCCTGTTTTATAAAGGTTGCCGACCCCTGATCTAGATCTATCTAGATCAGTGTGCGGGCCTGACAATGCGATGGAGCTTTCGGCAACCTCTTTTTCGCGAATTCAAGAACTAAACTGTCATGGCGGCCAGAACTCTTTTGTAGAGTCCAGATAAATATTGTGCTAGCTGAGATGCTTTATTTAGAAGATTACCTTGAATGTAAGTATTCGCTTTTGTATTGTCTTTTTGTTGTCTTTACCAATAGTTGATGATTTTGCAACGCATTCTTTATCGTAATATCAGTTCTTTAATGTTGAACATTGTTAGCCTTGATAGTAGACAGTCAGCCTCTTTTTCATCAAAGTTGAAAACTATGAAGAAAACAGCACCAAGTTACAACTCTGGTGTTCTTCCTAAAGAATTAGCATTCTCTTAACACAAAGTGCAAGCTTTTAGATTATTTTTAGTACTCATAAAGGTTAAATAGCATCACTAACATTACCTGGCACAGTAAATGACTGGGTTCCAACTATTGCTAGAACAAACGAAAAATGTCTGCCAAAGATGTGGGTACAATGCCAGTGGAGGCAAACTCACAGAACCAATCAATGAAAACCAGGCCATACCCCCTGAACCAGACTGGAAGCTTTGTCGCGCGCCTGCAATATATTGCCCGCACACTCAAATTTTCCATCCAACCAAATTATGGCCAAATTGTCTTTTAATGACAGGTCATAAATTTTCATACTTTTTAAAACATTGGCTTGTTTGATGTCATTTGAAACTACTGAAATAGCTGCAGGGGTTAAATGGCCACGAAGCACTATATCACTAGAAAAAGGAATCTAATACAGGGATAATTTTTTTTATTTTTTTATCTTCAATAGACAAACAGTTTTGAACCTTATTGAGTCTCAGATGACAGAATTCTGCAGTACTTGATGAATGAGGTCTCATACCCTACAGTACTATACATAAAGGGCTTATAAAATGCCAGTTATTAAACCAGAATTAAGATAAAAGAGTCTGATGGCTAGATATTAACTATGTTGTATTCTGCTGCTTTTCCCTCCCTTAGTTTTCTTCTGCCAGAACCCTCCCATGGGAGAAATTACCCCAGCCTCAAAAATTAGCAAAAGGCTTTGTCTGTCACAGATTTGTTGAATCAAAGGTTGTGAATCTAGTATAGTTTCTCAATAGCCAATAATTTTTTAATTAATTCTAAGTTGGTGGGGTTCAAAAGTTTTCTACTAGAATTATCAGCTTTGATTTTACTTTCTATATCAAGGTAGTATGTGATTATTGCCTGTCCTACTATAAAACGAATTTATAGAATTTTTATTGTATTTTCAAAGACTTTTTAAACAGAATCTAACACAAAACTAAAGAAGATTAATTTCAAGTATTTCCTTTAGCTTTGTGTAAGCCATCTGATGACATAAAACCTTGCATTGTTTTAAGAAAGAGTAGACAATTAATTTGATATTTAGCAAAAGGCACATATTTATTTCAGCACACTCACTTTGCAGCAGTATGCTATCAGTTTTGTCTTCTAGCTAGGTCAATTTATTTTGGCCAGGTTGAAAACCTAGAACACACGGAAAAGTGAAAATTGAAAATGCTGGAAATGCGGAAACCTTCTATAGTCAATCATATTTGCTAATTTGATGGCAAGAGAGATGTATAATGATTTATTAAGGCTTCAATAAAAATTAACACAGATTTTGTGGCTCAAAGAGCAACCAACGCCATTCAGAGCTGTGTTTTGAATACCACGCATTGGCACAAATCTTCCACCATTTTCACTGGTTATACCAGGAAGTCAGGCCTTTCCCGGAGACATGGGCTATAGCCCGCTCCAGCGCAAACCCCACACAAAAAAAATTTGCGAGGGCTCTTTTCTGCCTGCGCAGTTGTTTATAACAACATTCTCATTCAATCCACTTCATCGCACTCCCCAGTAATTTAACTACTTACTGCTATATACCAGGGTATCTATGTATAACGCTGAGTCAAAAAGATAGACGGTTTTGATAAATATCATTATAACAAGGAAATTTCAGTTTCCCTTGACAACCAATGTTAGCAAACTATAGTATTACCTGCTAAAACTTGCAATGGGATAGGAAATGCTTGTGCACGCAAGGAACAACAGATAGGGTAAAATATCAGATAGAATTGTTACATAAGAAAATCTTACTGGGCAATCGAAAAAACTTGAAAAAAACTGCATTTCTCGAAGCAAAATTTGTTTTTCCTCTTGGACTCTCCAACTAGGTAAGAGATAAGCGATTGAGATTGGTTAATAACAGAGAACCAATCATTCACACTTTCCAATCTCCCGCATTAATTACTATCCACTTCTGTAAATTTCTGCTCACTTTTTGACATTAACCAACATACATACTTTGAGGGTGAGGGACAAAAAAAGTCTCAGTACGAAATGTTTCCACTCTTCTGTGCTATTTTCAGGTTAAGATACACTTAAGAAAGAATAGGTATTGGATTTTTCTGTGCCGTTAAGAAACTGGAGTACTAACGTCAACCTTCATTTCTTATAGAAATTAAGTGTTTGTTAGTTATATTTTCTTGAATTTTTAAGGCAAATCAACTTTATCTTACTCTTTAAATAATACTTTATTGCTCTTTATTTTTAATTGCTCTATATTTTTTGAATAAAGATGAGTTTTGTTGGATCCTACTCAATAACTCTGTCTTTCTAAACAAAACTTTTCCATCTTGCAAAAAAACAAGATATCCCTTTTGTCATTGTAAGGAGTAGTTTGCGCACAAAACAACTGTCTTCTTAAGGTAAATCATGCTTACAAGTAGGCAAGGTAATATAATTTTTTCTTTGTCTATACCCAAATAGAAGTAGATAAACAACAAATTCTGCAAGGGCTGAATAGCCCACGCAAAATGTCCACCAGGGGTCTTTTTTAGCCTGCGTGCTGTTTTTTCCCAGAGAGGCCTGCAGGAAAGTAATGATGAAATGTCTCTGATTTGTTTCCTTATCCTTTTCAAACGAGGATGAAAATTGAAAACGCTTGCTTTATGGAGCACCTTCATTTGGCTCAATGAAAGGCCTGAATTAGGGCTTTATTGTGATAACCTTAGAACATGTAAGGGATTAAGATGAATATCATTGCCAGAGAAATAATTCTAATCAAGTCATATGTTAAGCGATTATTGTGTCAGTAGTAATTTGAACCATCAGCTGGGTGGGCATTCAATGTACTTTTATAAGTTCACTTCTCAAAACTTTATCTTAAAGTGCTCTTCTCAGTACTTTCGTAAGTCTTATAAGTCTTTAGTCATATGAATGATTCTGGGAAGGCCTTAACAAGGGCATCAGTGATTGTCCATATGAAACGAGTGCGTCCTTCCATACACCAAAGCAGTTATGTCTCACATCAAGAAATATACAAAACAGATATCAGGCCTTTCAATAGGACATGCCAGATAGGGCTCAAGTCACCAAAGCTGTCAATTGTGCACACAGAATAAAAGTATTGCCTTAAACGACAAGTGACACACTTTTCACCCTATCTTTTCTTTTCATTAACTTATAGATCATCTTTTAGAAGTAAGTTTTTCCTGGTTTACAACAAAAAATTCTAATCAGGGGGCGCAGGGGACACTATTTTGCTTTTTATCACGTGACCCTATGACGTACATTGTGATAACTCGGAATTTTCCTGTAATTAATAGAAAGTTTACGAAACACGACGCAACAGGTCCAGACGAACTGAATTCGTTTAGAAGCGTGTTGTAAACATTAATATTGCACTGTATACCAGTAGCAGCAATAACAAATTACCACAATCTACATCACGGTGTCACGTGATTCATTTCCCGCCATAACTTGAAAAGGGTTTTTAAGTAGGAAAATGAAATCAGAAAGGAAAAATATTTCAACAACGCTCTCATACAGCATTTTACTTTAAGTTAAAAGAAGAAAAAAATTTGGTGCCAAAAGCGTGTCACTTGTCCTTTAAGGTTATCTTTAAAACACAAAACAATTGCTTCAACAGGCCATGGTAATTTTAAATATTTCAGTAAACAATCTTGTCAAGACCCCAAAATTTTCCCAAATTTCCATTGAAGTTTTATCTTCTCAAACAATTTATTTCTTCACTTATTCAAAAAGGGTATTTTCCAAATTTGTTGTACAAAATGATGCATTCAATTATTAATACTTCTTTAGCACATATATTCTTTGAACAAGGAATTTTAAGGTGTTTTATCAGGACAAAAGCTTTTTTATTTATAAACAAATGTTATAACAGAGTTGCATACTAACATTGTGAATGGCTGCTTTGATAAGCAATAACTTGTGGAGTTTACACAATGTTTAAGTCAACTGCTCAAAGAGTTTTCAATTACATCAATTACAGAAAAACATTGAGAGACAAAATTTTGAATAATAGCATTAAGCAAATGGTGATGTGATAGTGGAAGAAGCTATGTGAACAGAAGTGAAAGTACCTTCAAAAAATACAATTGATGATTAATTAATTCTATGAACTACTGT
The DNA here is from genome assembly GCF_057945365.1 of Rhopilema esculentum. Lineage (NCBI taxonomy): Eukaryota > Metazoa > Cnidaria > Scyphozoa > Rhizostomeae > Rhizostomatidae > Rhopilema > Rhopilema esculentum. Next base: position 545,884 of record NC_142817.1, on the reverse strand, counting down.
TTACCAAGGTCTGGCATGGAATATAGGCCTCCCCTGTCATGAATTTTTTTTATTTATTTCCTTAGTAATAGAGTACTGAACAGGAATCAACTAAATGCAGCCAATGAACAGAATTTCTTTCTGACAACAATGCCTACCAATCCAATTTTGTTGCTCATGTTATCTCACATGATTTCTTCTCAGCAAAAGTTATCAAATTGTTTGAAAATATCTTATTGTTTAATCTTCTATCTCTGCCTAAATTACTCCTGATTTTTTTAATCACACAGGCCAAATCTGCAAAATCTTTGTATCTGTCTTTTTCTAAGGTTTTTTTGGACATGTCAGAATTAGAATCAAAGTTGAGCATGTGATTGAAAGTTATCTTCTTTGCTTCTTGTGCTAGTTTTTGTTTAAAAAAATACTGTTTTTTGTATCAATCAAAGAAGATAATCCTTAGTTCCAATCATAGTTTCTCCTGATAAGTCCTATAATACTTCCATCCTGATCATCTGCATGATGTCCTAGCCCAGTCCCAGTTATAAAGCAATCACCTACTGTTTTTTCTCATTCTGAGATTTACTTCTGAAAGTCTAATGTGAGCATTTAGGGAAATTTTGAAGATCCTTAAACAAGCTTTTGGCAGCAATAATGTAATTTATAGTTTTTTTTGCTGAATAATTGACAGCATGCTTTATCAACAATATGTTTAAGTTTGTATATTATCTGTATTTAGCCATAAGATAAAATATTTTCTAGACCACAATTTACGTCTAAAAACTTTTGTGATTATGGTATACACTGAATTTCTTTGCTTCTTGTGCTAGTTTTTGTTTAAAAAGAAGATAATCCTTGTTCCAATCAGCATTAGAGCAATGGCCATTAATAGTTCAACAGCATAATTAGGTTAAGACTAGAAGATAACCTTTTGTTTTTACAGTGTTTTTTAGATCAAACTCAATTTCTTCAGGGAATGCTGTCATTGGTCCTTGGTTTTAAATCTTCTTTGTTTACAGAAATGTTGATTTTTGCTGAATGACTGAATATTTTTCTGTGTCTGTACATGGGTTGTAACTGAGTGTTTTCTTAAGTGATAGAGCAACTGCCTCAAGATTTAAGGGACCGATTTACTGAAATGCGAGAACTGGACTTAAAAGTTCAAAGTATGTACTTGATTTTGTCTTGCTTTCTTCGTAACTGTCAGTGAATGCCTGTTTTATGGGGATTTGAAATGAACTACTACATCAGTAGTGTAGATATTATTATTATATATTTGATTTCCTTGTTTTGTAGCCTTATTTGTTTCAATCCACACATTGCTGTTTAACAATGCCAGAATTTCCAATTTTAAGCTATTCTATAGTAATTTTTTATTTGAAATTACCTCTTAATTCTCAACATACACATGTATGCAGCCATGCACATACCCATAATATAACAAACTCATTTTTTGTGAACATTTTGCAGATACAATTGATACAATGGATGGCAAGGTTCAAACATTCTTCACCGAAGCCAAGGATGCCAAACCGGAAGCACGTAAACAAGAGTTTTTAAAAATTAAAGAGGTGAATGATACCAATTTTATGATGATTGTTGGAACCTAGCCTCATGACTGACCTTCTGATTTCTATAACATTTTTTTCTGAAGGAGGTTCTTGCCCTTCATTTTGTATTTGTATTTCATTCCCAAGTAAGAAAATAAATTCTAATGGTGTTTTTTTCAACAAATTTACTGATTTGTGTTTACTGTTGGCTTTTTATCTCCAAATATTTGAAATTTCTTTTTTTAGCCTTAAGTGCCTTTATTGATAACAATTTTGTAGTTTTCAAAGTTTCTATTTCTTTCAAATTCACCACTCTAACAACTCAAGTGAATAATGATGAAGCAACCTCATGTGAAACTTAATTTATTCTCTTTAGCAATGCTTTTGGGCACTTTTTCTTTCCCAGGAAATGGTCAGTAATGTTTCCTGAGAGAAAGGTTTTATGTAGAAAGCAATTATTTCTTATGAAAACTTATTTCAATTGTTTCAATAGTTGACTTTGTTTTTCTTGTAGAGTTATGACAAGGCAGTTGAAGATGCAGATGAAAAAGTTACTATGGCGTCCCAAATATTTGACTTAGTAAGTTTATTCTCAATGCATTTAATTACATTTTGTCTTGTTATGTATTGATTAATATAATTAAGTAATTAGGAAAATTGTCAAGAGGATGAGACGTGGCATTACAGCAAAACATGGTTTTGATATTGCAGTCGTTTTTGGTCAGTGGCAAGCATGAAGGTTCTATTTGTAGCAAATTACAATGTTTTGAATTTTTTATAATGTTATTTATCCATATAAAGGGTGAATATTTTCAGTTTTTTTCTACATTAACGTTTAACCTAAGCTAACCTTCTTTCCATAAAGGTATCTCAGTTTGTTATTACTCCCAGTCTGTGTTAATGCTGTTTCATCTATTTGATATTTTGGGTGCTATTTGATGTTATAAGTTTATTCAAAGACAATATGCAGAAAATTCTAATACCTTACTTTAGGTCGACAGGCATCTAAGAAAACTTGATCAAGAGCTTGTAAAATTCAAAATGGAATTAGAAGCCGACTGTGCTGGGATAACAGAAATCTTAGAAAAACGTAAATATAGATTCTGCTTGTTTTACCTCTATTCCTAAATGTATTTGGATTTTCTTGGAATACTTCCAGGTTCTTATTCATATTTGAGCTATTCACGGCATCTTTTTCTAAAAATGTTCGCTTATGGGTCCTTGAATCTTATTATACGTCGTAAAAAATGAAAGCTGCCAACTTTGGTTCACCAGATTTGCATGCTTTCTATCATAGATATCCGCCTTATCGTTTTCTTGCTTTATGCTAATGTCTCATACTGTTACACGTGTTTTTTACTATTGTTTGAAGATTTTCTTAATTTGTTATCTGTTTTTAATAAGTTTTTACCACTTTGAGTGAGATATACTTTCTTCCGGTAATAGTCGCTTTGATATTTGTTATACCTCTTGTTAGACGACTGACTTGCAAATTATTTGCTTTCTAAGGCTCAATGATGTACGATGAGACGCCGACAGACAGCTTCGATTATGCTTCCCCGTACCAACACAGCGATGGTCACGAGAGTAAGTTGAGTTTGAGGCTTGTTTGAGGATCTTTTAAGACTCGCTGCTGTATTAACAGCTTTAGGTAGTCACGAAAAGCTCTATTTCACATGATTTACTTATTCGTTTTACTAAACATTTTCTACTTGTCTAGTGAGCTTACAAATTTATTAAGCTCTTCTTCTGTATTGTATTATATGCATTAATTTCCTGATTTAATGTCAAATAAATTTCTCTCTTGTCCGTCTGGAGGTCCGCTGCTGGCAATTTTCTTCATGTTCCCTTACCTTAAGCAGTTGCATACAATCCTGGTGTCGATGCTTACTTGTGCATTCCAGGCAAATTCATGCCCATCAATTTGCTTTGCTATCAATCTACGTTTGTTTTACAGGATTTTTAACATAACAATTTCACAACTTATCTTTTTATATTGTTAAAATTCCCTTGAAACAGAAAAGAAGCATGACACTGACCGGTACTCGACCTTGAATGGCTTCGCACCGACATCTCGAGAACTTCCTGCTGCCAGTCCCATGCAGCCTGTTTATAATTCGTTGCCATCTTCACCACAGACAATTGTCCATGACTATCCCACTTCATCAGGCTCTTTATCCTATACTCTCGGTGAGTTCAGCTCAGGTTCGCTTATGTTTTAAAATTTTTAAAGGTATCATAAAAGGATTTTAAAGATTTATAGGAGGTTGCCTGCCAGGTATGATCAAGTGACTGTATTATTGCAATCACCACATTTCACGCGACCGTATGTTGAAGATGAACGTTTAATTTCAAGAGAGACATAGAAAGTCATAGAAAGTCAGTTTGCGTGATTTGGGACTTCCAAACTAATGTCCCATATCTGGCTCGGCACATGCACCGCGTGCTAGCTCTTTTAATGGAAGCAAACAATAGTGTCATTCCTTCTGCTTTGAATAGGATCATAAACTACCATTTCAAATGAAACGTAGTAAATTTATTTGATAACCACTTTGTACGGAGTTCACAGTTCCCTTTGCAATGTTTTAAAGGTGCCCTTCCTTTAGTTGTTTAACAGGTCCGTAATGCCAATAGCAAGAGCAGAACTTTTTTAGAGTTTGAATGTGTTGTGTGTTGAGGCAAGTTGCTTTTTCAGATAATGTCATGATAATTCAGATGAAGCCACAAGAATGTTCAGATCTTCCTTCAACATTTCAGGTCACGTTGGGGCTGGCTCAGCTGCAATTGCTGCGGCTGCTGCGCAGGCTGTTACTTCAACATATCAGCAAAACCAAGGTAGAAGAGGGCAGCAAGCCAGCTTGAAAGCAAGTGTGGCGACAGCAATGAAGGCGGAACAATTGAGTAAGGAAGTCACTTCCGTAGTGTCCATGAATCTGTCTTTCGCACGTAATTCCTCGTTTTCCCAAACAGATTTTTGCAAAAAAATGTACAAGAACATAGGACTAGTATTGTATTAGAGGATAAACCTCGCTGAAAAAAAATCAGTTTATTTTCTTCAAACCCCTAAAAGGCTTACAACAGTATGAGTTACGCTTTCTGAATTCGCCAATTTAATGTTTAAAGACTGCAATAATAGAACAGCTACCATGTGGCTTTAATATATCTCTAGAAATCAAATAACGCAATGCTATTTTCGTATTTCCATACTCATGGTTACTGTGTTTATAATTTTTGTAACTAGTTTTTGCATAAACCTGACAGCCTTTTGCTTTCTTTATACTTTAGTTCTTCAGTTGTCATTTAAAGTCATTCTTATGATTATTTCAAAAGGCAACAGTCTTCAGAGTCTTCTGGGTACGGTGTCCCCAGCGCTGCACAGGAGCCAAAACTATGCTGACGTTTTAAATCCGAACCGATACCAATCATCTTCAGCAATTTCACCAAAAGCTGCTTTGGACCTGAACACTCCGGCCCAGGCCACAAGTGGTAGCCAGAAAAGCAGGAAAAGGTAACAAACCATACATTTTTCTCACCCAATGCTATAACAAATGCTCTCTGTCATTTCTTTTGCAAGGCAGGAGCTTTGAGGGTGTCGACATAGCGTAACTGATAGTGATCTGGATTTGTAAGTTGTTATTAATATGTTTTTATTTGAATTTCTTTCCATGAACGTGTATCTTTATGTTAATTGCCTTTTGCAAGAATGTCTGAGACAAATGAACAAATGACAAAATTAGAAAACTTGCCCTGTCATTGTTTTGGGTATATTGATGAATGATTTTCAAACAAAAACATTTCTTCTAGGAACAGCAGGCAAGTGCACACTTCGTCAGTCGCAACACCAGTGGTACCTGTAGTGGAAGAGCTGCCTATGGGCTCATCAGTCGACTGGGTTCCTGAACCAAATGAGCCACGATATTGCCTTTGTAACCAGGTAAATGTATTCAGCATGCTGTGTAATCTTTTTTATTTTAATGACCTTTTTTGAAAATTCCATGTTTGAATATACTTTTTTTGGAACTTGCTCTTTTTTGAAAGTGATCTTCTTCGAAAATGCTGTTCTGTGAAATAGATTTTCTTCTGAAAATGCTGCCATTTGGAAATTTTGTTTTTAAATAAAAAGCTACTTCTATAATCTTCATTGAAAATTCTTTTGTATAACTTATTTGTAAATGCTCTTCATTGAAAGTGATCTTCTTCGAAAATGCTCTTCATTGAAAATGATCGTCTTTGAGAATGACCTTCTTCTGAAAATGCTGCCATTTTGAAATGTTGTTCTTGAATAAAAAGTTACTTCTACAATCATTTAATTTTGGTTTTAGAAGCATTGATATCTGCACTTTTTTCCAATTTCATATCGCTGATAAAATAAACAAAACATCTTTTTAGCATCATGATGGTTTATTGGTCTTAAGCAAAGAAATAATGCTTTAGGTATCTAAATTGTATGTATAGGAGCCGTAGATATAGCTACCCTAAAACGATAAAACGAAAGCTCTTGTATAAACTGAATGTATTTGCTTTTATTTTATGGCTCTTGTGTAAAAAGGTTTTCACGTCAACTTTGTTGTAATCGCCTGTTTGTTGCTTTAGGTTTCTTATGGTGAAATGGTTGGATGTGACAACCCAGAGGTACGTGTATTTAAAATTTAGGAAAACAGAGAGAAATGCCTATCAAGAAAGGACAACACTTTGGCTTCGTGGAATGACTGTTTTCTGCCTGCCCATAAGACATAGTAAACGCGTCGATTTTAGCCTAAAAGACTCGCAGAAGCATAGACAGACATTGTTTGCAATACGATCGCCTCACTAGTTTCCTCCATTTTTTTACCAAACATATCAAGCCATCGTTTTGTCATAACTACAAAGCATATCGAGAGATCAGAGCCTCGGTACACTTAAACTGGCCTTATTTTCGCTTTTTGAAAACGCCCTGATAGGTCTAGTGGTATCCTCCACCTTTCCTTGCATGTTCGCTAATGTTCCTGAGATACCTATTTAACTTTGTGGTCGTCTCTTTTCAGTGTCCCATCGAATGGTTTCATTACGGCTGTGTTGGTTTGACGGAAGCCCCAGAAGGAAAGTGGTACTGCCCAACGTGCTCCGCCAGAATGAAAAAAAGACGAGCAAGGTAGCATAAGCAGGAACCACAGCCAATGCTCATTGCTTCACGCTACGGTCAAATGCTTTGCTCCTAAGCATTGTAGCTTTAGAGGTGCTGACGCAGGATCTGACTTAGAGGTGATGGCATCCGAAAGATGGCATTTATCTGTAATGGGTTTGTAATGGGTTACCATCCGTAAAATGCACATGTTACTGGATATCATTGATATAGATTGCCACCTTTGCCACATGAACATGAAAGAGTTTGTAGCAAGGGAACGCTATTTTACTTCTGTAAATTTGATGCTTCTGTATTTTCCTAGATAATGCTGAGAAAGAGTTTATGCCGAGAACAAACGCCTTTCTTTCTTTCCATCATTACCAAGAAGCTATTTGTTTTCACGCCAAAAGGTTTTTTTACGTAGATATGTTGCATTTGTGGTCAAGATTGATATCCTGGTAGACCAAGGAGCATTTTGGGCAATGCACGAAGGATACAAGTGTTGATATTAAGATTTTGTCCATGAATACTTAAGTTTAGTAAACTGGGTTTTTCTCCGACACTCCGGCTAGCATTGGGAAGATATTGCATATATTTATTCTTGGCTTAATTACTAAATATTCTAGATGGCTAATCAAACCACCATTCAGTTGATACTCGGTGACAATTCTTCCTCATTTTCCTTACAGTTTCTCATCACTCATCAATCTCATCACGCGTTTTTGTGTTTGTACATTCTTTACTTCATTTGTTGTATTATATCTTTATAAATATTGTTAACTTTATATTATATTGTTGACAGATTTATGGTCAGATTCAGTTTCTTGTCTGGCCAATGATAACACCGTGAAAGTTGGCATAATGCTTTTTTAAAGGATGAAATGTAGAGTAAAATACTGTGTGTTTTATTTAACTGAGTGATTCTTCCAATAATTCTACTTTAGATTTCTTCATTTAATTTGATCGCAGGATATTTAACCCAATAAAATATCTGTTTGTGAGTTCTAAATTTTTTTGGCTACATTTTAAATAGTGTTTAAATCTGCATATTTGTGAGCTGATTGGCAAAGAAATATTTTGTTGTTGATTCGGTGCTGCACAATTTCGATTCAAACGTTTTGAGGTATTTTTTTCATTTCACACAATAAGCAGTTTTTAAGATTATCATCAGATGCTGTTGACCATTTATTTCCCTGTGAGTTTAAAATGTTCTTCCTTCCTTTTTTAATTCACGTCCATCGAGAATAGGGTTTACAACTTTGAGAAGGCTTGTAACTTGTCAAATCATACTAGTTAATAAGAAATTCTTATATTTAGATTAACGATAAAGCCGATGTTAACGGGCAAAACCCAGTAGCCTACAATGTCCAAGGGACATGTAATTTTGTCCAAGATTTCAATCTATCTATGTCTTGTACAGGTAAACCACCAGAATACATCTTGACCAAGGACTGTGTCTCTGTTGTATCAGTCGTCTGCTTTAGAGAAATCTCACGTTGTGCTTGCTACTCAATATGGACTCTGCGTTGAACAAAATATCGCATGATAAATATATTTGGTATTTAAAAATAAACTATAAAATAGAAAATAGTAGCCGGTGAAATATATCTAAAAAAAGTTACTTAGACACTGTTACCAGAAATTGATGCATTTTTCTTGCATCCTTGCAGCAGGACATACCTTGCCAGAAGATGATAACAAACTGTTGAAAATCGGGATAGAATCATGAATGTGACTATGATTTTTAGATATCTCAAGTGTCAATTTTTGGCCAGTGAATTCAATTTTGAATAAAGCGATACCGTCATACTTCTTGATTTTTAAACTCTAATCACCTAGTCTAAAAGTACATTTGGATTGTCGAGTGTTATATTTTCTGAAGCGCCAGAAGCTGACCTTCTAGATGTGCATTTGCCAACGTGAATTTCTTTTGAGAGGCAGTTGAGGTGGAAAAAAGGTGTTTTCTATACAAGAGGCGTTTTCTATCGAAGAAAATCTTATACAAATAAAAAGGCATCTATTTCAAAAAAATACCTCGGGACCGCATCAATGTGCCTTGCCCTTGTCAAATGTCGATGGCTTGTTTCAAACTACGTGTAAAGATATCAAACCTAGTCTTTAATCAATTTGTACAATTGCTGAAAACTGAGTTTGTAAAATTAAACGAAAAATTCCTTTCTGACACAATTCAGTGCAAAACTGATCAACTGACATTTGTTCGTGCTGACTAAAATCAGATGTTCCATCAATTATCACAGCATAATAGCTGCTTTCTTTTAATTCTTCGACAATCCTCAAGCAAAGCAAGCACTATTTGCGCTGTTGGTGCTCTTGCCGCTTTCACCTAACTGGTTTCTTCAACCTTATTCCATTACTCCTGAAAGCGCTCACGATAACGGCCACTTTACTCATCTCAGAGATTTATAAACATATCCGAAATGTAGTTTTTCTGAAACTTTTTGTCTTTAAAGAAGGCTCATGCCCGATTTTTGCCCAAAAAAATCAGCAGCCTGAATCTCCGTTCCGTACGCCTATGATATTACCTACACAACTTAATTGGGTGGGTTTTCTTCAGGAGTCTTCATATCGGGACTAATCGGGACGGGAGTTATGAATAAAGGGGATTCCAATAACTGAATATACATCACTTCTTGGCCAAATAGTACTAAAAAAAGAGCAAGGCAAATTGACATATACCTATGATGAATTTTTTTCTAGAGAAAACCACGATAGGGGAGATCAATAGCTTCAGCTTTATGTCCTTCTTGAATTAACATTTTAAAATTTTTTTCATTGTTTTCGTCAACCATATCATCGTTATCATCAAGTTCTGTCACTTTATTTGCTAGCAGATTGGGCATTTTCATCCTCTTTAACTGCTGCAAAGAATTCAAATATTTCCTTTCTCTTGGCCTTATCCTATATAATCTGGGTTATTTTCAAAATATAATAAAAAAGATCTCGAATAACGTTGACGTTTCCAATGTTATCTCGTGACAAAACTTCGTTTTTAAGTACTCGAAGCCTTGAATTAACTACGTTTTGTTTTTATTGAATTTTATGTAGTGGGAGGGTGTATTTGTAAAAACTCTGCTATTCAAAACCTCTGTTTCCCTATCCCCTAATCTTTTGGCTGTGCGGTGCTGTCGGCAGTTCCTAGAAGCCACACCCAGGACTACACCAATGGTCACACCATTTATACTTGCATTTGTGTTAAAAGTTCTCTATTGGGTGGATGAAATCATTCGAGATATTCACGGAGACAACAAGATTGAAAAGAAATTGCCATCCAATTCCAGAGATAAAATTTTTCAAAACTATTTAATTTTCGTAAGAATTAAGTCCTATTCTCCTAATGTCCTATTCTCCTAATCTCTTTCAAGGTCATTCGCCTTTGGAGCCCTATGGTTCCACGCAAGAATATGGAGTCCTCCGAAGGTGCTCTTATATTGTCGTTGTTTTTATAGACAAAGAAGGTAAAAAACCCATAAAAAATGATGTGAAAATAAAGGTGTAAATCTAAAATGGAAAAATGAGAAAAAAGGAGTAGTCACTACCATCTGGTTACAGCCTCAAACTCAGATGGGGGATGTTTGTGTGTGCTTGTATATTTGAAGCAATTAGCTTGAATAGGGTACAAAATGATAAAACAACAACTCATTAGCCAGGTATGTCTCATTATCATTAGTCGGTATGTCCATTTCTTGTAGGCGCCGCTCGCAATCCTGCGTCCAGGATCACGGTTGCAAACGTAAGGAAATACAGATAAAAAATATATGTTATAGCTATCAACATCAACAAGAAGTAGCAATCGACATAGAGTGCTTATTAAAGTATTGTAGAGTGTATAGAGGCACCTGAATGGAGTAGGTGTGTACAGGCAAGGTTGGGCGTGGCTCTGGGAACAAAGGGCTGGGAGAAGTGGGAAGGGTAAGGTGTATAGCCTGTATACAAAGGCAGAACGTTACATTGGTCGTGGCTGGGCTTTGCTATGAAAAGGAAGGGTCAAATGGGTTGGGAAAAGGAAGAAGTAGGGTACCTGATGTGGAAATGGGTTTGTATGGATTAAGTTGGTGAAAATGGGCAGGCCTGGGCGTGGATATGGAAGGGAAGGGCTCAATAGCTTTGGGGAAGGGTATGTGGGTGCCTAATAGTGTGTGGAAAAATTTGAGAGAGTATGTAGGAGTAGAAAGGGCTGGGCGCTGGTATTGAAGGGGGTGAGGAGAAGGGATTGTTAGGGACCGCACGTGTGTATAGGGGTATGTGAATTAAGTGCGTGGGAATGGGCAGGGCTGGACTGGGCTGAATATGGAAGGGAAGGGCTTAATTGGTTGAAGAAGGGGGTGGGCACCTGAGCTGTGTGTGGGAGCATATAGGTACGTGGGTAGGGATGGACTTGGGGCGACTAAAGGAGAGCCCTATCCCAAAATCCCTCTTAATTTTAACAAGGAGCCCTCTGAGCCCCCATCCACAGCAACATTGGTTGTACGTTCTAAATACCCAGGTAGATTCATAAATTCTAAACTCTTTTAGGTGAGGTGGTAGGAACACAATCCTTTTGAATGAATGGATAGGCTCTCCTTGTAGCGTAAACAATACGAGGATTGACAACAAAGAAACATCTTGCGATGGCCTGTCCAATCTGGCTTTCATATCGAAGGAAAATGTTACCTACCCATGGGTCTTTTGTGCACCAAACGTTATTTCAGTCGAAAGGCTTGCTAATTTTCCCTCAATGCATCCACCATCAATAAAATCTTCTGGACAGCCATTACGCAGATATCTGGATATCTTCTTTAGCTGATCAAGTTCCGAGTTGAGTTTTGACTTTGAACAATTTCGATTTTCGGAGATATTTTGAACGTTAGAGGGTAATTTGTTGAATCGGAATCTAGCCTCGCTTGTAAGTAGCTGACACTCTTTGACACTTCCTTTCTTTTTGTTGGAACGGTGAAACCTTCGGAGTATTCTTCTTAAGAATTCCCTGTTGTATGAACAAATACCGCATCGGTATGATATGTTGAGAAATCGAGGAGAAAATACATTTTTCAGAAATAACTAAGTACTGTCGATGAAAAGTATTTACCTTTTGCACAATTATTACATTGATTTCATGCAGTTACCTCTCTTTTTCTTGGCCTCTTACAAAAGGTTATTATGTTAAAATCAAGCTTATATAAAGTATACTTCAACGTCTGACAGGCATGTTTCATGTGCAGCACACACTCAATCAATTACAAAAGTCATCCACTACTATAATGATATAAGGATACAAATTAACATTAAAGTGAAGTTCTTAAGAGAGGAACTCTCCCCCTTTCGCAGATAGGCTAACGAGAAGAGAGCCCAGACCCCTTTTCTTCAAAATGCATCCCCCCATCTAATACAATGCAATTATAGTAATAAAAACTGATTAAAAGTGGCAGTTCTGATTTTCTAAGCTAAGTTATTCCATTGCCGAGTACATCTTGTTTGAAAGAATCACCAGCAAGATAATGCCTCTCGCATTAACTCTCTACTAATGGCAACTGGTAAAATCAACTGATACTTCAACTAAATACTACACTAAAAACTAACTCTTTGGCCCACAAGTAGAGCTGCGCAAAGAAATGAGCTCGGCGTCAAGAGCAACTATAAGCGGAAAACGTTTTGCTATAAGCCTTTCTTACTTTATATTGTTGTGGAATTTCTTCATGGCCCAATAGTTGAAAATTTCGTAGCTTCATGATAGGCAATTTGTTGAGATACCTCTCTCTCTCATAATCCCTCTAAAACTATATCTATTACCTTTAAAACTATATTACCATTTCCTTATTTCCTTACTACATTGTATTATCGGATAATGCAGGATGAGTTACAACGACGCTAAGCTGTCACCTATATACCTTTACGTTCAGATAATCTGAAACTGCTCATATATCCACAATATAAAATTATGAAATTTCTATGCGCAGCCTTTAGGTTTGTTTTCCAAAAAGTGATTGTTTATTTCTTTTTTCTACTTGCAAAGAGTTTCTCGTTAGATCTTTTAAATCAATGTTAATTTCCAATGTATATTTCGAACATCGAGATATTCTTTTAAGGAGTTGATTTATACTGGCAGTTTACAATCTAACTTAAAAAAGAGTTCTGTCAGTATTTTCACCGGTTCAATCAATGTTATTGAGTAAATCCATGTACATTTGGTGATAATTTTCGTCTTCACAAACAGGAAATCTACCATCTCGTAGCAATTGTAATGCTTTAGAAACAAATTGCCTTCTGTCCCAACTAGAAAGCATTAGGGGGTCAACCTCTAAACACAAAATAACGAGAAACTGAAATTCGAGTTTCTTCTTCATCGTAAGACTGAAACTGGCCCTTTTATCAGCTAGGTTGCTGTAGATCTTCTTGGCAAAAACAATGGATTCCAAGTATGACTCTTGACAAGAGAGAATAATGGGCAAGATTTCAATTATAAATTGGTAGTCCCAGGTTTTGATTGCTGATTGACTTTCGAAGCAATCCTCGAGAAAACGTATGTATTCCATATATTTAAATGGCGGCACATGGTTGTTCTTGATAACGAATCTTACCATGTTAATGAGGACCCTGGGGTAGCTTTTACAATCAAACAAAAACTGATTGTATTTTCTCTCAAGCTCATCTTGGCCTTCATGCTTCCTGATAAAGCTTGATCGCTTCGCAAACATTGTGATTTTCCTTTCCCTGTCTTGCTCAGCATCCGACAAGAACTTGCGATCATATACAATCCTTTCCAGGCTTTTCTTATCTTTTTCGTTTATAATTTCGGGAAATCTCTCCGATACCTCGAGTGCTCTCTTGGCATGAGGGCGGCAATGATCTTTGATAAGGACGTGACCTGTTTTCAAAGCAAGAAGCTTGCTCCAGTCTCCTACCGCTTTTTGAATGCAGTCCTTAATCACACCATGATGCTTTTGCACATAAATGAGGTGGTCAGTTGCAATCTCCAGATCATGTATAGCTTGTTTTGATTTACGGATGATTTCAGCTTCATCATTTTCAGTTTTGATGATGTCTAATTCGAAGAAGAACTTCGACTTGGCAAGCCTTAATAAATCCTCAGAGGGCTCTGTTTGATTCAGCAGATATTGGGTAACCTCTTCATATATTGTCGGATCGTCCTTGGATAGGCTCTTCACTATCATTGACCACAGTCTTTGATCGCTTGATGAATCGTTCAGAAGACTTGTGTATCTGTCCTTCAACTCCATATTCATACCTCTTTCATTCATATTCTTGCTAATAAACTCGAGGTAGTCTTTTCTTTGCAACAACGATTCATCTACACCGTCGGCATTGCCTTTTGCTGTTATCTTCAGCCAATATGTATTGTGATCCCCAATGCACTTGTATTTTTCTCCAATTCCAATAGCCTCCTCAGCGAATTTCTGCCGTTCACTAATTGTTAGCAAAGGTCTGCATTTTAATGCGAGGTAAACGTTCCATTTGTAAAGAAAAATGACCATTGTTCTTGCGACTCCGTCCTTCTCAAGAGAATCTTCTTTCAAGTTGTGTTCTTTAAACTTCTTCTCTAAGTGGTTCCTCGCCTCACGAAGGTCATCGACAATTTTCTCTCCTTTTTGAAATCCGATGCTTTCATCTACTTCATTGCTCAGCGATTCCATTTCAGTGTGAAATTTATACGATATTAATGTCAATAATGGATGAACTGCCACTTCATTGCTAAAAAACCTCTCCATGACCATTTTGCCGTAACGTGAAGAGTCAAAACTTGTAAGTGACCGCAAAGCCAGGCACCAGAATTTTATATCTGTTACTTCGATACAAGATTTTAAAACTTCCTCAATCATGGATACTCCTTCCTGCCTCTTTTCTTGAAAATTTGATTCTATCAAAAACCTTCCTTTGTCCAAACTTATTGATGTAAACTTTTTGTTTCCTGTTACTTTCATCTCTTTGCCAATTTGTTCGGCTTTCACAAAGGCTTTAAGGGCTTTTTCGTTTTCGTTATATTTCCAGTAGCTTTTAGCTAGCTGGTCGTGGCAATCAATAGTCAGCCAATTGTTTCCAAAATTTTCCTCGCAGATCTTAATCGATTCTTCGTGCAACTTTGCAACTTCACTCACTTTACTTAAATTTGAGTCAGCTTTCTTATATATTCTTGATTTTAACTTCAACAATTTGTGTTCAAAGTATGCCCGCATTAGATGATTTTCCAATTTTTTTATTCTCTCTATCACTTCGTCTATGTATTTACGATCAGCGTGAAATTTCTTCTCCGTGTAATCTACAAATGGTATTTCTTGAATGGTAGTGCTGATTGTTCGCTTGTCCAAAAGCGCACGACCATATTCGTCAAGCTCATCTACATCAGGAGGAATAATTTTTGTGTGCTGGTAGTACTTCATACTGACGTCATAGGAGCAACACCGAATAACTGGTCTGAGATTTTCATGGGCATACTTTTCGCAACCATCAAAAAATTTTGTCACCAGCGTCGGTGGGATGAGATCAATCAAAAACAAAAGGGACGATATGTAATCTGGAGATGGTCTTTCTACCAGCTTACCAATAAGATTTACCTTTTGCAAGTCACCCTCAAAGCCATTCCCAATCCTCTCGATTACAAACTGAAAATTGTTCTTGTGTTGCATGAAGTCCTGGAGGCAAGAACAGTAATTATCTTTGTTGAGAGAGTCACGGGCAAGTTCAAACAAACGCGTCACAAAAAGAGAATAATATTCTCTTTCATATTGCTCTTTCTTTTCGGGATCCCATTTATTCTTCCTCACAATTTCTCCAAGAAATGGGTGCATGATGTATTCTTCTTGATAATCCCTTGTTACTAAACCATGCAGGCTCAACGAGTTTAGAAGCCTTGCTTTTGCGTTCACAGACTTAGCAAGCATTTTGACAGCCGCATATTTAAATCCGGTTGGAAAGACAGCCAGCATTCGCAACAGTTCTTGCTGTGCTTCACTTAAGTATTTGAATGATGTCAAAAACAATCGTTCAAAATTTGTGTTATCTTCAGATATGGTGTCAATTGGGTTCTGTTTTAAATCATCTAGGTAATCTTTCAGAATATCCGTTTCTTCAAACTGCTTGACCGCTGAAACAGTTATTTTTAAAGCGTGTGGCAAGCCTTGGCAAATTTCTGCGAGCTTGGAAACAATATCTTCTTTGTGTTCAATCTTGTGATTGCAGAGTTCAGCATTAAGAAATCTCTTGCTGCTTTCATCGCTTAGGGTTTTCAGCTCTATCTTGTCTAACTCATCCTCCAAAACCTGACAGTATCTTGCTGTAAAAATGGCACGAATCTTTCCTCGAGAATTATTGTTTATCAGCCTCTTCAATTCGAACAGCGAGTTGGAGTCGTCACTTGATTGCAACAGGTTATCTGCATTATCAAAAATCAACAATGCCCTCCTTTTGGTTGCAGTGATACTTTCTAATTTCTGGTTTAGACATGAAACAACGTCACTTTTCATTTCACTGGTATCGATACCAAACTCTTGTAAAATCTTCAGCGCGACGTCGCTTATTTTCGGAATTTCTGTGCTAGTCAAATCTCTCATATTTACCCAGATTACGTAGTTATAACCTTCTTCGAACATTTTGTGCCCAAGCATGATAGCCAATGATGTTTTCCCACAGCACGGTCCACCCTTGATGACATGAAAGTATTTCTGAGAAGCCTCCTCTTGTGGACTTAGTTTTAAAGCCAAATCTTCCATTTCCTTGTCCCTTCCAGTGAAGTTGGGTATTTCCATAGGAAGAGTACGTAAGTCTTCTTGATTTTCTCTAAGGGCTGCAATGACAGAAATGCAAAAGCTTGTAGACATAAGGCAGGAGCGCTTGTATCTTAACCATAAACTGCATACAATTACGAAAACAAATCCAAACGGTGAATTAATATGAGAAAAAGCGATTACTTATACCTAAATCTACCCTATTGGTCAGAAAGGGGTCTCTTAGGCCCTCTTAATATAGGTAATATATAATCTATTCTACAGAACTCCACTCGGACGTGTAGAAAATCATTAAAAATGTTGAAATTAGTTTTGATCAATATTCCGGTCATTTGATCTAGCCTAGAATTATCGTGCCTATTTCTCCAAACTGATTTGATAGCATAGCAAAGCTGCTGACGGAAGCACTTAAGTCTGTAAGTCTGTTAGGTGGTACTCACTTTACGATTATCAAGATTACCACGATTACGATTATCAAGATTAATTCATGTACTCACTGACGCGTTTATCGTGTTTTCTAAATCGCTGTTCACAAGAATAAAAAAAAATCCTTGCAATGATGAGCGTTGTATATATCTTGAGAAAATGTATACAGAGAAGAGAAAAGGTAAAAAAGATCGAAAGAGAAAGAAGAGAAGGTTCTGGGTCAGAGATTTTTAAAGTGTCACTGAACTGGAAAAATCAAAATTTTTTTTATTGATGTTATAAGTCAAGTCGGTGCTCCTGAATCCGATGCTGAAGTTCGCTTTTCGGAATTTTGAAGTGTTTTGAAGCTACAACGCTTCAAAGTTGCGATTTTCAAGACTTTTTGTGCGAAAGTTTGTGCGCGGTCTGTGAGGAATTTCAGGAATGTGTGACGCATTAACGTTTATAAGTCGCGGAAGTGATGCGGGCTTCAGTACTGAAGACTGTATTTCGAGTGCGATAAAAAACCAAAAAAAAACGTGAAGTTGATGGAAATAGTGCGATACTTGTGCTCTAAATATCACTAGCTATCTAACTACAAGACATGTGCAAGGTATTATCTTACGAAAAATTCGAGCCCATACGAAATAAGCAAACTTTTTGCGTGCAGTTTTTACCAAGACTTCATGCCGATCATTTACCTTTTGTGAATTATTGAGCGTGTCGAATAAGAATGCTTTTACGAACAGCTTTACAAATTATGAATAAAAGTGAGCAAACTGATCAAGGGAAAAAGTTGATCTATTATAGAACCACACAAATTGCACATTTTTCGGCGCTTTTCCCACTTTCCAACTTGCGTTGCCACTGTCAAAGCATCAGTTATTGCCAGGGCCGTCAAGATGGGATAAGTTGCCCCAGAACCTCGTGGTCAGGGGACCTCAAAAAGTGAAGAAGTTCATTTTAAATGGAATTGATTAAAAGTCCATAAGTAGCACGGTGGAATATTTTTAAGCTTCTATTCATACCCCATCTTTTTGGCGTATCAAACTGCCTATCTCTATCAAGTTTCATGCTGGTATCACAATCTAATGGTTAAATTGTGACAATTACTGCTAAGAGGTTTGGAATCTAGTATCCCAGTCTATAAATAGCACAAGGGAAATTTTTCGGCGTCTATTCGCATCCTATCCTTTTCAGCGTATCAAACTGCTCATCTCTACAAAGTTCCATGCTGATGTCGCGATCTAAAAGTTAAATTATGACCATCACTCCTTAGAGGTCTGGGACCTGGTACCCCAGTCTATAGATAGCATAAGTGGTATTTTTCAGCGTCTATTCGCTTCCTATCTTTTTTGGCGTATCAAACTGCCTTTTACTACCAAGTTCCAAGCTGGTATCGCGATCTAATGGCTAAATTATGTCAATTACTGCTTAGAGGTTTGGAACCTAGTACCCCACTCTATAAATAGCACAAGGGGATATTTGTCAGCGTCTATTCACACCCCATCTTTTTCAGCGTATCAAACTGCCTATCTCTATCAGGTTTCATGCTTGTATCATGTTTTACACAATTTGTAACTTTTTATCTTCTTACGGCCCTCACTATGGCTGAATTGACTATATAAATCTGAATGCGTCACTCGCCCTAGCCTCTTTTCGCACGACCTACTCGCAAAAGAGCCCCAGAAACCCCTATTTGTGGGCTCCAAATTAAAAAACTAAACTTTTTCTCGAAATCAGCGATGATTAGTCTACCAGAATCAACAATAAAAAAATTTTCATTTTTTCAATTCAGTGGCACTTTAAAAAAATAAAACTTCTAGGAATATTATGGGTTGGTTCAAGAACTACGACTGATCGCGAATTTCACTAAAGATATCTATGAATGTAAAATAAGCCATTATTAGAACCGTGGCTCAAATATTATGTTGTCAGTAAAAGAAGCTAAAAAAGGAAAAACCTAGTTCACTCACCCGCCTTTTTCTCTGCCAGAAGCTTTCGTTCAAGGCGTTTCATCTCCTCCGTTTTTATCTTTTCCTTTTCTATAATTTCAATGGCTTTTGTAGGCCATTTTAATTTTTTGTAAACATCCATAACATCCTTGAAATAACGATTGGTATCTGTTTGAGACAATTTTGCTTCCGGAAGGTGGCTGATACTGTTCCTGAAGTTACGCAGCTTCTCTATGTGGGGTTTTTCAGTGGCAATGTCAAGACCAGCGTTGTAGATTGCAAAAACAAGACATCCTGTGTCCCATTTCTTACTATTTCCAGCATTGATTAGCCTTTCCATATCTTTACCTTTAATTCTAGCTTTTGCAGATATTTTTTTCGATAGGTCGTCTCCATTGTCGAGTGAATCTTCCCATAACCTGTATCCCTTATTTTCCCATTTCTTGATGAAAAATTCTCTCAGCTGTTTAGGAATTTCGTCATGAATCACTTTCTGCATTCGAAAAAAATTTTCTCCGTCTGCACTTATTTCCATAGTCTGTGAAACAAAAGGAAAAATCATTTTTATACCATTCAAAACTATTGTATTAAATCTGGATTTAACGCAAGGATAAAGCAGGTTTTGACAATAATTGAATCGGGGAGAGTGAAGCTATCAACTACCATCCAGGACAAAAATGGCGTATGTAGAAATCATTCAACCTTTTCGATGACACAAAAGACTGATAAGAAATTGCTCACTGTTTCCAAAATCTCTGTGAATTTCAACAAAGGGGCTAAGCCCCTATGAGTCTCCTTCCACGGCGTCACTGGTTTCAGAGGAGTCTTTTCTCTTTCCCTTGAAAACCGCACAAGGGCGAGTTAAAATTCAAAAGGCAATGCATGTTTGTAAAATGGCATAAATATTTGGCAGAAATTCGCTTTCTAGAGAAGTGCAATTTTCTGTAGGTTATGTGGTTACATATAAGTGTAGACTTAGGAGGCTCAGGAGCTTGATACCGCTCTGAAAAAGGTTTGGAGGTCGGCAACCCCTGGGATCTTATGAAATGACCTACTAACCGTTATCTAATGTTATTTACTTTTCGGTTTGACCCATTAACGCCTAAACTTAATAAGTATTTTTCGTATCATTATATTTAGTGTCACGAGTTATCAGGAGATTGAGACCAATCCACAAGGAGAAGCTATGAATATCAGAAGCAAGCAGCATGCGCCAGGGCCTAAAACAAGCATGGATCTGACTCATTTTGTGGAGTTGTGGAGGAGCATGAAATACCAATCGAAACGCCTAAGATAGAATAAGAAAAGTTTTTTCAACGCGAAGAGAATGCCCAATCCCAGCCTTATGTATTGCACTCATTTTTATACGAATAAAAGACAAGGTCTTCACCATTGCTATAAGAAATGAGCAATGGACCAGAAAAAAATTAAGAAACTTCGGAACTCGAAGCTTCAGTACTTGCGGAGGAAAATCAATTGCACTTTATGAGATTGTCGTGCTGTTTTGAAGTAAAATGGACTCAGTATGCAGCTTCAATATCTTCTCAAATAAGTATGCATTGATGACTTGCTTAAAAAAGACATCGAGCCTGAAGTATTTTTGGAAATCTGCGATATTATGATTTCCTGCTCGTAGTGTATTTTGAGTTTTATATGATATCTTTCGGTAGATTTCCGAAAAAGTTGCAAAGCAATTAGGCTAAGGTTTTTTTAAATTGGAGAAACGTTTAAAAGATTTGTCTAAAGGCTACTTCAGCTGGACGATGAAAAGCCTGTCGGTGGTAGCTGGGAGGAACATTTAATTGGGAATGTTACAAATCAGGGACTATAACTACCCCCAACCTTTTTTGCAATAGAAGGCTAGAATTTTTTTGAAATTTTACGTTAACGAACCCTTCAGAAACAGTTTTTCTTGAATGGGAACCCTTTTGTTCGTTTTCAATTTGGCAAGCTCCCTAGCTCCATTCCAGCCACTCCCTTTTCAGCCACTCCCCCTCTGGATTTTTTCTCTATTTTGGGCTGGTGCGTGTTGTCTGTGCTACAAACAAGATGGGAGTAAATATCATGGTTTCAAACTACGCGAAAAATAAAAGAGAAGAGACAACCACAATTTATAAATCAGCGAAAGAGAAGATAATTTGCCATCCATAACTAGGTTATCATTAGTATCAAACCTTTTCGAAGCAAAGATTTGATGACAAAGAATTTGACGGGCTGAATGCAATTAAAAACTTTCTATAAGCAAAAAGAGATTCAAGAAAGCTTATTTTTCACTTGGCTTTTGTCCTCGACAAAAATTTAGCAAGATTTCATTCAATCATGCATTGAAGTTTGAGAAATAAATGACTGAGATCACAGAGGTCTGAGACTTGTTCTCAGCGGCATTCTACCAGGCGAGACAGAGGCTCAGATTCTTGCAGCAAACCCTAATTCTGCCGATGTAGAGAGGCTGATTCCCACCTACAATAAGATAGTAACAGGTGGGTAAAGCAACATAGCTCTAGCAACACTTAACAAATATGTGAATTTTGCAATAAATATGCTTGATCTTGCAAGTTTCGAGTTCCGTGAACAGCTTCAAAGATATGGCTCCAAAAACCAAAAACACTTAATGTCTGGGAAGCAAGATTTGATTTAAGAAGGTTTTTGAAGGTGAAAGGAAATAAAAAATAACTTTGTTGGAGATTCGAACAAACCGTGTAAAAGGGTTTCTTTTCGATAACTTTTAGCTGACAAGTTAAAACATGTTGCTAAATTTCTTGCTAACCCAATCCATATATCATAAAAAAGCAGCTTTTGTTACTTATACTTCATTCATTTAGGATTTTGCCAAATTAAAATATGCTATTAGCACTATGGTGGCAGTTTCTGTATTTGCAACGCCCATTTTGCCCATCCCAGCAAAGTACCAAGCCCAATTTCTATAAAAAATGTGGATATGTAAAAATTTCTTATTTTAGGCACTGGCGTGCGCTCTTCGTTGACAGCTATCCATGCGGGAAAGTTCGTTTTTGCACGCCATAGGTATTGATTACGCCAAAAATGTTTCTGTTTGATCCGCCAGCTACCCTGGGCTCCAGAGCGTCGAGTGGAGCGTTGAGAATATAGATCTTTGCGGGAGAATGGAGAGGAGAAGAGAAGAGAGAACTTGCGCTTACAAAAATCCTCAAGCCGAACAGGTAGCTTTGTCGCTGATTGTTGTAAGCAATAGCAATTATCAAATTGTCGCTGACCGTTCTCGTAACTTTTCGACTAT
The DNA here is from genome assembly GCF_057945365.1 of Rhopilema esculentum. Classification (NCBI taxonomy): domain Eukaryota; kingdom Metazoa; phylum Cnidaria; class Scyphozoa; order Rhizostomeae; family Rhizostomatidae; genus Rhopilema; species Rhopilema esculentum. Next base: position 523,901 of record NC_142817.1, on the reverse strand, counting down.
ATCTTGATATTAGGCTAGTTGTGGGAAGAAATCTTCTTTTGAAGGAGAAGTGCTTCAGTGATTTATGTACAACAAAACAATTTTGCTCCCCTATCAATGTATACTTTGGTATGTGTTTCTAGCAAAATAAGGCAAAATGTTGAAGTGCGCGCCGATTTTTGACAGCCTGTGCTGCTTAAACTTTAAATGTTACATATCGATTCTAAAGAGGGATTATATTTTGCGAGTTGTGAGTTGCCAGTTGCGAGTTGTCAGTTGCGAGTTGTCAGTTGCGAGTTGTCAGTTGCGAGTTGTCAGTTGCGAGTTGCCAGTTGCGAGTTGTCAGTTGCGAGTTGTCAGTTGCGAGTTGTCAGTTGCGAGTTGTCAGTTGCGAGTTGGTTTTTCATCATGTCAGTTCATTCTTTTTACCCCAAAGTATAACAGTTATACCTCATTGTGCGCAAAGAAATTCAGTTACTAAAAATATGTTGTCCTTGGACATGAAAGCGTTTTTTGCAAAAGATATCCATTGAGCTTCGACCGTTCCCTGCTCCAAGAGCTTCCCCCAGGCCACTTTCCGCGTCCACGCGCCTGTTTTTCTTCTAGCAACATTCAAAATGGAGGCTGTCTGCGGAATGGTAAGAAGTTGAAATATTTGTTTAAGAACTTTATTTGCTTTCTATATAATCTGATTATATGTTGGAAATGATTAATCAATTATATTGTTGAGACTAAACAAATTTATGTTGATGAGACAAGCCGACATTTGTCCACTCGCGTGTGTGAGCATCTGTATACTGATAAAAAACCCCTACATCTTTAAACATCTTAAGAGTTTTGATAAATGTAGGACGTCTTGCAATGATAATTGTTTCGTAGTTTTAGATACAGCAAGCACCTATAATCAACTAAAAATAAAAGGCTTTACACATTCTATGGGAAAGGCCTACATTAAATAAACAAGTAAAACATTTTGATATTTCCTTAAGTTTTTAAATAAACAACTTAAACGTTTGATATACCCTCATTTTAGAGCTTCAAAATTTCAAAATTCTTGCCAGACTCAAACTCCGTTTTTTGAGACTTTTCAATGGATGTCTAAATGATGAGGATCAGATGAGGGCTGACTGGCATGAACGCAGGGGAATCTGTTACATAACGTTTGGAAGACTAGGAGCTGGAAACATCTTAGCAAAAAGCAGAAACTGGCAACTCGCAACTAGCAACTCGTAAATTATCATATCTCGATTCTAAATGCTGCTGAGGCCTTTGACAGTAATTGCAGAAAATTATCAATCTCAAGGAGTAATTGAATATAAACTCCTCAGAGCGATTGATAATAAAATAATTGCAATAAGCCTCGCATCTTTTCTTGTTTGGACTTTTTGTAGAAAGGGAAAGATTTGTATTGCAATTCTTGTTCGACTAACAAAGCAGCTTGTCCAAAGCTAGATTATATTTTCAAAAAATTTCAATTTCATTCGATATTCGATGTGAGAGAACAAAAAGATAGGAATAAGCACTTTGCTAGAGATTGATAAAAATAGAAATTAAAGTAAATCATCCTGATGAATAATGGCAGTGACTAGAGCAAAGACAAATATTTGCAGATAAATTAAGATTTTACTTTTTGTACTTTCGTTCTCTTAAATAATTAAACGTCAGCTTCTACTAGCCGTCTTTTTCGTTTGGGCCGCCTGTTGCTAATCAAGTTGGTTTCTAAGAAGCATTTTGTATCTTGCAGGGTGCCCAAAATCAGATTTCGAGCCTGAGGACATATAAACATTTTCATCTGTAAAATTGCTTTTCAACTCTGCCTGCCTTCTCGACCATTTTGTAAGGAAACTTTGATTTTTTTGCCTTGATTCGACCTACTCAGCTCTCTTTTTAACCCACCAACTCGCCTTGTAAGTTAACCGGGGCGCCGTCCAACTCTGAAGCAAAGTAGGTAGCTTTATTTTAGATTGTAAACAAGGCGTTTGACATTACACTGAAATCTAGGTGAAAACAAACTGTTGTTGGCAAACTTACGGATCTTTCTGCGATTCACTTCAAACACGTTGTTAGTCCATTGCAAAGAAACAGAAGACCAGTTTGCCAGCAAGCAATTGCAACTAAAATGGCGAATGAATGCTTCGACCGGCTATTCGCCCTTCCTGAGAACCAATGATGAAATCAAATGTCTTTAAACCAGTAAATCTGTCCTTGACGGCTTTCAAAACATTTACACTTTTCCTGGTAACCAGGTGAGAGTGAAGTTTGCTTGGAAAGTTTGTTTCAAAGGTGGGTTTGTCAGTTATATTACCGCTGTCAAATAACTTGAGTGACAAGTGAATCTAAATGATTCTGATTGGCTACTGTTAATGCCACATTTATTCAGTAACAATGGCCTTTTTCAATAGTGCGGTTTGTCCAGTTCCGCCTTTCTGAAAACAAATCTGTTCACCCTTATGTAAATACGTATAGTCTAATAAAAGAAATATGAACAATAACTCTTTTTAGTGCAACACAGCACATTTTTGTAGGATGTCAAATAAGTTTGGCTTGCTGGTTTTTTGTTTTTTTGGTTGCAAATGAGATGCTCTCATTTTTTTATAAAAAACAAAGGTCGATGTTGAGTACTCCAATTTTTTTAATGTTCTGGAAATTTCAATACTCATTGTTTCTTAAGAGTTTCTTAATTATGATGTCATGAACGATGTTATGAAATATTCGGGGCCTTTTTTTATCACGTCAAGAGATTCGCTTCCGTTCCGATGCTGTATTTAGATGTGGGAAGTATATTTGTATCTCTTGTGTCTTAAGTTCTAGGCCAACAGGGCAATCTTGTTCTTGGATTTTACAAAATTTCGTTGTTCTCAGTTTTATCATGATTTAATAGTCTCTTAATATTTTTGCTTCGAGTACTGAAGTTTCTCAATTTTTTCTGACTGTCCAGTACTCCTTTCTTATATCCAGTTTCTTATAAAAAAATGAGTGTAGTGGGATATTTGATATTTCCTTTCTCACGGTGGATACGAGATTAACAGTTTCTCGCTGCTCTGATGTCGGGAATAAAGACAACGGAGAACAACGGAGGGTAATGGCCAAGTTGAAAGTTTGTAAACAGATCATTTAAAACACATATACAAAATGGGGCGTGTTCCCAGATTATAAAGGGTGTGGCCACGAAACGGACCCCCTGCTGTCGGCCTCTAACATGCCCCTCCAATCTTTCAACCCTTGCTACGTCAGTGACAAGAACACACACCGAACCGACAACAGTGATGAATAGACAATCCAAGGAAGGGTTAATAGCTTGCAAAACATTCGAGGTATTGTTTTTCTTATATATAGAAGTTCAGGGAACAGCAGTGCTTATATGTTATAAACGAGAGTCAAGGAAAAAGAGTCAAAGCGATATCTTAGCATAGCATGGTATGAGAAATAGATTTTGTATCTTCATTTTTTTCTTATCTTTTTCTTAAAATCTTTGTATTTAGCTAATGTATTTAAAAAATTCACAAAACCATTCTTTTTATCTTTTGTCTAAAGGCCTGGGGTAAACATAGCCCTTTGCAACTCTGGGAAAATTCCTGGTAGGGTTGTAGAGAAATTTCCTGTAAGTAATGTATTCCGTGATATGTGATTTTAAATAATTATTGAGCTATTTAAAAAAGAAAACAGAGCAAATAGGTTGGTGTATCCCTTTTATAAGAATCAAATTGCTTTCGCGACACATAAAGCCATTTCATTAGATAACCATCATATACATTAGATAAATGTTTTAATAATTAACTCCAATAATATTTGAAAGGATAGAGATTAAATTTTCATATAAACGTGAACTTCATCAAGTGTAATAGATATTTAACAAGGAACCGTAACAAATAATCAAATGAAAGTTTTGGAAAGATTTGTTGATTATTTTGACTAATGTAGCTAAATCTTGTGCATAAAACATGGATTCTCGAAATCAAATTTGATAATCATAATTCATATAACTGAACCATTAGCATTGCACATTACTTTTATTTTAGTACAGGCTATTATCCCAAATGCTCTAAAAGTGCCATGCCCCCCCCCATTTTTCCCCAAATTAATAGGATTATACACAAAATCTTTTCTTTTGAGGTGTTAAATTTTTTCTTGGCCCGCCCCCTCCACTTTCCAACTTGTGTCGGAGCCCATGAGGGATGCCACATCAATCAATCGAGACGCAAATCCGTACCCAAAACCTAACCTTATCCATATCATGGTTTTGCTTGTGTGTCAAAATGCTGGGGATAGGCTAGTGCAGTAAAAAAAGATAATTCCATAAAAAAATAAATCTGAATATATCATCCTGATAAATAAAGATTGTGTCTAAAGATATATGTTATAGATCGATTTAGAGTTTACATGTTGCAATTTTGACTTCCTAAATAACAACCTATACTTTTTGAAACTCCAGTTTCTACCTGCAGCGTTTTCATACGGCCCACCTGTGGCTTGTCAAGTTGGTTTCTAAGAAGCACTTTGCATCTTGTAGGGTGCCCAAAGCCAGATTTTGAATCCGCGGGCATATACAGCTTCTTTTATAAAAAGAGATGTGGGAAATTGAAAGACTCGATCTCTTCTACGATTGATTTTGATCTCTTCTTTCTACTCGACCGTTTTGCAAGGAATAGTTGATCATTTCTGGCCTGAGTTGACATCCTCAGCTCTATTTGAAACCCGATTGACCGGCAAATTAGGCTTGCATAGCTTCCAGGGTCTCCAACTAAGCTCAAAGGCAGCAGCTTTAATGCAAACAAGGCGTTCGAAATCACAATGAAATCTAGTTGTAAACAAAATAATCATTTTTAGAAAACTTACGATTTTTTCTACCCTTCAATTCCCAAACTTTGTTAGTCCATTTGCCAGCAAGAAATGCAACCAAGATGGCGAAGTAGAATGCTTCGACCAGTTATGGAATTTTTCTGAGTAGCAATGATCAAGTGTCTTGAAACCAGTAAATCTTTCTTTAACAGCTTCAAAACAATTTCTAGTCTTCCTGGTGAGCTTCAAATTAGGATGGAAAGTTTGTTAGAAAGTTTAGTTGGACTTTGATTTTGGTGAGATATCTACCATTGTCATACAACTTGAGTGACAGGACGGCATAAGTGATTCTGATTGGCTACAGTAAATACCATATTCGGAATAAATTTCCTTTTAAATACTGCAGAGTATCCAGTTTCCACTTCCTTGAAGAACCAAGTCTTTTCCTTATTGTCTAAAGCCCCGTCAAACGCTCGACACTATCGATATAAGACAATCCATGTCTTCTTTACCCAATAACAAGATAAACTTATCACACAGACCAAGGGATGAGATTCTGAGAAATTTCAAATAAGTCATAGATAGCATAGGATTCCTGACAGTCTCGTAAATTGGACAAACTAATAAAAAATGAATTGCGTCCTCCCAGCAGTTATATCGATAGTACCGACATTTTCTGTCAGTCCTAGGAATACGTATCTTCCGTATCTACCTGTTTCGATCCTGAGGTTGTGAGCATTGAGACGTAGTTTTGCAAAGTATGCCCTTTTATTTTTGCTAGGTAACAAGTCTAAGTAATACTTAAACTTGTAAACAGTTTTGAAAGATGCATATGTACAAAGCTCATTATTAAGATTAATTTGCTCATTTAAATTCTCCATAACTTTTAACCTAAACTTGGAAGACACTTTCGATTTCACGGTAGAAGAATTATCGGTTCAAAGTATTCCATAAAGGGTCATCAGGGAACAGGCAATACTGACCCAATTCAAAACACCGGAATCTGCATCATTAATTGACATTTTTAGAGCTCTGCATGCATATCTTGAGCTCTAAGGTGTAGTTCTTAAGGAAGATAATGAGAATACCGTGGACAGACAAGGCGAGCAACGAAGAAGTTCTCGCAAGAGCCGGTGTAAATAGAAGGCTTATTTAAGGACACCAGAATGAGACAGATGCGCTTCTTGGGGCATGTGCTTCGGAAATAGGGACTTGATAACTTGGCACCAACTGGACAGATAGAGGTGAAGAGAAGCAGGGGAAGGCAGATAATACTGTGGATCAATAGCCTAGCTGGATGGATCCTAGAAAATGGTTAAAGAGACAGAACTGCCAAAATCTCATAATATGGCACCAAAGAGGGAGATGCATATCTTGAAGAATCAAGATTAAAGGCAGTATGTCGTACCGTTCATTGGTTTACAGAAACGAAAAATTAAATTTCTAATTCAGCGAGTTTTTATTTCCTATTAAAGGGGTCTTTTACTTCCTATTGATCATTTAAATACTAATTTGTTACGTTTCTCTAATTTCGAGGACCCTCCAAATTCAGCAAACAATAAACCAATGAACAGCGCGACATACTGCCTTCAATCAAATGAATATAAAATTTTTAAATGTTATAATGTCTGTGTCTAAGCAACTAAAAATGACCCAACTTTGCATAAACCCTAAATGACGTCATAGATCCTTAACACCTATTTCAAGGTTTGTCAAGAGTGCCAAGAGTTGACTCAGAGTTTATTTTAAGGATTTTTTATCACTGCACATATTTTTGCAAAGTTTGATCATATGGGCGTTGTCTTTCTTATTTTTTCATGACCACGCCCCTCCTACTACCAGAATATTATGATCCACTTATTTCGTTTTCTAAGGAACAGGTACTCACAAACAGTGAATCGTATGGATACTTAGCACTAAATTGCTTTGTTTTAGTGTTAATGTTTTGTAATGTAGTCTCAACATTAGAGGAGGAGGTGTCGTTTCTTTCCTGTCAGAATTCTGTTTATTTAACTGACCAGGTGTCGCTTTCCTGTCATTATAAAATAAAATTGCTTTAATAACAGGTCAAGGTAGCTGAGTTTCATATACTTTGTTCAGATCTCGTCTCGGGAACTGTTTGATATTTGGTTTAGCCTACTTTTTAAAATGTTTGTTCGAGAGAAAATGCTCTGGCAAGAAGAACGTCGCCAAAGAAGGATGAATCAGTTTGTTTCTGAAATAAGAAATTTCAATGCAATAAGGTCGGAAATTTTGTATGCAATTGAAAATTTTAAAAGAAACAGACTAGTACTGGATGATAATGCCAAGGAGAGTTTTTCCAATTTCGTGGAATTCATTCCAAATAAAGATAGCATTTGTGAAGTCCATAATGCAGTTGCACCCGACATTGACCTTTGTGTCTTGGCTGACCAATACGAAGATGTAAAACAGAGCAGCATGGATAAACGATCAGTAACAGTTTGTACATAAATTTGAATATGCCTGTATTGGCGCAACACGATCCGCGACCAGCTGTTCATTACTTCATGACAGATAGAAAACGCCGAAACCGAGATTCCTCAAAAGCTGACAAGCAGTCTTAGTTCCGGAGTTTTCAAAAGCCGAGATATTGAACTAGAAGAACGTGAAAATAAGTTAGTCCAGCGAAGTTTTTAAACTGTTCACTATTTACTGTTTATTATTAGTTTGTTATTTGTAATGATGATCTTCAGGACGGCATTTACTAATCAGAATATATCTTGGAATATTCCTAAAATGGCTCTGTTAAAAAGTTATCACTACACAAATTTGATTTTATCACTGCACAATTGTTATATTATTCCCGTCCTAGTGTAATAGTAATCGATCCTTGTCCTTGAAACGAAATGGCGAACACAAAACAGACGACAAGAAATAAAACGGCGAGGTAACAGCGATATTTACAATATTTACAAATCAGCGAGTAAGTGAAGGAGCGGTCATAACAAAATCCATTGAGTTCTACAATATTGGAAATTCTAAATCCATGACAACTCAGCTTCAGCTAAAATCCAACTAGCAACTACCAAAATCCGATCTCCTCTAACTTCCCCCAAGTTCCTAAACCCACGCCTAACTAATCTACATAAAAGGCGCGAAAACAACAACAACAACAAAACTAAAACAATACATAAAACAATAAACAACACAACACAATTATGATTTATCACTGCACAAATTGGTTGTCACTGCACGTTAAAATAAACCCTGAGTTGACTTGCAAGCCATCAGATGAAATTTTACCAGGCATTCCCACGTACCAGATTGCCATAAGTCATTTGCATTATTTAGGATCGGAAGTATTGTAGATTCAAGTGAAAATAGAAACAGTCTTGGGTTGAAACCATCCCTTTCGTTGCCTTTAGACAAGAGAGCAAAGTAAGATTTTTGAGCTTTTGTTAGACGCACACTGCAGAAACCATTAAATTTAAAAGTAACTTCAAGTTATTTGTACTCATTGCATTCTTTGATCCATTTATCATCAACTCCTCAAGTTTTGCATTAAAGTATTTATCTCCATATTAATGGACATGCAGAACTGGTTTAGCTCGTTTAACTGAGATTGCAGATCTTCAACAGAATTAGCAAATAAAGTGAAAAATAAAAGTGTTTTGAATACCCCTAGAGGTAAATCACTTTCAAAAAGTGGAAGAGACTTTTTGGCCGTAAAATCCCAATAGTGCCGTTGAAAATTTTAAAGATTTTTTAAAGTTATAGAAATTTTTAAGATTTTTCAGCGATTCTGGGGATTTTTATGCGCATATATGCATGTGATTATTTCCAGTAAAGCAAAAGAAAAACCAGAATAATCTCCCATTTTTTAACGTTTTGATAAATGTTAAATAGGAGTCATAGTAGGAGTCACAATATATAATAGGAGTCAAAATTGACATACAGTAAGCTGAAAAAGCAAAGATATAGCTATGCCAAAGTTTTTAGAATCGAACAACTTAAATCGAATAAGTTAAAATATTGAAGGAACTACTTCCGACAGCTAATAATTTGCCTTTATTATAGAAGCATAAAAATGTCATACTTATCACGGAACGTCATTTGAAAAATCAATATGCAGTTGAACCCCGTTAATATGGCCACCAATGGGCCACCAAATATTGGCCGTATTAACGGGGTGGCCGTATTAAAGAGGAAGGGTCAAATTTTGGAGTTTAAGGGGTAAAGATTAATAATAACATCTTAAGGAACTGTTTTCTTAAATAGACATCGAGAAATGTAGATAAAGTTATAAAAAAATATGTTAAATAACTAGTCCCACAAACAAAACGAAACGGAACTCCTGGGTTCTTGGGCCTTTTTTGGGCCTTGGGATTTTGCAAAAATCGGTGACTTTTGAGTGGCTCGTTCTGCGTTCCAGCCAATCACTTTGAGTGTGGGAAAATACACCTCAGGAGCGCCAGAAGCACGGGGCAGCGGGGGCAGCACTGTGCCACTGTGAAAATGGCACTGTGTTTATACAAATGGCATAAATAAATAAAATCTCAAGTTCTCTGGTTAGGAGCAAAATGAAAGCAATTAAGATATTGGGTGCATTTGTTATGAACCTATATGCAATTATGCTATTTCTTTCGGCAACATATAACTCTAAAATGTAGGAAATTACTGTAGAATTAGGTGAGTGGCGTAACGGAGGCCCCCTTTAACGAACTGTAGTAGAACATGTCAGAAACTGAGATGGGACCCCTTTAACGAACTGTAGTAGAGCATGTCAAACACTAATGCAATACGCGACACTAATCCAAGTTAACTAGTAGAAGCTTCAATTGAAATAATCTAAAAGCTTTTAAAAATGAGGTGAACTTTAGCAAAGTCATCAGAATTTATAAGAAAGAAGTTGCCATACCAATAGAGAAGGTTACAAAGATGGAAACCCTTTGATCAATCATAACTTCAATTTAATGCCATAAAGAATAAGAATATCTGCCAGAGCTCACAAGTCATTTCAATTGTACAATTCATTTGCACTTTTATCTGCACCTGCAGAACGTACTTTTAGCACAATGCAGCGTGATACGACACGGTAGCCAACAGCACACGGGGGATGGGCAAGCCTAATGCTTAATTTTGAACGGGACGTGCCATTTTGGTTGAAAAATTTGGACCTATAATTCCGCACATGTATGAAAAAATATGACCCTGGGTTCTGCAAACATGATGAAAACTATACCCATAATAATCTGCAAAGCAAATAACATCTTTAAAGCACAACAAAATCATTAAACAAATTTGCATGTACTTTGCCAAAAATCTCAATATTGCACATATTTTATACTTCCATTTCTAACTAGACATTCATTTTGTTAATGCTCAATCTCCCTCCTAATAATTTTGCCATATTTTTCGAAAATGGTACCCATTGTTCTGCACATGTTTCAAAAACAGATAACGATAATGCCGCACTTTTCAGAAAAAGGTACCCCTAAAAAATGGCACGTCCCCCTACCTTCAAAAATGTTAATGTACCCCCTCCCCCCGCCCAACAAAAGCCTAAACAACAGAATTGGAAATTTTAGACTGGCCTTTTAGGTTAAACGTTTTATCGGTACCAGAGTATTATGTTATATGATTTTTTTGCTATAATTCTAATTATAACCATTGAAAATGTGCCCTTTTTGAGTAGCATTTCCATCCAACTAAACTTTGATAAATCGCAAAGAAATACTTAAAAAACCCACCAAACCAGATTAAATATGTTTATTCATTTATCCACAAAACATAGTCTGATATATTTTTTGGAAGGGAAAAAATAACACAAATTTTGTTTTGAACATCATAGCTCGTCCAATTTTTTACATATTCAGCTGATTTTGCATATTTAGAAGTGTTTCATTGTGTTTTTATGTCATGTGGCTAAAATTATAAAATTAAAAAAAATAGTTTTCTTGACATCACACTTAAAAATTATGTTGAGTCCGCGAATCTCAGCAGGTCCATTGCAAGGCACGCAGGGGTTTAGGGTACGATTTTGTTGCCGATTTATAAAAGTTTGATCGTTTTTGTGAAATATATTACATACTTCTCGATTAACTAATTACGAAGGAATTTCGATAAACGGTTTTTTGGCGATACAGAACTTGAAAATGGCTTTGAAAAAAGGAAACATTTCACAGCAAGAAAATTTACTATTAGTGTCCAGGAAGAAACGAGCTCCTTCTGTTTACACATAGAGGCTTTTTTGCACTCCTTCTGTTTACACAATATCTGCATACAAACGTACAAACGCGAATTTTGATAATATTTTAGTAAATTTTTAGGGGTTTCCAAAAGATTTGAGAGGTTTAGGGATATTTGAGACTTTTTATAAGCTGTACGGACTTTAAAAGATTTTTAGAGAATTTTTCACAAGGTGAACGAAATTTTGCTGAAATGCTGAGGTGGCAGATGAAATGAGACGCTGCGGAGGCCGTATCACATTTGCGTCATTCACATGAGGCCTTTTTCATGTCAGTAGCAAGATGGAGGAATACGCAAGAGAGCCATGGTAAGAATCCCATCGTTCTGTCTTATTAAAACATAATTCTGTTATAAATAGAGTGATGATTTAGCAGCTTTAGCTTTTAAAAATACCACAATGGGCTGTAAAGTCTTTATTTAATACGTGCTTAGCCCTGTTTCCAAAGAACAGAAAGGTCTATGGATGTAGGCCATTTTTCGGAGTTTGGGTAAAATAACATCCCCTTTCTTGAAAGAATAGTAATATACCCTGATGAAATCACGTTGCTATATTAATCATTCAAGAAGCAATAAATGATCATCTCATTCTCCGGGGTTTCCCCTGTTTTGAGCTCGAGAGAAAGTTATGTCTTTTCTTGAAATTGGGCAAAAATGCAGATAAGCTCCTTCCTTTGTTTGTGGTAACATTAATTCCATTTTCTTGCAATTTTCCTATTTCTTCTGAAGTAATTTCAATGCATTTAACACCTTGAGTTTTTGCAAAAATAAGATCATTTAAAACCTTTTTAGGGTGAAACATATCCATCCCATGTGACCATTCACAATATAATAGTTATATAACACATTTGTATTTCACTGATGGACTGCTTTTGATTGCAACAACTAGTATGAGATGAATTTATTATTGTAAATTGCTGCTATTAATATCAAGTAAACTGTTAGGTATTCAATTTTTTATCTTTCTTCCTTTGAAGGGCCTCTCCAGCCAAAAATGATATTCATTTTTATTATTGAATAACCTTCAGTTTTTTGTGTGCATTATTTTTGGCAGATATTTTATTGTTTTAATGGTCTAGCAGGCAGTTGAATTTAAATTCTGTAGAATGTATTGGTGTGCCAATTAAAAAAGTCCACTTTTTTCCTTGCACTTCAAATCAATTTGTCTAAACACAAAGTTCATAAGCTGTTTAAATCAGAGAAACGAGCATATGAGCAGTAAAACCAAACTTAAAAGATATAAATTACCAAAAATAGAAAAACTGTGAATCATTCAATCCTAGAATGCCAAAGAAATTCAGAAAACATAATCAAATTGGAAATTATAAAGGAAAACCTTAATCAGATAATAACTTTTCTCAAAAAAAGATCAAACTGGAAGCATGAATTTGTCCTGAAGAACTCAGCTTAACATGGCCCATATGCCTGGCAGGAACATCTACTGGCAAAGAAAAAATGTAATGTACCATGGATTGGGCCATTAAAAAAATGTAATGCACCATGGTTATCTTCTAGATAACCCAGATTCTCCAAAAGTCTATAATGATGATATGTTTCATATGGTTGACAAAGCCCTGTCATCTTTCAGTCTAGCAGTTTTGGCATTGATAAACATACAAAGAAAAAGCTGCTATTGTGTAGACAGTAGGAGTCTCTTTTTTCTTTTGGAGTCAAGTGGTGGTTTTTTAGGCATGCAGTACTGACTGGACAACTATACTGGTAATGTGCTTGCGTTTTTCTGTATGACCTTTTTTGATCCACAACTTGGTATGTATTTTCATCTTGATCTTCCGGGCCCTTATCCTGATGTTTTGTACCCTGAGTGATGGCAGGCAAAAATACTTTTAGTATGATGTAAAATGTTTGTTTTTTCATTCCATTTTCAAGTTTTGTACTACCAACAATTTTTTTAGTCCATACAGAATAGTGGATGATTGTGGTGGGGCATTTGCCATGGGAGCAATTGGTGGTGGTCTATTTTCATTTATCAAAGGATGGAGGAATTCACCCCCTGTAAGTGTATAATTTTTTGTCACCTGCTTATCTATATAATACAAGGAATGTTCCAAAGGGTAATATTTTTGTGATGCATATACCTTGCTGTATGGTTTAAGGCCAGCTAGGTTTGGGGGGAACCAAATATTGTAACAACATTCTCTGGGACTTCAAGCTGTTTTTTTTATTATAAATTTCCACTGTAACCTTAAGTAATTACTGTTATCCAATTTACCAATTTATCACTAATTTTTTAGTTATTATTCCTTTAAAGAAAATGTTTAACTAATACAGGGGATGGTCTCTTCTTAATTTGTTTATGAATCTATTGAGATAGCCTCTTTGGTTAGGCGGTCTCTGCAAATGATTAAATGAATCTATCAAGAGAGCCCCTTCAGTTTGCTATATATGTTTAGTTTTACCAAGCATTTAGCTAAGAAAACTTTAGAAATATAAAATTATGCAATGCCAAAAAACAAAGCCATAACCACTGTCTTTAAGGAGTGAGCAACTTTGGTTTTTTGTCCACTTTTCTGTACAAGTTCTTAAGTCTTGTGTGAATCCTCTATGTGCTTGATTTACTCTGAGGATGGTTAAAAATTTCTGTATATCTGATCAAAATTAAATATATATATATAGGCCAATAAAGAAAAGAAGGCATTGAATATGCCATTATTAACATGTTTTCATTATTATTTATTGCATGGAAACTCGCCATTGTTACCACCATTTTGGATTTACCCTGGTAGCAAAACAAGCATTTCTGCAAAATTTCCAAGCCTGAGAAGCCTGTAATGTTAGATTTGGAAGTACAAGAGTCTACAGGCATACAGTCTTTGTGATATGAGGTGGCAATCACACAGGCATGCCAGCACACACGCCCAACTGTCCAAGGCATGGAAAACATCTTAAGGCTGGAATACACAAGGCATTTAATTGCCAGTCAACTAAATGCCTGTTGTTTAATCCAATAAAGATGACTTTCATCTATGATTCAATTTGCCTCATTGTCCCTTACTCGGAAAATGCATAAGAATAGGCATCGATAGAAGTTGGTTAATCGTAGAAATAAAGTTAGCGTTGATAAATTCGCTCTAAATCAAGACGATATGTATGGCATGTTTTAGTGCCATCCACAAATTGACAAGGAGCTATTAGAAACTGTCCTTCAAATGCTCTTGTCAATACACTGAACAATAGCAATCAAAGAGGATTAAAAAATACAAAAAGAACTTCCGGGCATTTTATTGCCCGAAAGTTGAACATGTTCAACTTTTAAAATGGAAACTCCGGAATGTTGATAATTTGAAAATGTATGGCAATAATTAGGTAACCTCTGCGAATACACTAGGCATTTTACTGTGAGTCAACTAAATGCCACAATTAAATGCCTAGTGTATTCCAGCCTTTACACACAAAATGAACAATTCATGAGAAAATTTTATTTAAAATTCAATAGCCTTAAAGTTCTAAAATATATTTCTAAAGCAGTAGGAGGTGAAAGTCATCAAATTTTAAGCCAGTTTTCACAAGTGTTAAAGTATGTCCATAATGGATTTAACAACAACTTCACAAAGTAGTTAAATATTCTTCAATTGCTACATTATCATAAAAGGTAGATCAATCATATTGAGAGCTAATTTTCTGATGAATATCTCTGTTGATATCCACTACCTTAGCTTTGATATGAAATTCAATGGTGTTGGGTGGCAATATTCAAAAGGACTATGTTTATGAACAATTGACAAATTTATGAACATTTTGTTATGGAAATTCACAAAGCTTAAGGGTAAGCAGATGTCCCTTTCCTCATTGAAATTCCTAACTTATAATTACATTTATTTTTCCTCTATTCACAGGGGCAGAAATTTGTTGGTAGTTTAGCTGCAGTAAAAACAAGAGCTCCAGTCTTAGGAGGTATGAATCAATATAATTTGATCAAAGTGTTTATTTTAATTTGTTTGTAAGATTTTGAAAAAGATATAAAAGTTCAGATGTAGATGTTTAATTTTTTTATATGGAAAGTACTTCTGTTTCTTCAAGGAAATTTTGCTGTCTGGGGTGGAACTTTTTCAACATGTGACTGCTGCTTGATGGCAATTAGAGGAAAGGAGGACCCTTGGAATTCAATTTTCAGTGGAGCAATTACTGGAGGTGTCTTAATGGCTAGAGGTATGCTTTATGTTACACAAAATTCCAATTTTACACTTGTGTATGCTGTATTGACTTTAAATGTATGTACGGCAGGCCTTGTGAGGAGCAAAAAGCAGGTGCTTGACAAACTGAGCACCTTCAATATTCTAGGCGCTCGATTTAGCATCATCAACTATCATCAATAACAAAATTTGCTTTTTGGCATTTAGTTTTGAGACAGAATAAACATGCTAGGAGCTCGACCAATCAAGCTCCTAGAACTTTTTAGGCGTGTGTGCAGGGCACTTGATTGAGCTTGAGTACCTCTCCTTGTAAGGCTTGATGTTTGCATCTCTACATACATCTTTAAATATATTCTACAGTTGATAAAAATTGTTTCTGGATTTCTGGTGAATCTTCACAATACTTTTTCACAATTCACAATACAATAATTGGTAAAAATATTTTTGCATAATTTTCTTGCTGAAAAGATTTTCTTGTTCTATATGGAGTTCATGCTTTACAATTTTTGTCAAAGTCAATTTCTGTGTTCCAGCTGGACCATCTGCAATGGCAAGGTCTGCAGTTGTTGGAGGAATTTTGTTAGCTTTAATAGAAGGTGTTGGTATCATGATAACTCGTATGACAGCAGAGCAGTTCAAACCAGGTATGGTAGTTGTTTGTTTGTTAAAAATCAACTCATTTGTGATTGTGTTCATTTGATAGCAGGAACTGTGTCTTACATATGCCAAACTTTTGTGGCAGCTTGGATGCCGGATTCCCACAATGTTCAGAATAACAGACCAAATATTCAGCAATTCAAGATATTGACAATATTTGCAATATTTGTAGTGCATAGTTTTAGTGATCTTGTCTTACTTAGCTGCATTGATCAAAAGAAAAATTTTGGCTTGTAATTACAACTCCTTTTAAGGCAAAATAATAAGGTGTGTTTAATGAACTAAGAAGTCTTTTAGGGATGTTTACTTGCACTAATTACGTTCGGTCAGTTGAGCACAATTGTATTGTTGACACTTAATAACTCTCTAGGTATGACACTCCATTTTTAGGTATAAGCACACAGACCCTTGAAGTAAAATCACCCTTTTAAGCAGGCTAGCTTGAATTTTGCCCAGTTTAAGCACACTTAAGCAATGCAATTGTATCCAGATTTCATTTGGTATGCTGACACATTATCCATAAATGCAGTTTCTCATACTATTAAATTATACGTTTTAAGAGTCTGTTAAACAGGCCTGGCCATTGGAGGCAGGAGATCATCACCCACACCTCAGCTCCCTCCTGGATCACTCAAGAAGGATGATTAATTACCCCCCTCTCCACCAATCTCTCAAGTCCCTGTCTACTGGTTTTGATTTATTTTCATAGTCTTAACCCCTCTGAAACGTTTATGACATTTCTAAATTTTAGCTATTGCATTGCAGTAATGCCACAAATGCCAGCTGATCCTATGCAGCTGCCTCCAAAACCAGTGGCATCAATGCCACCAAAGCAACAATCAGAGTGGGACCAGCAGCCGCAATTCTAATAGAATGTATTGGTTAGTAGGAAGTTTTATTTCCTTTTTTTGTCTCAGTTAATAAACAGCTGAGACTTGAGCTTCTGTAGACACAGTTTGCAACTGGTATTGTTTTTCATGAGTTGATTCATTATTTAATGATAAATTAAGTTCTACTAATTTATTATTTAAGAATGTTATGGAGATAAATTTCTTTTTTCTAGATTATTAGATGCTATTTTAAAAGATTGGATTTCATTCAGTTCCTTGTACATAATGACCTTGAAAAAGGCTGTTCAGTGGAACAGAAAGAATATTCCTGTGGTGAGGCGGAACTTTAGTAGTGCCTTTATGAAAGTTTCAGTTGGCAAGGTGTAACCTTGCAGACACCTGTTCTGGCACAAGACCGAGTTTGACCTTTGTTTGTTTCGAGTAAAAATTTCTCAAGGCTTCATAACAGGCATCTTTGGGACAAAATCTATCATGAAGAAGCGTCTTTATCAAATGGGACCAAATTAATGGATGACTGAAAGTATGCTCCCGACTGACAAATCCTCCTTTGAAACTGATTTATTTAAACCAGTTTAATGTCATCTCTGTAATAAGTGCAAATCTCTCAATTACTTCCTTCGATTATTTTGTGCAAATTTCTAATGATTTAAAGTGTATTTGGTAGTAGCTTGAAGATATACATCAAACAACAGTTGCGTTTCTTTTTTGCAACCTATCCTAAAGGCTACAATTCAATTGGATTTTATAGTTAATCGTATTTAGAAATGCAGCACCGGTTTGTGGTTTTGTCGAAATTTATGTGACGGTAGATATAAAGACCTCAAGGAATCTATTTGCCCGTAGTCAAGCAGCTGGTGAAAAACTTTCTATAATGCCCGAGCTGATTCACCAAGAGAGTGAAACTCGAGAAGGGCGGGCCAAGGCTGTCGGCCTTTTGCTCATCACCAATGTCGATTGTTGTCTACTGGGAAATCATCTTTGTTAAGACACGTCTTTTGATATTTGCTTTGCATCTTTAAGGAATACCAGTTTTATTCCGAATCTACAAAGCTGATAAGCGCATTTGGGCAGGGGCGCAAATTAGTCTCACAGCCCCCAAGATTTCCAACCAGACGGTCCTTTCTACGGCTCTTTGACCGGGGGAGAACATTATAGACAAGAGAGAATGTTGTTCCATTGACTAAGCGATTTGTGAAAAGTGGGTTTTTTCTACGGCTCTGGGAATGGGTGAAAACGTTACTGGTAAGAGAGAATAATAATTTTGAAAAGTCATTTTCATTTCATTTCAAAATATTTATACAGGTTATAAGGTATATAGTTGAACAGCCAAGACTCTTAATTAGCGTAGCAGCTGAAGCATTGTATGGGCTGTTTGTTACAATTCTTGTAGCTCTATTTTGGATTTTTTGCAGGACGCTAATTTTTTATTCACTAGAGCAGCCCCAAACGGAACTCAAATGGAGCTCAACAATTCCTCTATACATTTTATTGAGAAAAGCAAATGGGAGATATTTCTTAGTTTAAGTGCAAGGGATCGATTTGCCTTGGTTTTGACAGTATCGATATGTTTGTCCCATTCTAGTTGACTGTCTATCTGAACACATAAATACTTTGTATTGGTAAACATTTCAATTTTCTGATCACCTATTGAAAAAGATGGTAAAGCATCAGGCTGGCATCAGGATGGTAGAGCATCAGGTTGGTCCTTTCTATGGCTCTGGGAATGGGTGAAAACGTTACAGGGAAGAGAGAATGCTGATCTGTGACTAACCGGACTTCATAATAATTGTAAAAAGTCGGTCCCTTTCTATGGCTCTGGGAATGGGTGAAAACGTTACAGGGAAGAGAGAATGCTGATCTGTGACTAACCGGACTTCATAATAATTGTAAAAAGTCGGTCCCTTTCTATGGCTCTGGGAATGGGTGAAAACGTTACAGGGAAGAGAGAATGCTGATCTGTGACTAACCGGACTTCATAATAATTGTAAAAAGTCGGTCCCTTTCTATGGCTCTGGGAATGGGTGAAAACGTTACAGGGAAGAGAGAATGCTGATCTGTGACTAACCGGACTTCATAATAATTGTAAAAAGTCGGTCCCTTTCTACGGCTCTTGGAATGGGTGAAAACGTTACAGGCAAATGAGAATGTCGGTCCATTGACTAACCCGACTTTATAATAATTGTGAAAAATCTGTCCTTCCTATGGCTCTGTGACCTGGTGAGAATTTAATACGCAGATTCGCAAGATTTAATTTTAGTCCAGGCTAAAGTCAGTCCTTTCTAGTAAAGCACGAAAAAAGTCCGGGGCGTGGTTTCTAACTAATGAGGTGGTCCTAACCAAAACAGTATAATCCCGTTATAACGTATTCGGTTATAACGTACTTTCGGATATAACCTACTGGTGTACTTGGACCCGGAAAAACGTCCGTACTTAACATCCAAAGTACCCCGCTTATAACGTACTCGTTTCTAACGTACTTTCGGTTACAGCGTACTTCTTCTTCGACCTTTCTAAACAATTTCCGTCAGATATAACGTACTTTGTGTGTCTTTTTAAAAATCCATTGTGTTGTGTCAAGGTGCCATGTATCATAGGAGAAATAAGACCACGAACACCTTCGCGATTTTTTTATATTCTATTATTGTTTCATTGATTGATTCAAATGCCGTCCAACAGTGGCGGGGTGGCTATGTTTTCCCTTGGGTTGCCAAGTCGATTTTTGCGCCCTATCTTTACATCGCGGTTATATAAAAGCACGTGTTTCTAGAAGAGAAATCAATTTTGGCAACTTGAATTCAAAACTTCCTGAATAGATTTTGACTAAAAATGCGGGTATGAATGGAAAAAATTATGTAATCCTAACATTGGACCTTCTCGAATGTCCAGCAATTTCGAATTGGTTTATTTTTTAGGGTCGGCCTATAAACTAATCAAAGACATTCTATTCATTTACATTGATGTTTCTAAGAGTAAAATGACATAGAAAACAATTTTTTTGGGGCCAAGGGCGCCGGAAGCACGGAGGCAGCAGGGGCAGCTGCCCCTTGCCCCGACTCTACAGGGGCAGCGGGGGCAGCACTGTGCCCTTGTGAAAATGGCACTATGTTTATGCAAATGGAATAGTGAGATAAAACATTAGTGCGGTTAGGAACAAAATGAACGCAATTAAAACATTGGGTGCATTTGTTATGAACCTATATGCAATAATGCTATTTCTTTCGGCAACACTCTAAAATGTAGGAAATTACAGTAGAATAAGGCGTGTGGCGTAATGGAGGCATCTTGGGCCCCCTTGGGAAAACTGAGATGGGACCCCTTTTAACGGACTCTAGTAGAGCATATCAAACACTAATGCAATACGCAACACTAACCCAAGTTAACTAGTAGAAGCTTCAATTGAAATAATCTAAAAGCTTTTAAAAATGAGGTGAACTTTAGCAAAGTCATCAGAATTTATAAGAAAGAAGTTGCCATACCAATAGAGAAGGTTACAAAGATGGAAACCCTTTGATCAATCATAACTTAAATTTAATGCCATAAAGAATAAGAATGTCTGCCAGAGCTCACAAGTCATTTCAATTGTACAATTCATTTGCACTTTCATGTGCAATTGCAGAACGTACTTTTAGCACAATGCAGCGTGATACGACACGGTAGCCAACAGCTCATGGGTTGGGGGAGGGGGTTAACTAAGCCTAATTTTGAATGTGTCATTTTGGTCAAAAAGTTTGGACCTATAATTCCGTGAATGTCTGAAAAATTTGAAGCATAATTCCGCAATCATGATGACAACTATGTCCATAATTCCGCAAAGCAAATAACATTTTTAAAGCACAACAAAATCATCAAACAAATTTTGCCTCTCCTTTGCCGAGAAATCTCCATATTGCACATATTTCTAACTGGACATTTATTTTGTTAATGCTCATTCTCCCTCCTAATAATTTTGCAATATTTTTCGAAAATGGCACCCATTGTTCTGCACATATTTCAAAAACTGATACCGATTTGTCTAATGCCAACAAAACATTGAAGATGTCGAGCTAAGCTGATGCTGCAGTCAACAACATCTGGATATTCAGAAATGCTTTTCAGACTTTTCCAAACTATATGGCCTACAACAAGTTAGTTGAAAGTGTTGTTTTTTAGTTGCATTGTTTACAACTTAGGTTTAGGCACTTTTTACTTACCCTGGTTATAACTTACCTCGGATAAAACGTACTTAATCTGCCGGTCCCTTAAAGTACGTTATAACCGGATTTCACTGTGCTGAATTCTTTCTATTCGTTCTACAAATCAGTGCAAAACATAGATGTATGATGCGGAATGACGTTCTGGAAAGGTATTCTTATCCTGAACATACGAGAAATCAAACGACAAATTCGATGGGCCTTTAGCGTTTGGCTCAAAGGAGCACGTAGCCAAAATCTCAGTAGGCCAGAAAATTGAATTTTGGACACATCTATATAATAACAATAAAGAATAAAAGGCGATAGAAATGAAAATAAGAATAAACGAATATATATGTTGGTGTATGCAAGAAATAAGCCGGGGTCTATGGTGCCTCATAAAGTAACGAATTCCATTCTAAGACTAGAATTAATCAAACGTAAAAAAAGCATGCCTTATAAAAATAGTAAAATGTTTTAGAAAATTGCAAAAGAATAACTGCAAGGAACATTCTGGAATGTATTTTAGTCTAATCTAGAGGGCGTGAGCGCAAAAGTTGCTCGCTTCGCTTGCAGGGAAGCCTCTACTTTCAAGTATGCCTCTGTCAACCTAGCCTGTGCTCCAGACCCCTAACTTGAAAGTAGGGATCTGGGACACAGGCAATGTCAAACTCTCGCCGGCCTTCCAATGTACCGCTAGCATAACGAGTGCCTCAATAAAAATGATATGGCATAAAATATTGAGAAGCATTTTAGTGCGTTTTTCAAAAGTTGGGTTTTTAGTATAACAATACTATCAATTCGAGCCCCCTCGCTTTGAATTTCTTGGCGCCGCCCCTGGAAAGGTAAATATTTTACCTGGTGCCCCTCTCAAAAGTGCCAAATGACCAAACACAGTCCTAAAGAAAATACATAGTCTTCATACATTTTTATTTTTGTTTATCTGCTTAGATTTGTTTTGAAGAGTCAGTCCATTTCATATGCGAGTTGGTCCAACTTGTCTAACACCCCTCTAAGCTTTGCGTGTTCAGTTTCTTTTATGGCATCGTTAAAACCTCTCATACCTTTAGGCATCTTTCATGCTTTTTAGCGTTTTTTTATGCTGTTAGGTAGGACTGGTGCACCGGCTATAAATGGGGAAAAGAAGCTTTTCCTGTCCATTCCCTCCCAATTATCAATCATATTTGGGGGTTATTGTATAACTTCCCTTAGTAACCCCTTTATGGTAGGTTGAGCGATTGGCGCCGATGCACCAACGGCCCAACTCGCTCTCGGTGATGTGGGAACGTAGCCTCATGGCTGACCTTTCTGATGTCCATGGCAGTTTTTCTGAGGAGCTTTATGCCCTTATATTGCATTGGTATTTCATTCCCGAGTTAGTAAAATAAAAGCACTTTCGTTCCGTGGATCAAAGGCTTGGTTGGAATGAATCAGAACTTAAAGTCAAGCTAGCCCTCTCTTATTCCAATTTTAAATGTAGATTAAGTAGAAGATAACTTCAACATTTATTCTTATTTGACATTGTGAGTTTCACCTTATTTTAAGAACCACCGTTTCATTTTCATTTCATTTTAAGAACATTGTAACTAGGTTAATTACACTGTCCCCTGAAAAGCGGCCAGTTTTGTTCTAAAGAAGAATTTAAAAAATGAAGTTAATGTCACGGAGAAAAAGCGTGGCGGCGCATTCCGCTTGGTGGAATGAACAACTTGGGATACTGACGTAATATTACTTGGCTTTACCCAAGCCTCCAGCGGATTGAAGTTTGTATGTGGTCACGTGGCCATTGTTGGTATTTTGTTTTGTATATACGTGGAGAAGGCCTAGGAGGTAAATTGGATCGAAAGGAAAGTTAATCTTTGATCGGGTGAAAATTGCAGTGAGGTAAAGCAAGATGAAGCGATTTAAAAGTTAAAGCAAAATGGAAAGTTTAAAACGAGAGGTCGATCGGCTTTCACAAGAGCTCCAACAAGCCTGCCAAGATAAAGTGCAGGCGGCAGAGTATGGCCTAGCCGTTTTAGAGGAAAAACAACAACTCCAAGAGCGATATGATTCTCTCGTTGTTAATTTCGATCAGAAAAAACAAGAAATTGATCACTTGAAACAGGTATATTGGCTGCTAATTATTCAATTTTGTTTTGTCTTTTATAATTGTTGGAGCTGTTTAAAATGGAAACAAATTCAGGCTGTTTTCCCCTCTGTAACATAGGAAGTGGAAAAGTTGATGGTTAGCGATCAAGGTCGCCTAAAGCGCCCATCGGCATTTATAAATAGGAATTTTGATTTTTAACTCTTCCAAACATGCAAACTTTATTTTCTTTTTTTTGTTAGTTTGGATTCAAATTTACGATGTTTGCTTGAATGTGGAAATAGAGTTTCGATGGCTGCCTAATTATAACTATCAACCGATATTAGAGACCTGAAGTGTCGTGATCAGCTTACAAAATTGAATGTAACTCTAAAATCCCCTTGAAAATTTTGTTTTATTTTCGATTTTGGCACCGGCATGTTACTCAACCGTTTATCCGCCCTTTTCCCGAGGAAAACCCGCATTTGCTAAATGAAAGCTAGATTTCAAGGTTACTGACGACAAGTCCATGAGTGAAAACTGGACGTTGTAACTGCAATTCGTTTTAAAATGGTGATTGTAGAAATTTTCAGTATAACAGTTTGCTGAGAATTCGTAAAGTCCGTAAGTTCAAAACGTGCTTTTGTTAATTATTCAAAAGTTGCCACCCTGCCCTTTGTTGAGTCTTTATTTTATACCACGCAATAAAAACACAGTACCGTTAATTTACGAGATTTCTTGCTTATCTGTTTCTATGTGCTCTTATTGTCAATCAGGAGACTAGGGCATTCTATTAAGATAGAATACTTAACGTCATAGATGCATAAAATGTTAATTCAAGTGTTGGCAACTGTGTGGGTTTCTATGAAAACAATATTTTTTTCTCAATAAGATGTAACATCAGCCTGTGAGTTGAATGTTCCTATCATCACATCCAGTAAGAACACGTTATTGACTGAGAGAACTGAATCCTTTGATAAAATGAACTGTAACAGAGAAAAACAAAAATATTTATTTTCAAAAAATTGAGAAATGACTGCATCTTTAGACATACTGTCCTGTCTGTTTTAAATAATATAATGTGATCAGTGCAATAAAAGTTACCTATTTTTGCCAGTGCTTATGTGCCCTAGTAAGTTCTTCTAGTTCTAGAGGCAAATGTAAGTAAGAGCTGTTATTTCCTGTCTTAGACTTAGTCATTGCCATCTAGAGGATTCAAAAGCCCTGGCAAAACAGAAAGATGTGGCCCCCAGTAAACAAAGCAAGCATAAATTTTTTTTGACCACAGCTTTTAGGTTAGCTTAAAATACATATCAGAATATTTCTTGCGGTCATTTCTTTGCTATCATTCAAAACATTTTACTATTTTCTAGGCATACTTTTGCTGCAATTGATTAATGCCATTCTTAAAATGAAATTTATTACTCTGAAAGGCCCCCTAGGCCTTGAGCAGGCCTTTGGGAAGTTTTGCTCCTTTGCCCCTTCTCTCCTAGGCCCTGGACCTGTGTTGGTGTATGCTATGTGAATTCAAAGCTACTTTAAAATCATGGAGAGTTTCCCATAGTTACTGCATCAAACCTTTTTCATTCATTAGTGACATGAAGGCATCATAGATTTCAAATAACAAGATTGCCAAAAGATAAAGATAACCCATGATTTCAGAATCAAACTAAACACGATTCAAACAATTTAGTTGAAATGTGCCCAGTATATGTAATTATCATTTGAACAAAATTTAAACTCTAATTCACAACATACACTTAGAAAAGGCACCTACCTTCCAAAAAAATAATGCACCAGTTTTTGGGATAAAATTGTGGAATGACCCTAAAAATGGCTGAAAACATTTTTTAAAGAATTTAGGGATAATTCTAAGGGAAAAAGAACTGTTAAATGTTAGTGTTTAATTATCCTTGGTAAAAGGACATTATGACAAATTGCATGTTACATATAAAAAGGACTCTGTTTGTCTTGTATCTGTTTCTTTTTCTAACATTTCATTTCCATTCCTGAATGGCATGGCTTTGGCAATAAATGTAATATAACCTGGCTTAGGGGGGGCAGGGGGTCTGCATTTTTGCCCTAAAAAAAGTGTGCCCATCCAAAGTTGGAAAAACCATAATGGAAAATGAAAACTATAGAGGCTTTGAAGCTATATTAATGTTGCTCTAGACCACTGTCAGGTTTTGGTTCTCTTAGGAAAACTCCCATCATACCT
This sequence comes from Rhopilema esculentum, assembly GCF_057945365.1. NCBI lineage: Eukaryota > Metazoa > Cnidaria > Scyphozoa > Rhizostomeae > Rhizostomatidae > Rhopilema > Rhopilema esculentum. The sequence continues at coordinate 498,822 of NC_142817.1, read as the reverse complement.
CTGCATCATTATCTTAGGCCTATAGTAGAGGAGCGTGCTTCACATATAAAGACACAACTCATTTTTTACAAATTGATATGCACACTATCATCCCACTGCACACTATCATCCCACTGAACTAATGGTTGGGTAAACTAGATGTAAAATCACAACACGCAAACATTCTTCAAGATATATATCTGTTCTGCAGATGCTCCAATTATCTGGACAAACTACTTTCACAAAAAACTGGATTCCAGATCTACCCTGCCACCAGGCTGTGTTGCAATGTCCAGTTTGTTTTGTACCGTTCTGTTCCGTTTTGTACCGTTTGTATTCATTCTTAGTTTTCTGACAAGCTGTGCTTGTGTTTTTTGTGTGGTTATGAAAAAGACGCAAATGTCGACCACACTTAGATCCGCAGAAAAAGGAAATCAGAATCAATTTAAAAATATATTCCCTCCAGATCAAACTATCACTGGCAATTCCTATTTTTGTGTCACCAGCAGTCTATACTTTAAGAACAGAAAATTTCAAAGCATATGAACTACCTTCTTGCTACAGTTATATAAGATAAACATTAAAGCAGATCAATTTGGAATAAAAGCCCTGCCAAAATTATTTTTTCCCTGTGATAAGGCCCTATTTTTGTGGTTGGGAGAGGGGGTAAGCCACCCCCATACCCCTCCTTAAGTGACCCCCCAGAATGCCTGTTTAGCTCTATTGAAATAAAGGACAGATATACAGCTTTTTGTCAGGGGTCCAATCCTGACAACTTTAATACTTCTGAAATTAACCCTTGGTTTACATGTAAATAGATAAAGTAACAAGTGGCAGATGAATAAATCTTCAGAATTCCTAGCTACACAGTTTATATAATTTCATTAAACTCAACAGCCAAAAATTTCATTAAACACACGAAGATTCTTAAAACTATGTTTGTTTTAGTTTTGATATTTATTCTAAGAGTGACTTAGGATTCTAAATGAAATGCTTTTGTTTTTTATGCATGATTTTGGTGCTGTAGGAGCTGTGGAGCTGCGACCAGTCACCTACATTTCATTTCTTGATTAAAACACCAAACATCTTTCTGATAAACTAAAGTAAGCACCAAAGGGTAAATGCCTTCATTGTCTATATAAATGGTCTCAACACTCTCTATTTGATAACTCTCCTTTGAAGAGAAGGAGTTTTATTAATGCCACCAAGATATGATTTGCATTGTGTTAAGTTAGAATGTATGTCCTGGTTTTTTTCTATTTATTTCCTATGAATATGCAGTTATTTAAACTTATACATCAGTTGAATGCTGCCTATAAAAGTTTTGCTCATCCAACCTTGTTCAGTTTGTGTAAAGTTCTTTGTACCCATTGCTAATTTCCTTGTTAAGACTGCATCATGTTAATGTCAGATGCAATTTCTGTAGGTTGAACTGACCAGATGACCTCACTAACCGATGTGTCACCGTTTTGTGGCTTGTTAAGCTGAAAGTCACCTGTTACCATGTGAAGGATAAACCAAGCTTGTAAATTTTATCTCAGCAACACTCTGTTTTTATCACCCTGCCTAATGTCTGCATCAGCATCAAAAAATGCTTTAAACCATTTTGCTGGAAATTATTTTTATGAATTTGAAAGATAATTTGCTATTTCAATACATTTTAGTATAACATGACAATGCATCATGCTAATATGGCAATATTCTCAAACTTGATTCTAGAAAGATTTTAGATTTAATATTGTTAGAAACTTTGACTTGAAGTACAGTATGGCTACAAAAACTAGCACCTCTAAAGAAACAATGAAGATTGTTCAAGCTAGCAAAGTTTGAGTTGGCAATTGTTTGGGCATGAGGAGAAGGGTCAACAGGAATGCAGAGTCAGTTTTGAGATATCCCTGTCAAAAGAGTAGAGCGTTTTGCGAAATATTTTTTATGGGTCCTTAATTTGCCCTTTGTCCCTCCTACTTTCAATCTTCCGTCGAAACCCCTGGGCGATTTTCGTACCAGAATTTTGAATCATAAATTTTATAAGCCTGTATTCCCGGACAGTACCCCCCCCCCCTAACACCCTCCCGTACCCCCCCCCCTAACACCCTCCCAGGATCAACCTTGTCGATAAACACCAAGACAATCGTTACGAGTTAAGACCTGTCCTGCTTCCTTTTATACGAATGACTTACCTGCAAAAACACCAACTGAAATGACAAAACTATTTGCATAAGAAAAGCCGATAACAAACCAATCGCATGGTGTTTCTATTGTTTGACAATGCTCTTTCACATATTGCGACTCCCATGTCAACGTGTACTACATTTCCTTGTTATTCTCGTGATTGTGTGGGATGAGTCGTTAAAGCACTTTATATCAGTCGATGTTTGTTAATGTTTCCCTCATTTTGAGGGAACTCACAGGCTCTCAACACTATCTTCAAATTCTTTGATTGTTTGTATTCCATGGATAACAATAACGAGGTAACTAATTTGCAATTTGCTGTAAACGTCTCTTGCAAAGCTGTTTTGCTTGTATTCAGTAGCTTTTTTCATGCGAATGTAGTTTTGTTGCATTCTGCAAACAAATTTAATAGTTTATATTTTGTACTGTGCAACGCTGTTCAAGTACGAGCTTTCTAAAAACCGGAAGTCATTGGAACAACCCCCAGGGGAAGCTCCTCTTCTTGAATCGTATTCTCCGGTTAATGTCTTCCTCCATTCTGTTGTACTGTTTTTATTGGTCGAAATAAAAAGTTACAGAAACATGACTTTCTCTAGAATCTACATTATTTTATTTATATCACGAAAAGACATGACAGAAAGTTATGTGAAGAACAAACTGCCTCTATTGCATTACTTAAGTCTCGTTGTGAATTCGTAACAAAGAAAATCATCTCGTATAGGTGAATACTACTCTGTCCTGTTCAAAACGAGCAAACTGCGATAGTTTCGGTTCCAAACTTGCATTGGTCAGTTTAAGCGAGTTCTGAATGGATAAACAAATCAATTCCCTTGGATATAGCATTAGGATTCTTTTCTACATACATGTGTTGAGATTTATACTGTGCTTGATTCAATATTGTCGAGAATGGGCACTTGTTCCGAACCCAGAAAGTAACGTGACTAAGGTAGTAATCGTTGATCTCAGTTGTGAACGCTTTGTAGAAGGCTTTGGATATTAAGATAAAAATTTTTCACATTCAAACAATTAGCCAGTATTGGAAACTCTGCCAGTATACCTAAGTTCAATCTATAGTTTCTAAAACGGATGCATTTCACAAAACAAAGCATACATATTCAGCATTTAACCAAAAGATTTCATGGTAAGGTAACTCAGGAAAAAGGACGATCATTCCTCTTATATTTGTATTTGTTTCTACCTAGCATCAGAAGGTAGTTTTTAGGACACTGAGAAGTTATGCTTATCGAGCAGTGTCCTGGTCCTTCCTCTCGATGTGACCACACCTCGTGATTCCTACGCCTGGAATTACAGAGAGCTGGCGACTCTCCCCACTCTTGGTGAAAGATTGGTCATGCCAGGGACTCGAACCACGGATCCTTGGTTTTGAAGTCAGCGCCTCTAACAACTGAGCCATCCTTGCATCATTGTTCTGATGTCTCCTAAAAAGAATGTGTCATGCTCGTAATTTCCATGTGTCATTTCTCGCTCTAACTTGTTCTTTTCGCAATCGATTTAGGGCTATTTACTGGTAAAGTGACTTCGTATATAGCAGTGAGTATCTCAGAAATGAGACTTATCAGTCATTGAAAACAATTAAACGGAAATGTTTTCGTCGTAGCAACTTCAAGCTGCAGTTGGAGAGAATGAGAAATTGTCAAAGGCCGGTGACAAAAATAAGACCGAGCTGCTCGAAGAAAGTCAAACGAGAGAATTAGATTTGGTTAGCAAGACAAAACAGTTGGAGATTGACTTGAGAAGTGCTAAGAGGGCGGAGAAAGCTTGTCGGCAGGAAAATGAGGACTTGAAAGTTCAACATGCTACCGTTCAGAATCAACTCAAGAAGCTAAATGAAGTAAAAGTTCTGCTTCAAAGAGAGATTCGTGAATTAAAACAAAAAGATGTCATTTCTGCTCAAGAGTACAGTGAGTTGGAAGAAGAAAACATTGGCCTGCAAAAGCAACTTTCAACCCTCAAAGGCACGCTTGTTGAGTATGAAGGACTGAAAGTTGAAAATAAAAGTTTGTTAGACGAAGTAGATAACTTGCAGCTCCAATTTCAAATGGCAAACGAAGGGAAAGAGCAGTATCATAAACAACTAAACGAGGCTCTTGAAACCGTTCGTGAGCAAAGGGAAAGAAACAATTTGTTGCAAAAGGAATTACAGGAAGTTAGACAAGAACAGGCAATGAGATCTTGGAACATCGAAAGCGGCGAGGTGAATTATGCGAGCGACGAAGAGAAAGATGAACACCCGATCATTCGGAAGATTACAGAAGAGTATAGAACTAAGTCCCCTGCGCCTAATGCCGGAGTTGTTGATGACCTCATGAAGGAGCTCCAAATATCCGAAGTGCGCGAGTTAGAGGAACAGCTAAAGGTCCTTAGAGGAGAGAAGGACGTCTTAGTAAAGGAGCTTAATGATAGAAATGCACATTTGTCAAGGTTACAGAGCGATCTGGATGCTGTTGAGACCATTACAGAGGCAAAAATCCTCTGCGATTCGTTAGACGATAGCGAAGAAACGAACGAAAGGGAATTTGCATTCAATAACCAGCTTAGAGAGATTGAAGAGTTGAAGAAACAAGTCAAACAGCATTATGAAAAGGAAATTGGCTTGCAAGGGTATCTCAAAGAGTCGCAAAAGGAGCACGCAAAGCTGCAATCCGAAATAGGACAGCTCAGGAAAGAAAAAGACGAAAATGAATTCAAGTTGAAGGAAGATTCGAATAAACTAAGCGAAGAAATTCGAGAACTAAAAACAAAACTGCGGGAAGCCGAAAGAACTATCAAAAATCTTCAAGATGATGTCAGAACAATGAGCAGTCTGGCAGGGGAAGCCCAGGGCGGCCTAAACTGCACGCAAGATGAGTTATCTTTTGTTAGCAAAGATTTAGCAAAGCTTTATCAACATGTCATTGTCACCAGCGGTGAGCTGCCGAATTCGCCGCCAGTCACTCCGCAGCCGAAAGCAGAGCAACCGTTATTGCCTGGAACTGGGAAGGCAGTAGGTAAATCAGGCCCAAAGGAGCACATAGACCTTTCTAAGGGATCAGCCGAACAGTGTTACAAGTTGATTACTAACGTGAAAGATCAAGTGCGCTCATTGACAAGCGCCATAGAAAAAGCAGTGGCCAGGTCACGAGAAGAAGGAAGCAGAATGGCGACCTCCAATCACGACGAGGCGTCGGTCGCAAATGATGAGTCACTACGCGAGCAAATTTTGAAACTGCAAAGTCTCTTAGCAACTAAGCGAGAACAGATCAGCACTTTGCGAACTGTACTTAAAGCAAATAAATCAACGTATGAAGTAGCCCTTGCGAATCTGAAATCTCGTTATGAAAATGACAAAGCTGTGCAAACTGAAGCTATGGCCCAGCTTAAGAGGCAAATCAAAGCTCTAAAATCGGAGTGCCAGACATTTGCTTCGCTAAGAAGCATGTTTGCTGGCCGTTGTGAAGAGTATGTCAACCAGTTAGACGAACTGCAACGAAAGTTGAATAGTGCGGAAGAGGAAAAGGCTACGTTGAATCATTTGCTCAAGCAGGCAATACACCAAAAAATAGCGCTAACACAGAGGCTTGAGGAGTTCGAACTTGCACGGGAGAGGCTGCGGGCCTTCACGAGGAAAAGTACAAGTACCAAAAAGCCATCAAATAATCCCAAAAGACCCATAACACGTGTTTGAACATCGCTTAAATGAAAAATTTATTTATCGTTTTATGGATCACTTTATTTTAACGTAAATACATAGATATATGTTTCTAGTGAGAAATGGAATGTAACCTTGAGACAAAATGGTTTATGGCAGTTCTAAAAGGGGGAATATTTTTCGCCCATTTGATACTGTTACCTGACCTTCACTCTATCGTCTAATAGTAGCCAGGGAGAACAAATAATTCCCAAAAAGCATTTTAGCAAGCCTGAGTTTTTTGCCATAAATTATTTTGCTTCTGTCAATGGATAATTTGATTTAGCATGCAAATGCAACACAAAACTGTCTTTTTCAGTAACTCTTACAGTTTCATTGTTGGAAATTTGGTTTGTTGGACTCAGAGAGAGAGAGGTGGGGGGGGGGGGGAGGTTGGGGTTCTTATTTACGAATTGTTGATTACAGCAGGTACAGATGCCAGATGTAAGAGAGCAGCAATAATTTCTTTGATGACTGAGCTGGAAAGGTCCATCCTCTTATAGAAATACATAGAATTGAATTCTTAGCAAAGAAATCAGCAACTGTGCATGCCTTTGCAACTTTGCCAAACAAAGTATAGCTTCGGCAGCGCTTTCTCGAGACCTCTTCTATTTTGATCTGTACTAAAATGAGTACGGTTAGGCCGTCCGCTCTCACGAGGCCCAGCGGAACCGTTCCAAAACGGGATCGCGGTATCTAGAAAAAAGTTCCATTTGAAACCATTTAGAAGCTCTCGTGTAAACCTATGGAATGGTTCCAAAGAGATACGGATAGAAATAGATGCTTACAAGATGCTTTGGGGGGGGGGGGTCATTATTGATTTTAGATCAGGCTTATGACAAGATTTTGAATCTCTCGGCCTATCAAAGATTGAAACCAATGCTAGAGAAATATAATTTTGGCGATGTGCGATTTTGGAAAGGTTGCGTTTTGGAATTTTTTTATGTAAACGCAGCCTAAAACAGTCAGCATCAACGGAGGCATTCGCATTTTGCTATTGACTTCGGATTTTTTTAATTGTGTTTAATTCAAAAACAGTGCATAGGTATCGTTTGTGTAAACATCACATTTTGGGGGCTCGGGAAAGATTAATGCTTGTTTTTGAGGTCGGCCCTTAAATTAAAAAAAATCTCAACTGATTTTTATGATTTTTACATGAAATATGATTTTTACAAGTAACTTTTTCAAATCCTGGTAAATAAGTTGGCCAACATTTGAACAGCATCTTGATACAAGAAGTTTTCTAAGCAGGTTTCTGCACATGATAACCTTATTTTACCGTATTTATCACCCTCAAGCGGCTATATAACACTCCGTTGAACATTATTTAATTTGAATAGCGAAGAAAACCACAGCATTTGCCGCAGGAATTCATAATTCAAAAGAAACGTCTGATTCAGCCTAACTTCTGGCACAGGAAAACTGTTTTATTTTGAAAAACGTTTTCATCAAATCAAAAGGAACAAATATTCACGATTGTTTTATACATATCCTAAATAATTGCAAAAGGCCAAACGGAAGAAAGTTATAGAAACAGAAGAAAGTTAAAGAAACTGAAGAAAAATGTAACAGATCTTGAGGATTGCAAACTATATCTCATCAGGGATAGCAGAGCCAGGCGAACTGAGGGAAAGATGCGAAGGGGGATTGACTAACTTTAAATTATCTTCCAAATAGTTCAAAAAGCTCATTAAAAGCCTCAATTGCGCAGCATAAACTTCAAATTAACGTCTGATCTCCGTTTTGTTGTTGGAAAGAGCAGGGCAAGACAAAGTGAGGGAAACAAAACACCAAAATCTAAGCGTTAACAAGTCAAGACTGACGTGCAAAAACAACAACGATAAAGCAAGAACAACTTCACTGGGGTAAATGGTCTTTGCTTTCTTGAAACTAATAAAATACAGTTTTTGTAGAAACTACAAGGCCTTTTCTGTCCTAAATGAATCGGCAAACACTGTTAAGGCCAATCTCCACTGACGCTTTTTTGGAGCGTTCTTCTGAAAAATTCGTGACGACACAAGCGCAGAGAGAAAAATTTTATGAGAAAAGCATTCGCGCATCGAAAAATTCGCTTGACGAATAGTTGATGTAGTTTATACTTTTCGTCAAGCGAAATTATTCGAGGCAAACATAGGACAATAGAACTGTATGATTTTCATAATAGGCCTTTGCAAGCGTCAATGGAGATTTGGTTTTAATAGCAAATCCAGGTCAGTTGATAGCTAGTGACCTCTCCGAAAACCTGGTCAAATCTATCTGTTTTCCTTACCATTCCGTGCAGCCATTCAGTTGGAGCATTTATGGCTTTTTCTCACCATCCTTTCTTCTTTAGTTTGTAGTTTTAACTGGTTAAAATATTTAAATTGAGCAAACGAAAAAATTACCCTTCAAATTTAATCTTTATATCTTACAGAAAACTTTATTTCAAAAATATAAAGTTAGCACACTAAGAAAATTTAAAAAGTATAGTTTCAAAACACAACAATACTAAAATACAAAGATCATAATGTTATGTAATAAATGTTCCGGACTCAATAGATTCTATTTACTAATCAAAAATCTTTACTGATCGTCCCTTGTTGGTTCTTGCAAAAACAGTATTCCTAATTGACACTTCAGATATCTAGTCAATTGCCAATAGCTCAATTGATTATATTTACTGCTTATATATAGTTACTTATTATATTTAAAGTGCTACTGCAACGAAATTTTCGAATTTCTGTTTTGTTCATATTCCGAGACATCTTTATGCGCTAATTACGATACTGAAAACCGATTTCAATTCGGTGGAGTAGAATTTTTTTTATGGCCCGTCAAAGTTGGTGATTTTGGCAGATCGCGTGCGAATTTTTCTAGCTGCCTGATGACGTAGAAAGTAGAACACGAATTTCAAAGAACAATGCGGCACGCTATCCTAACTTCATCACGACAACTTCAACATGGCGAGTAGAGTGGAGAAACAGAGCCGAGGAGGAAAGCGCTGTGTTGCTGGTGGCCCTAACTTAGTCAGCTGTGGAAATAGTCAATATACTGATGGGGTGTCAGTTCACTTATTCCCCGATAAAGAAAAAGACAACGCGAGACATCAGAAATGGGTCCAATTTGTGCGGCGTTATCGACCAGGCTGGGTCCCTTCGAAGACATCAATTTTGTGTGGGAGTCACTTTGAGGAATCTTCCTTCACAATGCGAAGAGACATAGCTTTACAGCTCGGAGTTAAGTCTTTTCTCAAGCCTGATGCAGTGCCAACGGTTCATGTAGCAAACGAAGCTCCGAAGATATCTGAAGAAATGTCAGATCGAGATCGAAGACAGGTGAGCGAAGATTTAGGCCCTCTGGCCTACTTCCTGGTTTGTTGTTCTTTCACTTTCAGACCAATGTCCATCGTAGAACTCATTTGTTCTGAGTTGTTTTTTTGATCGTCTATACTTTTTTCTTTGCAGATTGTTCGAAGTGCTATTATAACCCCGAAACCTATCGAAACGACGACATCAGACATTGGCGATGATGTAGAAGAAGCAGATGATAATAAAGAATTGGATAGCCGAGTCGAAAGCAATATTGCTTGTGAGAACTGCAAGTCTAATAAAGCTAAAATAGTGTATCTGCAAAAAAAGGTCAGCAAGTTGAAGAAGAAGAGGGCAGAGCTGTATGCAAAAATTGAGCAGGTATTTCTTTCTTTACCCTTAGAACTCGTTTTGGGTTTCTGTTTGACATTGGTCAAAGTACACTCAGTGTTACCCTTCTCTTGGTTACTTCTGTGCATTCCACATACAACTTCTGGCCCCTGGAGCTTTTTTGCTTAAGGATTGTAAACCAAAGTAACATTACACACTAAATGACATTACTCAATTTTCTTGCAAGCTTACAAACACGGATGTTATGCCTGAAGACATGGATGCAAGTAGCCTTTCAGGTTATATAATGGATAGCGGTTCGGATGACAATGGGCTTGATGAAGTTCATGTCAGTCAAGACTTGAGTCTGGAAAATGAGGATGAGGAAGACTGGGCAACTTTGGAAGAATCGGCCGACTCCACAGACACCGAAGATGATGGAAATCAGTTTGTTTCAAGAAATCTTGTAAGGTAAAAACTGATTGCTTTGAAAATCAATTTTAGCGTCTAATGTAAAGTCTAATGTTTTGGTGACCCCAATATTGTTATCTATTTCTGGGACCACTACAACATTTTTGAATGATCTCAATTTGAGATTCTTGATCTTTCTAAGTTTTTAAAAAATACGAAAACACTTATTTCATGATTCGCAACTTCAGGGTCACACTGCATTCCATGTGAAGTCAATGCAAGACATTTTTGCCCCAAATATTGAATTGTGTCAATGTTGTAATTCACAGACCCCGAATATCAAAAGTTATGGAGTGCCCCCCCCCTGGGGTTGCAGATATAGAGGAGTTGTCAAAAAATAGAAAATACAGTATGTTTGATTGTGATTAGGCTGAAAATAATTTTCACAGAAACTGTACTGCAGTTTCATCACTCAATATCTGACTTAATGTAAGTCACTGTCTGAAAAGATCCAGCATCAGGCAAAACAACACAAGTCATTCAGCTCCAGTTTCAGGCAAAACAAAATAGAAAGTGCAGTATGTTTCACAATATTGAAAGTATATATTGAAAGTATATTGAAAATACAGCTCCTTCCTTTTTTCACTTTATAACCCTATCAGAGCAGCTTTACAGTTTTGGACCGGTTATACAATACAGTAAACCTCTTTTAGTGTTAGACCTGGGACGAGAGTTGCTGAAGAGCCCAAGTTTGTGGTTTTCTATGGCATGTTGTTGGCAATTTTCAAAACTTTCTGTTTCCGATGCAAAGCTGACAATCCTTCTGTTGAGGTACATCGCACTGGAACAATGGCAACTGTTGTGCAGAAATGTAGGCAGTGCAGAATGCATTTCCAGTGGAAAAGTCAGCCATCACTCTTTGGAAAATATCCTGCAGGCAATGTAATGCTGAGTTTTGGCATCTTGACATCGGGTGTGAGAATAAGCCAGGCTTTGTTGATGTTTAGACACATGGGGCTGTCAGCCATATCTGGACGGACCTTTTTTTATCATCAGAAAAAATTCCTCTTCCCATCTGTGCTCCATCATTGGGAAAGCTATCGCTCATCACTGCTTGAAAAATTGAGAGGGGTCAAGAATGCACAATGGTCTGGAGATGGAAGGTTTGATTCTATGGGTCACAATGCTAAATATGGTGTCTACACATTGTTTTCCAATTCCATCTCCAAACTGGTCCATTTTGAACTGCTTCAGGTGAGCAATTTTTCAGAGTCATTGTTTCTGTGTCATGTGTTTGTCTAAGGCATTTTTTCAATCCTATTGTCCACAGCAACCCAAAAAGTTAAGTACTGTAAGTATAATTATCAATTTCATGTGAAAACAGATAAATCTGCTATTGCCATTTTAAAGTGTTTTAGAGGATTTATACAGCACTCATATTTGGTAGAGTTTCAATGCATCACAGATTATATCACTGAATGAGTGAGAAAATGTATCAACCAAACACAAAAGAAGTAACCACTATATTAAAGATGGCAGTGGCATTTGTGATTTGCATGCAACTCCTAAATGAAACCTTTTAATTTTAAGGCAAATGAATCAGGGTCAAGTAACGCAATGGAACTTGATGGAGCCAAACGTTGCTTTCAGTACATAAAGAATGCTGGTTTGACAATCACAACATTCATAAGTGATCGACACAAAGGAATCGCAAAGTGGATTCGTGAATCACAGCCTGAAACCTCCCATTTCAATGATTTGTGGCATGTCTGCAAAGGTCTCACAAAGAAAATCTTGAAAGGCAGCAAAGAAAAAGGCTTTGAAGTACTAAAATTATGGCTCAAGGGAATACGTAAGCATCTTTATTGGTGTGCCCTTTCTACCAAGCAAGGCTTTGGTGAGTTGATTGTTGCAAAGTGGAGATCCTTGATGCGTCATATTGCAAACAAACATGATGAACATCCGAGTCTGTTATACAACAAGTGTGCACATGTTGAACTTGAACCACGTGAATGGATTCCAATCGGTATGTAAATGTAAATGTTTTGTGGGTACAAGCCTTAAATTTGTTGGAGGCGAATAGTACATCATCCAGACTTTAGTGGAATGAAACCAACCATTCCTTGTTTTTAGTGGAAATCCATTTGAAATGTTTTGGTTTTTGATATTTTGTCAGGTACACCTGCATATGACAAATTACTCAAGATTCTTTGCAACACAACCACTTTAAAAGATGTCCAGAGTCTATCATGTGATGCCCAGACAAGCTGCCTGGAAGGCTTTCATTCAACGTTAAATCACTGGCACCCAAAAATGGTTCACTTTTCTTGGCTTGGTACATACTGCAGGTGAGATCTCAGATGTTATAATTTCAGCACATGAGACAATTGTGTGATGTAATTTTTTATGTGGTTATGTGGCGTGTTGCACCAAGATAGTCTTGTTTGGTTAGTTCTAAAGATTGAAAATGGGAGAAGTATTTAAATATCCAAACAAGATGTCTTGACATAGCAAGCCAAACAGTCATTTAGAACAGAAAAATGTATTTTATCTAGTTAAACCAGACGTAACACATAATGCATCTTATGTTTCAGACATGTTTTGGCTATTTCTCATTTTAACGAGAATCTCAATCGTGAAGCACGAACAGCATTAGATGGATCAGTATGCTACTCAGTTGTTTACCCAAAATTCAAACTTGGGGAAGAAGTTGTCAGAGAAGTTGCCATACCCCCTACATATGGTAAGTAAACCAATAAAATTGTTATTTTACTACTAATTTTGACATCAAACAAAGGTATTCTGTGTTACAGACTGCTTCAATGAGAAAGGCTTTGTTAGTTCTGTTGTTAGAGTCACAAAACTCACAATGTTACAATTGCTTGCAAAATATTTGAAAGACATGAAATGATTCTAGTTGATGAGGTTTAATGTTGTCTTGAAATTAAATGAATAAAGGATGATATCTTTTTTCTATCACTTCTTTGTGTTGGACTTTAACTTAAAAGTAGTCTATCCAGTTAACTTCACTGAGTGCTTTGTACCCCACAAGTTAAAAATTGTTATGAGACTAATAATGCATAAAAATATTGCCTGCCATTGTTAATTAGCCTGAAACACACTTAGCTTTATGCATCAGAATTAAAAATAAAACAGTTACTATGTAACAGTGCGCCAGAGTATCTACAGACCATGAAATTGTATAAATTTTTCCTCATATTGCAGCATATGTGGACAATATAAGAAATGTTTTGTTCAGCACGCCCTTGGAGGAGCTTGGGAGTGTCCTGGACAAGTACACACGGAAAGTGCCAGAGCCTTTAACTGCTCAGTTCCCAAACAGACGTCAAAAGAATGATGCCATCTCTGAATATATTTTAAAGCAGAGCACTACTACACCAATGTACCCTACAGGTAAAATATTTTCTTGTGTTATTTGGACAAAAACTTCACATACTGTTGTCTGTTGATGAAATACAGTATGTAATTACACTGGGATACTGGATCATACAGCAAGGGAAAACCACTTGTTAAACAGAAAGCCTAGTTTTCCATCAAGATATATATAAATTTCTTATGAAAGGGACCATTTAGAAATCATTGGTTCAAGGTCTCATAGAAAATGGGGTAATTGCAAATTCTTATTGTTCATATTTGTAAGAATAGATTGACCAGATTCAATCTGGGATCTTTGGGTCAATACCCTTTCCCATCATAATCACTGAAATCATAATTTGTGTATATTTATATAGAATGTACATTTGCACAGCAGCAGCTAATCTTGCAATCAAAATACAGGTTTTGGTTGTGGTACACTTTTATTTTGCCTTTGTGGTTATATTGTTGGTTTAATTTTTTGCACAGAAAATGAACAAGAATCCTTGCAATTAAGCCTAATGAAACCAGCTGTATTGGCTGAAAGCACAAGAAAAAGGAAGACCAACCGCTGCTGCAAAAAATGTGGGAAACCAACAAAGGGGCATAAACGTGGAAAGTGTGACTGATTTTTGGTGAAACACTCCAGATCTCTCTCTTCTTTGCAAAAGAAAGTATTTGCTTTTATCAAAAAGCCTTACCCTTTCGGTATTTGAAGTCCACTTGTGTTCTACCAAAACTTTTATTAAAAAAGTGGACCTCAGTATGGAAAGGGTTAAGTTTAAAATTTACTGGTTAGAAATTAGCAAAAGTTAAATACACTCAAACAAATAAACTGACTGGAAATGTTTGAGAGCAACTGCTACTTATACTGATATTTGGAACAAACATGTAGTGAAACATGAGGGCAAAAGCCATATTCTGTAGCTTATTTTGTAGAGCTTTTGGACCCTCAGATTCATAAGTTTTGGCACATTTGAAATGTTTGCATATTTTTACTGAAAATGAGTCAGATCTAAACAGTTACTCTCAAATATTTTAATGCTTAAAGTCTTATTCATTATCTGCATAACCAGTAGTAGCAGCTGTCTGGAATTTTGTCCTTATGTTATGGTATATGCAGGCTGGCAGTGGTCTTCTGTTGTCCCAACCAAGGTAACCACAGAACCAACGAATTAGCCATCTGTAGGCAACAGCTCTAAGATACCTGAAAAAATATGTTGATTCTTATTTATGCCAAAGACTGATCTATTTTATTTATGTTATGCATTTAACATGGCTTACCTACAACAATAAGTAACTGACAATAAGTATTTTATGTTCATGATCAAATATTGGTTGCTGTTCTTATAACAAAAATTATTTAGTCTGGGGTTGAAATTGCTAATCCTGGGGTAGGGAAGGCTATGGTATGCCAAGTTTTAAAGTTCTGCACAAAAAGCAGATTCTCTTGAAAGTGAAATTATAAAAAACTACAGAATATATATACTGTATTTTCATTTTGCTATCATGAATAGCTTGTTTTGCCAATTGTGTAATTTTTAATATTAAGAATATTTTTGGGTTATGGAAACATGCTTTAGTCTTGTTCATTTTCACCAACAAGTATCTTCTGGTTATAATCATGTTATCATTGGTGGATTGAAACAATTTTATCGCAAATTTTAGACTTCAAAAATAAAAATTCTAAAAGTTTTTGCAACTATTCAACTATTAGCTTACTCGTTTCTGCCTTGTCCTGCTCTTCGCTTGTATGCTCGCCCTTGCGAGTCTTTCAATAAAGGCCCAACCATCATCAGGACCTCTGTATTGACCAATGCGTTGTAATCGCGGTGTTGGATGATACATGTTATTCCATCAATTGTGCCATCAAAAACTGCCTTGCCAATAGCACAGTGTACTTCCCTGCAGCATCTGTATTCTAACGCACCCACCAACAGTTCATCTTTACACTGTGAACACGAGCACCTTTAGAAAAGGAAAGAAGATTTAAATGGGTTAAGTAAAAACGTGATTTGAATTGGAAAAGATGCGAGTGAATAAATTACAGATGCGAGTTTTTTTCGAAGACGGCTCGGACTAAATGATTCATTCACACGTTGGGGCCTAAGTAGACCCTAGGCTTGCTTGCCCTAAACCAAGTTATTGAAGGCAGGCCTGTCGTCTAGGCCCTGCGAGTGACTGAATTTCTCAGGAAAGAATTTATCTAATACTTCATATGTAATTAAAGTCACCTACCAGTCATTCACAGCAACTCTCTTCTCGAATCTGGCCTCCAGTGTTTCACGAGGAATGCCATCCTTGTCTTCCTCAAAATTCACTCGCGCTTGCCCAGGCAGAGCCAGTGGTTCGTCTTGGTATGGAGCGTGAGCTTGTAAGTTCACAACTTCATAATCTCCGTCAGTTGAACTATCGATTAATGAAAATTGCTCTGAAATACTTTCGGTGCTGCTGTATTCGCTGTCCGACATCTTGCGTTAATTTGGTAAAACTAAAATGAATCCATCTTCGACAGGCATCTACTGACGTCTGACCGGAGTGCGCTTTGTTGTTGTTTGCTGTTTGCAATGTGTTCTACTTTCTACGTCACACGCGATGTGCGAAATTCGCCATGACCTCATAACTTTGGCGGCCTTTTGTAAACAATTTAATGTGTTGCTGCTAATTATTTTTATATCATATTTCTCAGCAAAGATTGAAGTTTCTTTTAAGGCCAAAAAAGACAATTCGAAAATTTCGTTGCAGTAGCACTTTAATGGTTGGGAGATTAAGGGGTATTAGGGATTCACTGGTCAGGTAAAAGATATATTGAGGTGTGTTCTCAACAAGAAGAACGTTGATATTTCTTGGTACAATTTCAAGTTGAGAAGATTGTTAGTAAACCCAGAAAACCAGATGAACTCGATAATATTGGCAACAAGTTTATTTTTTCTTCTTTCTTCCTCGCGATCTCTTGCAAGTATTAGTCTGAATACTTCTTCCTTTAACCTTTGGTTTTTCAGTTTTATTAACATCCGCTCTTACTTCAGATATAAGATTTGGTTTAATCTTGGAAACTTGTTGCAGCTGGATATTGTCATCAGTAACTTCATCAAACATCTTGCAAATTTGTTCTTCATCGGAGTCACTGCTTTCGTCTGACGAGCTTTGATTACCCTTGAGGTACAGTCCAATATTCTGAAAAAAAAACAAGACATAGCTTCTAAACAGCTCATCTATAAAAAAACTATCTTGGAAAAAGATGAATTTGACAACCAAAATTAAGGGCAGAAAAATCATTTGGTTAAACAGAAAAGTATGTGAAAATCAAGTAACTCAACAGCCAAGAGTTGCTATGGCAAAGGAACAGACTTTTGCCAAAGGGCAAAAGTTACATAGGGCTGATTTGGAATACAATTTTTCCCTTTGCAAGAATGTCAGTGTCAGAAATATATAAAAAAAGAAGAAAGGAAGAAAAAATTTGAAACACTCTCATTGGAGCATTGATCTTAATTGGCTTGTAAAAACGCACAAACTCGAGGCAATGTTTTAGCAAAATGCTCAATTAAAGTATACCGTGTTGAAGAGCTGCGGCTTTTCAATATGTGGTTGAAAAATGATAAACGCCATTGTAAAATTTTGCACCATTGTGTACTATAGTGGCCGTGATTGCTCATTACACATTAAGGAGGAAACATAGGCTTAAAATCAAAAGCCGAAGTGCAGCTACCTCGCAGAGAAATAATATATACAAGTTCACGAACAGGAGGTTTCCATCAGCTCCTAGCTCAAACAGTATGGAAAATTGGATTGAAAAAAAACTTCAACAACTTAAAATAACTTCTTGTTAATGAATGTTGCAGTTTTGAAATTAATCGGAACGATGTAGGCTGTAAAATGTTTTGTCTAAAGGACTGACTTCCGTCATGTAAATTATCCATTCTGAATAAACTTCCCAGTTGCTAATAAAACGACAGCAACGTTTTGAACAAAATTTGCATGTAAAGCAATAAAATCAATTCATTGTTCTTCTTTAAAGTAAACGAATTATAAACCCTCACGATTGGCTGGTTTTGGTTGACCTGCCTCTGCTCAGCAAATGTGAATGCTAGAAACCGTGACAAACAACTAAAACATCAACATTTTTTCTTGCCACTAGATCTACTTGGAATCATCCAAATCAATTATCAATTATTTCGTCTTTTTTCGTCGTTCTACGTCATCGTTTCTTTTACGTCGTTACAAAGTAAACCAACAACGATTTATGGGAAAGAGAGTACGGCTGAATTCACCTTTGAGAAATAACTTCAGTGTTCCAAGACCAAGACTAATGCCAGAATACAATAAAACACCACTGTTCGGCATACTAGCCTAGCAGAAATCCTCTACAACAATCGAGGAAACAATCCGAATACTTAGACACTTGAAAAGATGAATGTACCAGTAATACCTATGAGATCTTTTTAGAATACACCTTTAACAAAATACCACGCTGTATTGCAAATCCTAAAATCTTTGTTTCGTCCCGTTCATAAAAAAAAGTTTTTACCTCCAACACTGCCACTGGCACTTGGCACTAGCTTCACACATAGATGAATTGGTTTTCTTAGGCATGTCCTTGTCAGACTGCATATTGCCATACACTTGATGCTACAATTAATCTATAACGCCAAATCATAGGAAAACTCACCATTTCAACATACTTTTCATCACTTTCAACATTCTCAATGTCGAAATCAGATAATGGTTTGAAAGCAAGATCCTTCTCCAACTTTTCATTAGCTGAGGCAAGTAGAGGAAGAAAGTCTTTTACCTGACTCAGGACTAGAATAAACAAAAACAATATGATATCAATAACGGAATCAAATAATAAATTTGCGTTTGGATTGGAAGAGACAAGAAACAATTTACTTTTAAAAGAACTCAAAGGTCTCATTTAAATTTTGAGAAAAGTTTTATGTGCAAACCTTGTGGTTTTTCAGGCCTTTGTATGTTGGGTTTTGCTTTTCTACTCTCCAAATCTTTCTTTAATAGAAGCACATTTAATCCTGGAAAACAACGTAAAAACAATATTGAAAATTACTCGTCTGAAGATATTCTTAGTGTCAAAGCCAAGTGAAGTTGCAAGGCAAAAAGGTGCAATCACATCGTCATAACACAGCGATATTGTTTGTTAATTCAAATTAGGAAATTCATTTCATTATCTCAAAACACTTTCCCGATAACACAACGTTAACCTGAAGTTATCAACATTTAAGCAGCTAGCAAAACATTAGTTTTTATTCATCAAGAGCTCTAACAGTAGCTATACATCATTCAGGTAATTTATGTGCGACTTGACTAATTAGAGCAACTCAGGTAATAATTAATTGGGTATTGTGAAATATGCAGTGAAACATTTATATCTACTTTTGCATATGAAAACTACTGTTTTACCAGTCTGTAAGAAAGTGCTCGATGCCATACAGGCAGGGCTATACATGATTTCGTGTATAGGACAGGAAGGTTCTTAATAAAACTTCCAATTTACGGTTACGTTTACGTAAGTTTACTTTTACGCAACGTTTGAATACGTTTCAGGCAACGTTTACGTTTGAACAGGTTTACGTTTCAACAGCGAAAAGATCATATTTTTCATAACGATCGTAACCTATTTAGGCAAGAACTATTTCCCTCTAGCTTAGACATTGTGCAGAACTCTGAAGAACTCTGGTAACAAAGCTTTTTAGGAAAGTGCCTTTTTGATCCAAGATCTCAAAAAAAGTAATTCGTTAATCAAAGAAATTCAAATTTTCATTTTAAAAGTATTTTTGTCTATTCTAAAGAAGTTTTACGACCGCACTAATGGAAGAAAAGCCTCTATTCACCACGAGTTTTCAAGCTTGCTTCACCTGAGCGATTTGAAATAGCTATCGAACAACGCAGACTCGCGATATGACGTCGCGAACTCCGAGATGGTCTATCCAATTCTATGCTCAATTAACTCTATGGCTGCACCTGCAAATTCCTGCTTGTACATTTGACAGTGCACCAATCAGCATGACAACTCTCAATGAAATGTTTTCCCGTATCTTTCGACAAGCGTAAACATGAATTAGAAGCCACCACTAGCATCGCCTCCTTTCCTGCTCAAATCATGACAAGTTGAACCTTCATTTACTCAAGATGAACGCTGATTTGAAGTCAACACTACCGACACAGATAATCGGACATGATAATTAAAGTTCGTTTGGTAGGGAGATAAACAGAATCAATACGAGTCGATATTGACAAATAAAGTGCATGTTCTGATTGATTGGGAAGTGTTCTTGGGACAGTCTTAATATCATGAATGAGACAACAATCAAGTTCCAGTATTGCAGTAGCATAGTCTTGGGCTCTATGGCTCTTGTCACTAACTTCCTACAACTTGTTCTTACCATTCGAAAAAAGCAGCTTTTTCGTAATTTTGACGTCTCAGTGTTGAGTCTGTGCATTGCAGATGTCATGGCAGCGATGGGTATGATAATCCATGGGATATTAATCGTTATAGTTGGATACGAACTTGACTCAGGTTATTTACTAGAAATTGGGCCAACTGTAATGTCGTTTGCAGTGAACTCTGCAGCCCTCCATGTTTCATTTATCGCAATCCAAAGACTGTTGGCTGTTTTCAGACCAATAAAGTTTCGAATTTTCTTCAAAAGAAAACAGTGTCTTATTGTAATTTTTGTCATTTGGACCGTCTCTGTTCTTCTTAGTTTTCCGTGGACAATGCCATCCAGCTACCTTCTTGTGCAATGTGTAATTATTTCATCGGGCCTTGTTCTTATTCCTTCTTATCTATTGCTTTTCTTTCATATGAAAAAGCGCAATTCAGTAGCATCTTCTTCAAATGGAATCAATAAAAAAGTTTATTTGCATTCCCTGGCTGTAACGATAATGTTCTTGATATGTCAAATCCCATTTGTTGTTTACCTTTTTATGGAAGAGACATATGTTTTTTTATGCATTTCCACATTTCTTCTCTACTTGAATGTCATTCTGGATCCAGTCATTTACTTCTACGTGAACCAGCGCAGCATGAAGCACTTGTTAGAGTGCTTTGGGCAAAGGAAAATGGATTATAAGACAGAGACGAGGACAGTTGCTGCCATACCAGTAACAGCAGTTAGCAGTACCAAGCACCATGAAAATACTTCAATTTAAGTCATCACCAGACAATTTCCAGAGAAAACCAGTGAATGCTTACCCATTGTAAAAGACTGAAAACGCTAGATGGTATTGGTTTTATCGTCTCTCGAAATGAAATCTTTCTAATCCTGGTATCCAAAACTGTTAATTTCTGAGATATCTCGAGTTTGATGACGTGATAGTTACACGCGTCTAGAATTTGTCAAGGACAGGGGCTGAGGCTCCAAAAAGGCACAACTGAAATTTACTTGAACGGAATGTAGCCACACAATTATCAGATTTAGAAGGGGAACAATTTCTCTGTTCTGGTCACTTTCAACGCTGGTGGTAATAATAACGCTTCTAACAAATTCAAGAGCCTCACTTCCATTCCTTGATCAAGAGGACTACATTGCTGTTTTACTGTAAAAATGGGCTGAGGAAAAATTGAATTAGAGCATTTTAAAAAGCTGTCGTAGTCTGACGTGTTACTTCCTAAAATAAAGACAAGGTATTCAAAAAGAAAAAAAAGTAAACTAAAAGTGGTTTATACTATAACCAGCCCCAAATATGCCAAATATCCGATTTAAGCAAATCAAACATCCGGTCCTTTCAATTCTTTTAACACACCCGGCTGAAAAGAAACTAAACTTGTGGGGAAAACACTTTTGAAAAAAGTTATGATTTGATAATACTAACTGATAAGAACAAATCTGCATATCTAACTATATTGAGATTCCATTTTACATTCAAGTACTAGCCTGTATTTTTAATATTTTGCAACACTTCTCATCAGTTCAATACTCAAAGTCATTTGTAATCTTACATTTCTACCACAAATACATGGTTACCTTACACTGTTTTGTTCTGGAGCCCAAATCATATTTGAGAAACTGAGCACTTCATGGCAATCAAGAACCAAAAGCTGTGTCATAACAGTGTCTATCGACCTTATGATAACTGTACATCACACACATAGGCTTTTTTCATTTTAGTGTGGCAATAGTGAAAAGTAAACTTGTTAAAATGATCAGACTAAAGGTGAAAATATGTGCACCATGATCCCATTAAGAGCAAATTTATGACTTTCTCTATAGCTGTAATACACACACAATTCTTATAAGAAACTGTCTACAATAAACCAAGTTCTAAGATGACCAAAAAAATAGAAAACCATAGTTCGATTCCCTTTCAACCTGAAGATACTGCTTGAAAATCCTTCTTTAGCAGATGGTATGGAATTGATTATTTTCTATGATTAGACACCTATACCCTGTTTCTTATAAAACTGGTTTCTTAAAAAAGGCATGAAGAGCAAGACCTTCTGTCCTTGAGCTAATCTCATGAACTTGACTCACCTCAACTCAACTAACTCAACTAACTCAACTAACTCAAAAAGTCAAGTCAAACTGAAGTCAAACTGAAGTCAATCTCAAGTCAAGTCAAGTCAAGTCAAGTCAAGTCAAGTCAAGTCTAGTCTAGTCAAGTCAAGTCAAGTCAACTTGAACATTCATTTTTAACAATATATACTTATATACAGTGGCTAATACTAAAATGAATTATTTAAAAATTTAACAATATACAATATCAAGGGAAAAAAAGAAAGACCCTGGAAGGCTGGCTGTCCCTTAGGTTGTGTTGTTGACATAATTGAGTGGTTTGCTTTTGATATTGATGTTAGCTTAAAACCGTCCTGTTCTATAGGCCAAAAGCATGTACATCTTGGCCTATGCGGTGTCAGGCACTTTATAACAGGCCTATAAACAAAACTTTAAGCACAAAATGTAGAATGGATATTGAATATATACAAATACTTCAAATCCTTTTAAAGTCAGTTGGATATGATAACTAGTCAGAAGGTATTTTTTGAAATTGTGGTGATTTTTTAATGATTCAAATGGCTCTAACAGCTATTTAATATTTCTGGTTTTGTTGCTCAAGAGTAGATTTGCTAGCACAGCCCCAATTAAGGGCCATAAAGTGTATGAGGTTGAATGAAAGAAGTATGAAGTTTTAAGAATGTTATGTGTAACTCAATTCATTATTTTGTACAATACATCATCACACCTAGACATTAATGCCTTAACATTTACTCATTTGATTAGAAGTTTCCAATTTGGATTTCTTTCGTTTTTTTATACACGAGTGAGTCAAGAGAAAACTAGATTTAGATACATTTAGGGATAGAACTCCACACTTAATGACGAGATTATCAGAAATCTTGCCAAACAAGATTGTATTGATCTTTTTAATGCTATCCCTGCCATTTTTAACCTGGGGTGTTTTTAGTCTACGTTTTTAACTTCTATCTGTAAATTTTATATATCTGTATGTAGATCTTTTTTGTTTTCTTAATTTCAAATTGTAATTTATTTGATATTGACCAGTCGATTGCAACATTCTTAATACAATCATGTTTATCCAGAATTTTTCAATTCACTGTGTCCAATCTTTTACAAAAATCCAGAAAAATACAACATGAAGCAGTGCCCTTTTTGAACATGTTCCTCATTTTTTGGAGATCTGAAATTACCATTGAGGTTGATTTATTCTTTTGAAAGCCAATCTGATGTTCAAAATGTGATGCTTTTTTCATCAACTCGATTCCATCTTTGTTTGGTTCCCATTCAGAATAGGGCAAATTTCTAGCAATATAACTTAACCAATGATTGACTTTTTTATAATTAAAACAGTTTTATCCTACAAATGCAACTAGGGATAAAATCATAGTCTCCTGATCCTGATCATTTTGTAGTCCATGATTTTCAAAGAAGACAAAGTCTTGGATTGGTTTTTGCAAGTTGACTGTGTTTCAAATATCTGAGCAGAGCCAGAATTCTTGGACAATAACATGGTTTGGAGGCTCCAGCTGATAGTGTGACATTATGCACAAATGGCGTATTTATTCAAATACAGGCCATGGCTTGTAAACATTGCTGTCATGATTTGCTGCAGTTTATAATCAAGGGTGGCTTACAAACAAGGATGGATAATATTGTTCAACTCAGTTCCTGCCAAGCTTTCCTGCCTCCTTAAAATTGAAGGGTGATAAATGCAGGAAAAATGCTTTGAGGTGTTATTGATTAAACCATGCTGGATGATATTGTTGTTGGTAGAACTGCTATGTCTTTTTTTGGTTTAAACAAGTTATCAGGTTTTAATCAGTTTTTGGTCTGTCATCGTAAACCAAGCATCTCTGCATAGTTTTGTTGGTGTAGTTTTCGACAAAATCTTGGGAGTACACAAGATATTACCCTGGAGTGCAAGAGTGCATTTGTGATAAGTGTGCATGTTTGCATGTGAACCAAATTTGCCAGTGATTCTTGAATGTGTGCATATTTTCCGGGCACTTATCCTATTTACATCAATTTTACATCTCAGGAAAATTCAATGATTTAGAGTTTTCAAATTCTGTTATTCAGTGGCTGTTATTCAAATTCCTAAAGGATTGGTAAGTAAAAGAATCATTTTCAAAATAATGTTTACAAAGGCCAAAGGCATGATCATCCAAAAGGATTATCTCATGCAGGGATGCCAAGAAGGGGACAGGGGGCAAATTGTCTAAGGGCCTTGAGGTCTAGGGAGCATTTTAAAGAAATTCTATTTTAAGAATGGAATCAATAAAACGTAACAGATATATGCCTTAAGGAAACATTTTAAACAATTGCAAGAAAATGACTGCGAAAAATATTCATAAGTGTATTTAAGCTAATCTAAAGAACCTGATCAAAAATTTTCTGCTCGCTTCGCTCGCATGGGGCTGTATTTTTTGTTTTCACCCAGGGCCACTCAAATAATCTCTTGCCAACAATCTCAAGGTCATTTAATTTAGATCTATAGAATGACACTCTTAAATTCAATCTCAGTTGCAAACAAATTTAGAAAGTCATTTTGTCATTTTGAAAAAGCTTTTTTATTTGAGCACCACCTAAAACCACACCGATCTTTCGGGTGTTCGAGAGTACACTCGTAATTATACAAAAATTGATCGGGAGTGCAATTGACATGGAATCCATACTGGATCTTGACAAGTTTCAATAATTTCATTTTTATTGTCAAGATTAAAGAACGATGGAATGTAAAACAAGACAAGTGATAGGCAACTTAATGCGCCCTTAACTTTCCCACTTTTTAGAAAGAACAATGTCTTAAAGTATATGACTTCACTGAAGCTTCAAATGCAAATTCTGAACGGTGCCAATCGAACTATACAAAAATCATGTTCAACATAAGCCGCCATAAAATATCTAGTGTATTTTCCGACATTTCTCCTTGATAAGGAGAGAAATGCCATTTTAAATTATCAAATATCTCTAACCTTTTGTAGGGTCAACATGAAGTAAGTCCTGTGATGAAGCCATTTCCGAATAGAGTGAGCCCTTCGTTAGCCAGCCATTTTTGTTGTCTGCTCTGTCACATGGTTTTGTCCTCCTTTTCACATAGAGGCCTCGCTAAGTTTCCTTGAAGCTTCTGTGCTGCGAAGGGGCTCGTGACCTCAGCTGTCAAAACAAATGGCGGAGAGCGGCCTAACACTGCCGCTAACGCCTTTGAATTATTGTGATTTTGTTGTCAAAGACGAAGACAGAAAGTTGTTGACATGGGAAAACTTTAATTGCTGGATCAAATGCTTTTGCATTGTTACATTTGACTTAGAGCTCGGTCAAGTCATAGAGGTAAACGGAGCCTTTTTTCTATCGGAATTTAGCTGTGAGAGTTGCATCTTTATTATAATGCATGATTTTATATACCCTAGTAACACTCTGGTCGAGCATATATTAAGTTAAACATCAATAAAGCCAAACATAAAGTCTTAGACCTCTTGAAACTAGATAAAAAATAAGACTTCATGTAGGTAAAAATATAAGTAAGACTTCGAAATAAGATTTGTGTTCGAAATGCATGATGATAATCTACAGCCTAGTAACACTCTGATCGAGCATACACTGAATAAAGCACTGTTTACTTAACCTAGCAGGCTCGATTAGACCTTGTTGTGTTGCTTATTGATGATATCAGGTCGAGTTAGAATAGACCTAGCTTTGAAACTCCTTGCCTCTAGAGGCTCTATACTTCAACAAAACTGAAAGCCATTTACCTATCAAATGCATTGAAATAGCTTTTGAATGATACTTTAATAATTGTTCTAAGATTTCAATCTAACTCAGTATTGAACTGATTAGTGAATAGTTATTTTCTCTTTTTTTCTTTCTTTATTTTTAATTTCCATCAATTTTATCTAACTGTTGCATTTTGAACCAAGAATTTTGGGCTTAAACTCTATCAAAAATATATAGACACTTAACTTTTCTTAAGAAAAAGCTAATATACAATTGCGATCACGTCAGCGCTTGTTCAAACCAAACTACGCGAGTATTCAATCGCTCTCGCAAAACGCTAAATTGTGAGGAATAAATGTCTCATCAATTAACACAATTCTAGTCATCTTTTCTGAACAAAGCATCAAAACATAGGAAATATAAATAAGTTGACTTAACCACACCTCAACGAAAAAATTCATTTGAAAATCAATTTCACTGCAAATGTTTATGAATACCTTAGGTACTTAGTATTTGAACTACATTAGCACTTGAAACAATTTCTGGGCAGTTAAAGCAATTTTAAAAGGTATGGGACAACATTTTGCGATCGTCCGTCAATAACATCTATAGTGACCTTCGTGATATACATAAAGTTCATAAACAAAGCATACTTATATAGTCTTTCTTGGAATGCATTACAAATCATCGCAACCATTCATTTTCATTTGATATTACCTTAAACAAAGGTGCCTTAAAACAGGAACAACTTTTTCACTATCAGAGCGATCGCTTGCGCATAAGAAATCACACAAGTGATGGGCCACTCGCGCTGGCTATTTCTTAAGAAAAGACCTGCCCGAGGTTATAGGATAGGTTTTATGTTTCTGAATTTGAACATTTAAATGCTTTTAATGTAATCATTTCTTCTAGAAAACCTTTCCAAATCATGTTGAACTTGATGAAAAGGAGGTATGTTACAATCATTTAAGTTGTCATTACCAAGTAGTATTGTAAAGAATCATACCGTTAAAAATAGAGTTTCTTGATGGGCCTGAAGGCTATTCAGGAACCTGATTTTCATTTTATCTAAAGTTCATCCTTAGTTACTAGGTAGAATAAGGCCAAGATTGTATATAAGATTGTTTATCATCCCAGCTGTCTTTTTAAAAGATGGCCAGTATATTGTTAGAATATCAAAGTGATTTTATTCTATTTCTTTGATGATACCCTTAATCATACCTCAAAGTAACCTTGTCTAGTAATGTATAGCTTGAGGTTCCTTATAATGTACATATATCATTTTTCTTAATTTCTTTGTGTAATTTATGCAGGACTGGTGGCAACCTTGTGCAAAGTAAAATATAAGGCACAAAGTGAAACCTGGTTTTTGTTTATGCATCAAATTTTTCTTTTTATTTAGAGGGCAAATGTTTGTTACCTTGCATTTCCTGATTCAAATACTGGTGAGCAGCTACATTCTAATTATTTTTTATTGTTACCCATCTTTACTCGCTTATATGCATACTCATTTTTTGTAAACCAATGCTAATAACTATATTATTTATAACATATATACAATTTTGAAGTACAAAATAAGATACTTTAGCATTACACTATACTATAAACAACAATTTCATTGTAAACTTTGGTAGCAGCACAATAAAATTTGGTAATTTGTTTATGATATAAAGTTTACCATATAACTGACAACATTTTATAATTGATCATTAATTCCTTTTTGTAGGTTGCATGGGAGACACACAGTTTCATTTTAGAATCCGATTATCTCCATCTTCTGCAGTAGAAAAGGTGCCAAGAAATACAGAGAGAGAACTGCCAGTTTATCTTAGGGTTTGTTAATATTCATTAGTCTTTTTTTCATTTTCATTTTGTATTACATGTTTGTGAGTTGCTTCCTTGAACTAAAAAGTTTGTAGGTTATGTAACTCATTCCTTTCCACCAAGGATACCAGTGAGGGGGATGCAGGAGGCGATCGCCCACCTTGCACTTTGGTAGAAGGGGCAAGGGGACCAAAGTTTCCTTTTCAAAAAAGTGCCCTTGACACCAGTCCTTTGGATTTTGTGACTGTAGTTCACCACATAATTTATCAAAATTTGTAAGAATGTTTTTTTTATGACATCAGTTAGAAGATGCCTATGGAAAATCCAAATAAAGTTATAGTTACTAAAGAATAAGTAGAATCTGAGAATTACTTTTCAAATTCCTTTCACTGAAGCCTGCTCCCCCTTGCCTCTTGGTCGCTCCAATGTTCCTGCATACCACATTATCTAGGAATCACAATCTCATACAAATGATTTGTAGCCTGTTTTGCTCAAAGTACCAAAATATAAAGGCAGGCAGGTAATATTGCTCCTGTCATACCAACATCATCTAAACATTGTTACAAAATGATAGGAATATTCTCCTATTGAGAATGAATGCAACTTTGAAACTTTGCAACTCTCAAAAATTTAATTGAAGCAAAACATCCTATCAGCCTCATAATGTTATTTGTTCCTGTATATTGATATTGGTGTTCCAGAACTGTCCCTGCCTGGAAAAATATTTCAACAAAAAGCAATTAATATTTTCAGATTGCTCTTCCTAGCAACAAGTCTTTGAAAATATTTCTTAGCAGTTCTACTTTTTGGAGGTCTGTTAAATATGTACTTGAAAAGCAGTCTGTTCAATATGCTTCCTACTCGGCCCAGCAGACCCAAGCCTGGGGTCCCACAAGGATATAAGGGCCCCCAGAAATATATAAGGGCCCCCAGAAACATATGGAAGTTTTATATGGTGTCATAGGGTTTCTCTTACAAGAGTTTCTTTATATTATGTGTGAAATGTTTATCAAGAAGATTGTCTCCCAAAAGAGGGAGAGGTATGATAAACAAAATAACTTACAGTTTTCAGAATGATTCATGGAATGATCAGTCCCAATTAATTCATGATAATAAGGGTTCATGAAAAAATCTGGCTAGGAAATTTTCAGAGGAAGATTTTACAGACAAGACAATACATCTCCATTGGTAACTATTGAAATGGATATCATTAAAAATTCCAAACAGTTAATACATCATAAATACTAATGTGACATGGCTGTGCAAAGCGGACAGTTTATCACACCCTCCCCCTACATGAATATTAATATAAACAAAACATAGTTTATGCAAGGCTTCAAGTACCAAAAACAACATCTTGTCTTGAGTGATCAATCAGGAACGTGGACATTATTCGAGACCTTTTTGATTGTTTTTTTTAAATAATGTGTTTAAAAGGTGAGTTGTTGTTCTTTTTCAAATATTGCTTGATTTCCAGGATGCAGGAAGTTCACTTATAGATCTGAACAATGCCTGGCTAGAAGAGGGCTATTTTTTCAAGCAAGTTTTTCAGTTTTCTGGTTGACCTGATATTGTCTCATATATTTATTTACTGTTTCCTGTGTATTTGACCTAATTTTGTCTCATAAATTTGTTTTTCAGAAAGACAGCAGCCATTATTATGGCTTTGTTTTCTTTCGCCAAGTCAAAGATCCAAGTCTGAAAAGGGGATACTTTCAAAAGGTAGGCTAAGCTGTTTCTTGTACATTTTTGCTTGAGTGTCTTCCAAATTTATATATCACTTTCAAATATTGTATTTTTATTAACTTATAATTTCTAACGCAAATTGCTCCAGTGCTCCCCAGAAAGAGCTGACTTACCATTTCGTTGGTAACAATGCATTTAGTTGTTGACATTATAAAGTTGATTAACGAATTAGCAAAGACCCACTGTACTTGATCTATAAGATCAACACGATGAAACATTTGAGACAATAAGTCCAATTTTTTTAAGAGAAATCATACTCCATTCCTTGTATGAGGAAAATGCTTTTAATTTACCGTATCAAATGCTCCTTAAGCATTTGTCTGTTATTCTATAAACTAATACAGTGAAAATGTTTTTTATTTATTTAACATAAGGAAGAACTGAAACTAAGCTGAGCTTTTATATAATTGTTGCTTTTTTTCTTTCCAGTCCGTTGTTCTTCTCAGCCAATTGCCATATGTGAATCTGTTCAGTCATTTGGTATGTTTATGTCCCTTGATTCGCGCGTAATTGCTTCATTTGACTTTGTACATGTTTCTGTTATGTTTATATTATTGTTTGAGAATGATAATCTTTCGTAGTACTAATAATTCTTAATGATACCAGAACATTTTGGTGCTACTGAAACATCAGCATGGCGTGAGAAACATGAGTGATCTTCTTTCCATTATACAGATTGTCTTCGTCCAGTCTTAATAAATGCTTTAAGTTAAATGGTCACCATAGATGAATGTATTCAAACCACCGTTCATGTTCCTTTCAAATTAGGAGCTCTCCAAAACAAGTAACGCCCCTTACTTTCCCCCAATTTCTTTTGTGAAGCTAGAGTCTGCTACAAGCTACCTCTAAACACTCCTACAACGGAGACTGTATCGGATTCAATCCTGGCCTAATCTTTCGCTATCCTGCATTTGTATGCTATGCTGATAACTTTAACTGTAATGTACCCATGAGGTGGCCACATTTTATCATAAAGTATTACAGTTTGCCAAAAATGTTCAAGATAGATGAACCACTTTTTGATTTCATGGTGTTGATGCCATTAAAGAGTCATCAGTCTGTCTGTGAAGGTTTGGTTAGTCTGACAAAGGCGCTCTTTATTCGTTTTTTCGAAGGCGCTTTTTGTTCGTTTCTTCAAGAAACCAAGCTTTGAAGTTTGGCCACTCAGTTCCTCCGTTAAAGAGAAGGCCATTCCTAATAATTGATAATTATTCACAGATCAAAATGATAGCGCCAGAGTATTTTGAGAATGGTGATGCAGCCATGGAAACTGTGTGCTATCAAATGGACAAATGGTCGTTGCCGTGTCCTGGTCAGACGCTGCAGTTGCCGCTTCTTGGCAGTGTATTGCAGGTGATTTATGATCCGCCGAACCTTTTTTTGCCATTAATACAGTAAAAACCCGCACACAAGAACCTTTATTTAGTTCATACAGTGGGAATTTTTATATGTTGAATCCAATAACTAATGATTTAGAACCCATTTTTGTCTGATACTCGCAACAGAATGCTTTTTTATTCTATCGTCTAATTGCTTTTGGAGACCACACTTTTTTGATTGGTAGGAGCGCAGTCCATTTCAATGGGCGGAAGTACGACCTTAGTACTATAGATAAGGCTTCGAAGTGGAAAAAATATGTTGTGGCCATTTTTTATTTGACTTAAATTTTAAGGAAATGTTTGCAATCGAAGGTATCTTTAGATATACAGGACAGGTTTGGGGACCAAACCTTTTACCATACTAAAACTACCAATTTCTGTAAAGGAACTGTAATATTCCACTAAAATAGGTCAAAATGACATTTTCTTGGTAACCGCTATCCAGGGGAATTTTTCTGATTTTGTCACGCCAAGGAACTGGTTTAGTTTTGGAGCGAATCACTGATGCCCTTTAGGCTCTATGCTTCCCCTTTTTAACAAACCAATTTTCCTTTCTTTTGGACTAAGAGAATTCCAACAAACATATTGCCAGGAAAAAGTTGCTTCCCTACATCTCTGGCTAGAAATCCAGCTCCTTCTTTTTGTACTAAAACTTCAAGAAAGCTTAAGGAGTTCTTCTGCTCCTTTTCAATAGTAAATTTGAGAGCTTTTTGGAAACATTCCTGCTCTCAGCTACAAATGACAAAAGTGTCATCGCAAACTGAAAATAAATCAATTGTTTTAAGAAAATCCTTTTTTGGCAAAACAGACGAAAATGTTTGCTAATGGCGGAACATAGGTGCTAACCATAGCAACTTCATCTTATTGTTGATGCATTTGTTCATTGAAATGACTTTCAACACCTCTAGTTGCACTGGTCATTAGTTCTTTAAAGATGTCCTCAGGGTTGATGGAATTAAGGTTGCTGCAACACAGAGTATCAGCAGAAACCCCTTATGGTTTCATCTATTGGCGCATTGGTAGACACAATACTGATGTAGGTTTTGGATAATGTGGGCAAAAGTGAAGGAGCCATTCATCTGCATAGGTGAATAACAGCTTGGAACAGAAATGTTTCTTTCTGGCCACTTGGATAGTTCATCATGAGAACAGCCAAAAACGGGTTTCATTAGCTCATTAAAAATAAGTTCAACCTGTGTGCATATAAATCTCTTTTCAAACGCATGTCAACTGATGTCATATTTAACCCCTTTCCTATTGGCCTTCCCCTTTTTTCCTTTAGATTCAATCTCAAGAAATTACACCTTTATAGCTTAGTATACTTCAATAGCATGAACCAAACGTACTCTTGTGTTCACAAGCCTATCCTTTGCTGGGTCGTTCACGTCGCTTTATGCCTTTTTGTTTCAGTTAAGAATACCCTCAAAGAAAGACAAGCCTGGAGCCGTTGCCTCACCTGAAAAGGAAATAGGCAAGCAAGTTGGTGTAAGTATATTTCCTCATCTTTGCTCCCTCGCAGCATTGATTACTGTCAAATACCTACAAGCCTTATTAGCGGATTCAATTATTTTCTTTACATGCTTTTTCTTTCTTTAGATTCCTCTGCAAATATTTCCAAACCTCAATGAAATCAATATATTCAAGTAAGTCTAAAGAATTTTTTATAATATATTTTAACTATTCAGGCACTTCACTGCATTTCTATGATGAAAAGCGCTAGTGGTATTTTCTTGCTGTCCACCACCATTTTCACCTGTAATAACTTTTGGGAGGACAGCAATGACTTCGATACTTTTGTAGGCATTTCGTCAATTATAATCATTCATCAATCAAGGTTTCAATAATCAATCATTCATTAAAGACTTTTTCTTATACGAATTTTAGCCGTATCTTATATAAGCAATGGCTTGAAATAGAGACCATCTTTTTTCTGCAGGAAAATCGTTACGATACTTGGGCAATAGCTAAACAATTTTGATATGTGTTTAAGTCTTAACTTATTTAAACTTCGACGAAATTTTTAGTTTATAAGAAAAAAAGTTATTCACGCGATTTTTCTCAGTAATGTTACTTGATGTTATAAAAACATGAATTAACAATAAACTTAACTTAAAAGCCTCGTTTCCCTCACAATTTCTCATTTGCACATTTGTCCCACAGAGCCTTTATCCCAGTTCTGCCTCATATTCACTTACTTTGGGAGCTTGTACTTCTTGGAGAGGTCAGCACAATACGGTTCTGCTATTTTGTTGTTTTCGTACATTGTTATTTTAGATCTTCTTCGTTCTTTTCCATTTCGTTAGCTTTTCATTTGTTTCTTGACAACAAATCATAGGATAGTTTTGAGTAAAAACCGGCTTATTTATGGCTCAGGGATCTATGTCAATGAAAAACTGCATGGTCGAATCATATCTTCAATGACCTGATAAACTAAATAAATGTAGGTAGTTAAGCCTAACGTCCTATTTGCCATTTTTAATTATCTAGAATATCTTGCCGAAAACATTAATGTTTATTTTGAGGAGAAGGCAAGACACTTACTACATATTGTCCCTACTGGGCTCTTAAGTCCAAGGTAACATACAAAGCTGAATTTGCTTTTATTTTTTGCCTTTATAGCCGGTCGTTGTAATGGCGCCAACCCCAAAAATGTGTTCTGAAACAATCCAGGCTTTAGTTGGGTAAGTTTTTCTTGTTCTAATGTATAGAGCCCGTGCTAAAATGAATTTAGCATACTGAGCCCAAAACTTGTTTCTTCAGTTTTATACTTATCTCTAATCAGTCGTAACTCTTCTTGTAATTGCTTTTGCAGTTTTAATCTAATGTCCCTCACAGGCACTTTGATAAAAAAATTCCTTTTAAAAATGGGATCATCTCTTTTGCTTCGGTATAAGCTGTTCACAAAAAACAGTTGCAGGTTGAATATAAGATTGATTTAAAAAATCGATGACAATTTAACTGTATTATGAATTTCCAAATTCTTATTTTTTGCTTGCATAAGTATGCCTATGTAAAGAAATGTAAATGCATATTTTATATAACTTGTTAAACAGTGAGCCAGTTTATTTATTTCGATAAATCCCCTTCATCGTGTTGACATTCAGCCTATAGAGTGGCGGAGTTATGACGTCACAAGAATCTATTTTTAGAATTTTCGAATTTTGATCCCATATCCGAAAAAATAACCAAGAAATACCACTTTGTATGTAAAATCAGTTGAATCTGATGCGAATTCAATGAGAGATTGCCACATAAGCACGGGTTCTTTCCCCACCAAATCACGGTAGTTTGGACCTGGGTCTTACATCTTTGAACCAGACCAAAACAACAGTCTCGGTCAGTTTTGAATAGATTCAACTGATTTTGCATATATAGAATTGTTACATAGTGTTTTTCAGGTTATGGAGTCAGAATTCCTAAATTCTAAAAATAGCTTTTGATGACGTCACACTCCGCCTCTCTATTGTCTTTTTTGTTTTCTTGTTTCTTCATTGTATGCTCTTTTTTATAGACTTATACTTCCACTGCGGTATTCTTGCGATTTTCGACCTTATTTCACGATACACGACAGCGATTTTAAGGAGTATACAACAAAGACACGGCTTCCGTAAGTGTTTACCCTCTGATTTTCTAATCACCGATGATTTGTTTTGTGTATCATCTTTTTGCTCTAACTGCAGCACCATGGCTTCTTGCCAAATGCTACTCTTCTAATATTACTAACCAATCAGTTGCCACTCTCTTATTATCATTCTTAGCTTGTTCCATTTCAATCATCCTGGTGAAAAACGTATCTTTTGGCTAACTTTACTTAAATTTCTTTTGGCTTTCATTTATTTTTAAGTTCTCGGAAAATTTGCAAAAACAGTTAGGATATTTCAAGACGACACCAATAGAAGAATGAAGACACATATTGACCGTTTAACCATTACACTAAAAATGAAATATAATTCACACTAGGAATCAATATTAGGTTGAATTCTACTACTTGCAAAGACCTTGCGTGTGAGAAAAATCTGCTAGCTGCCAATCATATATTATTTGTTTTCTTTATTGAGAACATTCTAATTCATTAATATAGTCCATTGTTTCTTAAAATATTTTCTATTTCAATTGCGCGACGATGTTTTATGCCATTTCCCTATTAGAGAACATTTGATTTGATGACAGTGTTAGCACCTTTCAAGTGTTGCACTATTTTTATTTGCACTTGGTGACGCCACAATTCCATATTTTATTTTAGGAATATTGCTCTTTTTTCATTTACATTCCAGGCCGTTTCTTGAGTTAAATCAACTTTTTTCCAGTACTGTATTTCGGACATAGTAATAATGATATGACTATTCCATTATCTGATTTTGATTTGTTTTCAAAGAGTCCTCATGTCTCCTTTCTTGTTCTATTAGGCCACCGGTTTTGCTTGGTGTAACAAATCCATTTTTTGCAAAGACGTTGCAACAATGGCCTCATATCATTAGAGTTGGGGAAATGCCCACTTTGAGTAAGCCGTCTTGAGCTTGATTCTTAATTCTTTTTTTTAATAGTTATTAAGAATTTATTTTTTGTATCATCACCTAAAATCAAATCTAAATAAAGCAACTTTATTATCAATACCATACGCCGTGGTAAAAGTCATGACGTCATTTGGTCCTGACTGAATATGGTACTCATGTTACATAAAATTTTACATTTTAAAAAGAACTAAATTACAAAAATGGAATTGAAAACTATCTTGCCTTAGTTGCCATGTAAGAAGAAGTGTAGATAAAAAGTATAGAAAAGATACGGTGGCCGAGAAGGACCAATCTCAAAATCTATTTCTAAAGCGCAAAAATATCTTTAAACCTCAAAGAATAATTTAAAGTCTCAATTGAAACTTATTTCGGGTTCTGATACTCGTTTCAGGATTTTAAAATTCCCTATATATTTTAGGGTTCTCAAGGATCCTGTACTTTCTTTGGGGGTTGCAAAATATTTTTTGGGATTTTAAAATTTTTATGTGGATTTAGAAATATCATTCGAGATTTTGAAATATTTCTTGTGATTTAGTTTTGATTTTATTTTGCGATTTAGAAATAGATTTTTGGATATCCCCATCTCGACCACTGTGAAAAAGTAGTATGGCAATAGTTAGGTGAAGAATTTCTTGAGCGATAAACTAACTCATTTCTATCAGGTCTATGTAATCTAAACGCCAATTGAAGTTCAGGGTTTTTTATATTTGGTTGGTATAACGTTTTCTTACCAAGTGCCCTCTACCGACATGCGCTTGATATAGCTTTTATAATCTCATGCATGTGTCCAAAACACTATGTAATTTTTATAGGACTATTTTATATGATGTAAGTTGCAAAATTTTTTCAACATTTTGTAAATTTTCAATAAACTTTTCCGTAGCGATAACGAGGTCGACAGGCCCAGGGCCTTCTGGACGTAAAGAGCAACAGCTCAAGCAAGGTTTGTAATTTGCTCTCGTTCGTAAGTTCTCAATTTCCAAATAATTTGAGTTTCCTTTTTGTCCTCATACATTCTATTTTTAACCCATTCTTCGACTTCAGTTTTATAAATCCTTATAATCAAAAATGATAGTCTCTTTTTGGGTAAGCTACTGCCTCGTTCAGATTAAGACCTCCACCGAAACGTGAATCAGTTGGGGAAATTTTCAGCGCTGAATTGATAGAAGAAGGATGCTCATCGATTATTGTTCTTTTTCTTGCGATTGTTACAGGCACTAGGACGGTGGTTTAAGCATTTTAGATGACTTTGATCTGAATTGGCAGCATATTCTAGTATGTTGTCGAGCTTATGAGCACTGTTTACGAGATAAAAGCAGTTAGATGTAGCGATTACTGTCCATATCTCGTTAAATCATTTTCTTCTAAATGAAATCAGCTTCGTTAAGTAGTAAGCGTCGAAAAATACGAAACCACCGAATGCTTTTACTGTACATATAAATCTTTGTGAAGCACAAATTATAATTGCTAAATTTGAAGTGATGTTTGCAATAGGGCCTTGTTTTTTGTTTTTGCGCCAAATGTGGAACTGAAATAGCCATCCTTTGCAGGTGTCTATACCAAGTACAAACCGATGCTTGAAAGAGACAAGCAAGTCCTCAAAAGGCTGGCTAAGGTATTCAAGACAATCTATTAAGTATTGTTAGCGTGTTTACATCATACACTGGTTTTGTCAAATACTGTTTTTAATGTAGAAATGTCGTCCATTGCATTATGTTTTTTATTCCTTTACGTTTTTCCTTGATATTAATTTCTCAATCTCTTGTCCATATTCCTTTTCAACTGAATTTACAGGTTTTACTGTTGTTGGGCTAGTATTGGACCATTTCGGCTTTAAAGTCATGGAACAATTAATATACATTCATTTTTTTCATTAGGCTAATCCCGCTTTTGAAATAAATAGAAACGTAAACGATCGATGCTAGCAATGAACCACATCTGTTTTAGTGTATTTCAATTTTTGCAATATTTAGTTGTTATACAATTCGTGTCTAGGGCTATTCCAGTGCAAGGCCTTTGGAAGCCCAAGTAAGAAAAGATTTAAATTTCTAATTATTGTTATTGAATCTTCTTGTCACTGGCTTTCTTGCCCTTACTGGCACAGCTTAAAGCTTGCCAGATATCTATGTATGAAAAGCAGTAGTTTCAAGTTTCTTTATGCGAAATGCTTTCATCTAACAGAACTTTTTGTAACTCAAACCATAGTCAATAGAAAGAGTTTTTTCTATTGACTATGTTATGTTCCTGTCGCAGCCACCATTTAGCGGTAATTAATTGCTTGGTAATAAAATGGTTTTATCGTCCAGTTTTCCAAACTACTTTTACATGTAAACAATTGATACACTTCAAAGACCCAGTTTATCTTAGAAGGCTTGGAGGTGTGTCGTAAATGCAGGGACTTGCTTCAATATATCCAAATTATTGTTTTTCTTCCATTCTGAATATACAATTTTTGTTTCTTTGAAACTAGCATACAAAATAGGAAGACTGCATTTTGAACAGTTGCCTTGTCTATCACTGAGTTAGTTTTGATATTTTAATTTTATCTTGATATTGACAGAGGAAGAACCTTTGGATTGACTTTCCATTAAGAGTTTCCTTGATACTAATATCCTTAACAACTGTTCTATGTTCTTTTTTAGAACGCACTCTTGAGGCGCCATTTTGTTGAGCTCACTCAGAGCTTTATGATTCCACTAGTGAGTTATTTGGATATCAGTTGCCATGTTAATGTCATGATATTTTATACTTATGCCGATTGGCATGTTTCGCGCTCAGGGGTTTAAGTATGGGCCAACCTGTCTAAATTTTGTCTTCAGCAATTGATTGCAGTAAAGAAACATTTGGTATTTGCAAAGCCAGATCTTTTTACAAGATTTGATTTGCATATTTTGTTGATGTGTAGCTGTTTTCAAGACAAGATATGCAGTTCACTTCAAGAGTTTTGAACGAAATTGCTTGACATTTTTACAATGAACATTCTATGAAACCTCAGCAACCAAGTTCTTATTTTCTCTTTATCATCAAGAATTGATCGAATTATGCATTTAAGAGTAAAAACCTATGCTCAAACTATTACGCCGATTTTTACCTTTATGACAAATGTTACATTTTTCAAATAGGAAAGATACATAAGCAGTCTGATGCCGTTGCAAAGGAGTATTTCGCCCTGGAGGGTGAGATAGTCTTGTCTTTCAATCATTTGCTCACTGTTGTATTGAAAAGTATTAGTTAATAGAACAGGATTATGCAGAAGTTAGATAATACCACAGTTCTAATTCCAATTGCGACCAACATGGTGCTGGTCCTCATTTTCGTAACAATTAAAACACTTCTTAATTTGAATGTTCTCTCCATCATTTAAAGTCGATCGTTTTTACCAAGATTCTATCAATCTTCTTCAACCCTGTTTTTTATAGTAAGTTTGAATTAATCAAATATATCTTGAAAATAGAAGTTGATTCGTTCAGAAAATAATGATGGAGCAAGCTTTTGAGTTTTGCACCCTAAACCTCGATGGATCTCAAGTATTCCATACTTAGAATTGTTGGCAGAAGGGTTTCCCAAATGTGGTTGATTTCAGCCAGGCATCTGTAATTCAACACTGTGGCGGGGGGGGGGGGGTATTTGTTTGCCAGGATCGTTTAATACGGTCTAAGCAACTCAATCACGTGATAAATAGATATGAGCTGCAATGTTTTTTCAAAGCAGTATTTCATTCACTGTTTTGTCAATGTGTACGTCCAACAGACCGTAAACTTCTGGAAAACATTTGTTGCATCAATATTTTCTGTTATGGAATGCAATGGCTGTTTTCTATTCAATTGATTTCATATCCAGGTGAATTTGTATTGTGTTTCATTACTTGCCCAAGTCATCAAAGTATTCCTTCATTTGAAAACATATTTTTTTGCAGTCTCCGCCGAAACTGAAACAGTTTGATACGGAATCTTTTCTCCGCACACTAGGCAATTTTGGACCACAGTTAACGTCAAAGTTAAAAGGAAACTGGAACGGTCTTTACAGGTGAGGCTTACAATCGAGGTTGCTCCTCGAGAGCTTCATGGAAAAAACGCAAGGAGAAAACTTCTTCTTAGTTTTAGGCATTTGTTAAGTGATTTTTTGACGAATGAAACACTTGGATGAAACATGAATTTGTATGGTATTCGACGTTTTCATAAGTTTCATTTCAAGCATATAAAAAATCGGCGTTAGGAAAATTGCTGTTAATTGTTAGTAAACAGGAGTCGTAAAAATTGCTCCATTAAACACCAGCTTCATTATTTCGGCATTTCACTTGTTTCCCTTTAAAGGCTGCCATTTTATTAAGGTTTTTCGTCGTTCTCTTGCTTGAAACTGGATTTTTTATTCCATCAGGAAATTTTTCCAGTCTCCGAATTTCGAAGGGTGGTTCAGAAATCGTAGAGAAGAAATCAATCAAAAATTGGAAATTCTTCACTTAGAAGCAATTTGCAATGCGGTAAGTACAACTCATTGTTTATCTTGCTTCTGTCAAATGATCATTTTTTTATATTTCGGTTACAGGTCTTTTGTCCTTGGATGGAAGGTGCTTGATTTTCTCGTTATTTTTTAGGACATAGGAATGTGGGTTCATGATAAATTTGAAGTGGAGATTGTAGATTTGTATATGCAAATAAAAGAAAAACTGGTATGTTTTCAATGTTATATAATACTGCACTAGCAGTTATGGTTTACTGCTGGGATGTTTATTTATTTTTCTTTCAACAACAAGTTGTAGTTGATATTACATTATTGCTAGCTGGAAGAGTTTTGAATGTCTCATTGATAAAGTATATAGGAGTATGCCCTCTGACATTAGTTTGGAGATTTTTGTTGAACAATTTCGCTTAGTTTCCACTCAAGCCGTTTGAATTCATCCTTTCAGTTATCAGCAAGATCAAGTAAATTGCCAGTTGTCATGCGAAGAAAGCTCAACACACAGCTCAATCGAGTGTTAGGATTTTTACAACCTGACTTGCAACTTGTCTTGAGACAAAGTTAGAGGTTTCAGATATCATAGCCACACTCATTTACAAATGTTTTTGTAAAAAAATTATTTCTAGATATCCTATTAGTGATCTTTTTTAATATATGTACAAACGTAGTGTGTAATAAAGTTGTATTTAGAATGCAAACATTCAATTTGTTTCTATGTTGCATTAAGCTAGGTGTAATATTAGCCAAATTAAACAATTCCTGGTTTGTTGTTCAAGGCGTGTTTTTATTTCATTTTGAAGAGGCCCAATTTTATAGCTTTAAATTTCAAATAGATCCCTGTAAAATCTGTTCTCGTCTTTGCCTGTTTTTTTTGCAAATAAAACGAAAACAAATTGCAAAAAGTACGCCAATTGGAAACTGTAGCCTGCTTATTCACTCGAACATTAAGGAGGCGACAAGAATTTCGGTAGAGAGGCGAAATGAAAGGAGAAAAATTGCATGGTACCTAATTAGGTTGTTGTAAGTTGACCCTTGATTTTGATCTCATTTTGCTTTTAATCAACCATATTTTTAATTTTGCTCAAGAGATATTTCACAAAAGACGATTTTAACTAATTGGACCATTTGAACCATTCTTTTTTTAGTTTTTACAGCTCGTGTTATGTCGGCCTTCAATATATTTCTACGCTATTTAATTTTTATTGGTATTAGTGAGAAGGCTTAACGAATCTTAGGTTTGCATCAGGAACTACAGAAGTTTGTATTTTTTGTTTCTTTAAAAGTTTTCTTGTTGTATTCCCTGTTGTATTTCTTGATCTCTCTTTGCTATATTTTTTTTGTCGTTTTGCTGTTGTTTGTGTTCGTTTTAAAACTTTTCTGAGAAAATATATTTGAAACGACCGGTCACTTCAGAGTGCATCTAGAGAAGTGCATTTCAGAACCTATTAGAAAACATTTTATCGGTTGAAGTTAAACAATTAAACAATTGTTTAATCGCATGATCTTCAGATGGATTAAGGTATTTTGGTAAAAAAATTTATAAAAGTGAAATTAGTCTACGTTGAGCTAGGTTACAAGAAAATCAGAAAAGTTGCAGCTTTAACACGAAAACTAAACATTAATCGTTAAAAACAAAAATGAAAATTATGCTTTAGACTATATGCTAATGCCCTTTGTAAAATGATTATTTTGGACGATTAAGCACCTATTTCCTGTTTCCTGTTTATAGACAAATAGAAAGTAGAGCGGAAGAACTCATTGTGCCTTTCTAGGCGTCTATTTTAAATATTATCTCGTCTTACTTCCAACTGCATTTTCCATCAGTACCCGCTTGTCACTAAGGGTAAAAAAGGACAAATTGAAGACATCTAAGCAAGCCTTCAGGTGACTCTCAAAAAAAAGAAGATTGTATAAAAAAACTATTAAAACATGTAAAAACAAATGACACATTGTTACTTACATATTTATGGCACCTTTGCACATCGCAAAAAGTCACGTTCAAACTGATGGGTGGCTGGCACATTGGCTGGCTTTTTGCATGTTGGCACCTTGTCTGGCACGTACAAACCCATGGCACGTTGGCACGGAAAATGTGACGCGTAACAAAATGTCACGTTGGCACAAACAAACTTATGGCCTATTCGTTTTCACCTTAGGACTCTATTGGTAATATTATTAATGGGCTAGCGGCACAGGTTTGGCAGCCTTTGAAGTCATGTGCTCGCGTTTCTGATTGGCCTATTTCGATCCACATCTGGGTATCTATATTTCCTAGCTTAGGGTTTTCGAACTATATTCTGACGCTTAATGCTCTGAAAGTGTCATTTGAAAAGTCTATATGTTTCAAGGTGTTTGCTTTTTTCAAAGCCATTTTTAATTGTTGTTCCACCGAAAAATTGTTTGCAAACAAAAGGTATTTTTTCCAATTTTGTAAGCCTTACCAACTTATTAAGGATGTAGCCTATGTAGGCAGGCGGCTTATACAGAAGTTTCAACGGTGGTTTATGGCACGCCATTCCTGTCAAAACATCAGAAAATCGTATCAGTAATCAGGGAATCACAAACTGCATGACAGAAATTTTGCACCACATATTAGGATTTGTTTGCTATATCTCAGAACTTATCTTTTGAAAAGGCTATAAACGTTTTCCTCGAAGATTAGCAAAGATTATTTACTTCTATCATAAAAGTAGGGCGCAAAATGTGAATTGTAAGTGCTGCATAGACAGACGGTTTTATGTGCTGGCCTGGTTGAATTGTGTGCGTTTGCTTGTTGACAGAATTTTCGAAAGTTTTCTAACTATTTTTTAGTCACAGTGGCAATTCATGGAATATCTTTGCTTGTATTGTTTACAGATCGTTCTTATCAGTAACACATTGTTCAGCGTGGCGAATTGAAAACCGGTCACTTTGCGCCTTCTGGCTGTTCATCTAAATTACTTCTAACAACGATTTATGTGTTTATTCACTTGCAACAACTGTTTTTTAATTGATCAAATTAGAATTGACGTTCAATGGCATGGCTGGTATATATGACAGGTACTCGAGGCTTCTTCGTTATGGCGGATGCAGTGTTAACGGTAAACATGCCCAATGAGCACGCACTGAGCACAAAGTTGGCGAAGCAGATACCGTACGATTGCCAAATTTCGAGAATTACACAGGATTTTTATAAATTTCGAATTGTAATGAAAGTTCGTTCGTTAAGTCGCTTGATTTTGTTTCATACAAGCAGGATTTAAAAACTGAGGACCAGCATTTGAATCTTTACAAATCTTTACGAAGCTTCTGGTCATTGTTCGTGAGTTTGCTGTGGCATTGGAAAGTCATTTA
Organism: Rhopilema esculentum; assembly: GCF_057945365.1. Lineage (NCBI taxonomy): Eukaryota > Metazoa > Cnidaria > Scyphozoa > Rhizostomeae > Rhizostomatidae > Rhopilema > Rhopilema esculentum. Next base: position 456,138 of record NC_142817.1, on the reverse strand, counting down.
TCAAATGGATTTGCAATTCTACATCACATTTTCTCCGTTTGATTTTCGTTAGGGGAGTATTTCAAAGCCAATATCTCTACTTTATGCTGTAAGTATCTTGGAAGACTCTTTTTTACTAGATTTTAGCTACTCCTTTGTAAAACTTTCGAATGGAAAAAAACAAATTATATATACCGTGATTCAGCTTGAACCAAATAGTTATTTCGACTATTTGATTCTACGCTACCTTAAAAAGATAATTTTTCACTGGGAGCAGTGTAGCAGTAGGTGTCATTCACGAAAGGCACTTTGTCCCAGTGCATTTCGTTGGTCATTTAAATTTCCTATTGATTTGACAACACAATAAACCTATTGTTACATGTACAATCGGCAAAGTAAGGCTAATTCTCAATGATTTTTTCAATCATAAACGCGCTGGGAAGGCTATTGCTAACACTGAACAGTTGAATGACAGGACATAGTGCCTTTAAAATAGGGCCATGTGACCTTGTGTCTCTCCTGGTCAGAATGGAACAGTATGATGTAACAGTTTCTGTGCTTTTCTAAATTGATTTGATGATGATAGGATGAAAACTTAAAACATGTAGTGTATAACTGGCCATATTTATACAGAATTTTCAGCACTGCTTATATTCTTAATTTGAAGCCTTAACGGAGCATCAGCCCTTTTATTGGGAGCTAGCATGCTTGCAGATTTGAAGTGTTTAGCACCAAGCGAGGCTTTCCACCATGCGATGTTAGTTAGTCCCTGTCTGAATCTATTTCAACTTGCCAGTTAATGTTGGCACTTCATGGTTTCTAGTAAGCTAATATCTTCTCACTTGGAAAAGTAGAGCGGTGATTTGACAACGTTTTTTATATATTGAAGTGTAATAACTTTATTGAAGATGCATGCCCAAAACACTTTAAGACGCGTTCAATGTCCTTTAGTATATAACCTTCGGAGGTCGTGTACGTCCTTCGTAGGCAGAATATATACATCAGCTTCTTGATAATTTGTTTCTAGCAGCACCCCTCATTTTTACGACGTCAAGTATGATGTTTGTAAACGTGTTATGCAGCAATTCAGGCCCGTCGGAACCAGGGATGGGGCTGAGGGCTGGAGCTTCTTATCCAACTTTAGTATATTTTTCCTTAATTAACAGTGTACTTAATGAGAAGGAATAAAATGGGCATCTCCCCAATATTAATTTCGTTACGACGGCACTGTAATTTGAGACTTCTTAAACCAAGGGGCATCAAGGGTAGGTTTTTTTATCTTTGTATCTTTGATAGAGACAATCTTGTAATCCTCAAATTGATACTTCGGAAAAAAGATTCTTTGAGACTCTACCGTGTCTTTCGTCCATTCAAAAAAATGATTTGCCTGACGAGTTGTTTATCTTTCAGACACCAACTGGTTCAAAAAGTGAGCAAACAAAGTTGCAATGAGAATTTCCATCTTCTTGACATGGTTTCTCGTACAAACTATGGACTTGCTATTCTTGGTACACATGTCCAAACAGACACAAAGACAGAACAAATTTTATGCTTGGTTACATGGAGGGCATGGCAGTCAAGGACTGAATAAAGACTTTCTGCTAAATGACATGAAAGGCAAACGCCAGGTAGTTGTAATATCGACAAGAAGACCTTCATCTAGGCCTTCTACTGCCATAAGAACAATCTCGGTAGCCAGCCAAAAGCCTACAGTGTTGGCTATTAGAACGACCCTGGCATCCAGTCAGAAGCCGACGATGCTAGCCGCAAGTGTAAAAGTACCAACAACAGCACGAGTACCCACCTCAAAACCAACTTCTAAGCATTCTTCAGTTTCGCAAGATGCATACACCCCTGCACCAACTAAAGCACCGCATGTCAACGTTCCGGAACCGTTTGATGTTATCCCGGTTCAAACCGTACCGGCACAGAAATACCTTGCGACAGTGCCAACAAAAGGAACTCAAAATGATGAAAATAGCGTCTCCAACAGAACACATGCCCTGTTACCAAATTTGCCCGCATTCAACGTGTCTCTACCCACTCAAGATGTGTTACCCGTCGAACCGGTTAAGAACAATTCCAATCAGGGTATACTTGCAGATGAGATGTCTCCGGTTCAACCGATCCCTGTTATGACGCGTCCAACGGTAACAGTTCTACAACATGTTATTGGAAGCCATCCCACCCAGGCAACTTTACAGTCAGTCTTAGTACCAAAGCGAAAAGAAGTAGCCCCACCCACACCTCAAACTCCTCTCAAGGTAATACCTCCCCATACAGTACCTACACCAATGCCACAGCTGAAACAGTTACCACCAATACCGCCAATTGAGCCGGTGATCATCCACCATGTGCCAAATGAATGTGATTGTGACCCATGTTCTAATTCTTGTGGTTGTAGTACCAACTGCAACGGAAGATGAGTCTTTGCTTTTTACAATACTAAAGATATGCCAAATATTATGCTTGACGCAGGAGAAACATTTCTCAGCGGTTGTCCTGAATTGTGGTTTTCAGTCACACTGCAGTTAAAGTTGTTTCTTGAGTGTACAATAAAACCGTTGTTTGAAAATGGAATTATTGCTACAATTTATCGAACTATAAGGAATGATCCGACCTAGCGGAAGTCAAACTCAAATTTTTATATTAAAAAATATATAGTTATTGATAGTGGCTAATACTAAAATGAATTATTCAAATTGTAACAAATTTTTATATAGTGTTGACAAGCTTGTTGCCTCTTAGATTGTGTTTTTGAAGTTAAGCCTGGTTCTTATACGATCGTAAGAGTCTTCCACTTAAATGGGAACACTTTCTTGCGATCGTTAAGTCTGCGCCGACTGTGAATAGCAAGGGTCGGGAGGGTTGATCTGAGTCCTCTTACGATTCATCCGATAAATGAAAACTTTAATGGAACACGGGTCACCGATGTCGACGATCCACTGTTGTTTAAAAATCAGTCACTTGGATGTAGTTAACCAAGCCGAGGAAAGTCATTTTCCGCGTTTATGCTTGCTGTTGGTTGGTTGTCAGAATTTTCTATCGATTTCCGACAGTTGTAAACTTGTCCCCGATCAATGACCCAATGGGAACACTTTTTCTTTGATCTTCATAAAAGATGGAAGAAGTGATCGGTCATCGGTGACACGTTCCCGGGCTTTACGTGGTTGGAACTGAACATAGAAGATCATACTTAGCAAGTAACAGAACTGTAAAACATATTGAAAAATATTACCCATCAAATTTTAAGTAAATCAATTCAAGTATATGTATATTGAATACTTATGAATAAGCCAAATCTTTTGAAATTCAGTTGCGCATGATTAACTAGTGAGAAGGTCAACTGGGTAATGCCCGACTTAAGACTGGTTAAAGACTGGAAAATCTGAAGGGAAATGAAAATCAGTGTGACTTAGTGAAACTCTGAATGATCTTAGACACCACTTGACAATATTCAACCATACCATACAGATTCAACCATACACCACCTGTTGAAGTAAGAATCTTTTGTATTTAATCTACATTTTCTACCTTTTTAATTTCGTTTGAAGTATACATAACAATAAATAGACTGTATTCTGCTTCTGCAAGACTCATTTTCAATAACAAAGCATCATTATCCAATAATCTGACAGTGTAAAGCAATAACTGTGTATTGTTGTTATACTGGTGTTTGGATGGCACAGCTCAAAACACAAACTCAATGCAAGGCATTGGTACGAGAAATTAAGTGAATAACTATTTAAGCAGTCTACTTGTAATGAAAACATTTTCCATATCTTCTGATTTAGATTCAAGAGAATGAAATTATATTCAAAAGCCAAAACGAAACATTGCAAACATCATACTTAAAAATAACAATGTTAAGACAAGATCTTTAAAAATAAGCTAAAACCTAAGATACGTATCTATCGAGCCAATTTTTTCTTGGCAATGCAATAGCTTGACTTGCTTCTGCTCCCCATACTGAATATATCTGCTTTTTTAGATTGAAGTTTTGAACAAGCCCCCTGTTGGAATTTGAAAAAAGACAAACAGTTGGTTACAATTTCTTTGAAATTTTTTGCATTAAAGCATCTGTTTGCAGCTTCATATAACTTAATAATAAATCAAATTATAAATTAAGGTGTTTTGGGCCAGTTCACTATCCATCCAATTTTGGGTCCCAAATCTTGTTTATTTATGATTTACCATGTCAAGTTAGCCTTCCCCAAAACCGTTCAGTTTTGAATAATCACATTTCTATGGCCAAAACAGAGACTTTATTAGGCATATAGTGATAAAATTTGAGTATATATGAGCATATACTAGAAAGAATAACGAGAAATCTGATACTAACCAAAATAAATGGATTTTAGGCAAAATAGTGTTAAACATAATCATGGACATTAACAACAATGACACTAATCATACTTTTGGAGTATCCTAAATTTTTTTTAAATGGATGGATTGGACTGTCCTTGCATTTAAAATTTTTTGGCATATGTTCACACATGAACAGTTGAATATTTATATCAGAAGTTTTTGGCTAGTTGTTTCAAGTGACAATCTTGCAAGGCATCAGTTATGAAACAGGAAGGGATCTATGTAAAATTTAAAAAAAAATCCAAAAAATTAACAGAAAAGCAAAAGTATCTTGAAGACATGATAGACCTACCAGTTAATAAAAAGGTGAAATTTAATAAAAAGGTGAAATAAAAAGGTGAAATCACCAGTTATGTCTATATAACCACTGAAAGCACCAATCTTACTTCCAACCCTATGAAAGGACTGTTTTTCCTTAGCTGTTTGACAATTCTTATACCTAAATTCAACACATAAAATAACCATCCTAAAAGCGAAATGCAACAGAATGCCATACGCTGTGACTCAGCTCTTGATGTGCAATGCTGAAGTTGGTGTGCTTTACTGCCTCCTTATGAAGTTATCCTAAAATATTCTATTCACCTCATTCAAATAAGTATATTCAAATGATTATGGTCTTTAAGTTAATATGCAGATCAATTTTTAACCCAAATTCATTGTAACAAACAAGGATTATGATACTGTGAGGCCACTTCTGCTTCTACCAAGTTAAGACTAAACATAATTAACTATCTACTTACAGGTGTTTTCATTCTATAAGTAAATGCAAATTTTTCTTTAGCTTCTAATGTAGAGTTTTTAAAACTGAAAAGCATGCTAGAATTTGGTTTTTCGTTTTCTTCCTGTGTATTTAGAATCCCTTTTAACCTCTTTTCCTTGATTTTTTCTTCTTACTTTTTTCTCTTGAATCCAGTCTCTACTTTTTTTGATGGATTTCCTTGTATCTTTCATAAACCTATTTCTTTTACCAGTATATGCGACCGCATCTAAACCCTGTGCTGCTTCAGTCCCAAGTCCAGCTGGAAGTTTACCAATAACTGTTCCTGAAAAGAGACAAAGAAACATCTTTTTTGCTTTGGTGCTGTTGGGGTAATCCACAACAACTCCTCCTGTAAAACCAGCTCTCATAGCCTGACTTGTGATTAACTCAACTTGTGATGGGTTTTCTGGATAGAATTGAAAGATTGCCTTGCTTCCTCGAGTTAAACAACAATAAAGGGAAGTAAAGAACTTGTAGAGACGTTTAACTGGGTTATGTGTCTTTTTATCTGCGTTGCAAAGCCACTGAAGGGCCGATATACTAATGCAGCCATCAAATGTTCCCGGACGGAACATGAGTCCTTGGCCAGCATCTCCCAAGAATAAGTCACCCTCAACCTCTCGCTCATGAGCTATATCTAGCATGGCCTTACTGATATCAACCCCGAGCCAAAAATGTCCATATTCTGATAGCAATTCCCCACTTAATCCAGATCCACAACCAACATCCAGCAAAAAGCAAGGCTCGTCTTCTGGAAGAGCAAGAAGTTCAACCGCCCTTGCTGACATTTGTCGCTGGATTTCCATCATGCGACTATTAGTCGTGTACTTGGCTGCTTCTTCATCGTCATAGAATACTTCTGGTGGGGCTAAATGTTCGGGTCTTTTCCCCGCCATTTTTTTCGCTCAGAAAGTTCGCAATCCTTTTCTAATTGTACAAATTTTATCCTTTTTCCCTCGTGTTTTGGCCTACATCATAGTCTCGTTCTGAAGTAGAGGTATTGTGCATTTTGACAAAAATCAAATCGAACATCCACTCTTCAAATTATTTAGCGAGCCAGTTTTGCAGATACAGAAATATATTAAACGGTGTTTAGCTTTCATGATGGGAACCAATAATGAGGGGGCAAAAGAGTAAAGAGATATACTCCCCAATTTTCCTCCCTCGTTTTGAACTAATTCTTAACTCCTCGACCTCCTTTTCATGCTCACATGTGAGCAGTTGTTTGGACCTTTGTAATGATGGATAAGTTGTCGAAGTATGAACCAGTTGATTTTAAATTTGAAGATGTTGAAGCAGAGCTAGACTACCAGAATGCCTCTAGCAAGAAAAAGAAGCTTGTTCTTATACAAGCTCCGGCAAATGTAAGTCTCACCCATTAGAAATTCAAAAAAATAAAAAAAATCTCCTTTTTTGCATTTGGTCATTGGTAACGGAAAATTATTTTCTAGAAAATGATAATAAACTTAAAAAGGAACGTTTGCTTATAAGATACTGACTATTTTGCCCATCATAAGAACAAGAATGTTACGCTTAGTTCATGATTAATATAAATATAATGAAATAACATAATAAAAAAATATAATAAAAAACATGCTGAAGTAAAAAGTTATCTGATTGACATTGGATAATTGTGATTATTATTTTCCTTTCTACACTCTCAATGATGCTGCAACCATAAAGACTAAGCGGAAAATCAAAGTATTACAGCCAGCCAATTTTTAATTGCCATGATTTTCGCAAAACCAAACTTTTCTAAAAATGACAAGGCCATTTAATACCCAATTGCATGAAGAATTTTGTCAACCTATGAATATGTTTAGAGTCTTTTATAGAAAAAATTCCAGCTGTATGGGTGGAACAGGTTGATGCCAATATTTTGTTTTGCACCCATCATCAAACCCCCCACAAATAATCGATTATGGAAGTGGAAAAAATAAAACTCTTTGCCCTCAGCGCCAACACTGCCCCTCCTGCCTTAATATTGTACAGGCGCCCCTGAGTAGTTCTCATGTTTTGCACAAGCTTTACTTGAAACTGAAAGAGTCTGTTCTATTTAAAGCATATATAAATTGAAAAAGTAAAACAGCATACCCCTTGATTTTAAGGCTATTTAAAGTAATGGGCAGATACTAAAGGGGCTTAAGCCATCTGTCGATTGCCTTTAAAGTACATTCTATTTGTTACTGATTTATCTCGCCTCTGCAAATGAGGGGAGCGATTAATAGCTCACCTACAAAAATACAAACGGCCAGGCCTGCAATAGGACACACCCTTGTCTCACCCAGATCTCAAAATGCCACACCCTTTCCAAGGTGTGCAGGGAAATTTTACAAAAGATGTGCATTTGCCATTCTCTGCAGTTTGTCTTGTTACTGTGTTGATCTGCTTGTTATTTGGTTGTTTCCCTTGTAATTACAATCTTGGTGAAAAATGCTGAGACACTTGCAAAAAAAGAAACTACTTACAAAGCATCTACCCCCCTTTCCCAATGTTGTAATCTCCACTTGTTCTGTAACCATCTTAACCAACATTGACCATGGGGGAAAAGGGTTTCAGTCACCATTGCGTTTAGTATAAAGATATAGCACATGAATGTCTCAGCTATTTTTTGCTTGTTCTGCTTGTTACTGGATTTTTCTGCTTGTTACTGGGTTTATTTCATTTATTTTATGTTGCAAAAGCTAAATATGAAGTATTTTTGAAGATTTAATTATTTGTTGAGAATCAGGAACATTTTTCGTTCTTTTATAGTTTAACATCAACTCATTGACGGGTCTACAGATTCCATTAAATGGAGAGCAGATCTTGCCATCGCAGAAAGACAGTGTAATTATCGTTATATTTTTATCACTAGTTAATGATGTTTTAATCACATTGAGTTTCAAGTATGCTGCCTTTCTTGGAGCATTATTCTTCATTATTTTTCTTGAAGTGTGTAGTGACTGATAATTGAGTATAATTCACAGTCTATTGCAAATTTAATTAATATTTAGATATTGGCAACCAAGGTTTTTTGGGGGGAATTTTGAATGCAGTCATTTCCAGCAAGAGATGAAAAGTGATAAACATTTAGTAACTAGCACCTGTAAGCAGTTTATCTAAACTGCTTTGTGAAAGCATTTTGAATGCAAAAATCAAATCTGCTCTTCATATTATAGGATAAAAGATATGAAGTAAAGTCCAGCTGGAGTTGCAAGAGAAATGTAAGTGTCCCTAATCTCTGTTAATAGCAAAAAAGTATCTTCAATAACTGTGTATTCATTTCCATTGTTTTTGTAACCTATTGTCAATTTCAGTAATACTTCCAGATATATACCTGTTTGAAGCAAAGTTGAATTAGAAACAATCATTGGCAATGGTCCAAATCTTATCTTTCATTGCAGATGGAATCAATAAATATTCTTATTCCCTCATTTGAAGAAAGAAAACTTTATGTCGGTGAGTATGTGTCAATGGTTTTCATTCTTTGCTACAAATTCACAGTTAGTTTTTCTTAATATAGGTTATATCACTACGGATTTCATGCTGAAATGGCAGTTTATCTTTTTAACAGTATTCTCGGTATTTTTGCCATTATTTTTTGGCCTGATCATTATAGAATAAGTGTAAATACCCTTACAGGAAGGCCACTTTATGGCAGCATGGTTGTCACTCAGTCTATCAGAATACCACCGGTAGTTACCCCTGATAGAGAGGAAGTGACACTGCCAACAGTCTCGGAAAAGCTCATTCATAAATGGACTCCATTTGGAGCAGGTAATTAATCTTTATTGCTTGCTACTTTCACTCTTGAAACACAATTTTTCCATTTGCATACTGAAGCGGTGCTGTTTCTAAATTTGTAGCATATTTGTATATTTGTCAGCCTGAAGTTGCCTTTGAAACATCCCAAAATCTGCTTGAAGTTATAGAATGTTATAGCATACTGTCACAACACCATTAAATATGCATAATTATAATTAAATGGTGTAGGACACTTTTGGCAGCATTTTATGTAAAATGCAGCAAAATCTTGATCGGCATAGGGATGAATTGTGAAGATTTTCAACCTTGTTACATTCTTTAAGGTGAAGATGCAGTTTTTTAATTGCTTAGAGCGATTCTGTTTAACATAGTTTGTTATTGTAATATTGTTTTTTTCAAAATTTTGTTCGTATAATTGACAAACAATTAAAAAAATGTTTTCATAAGATGCATGAAAATGATTCTGTTTTCCATAATTTTACAGATAGCCCCAAAAAGTTATATAGAAAGGAAATAACTAAAAGGAAGAAAGAGGTGAAAAAAAGATGTCTTGAAGAATTGTCATCAAGTACTTCGAATTCACAGAAAGAAGTAATAAGTGAAATCGATAGGACACATGCTAAAGATAGAAAGAAAAAGAAAAACAAAAGAAAAGATAATGTCAGTTCCTGAATAGACATTCAAAAAGTAGCAAAATAGAAGCAGAAGATGTGTGTAAAGAAGTTCGAAGTTATCTGCCTTTGTATAAATTTATATTTCTTACCATGTTAACAACTATGTCTTTTTTATATTCTCTGATGCGGGAAAGCCGAAACCAGCCAGTGCTTTTCTGATCAGTTAGTTTCTTACTTGGAGCTGCAAGGTAAAAATGGTAAATAAAAGAAGAACTTAAAAAAAATTACAATTAATATTTCCAGTACCTAAACAAATTTACTTTAACTTTAATAATCTATATTCTCTGCAAATCTGTTTCTTACGCAAAATGTCCCTTTAGAAAAATTGATCTTCTTTAACTTTTTCATATCTTCTTTTAGTTTTGTCCTAAAAATCTGTTTACTTTTTGTTTTTTTAATACTACCCGATATTTCATTCCAAATTAGGACCCCCCTGTAGTTAAAAGTGCATCTTTGTAATTCAGAGTTCAATCTTGTTACCTCTAATTTCTCTTCTCTTCTCTTTGATTTTATGAAAACGTTTCCCATTTTCTGTTCATATTTCTCTTCCACTATTTTGTACATTTCAATTGCTACTTTTCTCTTGTATATGTGATTTATGTGGTCCCAGCCTGCTTTCTCTAGAACTTCATTTCTCTCAACCGTTTATTCTCAAGCTTTTTTTTGTTTATTCGTTTGCACATATCTACCGTGCCATTGCTGTTCCTTTGCTTCTAGTACAGTTTGTCCAATGCAAAATGAAAACTTTTCTCGATCCTCTTCCGCTGATCTTCAATTAAATGTTTACATGTGACAAATTTGTTCTCTGGCATTCTAGACTATTCTTTTATTTCCGATGGAATATTTCACATAGGATTAAGTTAAAATATCTTCGGTCCTACCTGCGCTATGCACCATGGCACTTGTAAAAGCCGATTTTTTGCCTGTGAACAAAATTAATTTACACTTAGATGACAAAAGTATTAGTACGATCGCCGCAAAGCAAAATGTTGTTAACCCTTCGTTCAAAGAACAACATAGAAAATCAATGGAGCGTAGCGAAAATTGTTGGCTGAAATTTTTGATTGTAATTTGATCCAATTGTGAAAATAAATGTAAAATAAATTTTGGTCTTAGAAGATTGCATTTCTTTGAATTTTTTTTTATGAAAACCAGTTGCTTTCAATTATATCAAGGCTTTGACTTTGGCGGGGTAATTGAAAGACCACGACGCCATTGTTAAAAGACCTTGGTAGTTTTTGTCACAGTTGCAACACAACTAGCTTTATTGTCTGGCTCAAAAGTGAATTGTCTTTGCCTGGAGGCTCTCCACAAATATTTTGACAATGTATTTAGCATTGATTGACTTCACACAGAATGCCAGCTTGCCGACGCCAAAGTAGAAGAACTTTGTTATGAAATGGAAAGATACAGCTCGAGCGTATTTGGAATAGCAAAAACTAGGTGACTAAATTCAGAAGAAGTCACATCAGAAAATGGTCATAGATTTTGGTACAGCGGAGAAGAAAGGCTTCATTTTAATGGCGTCGGTTTTCTAGTTAGCAAAAACAATGTCAAAAATGTGCTAGAATTTGAACCAACAAACAGCAGAATTATGAGAATCAGTACTTTTTCAGAGTTTGGCAAAACAGGTTCTTGTATTATGGGGTACTTGACAGTGGCGTAGCGTCCGGGTATTCAAGGTATTCAGTGAATACCCTGAGATTTCTCAGAAACAATATTAATACGACGTATAATTGTAATAAGTAAAAAATGTTTTGCGGCTATTGATTCTGTTTGAATTCGTTACCTCCGATATTCTACATTTTGTACAAGTACAAAATATCATCAAATTCATGGAAACAATAACGCTGCGAAGCATAGAGAAGCTGGGAGATCTTTGAAGCTAATTTTGAAGATTGAGCTACTTCATGTTGTATGGAGATCGGTCATGAATACGCAGTGAATACCCTAGCCCGTACTTTAACCAATCAAAATGCTCCTTTCCATGAATAATATTTGCCGTTAATCAGCTAAAACAATGGTTCTGTACGCTGAGAAATATGCAGCGTACAGCCTCAAAGTTGGTTCAAAATAGTCTCGTTATGAGATCGATATAAACAGTTAATGAACGTCGGAGCGGTTGGAGTGATGGAGCTGCATCGAAAACAGTAAACATGACTTAATTGAAAAACTATTGCAATGTCCGTATTACTGTTTCATAATCATTCTCTCATTTGACCACTAAACTTAATCTACCAACAGTAAAGTGGAAAGGAAAGGTAGGCTGCTACATAATACTACACTGACTCAGATCTGTTCCCTCTTGAAATGCCAATTTGTTATTGCTTGCAAATCAGGGATGTTTCTGTTTGTATTATGTGATAGAATTAAAGTAAATGCAGATAGGCCTAGATAATATCCTTATAGTTGCCTGGTGTATTCAGTTATCTTGTTGGCCTATTTTGTTTGCATTATTCGAGCGCATTTATTTGCATTATTGTGCAGTCTCATCTCATTACCTTCGATTCTTTCAAATATTTACTTGTATTGAAAATATCACGATTAGGCCATGAAGAAAAAGTCTGTACTGCATACCACAATATCATTTATAACTTATGTAATGCCCTATGTGAATAATTGTGAAACTTTCGAAAGCCCTTTTGTATTAAGGTATCAAGAGAAGGTGTTTACAGTTACTTCCTCTTTACATCAGTGCAAATGTTAAACGATTCAACAACAACTATTGGGACATATTTCGACCAGTAAAATTTTACTGGCTTTCAATGATATGTTTTGATTTGAATTACTTTTGATGAAATGGTTAGTGGTAATTTGATGCAACGAATGAGTTTGAAGAGTATATTTGCGTTGGGTTCTTTAGCAAAGTATCGTTTTCATCATAGTAATGCCCTGACAATGCAGTACTTGCCAACCGAACCAAAAAGAAAATTAGATAAAATGTCAATAGCTAGTCCTTTTAATCTTCCTATTATCCCCCTATTTTCATCAAGCCCCATCGAGCCACACCCTGCCCCACCCTTTTGTTTAATAGAGAATACCCAGTTGAAAAAGTCACGCTACGCCACTGGTACTTGATGACAGTTCTGTTCTTCATTCTAAATATTTATTAGTGTACCAATGTTGCCAAAGGTCCACCAACAATGATACATGGTTTTTGGTAAAAAAGTAGATACATTAAATGGTTAAACCCCAAATTTAAGAACCTTTTGGAAATTGTTTGGCTAATCAGGTTCGTATATTTTAGAGTATTTAAAAAGGAAATTTCTGCCAGAAGTTTCTTAAATCAATAGGTTCTTACACGCGGGTTTTTACTGTATCATCCAAGTGTATGCGCCAATATCAGCTTGCGAAAAAAACAAAATAGAGAAATTCTATTGTGAACTTGCCTCCCCAATAAAGAAAGTTAACGAAAAAGATGTAGACATTGTCCAAGGCGATTGGAACGCAAAAGCGGGCAAAGACGCAAAGATCACTGGCAGGGTACAACGGGCAAGTTTGCAGCAGCAGATAAAACTAATAAAAGAGGCGTCTGACTGCTGGAATTTGCAAAACTCCACAACTTAGTGGTCACCAACGCACTCTTTAGGCACAAACACTCAAGAACGACAACGTAAATTTCACACGGTGGAGTGCACAAAAGCCAAATTGAATATTTACTTGTTTCGAAAAACTGCCAATCTAGTGTCAACGGAAAAAAAACTAGAGCATTCCCTGGAGCTGATTTTGGAAGTAACCACACACTGCTATTAATAACGATGAAACTGAATCTGAAAAAGGACAAGTCGAATAGAAACCAGCGAATCAGGTTTGACCTAGATAAGCTGAAGAACAGAAAAAATAAGTTCAAGATAAAAAATGGTGGAAAATTCGTTCCGTTGCTAGTAATCAGCGACTTATAAGAGCTCGACGACAAATTCACAAATGTAATGAAAAAACGGTGGAGCAGGTGCTCGGAAATCAGAAGAAAAAGAAACAACCATGGATAACTACAAGGCCCATGGATATGTGTGACAAAAGAAGAACTCTAAAAGCTGAGCGCAACATTAGTGACAGAGCGGCAAAAAAGTACAGAGAAAGTAACATTCAAGTACGGAAATCTAGCAAAGAAGCAAAAGATAACTGGCTGAATAAAGGATGTACTGAAATCAAACACGGCTTTGAACACAACAACACGAGAATTGCTTTTGAAACTATAAAGAAAAAATTACGAATGGAAATGGCGCAAAAATTATGACAGCGATTAAAGAGAGTGACGGGACGCTACTGACTGAAGGACCAGAAATAAAAAAAGATGGACAGAATATGTTGAACAATTATATAACTATCTGTTAAAAACGGACGTTGGTGTACTAGTCGAACTGCAGAGAGGATGTCCAGGGGAGAACCTAGAAGAAGAACAGGAAGAGCTTTTCGTTATAAGAGAAGAAGTAGAGAACGCAATCAGATCACTGAAGGTGGGGAAAGCAGCTGCTCAAATGCGACGGCACGGTTGAGCCATTACACAGAATTTGCAACTTAGTTTGGAAAACTGGCAAATGGCCTTCACAATGGCTTGAATCCTTAATAGTAATCCTTTCCAAGAAAGGTGATTTAAAAAAATGCATTAATTACAGAACAACATGTCCAATAAGCCACTGCAGAAAAGAAGCACTGAAAATTATCCTTAACAGAATTAATCCAAAAATAGAAAATTTCCTAGCTGAAGAGCAAGCTGGATTTAGAAGTAACAGAAGCACAACGGAGCAAATCTTTAACCAAAGAATCCTCTCAGAGAAATGTAGAGACCACAATAAAGAACTATTCCACAACTTTATCGACTACAAAAAGGCTTTTGACAGAGTATGGAGAGAGAGGCATTGTGGGCCACACTGTGGAAACACGACGTTTGCCCTAAACTCATCAGCCTGATAAAAGAACTGTATGACAATAGCAAGAACGTAGTACTAGGTGATACGGACCAATTATGGTTTAGTACTACTGTAGGTGTACGCCAAGGATGCCTACTCTCGCCAACGTTATTCAATCGATCATAGACAACGCCTTGCAAGATTTTGTAAGATTATTGAAAATCGGAGGAAGAACTATAAGAAACCTGCGTTTCGCTGATGATATCGACCGAATTGCCGGATCACCTGAGGAACTAAAAGAACCAAAGGACCGTAGTAGTGAGAAAATTAAAGTGATGGTAACAACGCGAAACAAGATGAGGACAATGAAGTCGACATCCAAATTAACACGAGAAGCTTGGAAACGTTAAAAACTTTCTTATCTCGGCTCAATTATAGACAACGATTTAAGTTCGACGAGAGAAGTGTAAATACGAATTGCAATCGCAACCAGTTTGCTAGCAAAACTGAATAAAATGTGGCAAAATAACAAAAGCAGATAAGAACCAAAACCAATTTGATAAATTCACTCATTAAGTCTACACTTTATACACGCCAAAGTTGGAAATTCAAACAAAACGATTGAAAGTAGATTAGAAGCGTTCGAGATAAAGAGCCAAGAGCAGCTGGAAAGACCAAGTGACAAACCAAACCGTGAGAGAAAGAATTAAGTCCGAGATAGGAGACTATGAGCCATTGCTGGGAACAGCAAGAAGAAGAAAAATGCAATATTATGGGCACACTTCCCGTCAAGCAGGGACGTTGCCCACCAAGTGCTACAGGGCATGGTCGAAGGCGTCAGGCCTAGAGGAAGGCCGCGGAACAACTGATGTGCCGACATCAGCTCGAGGACCGGAAAGTCATTGGAGAAGTGTGGCAGAATTGCTTTCAACCGAACCGCATTTAGGGAACTTACTGTTGCGGCAAAGTCAAAGTGTCTCGTGTTATAGACTTGCTGCAAGCAAACTTTCTTGCAATTTCAGCAAACGCATGACCTGCTAGACCCAAACTTTTAATCACTTCTCATTCGCCTTCTGGACGTTTTTGTGTTTTCGGCAATAAAACAAAAACTTTGAGACTCCCCATGAAACTATGATATTCTCCGTGACTTTTGTTATGCTTCTTTCACAGAGAGGTAGAAACTAATATTAATTTGCTAGGAATTGCCCTCTTTTGCTGACGCCACTCCTAGAATCCCGCCACAATAGCAAAATTTTTCAAACAATGTTAGAATGCTCGTTTCAGGCCTGCCATTTGTTATTCATTATCGTCCTAATACTTTTGTCTTTGTAGATATGTTGCGAGTTCATAAACCAACCTGAGATAAAACAGAAAAAGAACCTTTAAAATCATATAAGAATGAAGACGTGAAAGATGCTCAAAACATTTACATCCTTTTAGCTTGAAATTTTAGTAAACATATTTTCTAGCGACTAAATTTTAGCAAGAAACTTGCCTTTCATCATTCTTTCACTCGCTTGTTTTTCACAACTTTTTATGAAAGCAGGAGAGATTACAGAATTTATCAGGAAACTTTGCAATTCACAATATGAGTTAGGTTTTCGATATCAAAAGTTAGTTTTGGAAGTAAATAAGATATTTTAAGATATTGCAGTCTTCAGTTAAACACAAGTACGTATTGGTAGCATTTTGAAAAAGAGCTATTAACGGTTTTAACGGAGAAGATTCTTTTATGTTGCTGTTGCTGTATTCTTAATATGACGTCAAAGTGCTTTCTTCCAACCGTTCAGTTCCTTCGATTGCGTCGTTCGATTTGCATTCGCGTTTTCATTCGTTAGTATAACCTGAGATTGGTCAAACTCCTGAAAATGGGGTGTGGAACCTCTAAATCATCTGGTATGTCACGTTATTGATATTTTTATGTAGTTCCTTTGTAATATTTCTACAGTTAAAAACAGATTCACCTAAGCAGCTTAATTTTTCAAAAACAATTTATAACTTTTTTCTTTGAGTAAGTATAAAAATATCTAAAACATCTACCTATAAACCAAATATGAAACTGATTCATTGTGATCTTTTTTCGCAGGTGTTAAGTCAGCAGTCAGCAAAAAGTGAGTAGCTCTTTGATACAATAAGTAACGAGTTACTTAAAAGCGACTTAATTTAAATCATTTTTCTATATAATCTAGGCATTGTTCAATGCAATATATGTATTACATATTGCTTTGAATTTGACTGAAATAACGTGCTCTTCTAATGAATTAAAAACTGCACCAATAAACATGAACTTATTGAAAAAGTGATTCACTTTACTCTAGAAGTCAATGTTCTAATGTTGTTGTGACCTGAACTTCACAAGTCACAGCAAAACCATTATCTTTCGTAAATGTTTTTTAAGTATCAGTCACAAAAAATTAGTTGAAATTGATACTTTTTCTCTTTTGATTCTGTATGTTTTTGTTTTGCAGGCCAGGCGGTAATGGGAGGGGTGCTAAGGCAAGTCAAGTTGGCTACCCAGATCTTAGAGGGAACTGTAGTTACATGTCGAAAGTTTTGACGTTGGAGCTGTACATGAAACTATGCAACGTCAAAACATCTAGTGGATACACAATCGACAATGTCATCCAGACTGGGGTTGACAGCCCTGGCCATCCATTTATCAGGACCGTAGGATGTGTTGCAGGAGATGAGGTATTTTTATTTATTTTATTCTTGAATCTTAAGAGGTTGTTGAAAAATCAATAAAGATCATACTTGAGTAGTTAAAGATCAAGGAAAATCAGCAAATGCTGTAACTAAAAAATCTTTGACTTCCTTCTAACTTCCACCAGAAGCTAGAGTTGCAATTTATCAACTTTGATTTGTCACTAAATTTTTTCTTGAACAGGGAAAAAAATATTATGTAGCGAGTAGAAACATTTTCAAAGCCTTTATTAAGCGTGCAGAAGGTATGAACTTAAATCATTTTTTGTATTTCTTTTATATACAAAAACACATTCTTTGTTTTATAGGAATGCTACAAAGTATTTGCAGAGTTGCTTGACCCCATAATCGAGCTCCGACATGGAGGATATAAACCAACGGCAAATCACAGAACAGATCTGAACCCAGAGAATCTTGTAGGGGGAGATGATCTAGACAAAAATTACGTAATGTCGAGTCGCATAAGAACTGGTCGCAGTATTAGGGGATACTGTTTGCCTCCATTTTGTACAAGAGCAGAAAGAAGAGCTGTTGAGAAAATCATAGTGGAAGCAGTGAATTCTCTAGAGGGAGTGTTTAAAGGTAAAGGGCACTCCTGCTTTTTAGCTCAGTTATGTAGTATGAGAAAGATATCTCACCAACGAGCACGTATTGTAGGTTTATTTTAGGCTTTGGGCCTTTTTCAATAATTGTTAGAACAGAACGTCAGCCAAATTGGCAAACCACTCTAATGTTATTTAAAACTTTCAACAGCTATCAAAAAAGCTTAAAACATAATTCGGTGTCTGATAATTCGGTTTTCTGTTAGAAAATGATAATTCGGTATCTATACATCAGAAGAACTTACAGTTGCTCATGGTTGAAATTTACAAAACAAGAAATCACTTGAATCCTTCGTTTATGATGGAAATTTTTTAGAAAAAGGCGATGCCGTATCAACTAAGAAATTCGAGCAATTTAAAATTTCCAAAAGTGAGAACCACATGCTATGGTACAGATACCGTAAGGTTCATAGGTTAAAGGATATGGACAAAATTACCTATAGAAGTGAAAACTCCAGTCTCTTTGACTGTTTTTAAAAAACATCTTAAGAAAACAAAATGCAAACATTGCAACTGTAGGATTTGCAAAACTTTTATATATGGTTTAGGTTTCTTGTAATTATTGTGTATTTCTTTTGTATACCTACACCTTTTGTAAATAGTTGGCCTTAACTAGCTTTTAACTTTAGCCATTTCGAACAGCCAACTTTAAATCATAGTTTTAATAATAACAATAATAATAATAAAAGCACTGCCTCGCTTTTTTGTTCAAATTTCAATATCTTTTTCATGTTCTATTAATTTATTTTCAATAGTTTTTGACACTTTTGAAAATGGCTCACACAATAAAGTAAGTATATAAAAAAGACATACTAAAGCACAAATTTTATACTCAGTGTTTGTTGCTATTAGCGATAAATTTTACCTTGAAATATTGACAAGATAGTTCTGCAATGGCATTTATGGTCGTTTTAGGTTTTATTAATTTCTGCAAACTGATAGTGTTAATTTATAATGACAGGAAGCTATTATCCTCTTCCCACAATGCCATTCGAACAGCAAGATCAGCTGATCAAAGAACACTTTCTGTTTGACGAGCCTGTCTCTCCATTGCTGACATCTGCCAGAATGACACGAGACTGGCCCGATGCAAGGGGCATATGGATGAATAACGATAGAAATTTTCTGGTTTGGATGAATGAAGAAGACCATAGCCGAATTATATCCATGGACAAAGGGGGCAACATGAAAGACGTTTTTACTCGATTTTGCAAGGGCCTAGATCTTGTGGAGAAGGCAATTAAAGCAAACGGAAACAGCTTCATGTGGAATGAACATATTGGGTATATTCTCACTTGCCCATCAAATCTTGGAACAGGTTTGCGAGCTAGTGTCCATGTCAAGTTACGGTTGTTGAGCAAACGTGATGAATTCGAGCAAATATTGGAGAAGATGAGACTGCAGAAACGAGGCCCTGGAGGTGTGGATACAGAGTCTGAGAATGGCGTTTATGACGTATCTAATACCGACCGATTAGGATATTCGGAGGTAATTTTCTTCCAGCCTTTTTTCTGAAAATCTATCTTCCCAGTTGAGGCATTCCTTTTCTTTCCTCTGTTTTTATCCTAGAAGCCTTTGGCAGTATAACTGTTGTTTAACAAACCAGGGATCTTGTATCTTCAATTGCCTTTAAGCAGAGCACCTCTACAGGCTTGGCATTTGATATTCTGAAGAGGCAGATTTTCAATATCATGTTTCTTCATTTTAGGTTGAGCTAGTTCAGAATGTCGTCGATGGAGTAAAATGTCTGATTGCCATTGAGAAAGCGCTAGAAAGGAACGAAAGCATTCAAGACTTGATAAACAATATCAGAGCTTACAAGAAGCCAATAAGAGAGACGGTAAACCTTGTGACAACACGCAGAGTTGAGCCAGGAGAAAATTTTCCTGATTTGTCGCAACACAATAATTTGGCTGCGGAGGTAAGAATGTGTGAATCATTATGCACGCGTAGTTTATAGCTTATTATGTATTCTTGTTGCGGTTGTTATTGTTTATTTTTTTAAAGGTCTGTCCTTTTAGCTTTTTTAGAGGTTTAATTGTTTAGTAACTTATGGGGTTTTGATGCTGGCTGTGCGGATTAAAAAACGTTATTTTTGCTTCATCCATAAGTAAATCAGCTTTGAGTTCAATTTTTCCAATTTAGTCTCTCAAATTGTTTTTGTATCTAAATAAATTGTTATCACGAGCGAACGAAAAAGAAGCGATGACGTTTTCATTGTTATTATGTAGCCACTAAACATTAAAAAGATTGGAGTTCATTTCCCTCATTATTGTGTTACATTAGATATTCGATCTGATGTAACGGTAGGTAATTTTAGATTGCAACGAATGGAGGTAGGAAAGATGGAAATTGTTTTTTTCAGGTATTGACGCAACAGCTGTATGGAAAATTATGCAATCAGCGAACTCCGGCAGGATTCACACTAGATGATGTAATACAAACCGGTGTTGACAACCCGGGTCACCCCTTCATTAAAACGGTCGGATGTGTTGCTGGGGACGAAGAATCCTATTCGGTTTTTGCCGATTTTCTCAACCCGGTCATCGAGTTGCGCCATAGTGGATTCAAAGTTGCAAGTGGGCATGTGACAGATCTTGACCCAAAGAAGCTTAAAGGGGGTGACGACTTGGATTCTAAGTATGTCTTGTCGTGCAGAGTTCGTACTGGAAGATCCATTCGCGGTTTCTGTCTACCCCCGTTTTGCACTAGAGCTGAAAGACGCAAAGTAGAGTGCATAGTGACAAAAGCTGCTTCAAAATTGCCGGGGAATTTAAAAGGCAAATACTACTCACTTACCAAAATGAGCGCATCAGACCAAGAGAAATTGATTAACGATCATTTCTTGTTTGACAAACCAGTCTCACCCCTACTGACATCTGCTAGGATGGCACGCGATTGGCCAGATGCAAGGGGCATATTTCATAACAGCAAAAAGAATTTCCTTATTTGGGTAAATGAAGAAGATCACACGCGTGTCATATCAATGCAAAAAGGTGGCAACATGAAAGAAGTATTCAATAGGTTTTGCGGTGCGTTGCAGAAGTTTGAAGAAGTCATGAAAGAAGATGGCTTCGAATTCATGTGGAATGAAACGCTTGGTTATCTCTTGACTTGTCCGTCAAACCTTGGAACGGGGATGAGAGCTGGGGTGCACGTGAAGTTGCCATTGCTTTCTCAGAAGCCGCTCTTCGACGAGATATTGGGAAAGTACAAGCTGCAGAAGCGGGGAACTGGAGGTGTAGATACCGCATCAGTGGGGGGCGTATTCGATATTTCGAACTCAGACAGGCTAGGTTATTCAGAGGTTGAGTTGGTGCAACGAGTTGTTGATGGTGTAAAAGAACTTGTTGAAACAGAGAAGTCACTCGAACAAGAAGAGAAAAGTAGGTTAAAGGCGGAGAAAAAGAAAAATAAATCGCAAGACGGCTCTTTGGTTGCTGGGGGAAAAGGAGAAAGTAGTGAGGTGAGTAAATGTAGAACTCGAGTTTTATCATTTTTTAATATTGTTATAATGTGCATGCAATGCTACTGAAAACCATCTGATTCAGGTTCAATTCACTTTATTCTTTACAATAACTTAGTCTTAGCTTACAACATTTTCAATCTTCCCAATGCTCCCATAATCATGGAGTTATTTGAAACATTTTAATATAAAAGTTTTGAAAATAAATTCATGAAGGGGCGAGTGACACCTTTCAAAATGAAGCCTAGAATATTTTTATGCAAATTTTCATATGCAAACAGCCTTTGGTGAATTAAAGACTTTTTTTTAGGAAAATTTTCCTGACTTTGAAAAGCATAATAACTGGTCTAGCAAGTGCCTCACAACTGATCTTTATAGAAAAATGAGCCAGCTTCGAACTCCAAATGGTGTTTCTTTCGACAAAATCATCCAAACTGGGGTTGACAACCCTGGGCATCCTTTCATAATGACGGTTGGATGTGTAGCTGGCGACGAAGAGTCATACGATGTTTTCTCTGAGTTCTTTGACCTCATTATCGATGGTCGACATGGCGGATATCCAAAAGAGGCAAAGCATGTGACTGACCTGGATCATAATAAGTTGGTAGGTGGAGATGACTTGGACCCAAGCTACGTGTTTTCGTGCCGTGTTCGAACAGGTCGCAGCATAAGAGGGCTTTGTTTGCCTCCGCATTGCACGAGAGCAGAGAGAAGAGAAACTGAAAAAATAGTCACTAACGTGTTGAGCAAGTTTGAAGGAGATTTTGAAGGTATGACTTAAATGTCAAGTTATTATTTATATACCACATCAAGTAACGGAAATTTTCCGAAGCCTCGTATATTTTATTTTTGATATAATGTGGTATAAACAAATCTTTTTGCATTTTAGTGAGAATTAATATTACGTAAAATATCTTCTGAACACTGAGTAGCTTCTTCAAGAGTACCCACAAGTGATTGGTAAATTTGTTCTTCTCTTTTAGCATAATAAATAAAAACCCCTCGCAAAATTATTTGAAAATCTTTTTTGCATCGTGATCTGTTGTGTAAGCATGGGATCATTGTCTTTGTTTTGTTCTCTGGTGAAACGATACGATGCAGGATTCCTGTACATAATTGAAATAAGAAATTTCAATTACTTAACTCCAATGTGGTCTATTGCATTGCTTACATTCGTTCAAGATGCAGATTTCTTTTCCAGGTAAATACTATCCACTAAGTCAGATGACAGAGGAAGAACAAGAACTATTAATAAAAGATCACTTTTTATTTGACAAGCCAGTCTCGCCGCTCTTAACCTGCGCAGGAATGGCGCGCGATTGGCCAGACGCTCGTGGTATCTGGCATAACAACGCAAAGAACTTCCTGTTATGGGTCAATGAAGAGGATCACATCAGAGTCATTTCGATGGAGAGGGGAGGAAACATGAAAGCAGTCTTTAGTCGGTTCTGTGATGGGCTGACAAGATTTGAGTCAAAGATGAAGGAGGCTGGGCACGAATTCATGTGGAATGATCACCTCGGATTTATATTGACATGTCCTTCAAATCTCGGAACTGGCATCAGGGCGGGGGTGCACGTAAAACTCCCCTGCCTGTCAAAAGAGAGGAGATTCGAAGAAATACTGAGTACGTGTGCAAATTTTAATTTAGTCTTTTTAGGTAAAATTTCATCTTTTCACTAATTTCAAACCCCAGTTCTGAGTTCGCATTGATACAAGTTGACACAAAGCAACTTTTTTACGGACTTCCCTTTGTTTGATATACATCGCGGTAGAAGCTGGAAAGGTTAAAGATGGTTTGTGCTGATAATTGTTTTCTATTATGAATCGTGTTGCGAGATCATGCATGTGGCAATAAACAAAACATAAGAGTCGCTAGATTGTCACCTCAGATTGAAAAAGTTCTACGTATTCAAAAGGAGGCCAGCTAAAGACAAAAAATGAAAAAGAGCTAGAAAATAATTTATTTCTCATCCTACTTTGTCATTGATAAGGACACTGCTTATTGATTGAGCGAAACATATTATTAGAAGTGATTTTCCCCAGGGCTCTTTCCTAGCTCCTTTTCTTGTCATGGTTTTTTATAATCCAATCTAAAGCGTGCATCAAGTGATATCAAAATGGTAGAAAGGAGCGAAATAGGGTTTCAAAACAGCTGAGGCTAATAAAAGTCTGAAACAAAAAATAGCCATGCTGGAAAGTTGTCAAAAGAGCAAAAATTTTGTCTAAATGTAAATTGTGTACACAGACTTAATGACGATAGCGATATTCTTAAATCAAATTTAAAAACCAACAAAGGTTGCAAAAATTTAGCCAAAACCAACATGAAGATGGGTGACTCAAAGTTGAACAAACGATAAAAATAAAACCTTAAAATATATGAGATACTTTACATCTTCCCCTTTCAAGTTAATTGGTCCTGTTTACAATACAATTCAATACAATACAACTCAATACAATTTGAGGAAGGGATTTTTATATTTTACGGTGCAATCTTGGATTAACAGGCTTGTTAGTAAACAGAACCACGATTTAAATCATTTGACTTGAAAGCATTTGAAATCAGAAATAAGGAACAGCAAGGACTTTCTGCAAAAGAACCTCTGTTAAAATAAATAATGATTGCCTGCGATGTTTAGAAAGCTTGTTGATCGACCACACGAGGTTGCCATGTTATATTTTTGATGGGATATGTATCTTTTGTTTGATGTAAAGCTTGCAATCGCTAAAGCTGCACTATCAAAATATTTATTTGCTCTTTGTAAAAACGTATGAAACAACTCATGGAAATGTTTTGTAATCACAGCCAAACTACGTCTACAGAAGCGTGGTACTGGAGGAGTAGATACCGCTGCAGAAGATGGGATATTTGACATTTCAAATGCAGACAGAATTGGATACTCAGAAGTGGAGTTGGTGCAGCGGGTCGTAGATGGAGTGAAGCTGCTTGTGAAAATGGAGAAGGCGCTGGAAGCTGACGAGAATATCGACGATCTATTGCCATGAACGAATACTGAATGTTATGTAATTATAGGTAAAGGTTTAGTGCCTTATGGAAATACTTCTGGATACCTGGACAAATAATTGTGTACATATAACATCATTGGATTTCAGAATATACTACATTAGATAAACATGTAAATTATGATCATTCTAAAAAATTTCTATGACGTCAGCAAGCAACAGTTTCTTCTTCCACGCTCACAAAATCCTTCGATAAACGTGCTTGCTCGGATTTTCCCACACAGAATGTTATAATCTAGTTTCAAATTAAGATTATGGAGTGCGCAGTGCGTGAAGTTGTGGCACGGGCTGCTCGTAATCTTTACTTGCTTCTAATAGGGACACATATTTTTACTTATGTCCATTACACAATTTAAAACAGCGTTACTAACACAGAACTTCTTGAAATACATGGCGACGCCGCAAGAAGAGGTCAAAAAAAGAAATACCAGAAGGACCGATTAAGCGCTTATCTCACTTTCAGGTTATTCAAAATGAGGCTTTAAACAAGATTTTGAAATGATATTTTCTTGTCTTATAAATAAACACAATATTAACCTATCAGCATAAGCGTACGGCGGAATTTTTACAGGGGGGCGGTAGGATTTTTGCCCGCGTACAGAGGCATGCATATATTTTTGAGCCTGTAGGTGATAAGGAGCTTGACATAGGAATATTTACATTACGAGTTCTTTTTCACCGAAATATCTAATATAAAATAAGTCAGTTGAGAGTTGAGCAAACCAATCAGAGACATGTTTGGGGGGACATGCTATCCTTATCGACTCTTCTATAATGTCTACTGTTCAGATCTAAAAGTTTGATGTAATTTTCTCATAGATAAGGGCAGCAATGTATAATATTTTCCAATATTTTATGTAATATCACTTAAAATACTACTATTAACTCTTGAATTCGACTACAGTCAAAAAAATGTGAGTCCCGACCCTTTCTATGTCCAAATGTATCAATCATCGCATTCATGTCACTTTTCAAAACTTCGTTTGAAAATTTCTTTTCGATGCTAAGTAGTGCCAATGTGAATCTCTCAGCCGTTCTTGGCCCATGGTTGATCTGAAATATGTTTTCAGCCGTCGAAGGCCACTGAATCATCTTTCAGCTGAGCAAGATGTTGTTGGAATCGTTGCTAGCAATGATGTTGTTTCATACAGGAATGGCAGTACTTGATGCAAACCTTCTTGAAACATCTTCTAGACAAGCATTGCTGCATTATTACCATACGATTCAGAAGCGCTTTGCTTCTTGTAATTTTCAAAAACCATCTTATCATTTTTAAGGCACTTTTGGTCGATTTGATAATGCAACGATATTGACTCATAGCTTTCAGTCTTTGGGTTATTTGAAGTCATTTCTGCCTGACTATTTGCGGAGAATTTTTGAAAATTTGCCCAATTGACATGGTTTTTCGAAAACTGGGGGGGGGGGGTGGCTGCCGCCCCCCCAGCCCCCCCCGGCCCGTACGCTTATGCCTATCAGGATTTAATAGTTGTCTCGTTTACTCCATTACACCACAACGATCTTGAGTGCATTACAGGGACATCGTATCTACGAAGATTTTGGACTTGGGAAGAGCTCCACTGTTAAGAAGCACAGGACAACGACACTCACACAACTGGAGTTCACAACTGTCTTTCTCAATACAGTCATATTTTAACTTATTTAAATAAGCAACATTTTCGGTCTTTTGAATTTGTTTGGCCCAATAGTGGGCGCGTATTCGGACTGGGCGCATGCTCGAGTCTATGGCCCTAAATCGGTCATTGTTGGTGGTAATGTAAATTGCTCACGAAACAAACATCAAACATTTGGGGAGTATCAAAGGCATATTTTATGAAAGAGTAGGCAGACTCTAGGAAAAGCTGAGAAGAGGCTTTGATGCCTTTCAAACATGAAAATGGGCAAACGTGGCACCCTGTCTGAACATGACAGCTTGAAACAGACTCCCACAAATGAAGCTAAATTTTGTAAGGACGGATGTAAAATTGGAAATTGAAGTATGAAGGTTAAGTTGAGAGTAAAGAAGAAATAACTACACTTAGGTTAAAAGAGTATTGGGACACCTTCGGAAGAAGAGCTTTGTCCTTCTTCAGATAATCTACAATGCCTGCCAAAAGTACTTGGAACACCCATCAATTTACGCTGCATTTGATATCTTTCGTTCCTTTCATGAAAAAAAATTGCTACTTCCACCCCCTTCCCCTAAAACAATGTTGATGATTGAGAAAAATATCATAAAAGAAGCGCAAAAGAAAGTGCTTCCTAAAATCCTAACCCGTTTGATAGTAAACCAACATTATTCTGTAGGGGAGAGGGGGATGATTGATTTTGACCTTGGAAATTGATTTCGGTGTTCCAAGACTTTTGGCAGGCATTGTAGGCCTATGTATCCCTAAAATGTGCTTAAAAGTTGAAAAAGCACTTCAACTTTTGAATCATAATTATGAAAGCATTGTTTTCCTGTTCAATTTCCTGTTAATGATAGCAAAAACTGCAAGAGTTGCATGGCCTAAAAACGAACTCACAAGGCCTTTGCAATTTTTTAGAGATGATGAAACGAATTCAATTTTTTAATTCACATTTGCATAACAAAGCCGCGTGAATTTACCCACACTACTTTTAAAACTGCATAACACTAAAGAAAAGCCACAGTACTCGTCGGGACAATTAATTTGTGCTTTGAGAGAGCATTTTCTTCTTATTAAGCAGAGAAATGTCAGAAATTTTTCAAAGAATAAATAAGGGGGGGGGGGGGGGGGGTCTTAGTAAATGGGGGACCGGAAATGTGAAAAATCTAGAGGAAATCTGTTATTTTGCGAATTAAACTGTAAAATCGTTTGGCATAAGAATAACGGAAGGATTAATAGATAATAGCTGGGGTCAGCGTGAGATAAGTTCGTTTCTTTTGCGCTTTGTTCGTCCATGATCTCAGAAAGCAGGAAGATTTCATTCAGTTTATCAGTAGTGTTACTTGCATATATGCGAGCCGAGGATACCTACCTACCTACTTCGTGCAAACCAAAAAAGTGCAGATAGAGAATTTCTTATGAATACAATCGATAAAGCCAAATGACATTTACCACCATGTGTAATAATGTATTGTTGTATTGCTAAAATGAGCAGGCTAATTACCATTATGTACATCAGCAGGATTGACCTCCAGCCTGTATTAGCAATGAATCGAATGAGAACTTTAATGGACGAAACGAAAAATTACAAAAAGAACATTGCAGCCTAACATGAAAATTACTTATGATATATTAGATAACTCTGATGATGACAATGAGGATGTAGATGTCAGTTTGATTCTAAAAAAGTTGCGACTATCTAATAAAAACAACTTACTAATTGCACACCTGAATATCAGTTCAATAAGAAATAAATTAGAAGCACTGAAATGTGTGATTTTTAAAGATATCGATATCCTGATAAAAGTAGAGACGAAAATAGACGAAACTTTCCCAACTAATCAATTCCGTATTGATGGCTATATGCCACCCCTAAGAGCAGATAGGAATCGACATGGAGGAGGTCTTCTGGTATATATAAAAGAGGGTGTTCCCGCGAGAGAAGTTTCACCAAATGGTTTAACTTCCCAAGAAATTGCAAAATAAAGCAGTTAAAATAAATCTTCACAGAGTAAAATGGTTTCTTATTGGTATCTACCGTCCTCCGTCTCAATCAGAGAGATTTTTCTTCGAAGAAATCAGCAAAAGCATGGAGCATTATTTCACCAATTATGAAAATTTTCTAGTAGTTGTGGATTTTAACCTTGGCGAGGAAAATTCAAATTTGCAAGACTTCATGAACAGCTGTAATTTAGATAAAGGCGTTAAGAAACATACATGTTTTATATCCGATAGTCCAACTTGCATTGACTTGATACTTACTAGTGATACCACAAGACTTGAAAATACTACAACAATTGAAACTGGGCTGTCGGACTTCCACGTTATGATAGCTACCGCTTTGAAAGGAAGCTTTCTTAAAAGAGGCCCTAGAATTATAACGTACCGGGATTATAATAAATTTAACAACTCAGTTTTTAGGGCGGAACTTCTGGAAGAGCTTACCTCTAATTCTGAGGGCAATCAAGATTTTGCGAATGTCAATAGGATTTCTAAAAAAGTGCTAGATAAGCATGCTCCGTGCAAGAAGAAATATGTGCGAGCAAATGATGGCCCTTTTATGACCAAAGAACTTAGAAAAGCAAACATGAAGCGTACTAGACTAAAGAATAGGTTTAACAAAAGTAAGACAAATGAGAACTGGACTGCTTTTAAAAAACAAAGAAACTATTGCGTCAAAACAAAAGATCATATTATAATCGACTAGACCCAAAAGTTGTTAGCGACAGCAAAAAGTTTTGGAGAACAGTAAAGGCCCTTTTCTCGAACAAGATTGAAGGACGTGCTAGTATTACGCTTCTCGAAAACGATGTTGTTGAATCAGACGATACTAGGGTTGCGGAAATCTTGAATGAATATTTTGTTGATATTACCAAAACGTTAGGTGTAGCTTGTGAAGAGGACTCCACAAACCTGGATATTTCTTCGCAAGATACTTTACAAACGACTGTTTAACGTTTCCAGTGCCATCCTAGTATTGCTAAGATTAGGGCTACAGTGAAAAGCTCTCTAAGTTTCTCATTTCACCAAATCACAGTCCAAGGAATGTTCAACCAGTTAATAAAATTAGATCCTAAAACGGCGTCGCCGCAAGAAGCCATTCCAGCAAAAATACTTCGAGCAAATGCCGATCTATTTTCATTACCACTAACTGAAATTTTCAACAACCTTGTAGTTGACTGTGCTTTCCCAGATGATCTTAAACTTGCTGACATTTCTTCGCTTTACAAGAAAGATGATAACACGAGAAAGCAAAATTATTGGCCTATAAGCCTACTTCCAGCTATTTCAAAGGTATTTGAACGCATTATGTATAATCAGCTTTTTGATTACATTGCCATCTTCTTCTCTTCACTTTTGGGTGGTTTTCGAAAAGGGTATTACACGCAGCACGTTTTGTTAATTTGTTTACAAACATGTAAAGCAAGTCTTGACAATAAGGAAATAGCTGGAGCAATTCTGATGGACTTTTCAAAAGCATTCGATTGCATGAATCACGATCTTTTGATCGCAAAACTAGCTGCTCATGGTCTCAGCTGGGATGCTCTCAAGCTAATCAAAAGCTATTTATCAAAGAGAAAACAAAGAGTCAAAACAAACAGCTCATAGAGTAGTTGGAGAAATGTTACGATAGGGGTACTGCAAGGATCAGTTCTAGGGCCTCTTTCATTCAATATCTTCATAAATGACATTTTCTTCTTTGTAAATAATAAAAACATTTGTAACTATGCTGACGACACCACTATCTATGCATGCAATTCAGATCTCAATACTATAATTAAAAAATTAGAAATAGACAGTGCTGTACTTGCAAAATGGTTTTCAGAGATTAACATGAAACTTAACGAAGACAAATGTCACCTTATGATATTGGGTAACAAATGTAAAGACTCAGTAGTCACTATTGGTAACTCCATAATTAAAGAAAGTGATTATGAAAAGCTATTGGGAGTTACTTTTATAAAAAAATTAAGTTTCACAAAACATGTCGAAGATTTATGCAAAAAGCAAATCAAAAATTGCACGCACTTGCTCGCCTCTTTAATTATACGGATCCTGTCAAATTAAAATTGCCGATGGATGCTTTCATTAACTCGCAGTTCAATTACTGTACCCTTGTATGCATATTCCATGACAGGACGATCAATTCTAAGGTAAACAAAATTCGTGAAAGAGCATTGCGATGTCATACTAATTTCTTTTGGATGTCATACTAATGTTTTAAGTTAAAACTTTTGTACAATGCAACCTCTTCATTAAAGTAAAACTTTACAGAAATTTCACAGCTGCAAGAACAAAGGACAAATGAAAAAAGGATATGAATGACTGCATATAAAAATTAATAAAGGGGGAGCGGGGGTCCAAAAAAGCTCCAGGGGGTCAGAAAAAAATCGAAAAATTAATAAGCGTCCCCCCTTCTATTAAGACCTTAGAGTATGTTCCTAGATTGAGCTTCTTTTTACATGGCAATGTAATGTCTGGTAAGGAGTCAAACCTGTTAATTCACAGTTCCCTCAGAAATGACCTTTTGTATCTCGGCGTCGTGAACTTCTTCGGTCTGTCAAACCTTGGTAATTTATTTCTACTTTTCTTATACGGCAAATCTTCTAACACACCACAAAAGTAACCGCTAACACACCGCAATTTGTAAGAAAAGAAATTTTATGGTTGATGTTTTTTGAATTGTTGTGCGTACCTAAACGGCTTCGGAACATGAACTATATCTTGCGGAAATTTCATGGATGCGGTCCTTTTTTTAATGAGAAAGATTATTAAAAAGTCTTTCAAAATTTGTTGCTTAAAATGCAAGTGTATTTTGAAGTTTGTCCCAATACATTTTGAATGCAAGTGTATTTTGATTGACGCGGGACCTGAAATAGCCTTGGTTTACCAGTGGTGACAGAGGGCTTGAAAGGGGGATGTCTCTGGTTACAGAAGAAAAACTACCAAACTTAAACACAGTGAAAATACATAATTTGCAAGAAAAAGAAAATGTATGCATACACGAGAGAGTAAAAAATAAAACCGATTGGCAAGGGCAAAAGTTCACGATGGGGATGGCACTGAAAAATGCAAGGAACATTAGTGATGATTATAAGAAACTTGATGTTCTCGGTATTGGAGATCAAGAAGAAACGGATCAATGTGATTTTTACAGAGAACTTCAAGAATCTAGGACAGACAGTGACCGAAAGTAAAGAAGATAGAAGAATCAAAAAAATATTAAAATAAGAGAATAATCGATTCAGACTTTGGAGCATCTAGCATCTATAACCAAGTTGGTTTACAAGCTCAAATTGGCTTTCGAATGATGAATAATACCCCAAAAAACTTGATTACCGAAAGGATTACCGAAGAAGCAAGACCAAAGATCGACCACGTGCTTATCGACCAGGATGAAATGGGGAACTTTTTCGAAAAAATAATACAACATAACCTTCAGAGCAAATATGGAAATCCGTACTCTGAAAGTCAATCTACGGAAAAAAATGTTCAATAATTGAAAGTTATTGAAATTCAAGGCATTTGAAAGAATAAAACGACAGTTTAACAGGTGTTACATTGAATTAATAAAATAATTTCATAAAAGAAGCTAGTTTCCATAACAACATGATTGTATAAGTAAAAAAAATTGTCGAAATTGTAATTGAGAACCCTAGAAAATGTGACAACATCTGTCAAGGTTGATAATACATTGGCAATAGAGTTTGGAACAAGGGAAGAACATGGGAAGATAAAGCTGAATATTGACAGCTGATCACCGGACATTGCCAACAAGATAACTGCTCTAGCGAACAGCTGCAAGGCAGAGAATGCGATGCTGCGTTACACCCAACGAAGCTCTATTCGATTGTTTTTCTAAAGCAGAGAGGTTTGCTTCGTTTTCTGGCCAAATTAATCCTTCGTGCTTTCATGTAATTCTTTGTTTACATATTAATGTCAATAGAACTTATGCCTTTAATTTAATGCACAAAGCTTTTGCCTTCGCTCATATCACTTATTGCAGATTTCGTTGATTCACTAAGAATTTCCGTAAATATCATGACCTTTGGAAGTGTTGCCGAAATCCAAACTCTGCTGCTGCATCGACTTTCAGTCGCATTTCTCATGACTGATTGAGCCAGTGTCAAGGAGGCTCACTTCGAATGACAGGTGCGAAATGTTCCCACTTTATGCTTTGTTGTAATGCATTTCTCTCTTGACAAAGCTGAAATGTGATTGAACACACATTGGAAACGTAAAAATTGGTAATTAAATCAAATAACATTGGACTGACTTTAAAAAATGGCCGTGATTTGTTACACATTACTGAATATCGGTGTTGCTCCAGTGCACCTGACGATTTGGATCACAGCTTGTGTGCTTATTGCAATGTTACTGATCACAGTCAATACATATTTGATTGTCGCTTTGCATAAAACGAAACAGATGAACACATCAACAAACAAGCTAGTAAAAGCAATGTCTTTGTCAGACATAACTGTAGGTGTTTTGGCATTTCCCCTTCTCATCAGCTTGCTGTACAAACAGGCTGAATTGCACAACTGTCACTTGCACCACGCAGTGCAATACGTAGCAATATCAACCGGATACACGTCGTTCCTTATGCTTATACTGATCGCATTCGACCGATTTTTGCATCTTACCAAACTGAATGCGTACAATAAATTCATGAACAAGAGGAAGTTAGGAATGATGACTCTCGGGACGGCTGTTGCAGCCCATCTTATAGCATTACTCATTACTCTCACGAAAGGATCGTTCCAACTGCAAATTGTTTTAAACATTGGGAACTTGTTAGGCCTAATTGGGGTAAATGTGATGTACGCAGCCATTGTGAGAAAAATCAAGCGAAACAAAAAAGTGATTGTAGCA
Organism: Rhopilema esculentum; assembly: GCF_057945365.1. NCBI lineage: Eukaryota > Metazoa > Cnidaria > Scyphozoa > Rhizostomeae > Rhizostomatidae > Rhopilema > Rhopilema esculentum. The sequence goes on along the minus strand of NC_142817.1, from coordinate 423,464 downwards.
AATCGGTCTTTCAAGACAAATATGGCCGTGATGGATTCAACAAGAAAGAGGACTGTTGCTGCACAGCATGCAGACACGAAGCAGTCTCTGAAGCAAATTCAAATGCCGGAAGCAGATGTGGAGAAACAGGATGCGAGAAATATGAAGGGCAATATAAGGACTACAGAACAGATAAACTGCAGCCAGTCAGAATTGAGCAAGATACCTCCTTTGTTTGCAAGTAATTGTAAAGGGCAGGATGTTGCGGCGATCAACACAATAAAACTTACACTTCTTACGATGTTATGTCTATATTTACCATACAACTTCGGGTCTTTGGTGGTCACCTACTACAGATATTATCAAGATATCGAGCCTGCAGATGTTTGGAAGGTATTATCTGTTTGGTGTTACCTGCTATTGTTAACAAACGGCGTTATGAACGCAATTATATTTGTTTACGGCAATCGAAGACTTCGAGAATACACCAAGCGATTACTCAATAAAGACCCCATTTATCCGGCACTAACTTACAACACTGTGGTAATGGATAGACGGTCAGCAAAGAGATGACCGAAACGAAGTTTAGAATATTGGGCAGACTGCCTAGATGAAACCAATAAAAATGTAACATAAAAAGTCTTCTATTGATCAATTGTGTTTTTATACATTATAAGTCCTCTTGCTTTTGGAGGTAAATACTATAAACATGACAGTACATGCATTTTGAAAGGAATTATAGTAATAGTTTCTCTTCAGCGGGAGTTCATTTAGATAAATTATCTGACAACAGGAAGGGACTGCAGCATGAAAAAAGCAGTTTCTATTTATAAGGTATATCAAATTATATCAGCATATTATGTTAGGCGATTATGGCCTAGACTTCCCAGAAAGTTGATTTGTTTCCGCTGAGCTCACTTCCAGTCTCTTGCAGCAAATGCAGTTGCTCTAGGCGAAGGTTATTGTAGACGCAGCACGGGCAGGCAGCCGGGATAGCTGCGTGTGTCTGCGTGTAATAACGAAGAAGCACATTGGCTGTTCCTGGCAGAGGCTTCGGTAGCCCTTGAACTCTTTGTACAAACTCTGGCAAAATAACATCTTCTATATAATACTTTGGAAAATTGTGATTACAGGTAAAAACAACAGAGTCGTATCCGATGCCCCCATGCGCATGGGTCCCACTTTTTCTCTGCCAGGCAGACGAGGCTCGTAGTCCTGATGAGGCTGCCGAAACTGTAGCTGCAGTAACGCTGGAAAGAAAGATGCAGTTTCGCCGCTGTTGAAGTTTCAGTCTGTTTTCGATGATTTGCTTTAAATTTGAGTCAAAATTTTCAGGCAAAGAGTTGCTAGTCAATTCATCATTAGGCGTACTTAAGCTGTCACCAACGCAGCTGCTCTCAAATGGTTGTATCAAGAAATTGTAGCTTCTGCTCCCTAGGGATATTTCATCAATAATAGATGCTGTTAATGAGTTGAGAAAGCTAGGACTTAGCTGCAATTCAAAAGCCTGGGGAAGAGTCTTGGAAGAAAGAACAAGCTGAACAGAAAACGGCAAGCTTTCCACATTTATTTGGCCACTGTAAGAAAAAAAAAGAAAAGCCAGCATAATTTGCAAATCGCAAAATATAAGGATAGGGGTGTACCGGATCAGGATTTTCAGAATCCGGTAGGAACCGGATTTACCGGATTTCTTCGTGGAATATCCGGCCGGATTTTACCGGATAATCTGGCCATTTATGGATTTTTGAGTAATAAAAAGTTTTGACCCACTTTGCGAAGAAATGTATAGCGAGAAGATCAAAGAAACCCATTCAGGGTTGCCGGATTGAATTTACAAACGAAGGCTAGACTGGTGAGCAATTTAAGCCAAAATGCTCATAAAAAGGCCAAATCAAAAACTCTCTCAAGAATCCATCGAGCAGGCACTGGTTATATTTCTACGCTTGTGCCTGTTAGATAATTTCATAACTTAGATAAGAATCTTACTTTTTTCCAAAACCCTTTGCTAATTTCAAGATAATATTTAGGTTAGGTGATAAAATTTGAAATTTGGTTAACACTTTGTAGTTAACTACTAATTCCATGAATGTAGTAATTACTCATTAATTTTGGACGTCTGCTGAAAAGGCCAACAAGGTCAAATTTAAGTAGTAAGCAAAAGAACAATTTTTCAAGGCAATCTAAATCCAAAAACCAAAAATGAAAAATTTGGCTAAAAAGACAATCTGGCAACCCTGGACCAAATTTGCGAATTATAACATCCAGCCTACCGTATATCCGGTACATCCCTATATAAGGACATGTTCTTAAAAATAAGTATTAACAAAAAACGTTTTGCTAAAAAAGAGAGACAAGTAAAGCCCAGCCCATTTATATATTCTTCGGTATCAAACGAACAAGAAAGTGTGGGTAATTTTTAAACTGAAGCAAAGAGTTACTTTGTAGCCAAAGGATTTATATAAGCAAGTAGTTACTTTGGAGACATCTTTCATTATTGTGACTTTGTCAAGAGAGATTAAGAATACATGCATACACTTATGGGCATGCTATTATATACGATAATGCAATTGCCTCTTTAACGATTATACAATAAATTTATCCTGAGGCATTCTGTGCAAATTGACAAAGTTGAAAGACAACTTATCATTACTACTTATTCACTTAACATTATTTATTGCAAGACAATGTATCAATAGCACCATCGAAAAAGTAAACTGACAAATTTAACAGCAACACATCCAAGGGATAAAAAAGACACAATAAGAGCTAATGAATGAAAAAATAAATGAAAAACTACCTGAATAGAACGACTGCTAAAACTGGTGCCAGAAAGGATGTCTTCTTGATCAGGCAGTCCTCGATATCTTTTAAGGGCACCAAGAAGTCGCAACTTGCTTGGAACAGCTATGGCAAAGAAGGAGGGATTAGGGCAAAGTTATTGCAAAAAAAGATGAGTGGTTTGAGAGGGTTTGTTGAAAGGGCTGGTTGGCTGAGAAAGACTTCTTAAGAGGTGGGGTTTAGTTTAAGGCTTGGGGGTCGGGGAATGTAGTGCACCGGATAATGCAAAACAACGGATTTTGGTAACAACAAAACGAATCCGACGCGTACTCGTTGTCACAGACTATTTTCATGGAACACTGCAGGATTTCATTCCAGTTTAAATTGGAAATCATCATCTACAAAAGCGTGACTAACCTCCAGTGAAATTCTTTGGACAAAGCTCTTGCAAAAGCAACGTCAAGCAACTGATGTCGCCAAAACAATATTGGACAGAAGAGAAGTACAATCTTTCAAAATGTAGCAAGCCTATCAAACAATTTTAGCTGTAAGGTGGTTAAAATATCAAAGGCTTTTATAAAAATGAAAACAGTTTCAGCTCCCAATTTGTTCTGCATGGACAGTCTTGAAATGCTATAAGGCAATAATCAATAGATTTACGAAAAATTACCTCAAAGACAAAGGAAACCAACGCAGACATATCGTTTGTGACATCCCCATTGTCAGAGTGAAGATCTTCAATGGAACTAGATTTCAAATATTATAAAAAAAGAACTTTAAATATGATGGCATCAGTGTAAAGAAAGGTGCTTTGTCTGCATAAAAACATGTTAGTAACGCAAGGAGCGAGGGTCAACTAATAGCAGCTCAATGTAAGAGTCTTGAGGTGCTCCAAAATAAACGAATTTCACATTTTGATACCCAAATATTTTTGAAAAGCCAGAAAATTATGCGTTATAGTAACTAAAAATAAGTGAAAAGCAAAGGGTTGCATCATATACCCACATGGTTGCAGTCAGTCGCACTGCAAAAATGAAGGTCCATGTGACGACCAAAAAGGAATGTTTTGAACTGAACGTAGATTAGAACAGAAAAACATGAAACTTATTGCTCACAAACCCTTTTTACACAAATGTCATTTTTTGGACTGAAGCCTGACGTTTCCTGTGAACTGCTATCGTGGCTTTATAAGAATTTCGCTGCACAAATCGCATGGCTAAAAGTTTTCAATTGAAACATATAGATTTTGATGTGCTGAATTCAAACTACGAGACATGGAGCAAATGCCAGAAAATGCTGGGAAATAAAAATGATGTCAGCGAATTCGCCGAGCGTGTTTCCGTTCAGAGGGAAGCTGTGTTTTGCTGAGAAGTTGATCTCCTTTCAACTTTCAAAATTTCGCTGGCGAATTCGCCCACACCCGGAAATCGCTGATGAATTCGCTGAAGCTTTCGCGCAAAAAGGAAACCGGCCTATCTAAAGACTGTTTCATTCGTTTGTGATAAGCAGCGAATCTAAAGATCGGACAAACTAACCTTTTGAAGATTTCGACTAAAAGCATTTGAAAGATTTCCATATCATTAGCTTTTAAGCACCCACAGTTAGAAGTGATGTATAAATTAACATGTAGCATTATGGTTGATGAAACCAAGAAAGAAATATCTATGTATCAATGCCATGCATTATTTGACCTAGAATGCAGTGAGAATGTTTTGCAGGTGACATTTTGCAGGTGACTTTAATTACAGAAGACGTGATCTACAAATGCAAATAACAGCACACTAAAAATCTTAAAGGTAATATGTCCATATAAAAGGACTGCGTATACCCAACCTGTCAAGCCACCCACCAAAATAGCGGTTTGCGATTGGTTAGTATTCTTGCGATGCAAAACTGCTCACATGAAAAGCTGACCTCGCAGCAGTATAGATAAACAAAACGACCGTAATGGCTGGGGCGATGACATAAAAAATCACATGTTTCTAAAAACCCCCGCAGAGTTGCTTGCTTTAGCTGGACACATTACCTTTAACTGAACATAAAATCTCAAACATAATAGTACCTCAAGATGCTCTCTGCTAAGACGATAATCTTTTCACCAAAATTGAAATCAGTAGCACCCTTGCCATTTTGAATGCATTTCAAAGCAGCAATGCCATATGTGAATGCCTACAAAAAACATGGATAAGTTTTTATGGCTCGGCCAACGAGCCACTCATCATACAGGCAATTTTTTAAAGTCAAAATTAGTCAAACCGAATTATCAAAATCTACGACAAGCTGATGGCTTATTGTTCTCTTCTTGATAGTTTTAAGCATGCAGTAGATGCTGAAAGGGCAAGGCGTACTGAAAATGAAGAGTATACCAGAGAGTAAAAAAAAAGAAAATCTTTTGCCAGAGACGGAAAGGCAATTATCAACAGAGGTCCTATGACATTCTTGTCATGAATAAAAGGACTACCATACGGATAGTAGTTGTAGTTTGAGAATAATATTCAGAAATATATTTAATTGGTTCTAAAGGAACTAAAAAGAAAGTTGAGGTGACTTTTCAACTGCTGTTAAAAGATAAAAAAGCTAAAGACATTCTTGAAGAATATTCTACAGATGGCACTAGATGAATCAATCTGTACGCAATCATATGGAAATCGCAATTAATGCTGCAATCACTAAACAGGACCTTTCGATACCGAAATAGAATCTTTTCAACAAACGATTTGCAATGCAATAAAATTAAGTATTTCATATTTGCTCATCGTTACCAGAATTGCCGCTAGCGTATCGGTAAAGGTGAGTCCAAAAGCCCAGGCATCATGTCTTACAAATGCATCCGCATCAATGGCAGATGCTTAGCAATTGAAAAGAGCTTTCAAGTTCATTAGGCTTGTTTTTGTCTAATACTTCATCAAAAGTTCAGAAAATTGAAAGCTTGAAGCTTTGGTTTGAGAGTTATCAGAAATGCTTACGTTATAAAATATAAACAGGATCGAATTAAACAGTCAACTACCTCTCATCCTCTTTCCGCCATTAAACTATATGATGTTTCAATAACTATGCTTTGAAACATCCTGACAGCGGGAAAATGCAGACATGTATTCAAATTAGTGCGCAAAAGTGCATAGGCATTATAATATGCAGCAGAATGGAAGGAAATCGCAGTCCTTGTGATTGTCATTTGGAATTATTAAATTGTATGCTGTCTTTTTGCAGAAGTTCTTTTTGCAGAAGTTGAGCAGTATTTACGCAAAGTTTTCACACAATCTTACTAGACAATTTTTACCATACAATCCTCCATGTTAAGAAATCAAATGGAAACCTACACAGAAAGAAGAGACTTTGGCGCAAAGCTCAGATGATTAATTAATGAAGATAAAGTCACATTCTTAACGCTGTGTCAAAAAAATTCTTTTCTACCCAAAAGGTAAAAGATTTCAGGGAAACTTTTTATTTAAAGAAAATACTGTAAGAGCAAAAAACAAATCTTAGGAACACTTACTTTGTCCCAACGTTGATGCATTTCGCAGCAAAATGAAACAGCATAGAATAGCTTTAGTTGTTCACCAATACTAGAATAGCAAGCCCATGATACCTTAGATTCATAGAGTTAAGTAAACAGGAGATGACGAGATTAAACTCGAGAAGGAGAGGTTAGAAAATAAGCATTTTTTTCAGTCCATTTAAACTGCAAACGTAAGTAAAAATCGAGATACAGCCTTTTGACAGATAATGTAGGAATGATTAAAGGCAGAAAAAATACATTGACATGAAACTAACAAGAATAGTCACTGCTATTTTATAGATTATTGTGCATTAGACAGGATTGCGGAAAGAGGGGGTCAACATTATACCTTACGATGGTCCACGGATTATAGGAGCCATTCAATTTCTGAAGGGCCACCAAAACACTCTCTGGGGAATAGGCCAACACACCATGGCCTAAAATTCAAATACCGAAAATGAAAATAATGTGCGAAAAAGTCATATGAAAACTCAAAATACATTATGTGCCGCAATAAAAGGTTATATGTTGTAGCTTATTTTGCCAGTAAAGCAAGTTCGAAAAGTAGCATAATAAAGCAACATTCCATGAAACGAAAAACTTTTAAATTTCATCTTTTTAGAATTGAAACTGAAACGAAACGAGGCTTTTTTAAGAAAAATTCGTTCCAGTTATATCAAGGCATCTTAATAATTCTCTTGACAACTAGAATTAATTAAGCATCTTATGCATAAAACCCCTGAGTTGCAACCTGGAACCATCTATACACCAAGCAAAAATACCCTGTCATCTAACTCATTACCGATGGATGAGAAGTCAGGAAAATCTGCATCAATATCGAATGTAACTTCTCTTTTATTGCTCACTGCCTGCAAGATGTAAAAAGAACGAAATATGGCTGACATACAGAGTTTCATTGCTTTAAACATTATCTCTAAAAATCGGCGGTGATTGAATAATTTCTGTTTGAGTTTTGACTAGGTTTATTTCTAAAAGGAAGTTAATGCAAACATAATAAAATATACTGGCCATTCATATGCATCAACAATCTTATTTGCCACAGAAGAAATAACTTAATGTAGAGCAAATAACTACGAAAATACAAACTAAATATCTTACTCCACCAGAACCAACCGAGTTGCTCCTTTCGGTTACAGAAGGCATCCTAGGAACCGGTGTCGGGCTCAGCAGGGAAGCAGATGCTCCGGACTTTTTCATAGCTCCGGTTCCAGAATCTTTAATGCCGGTCGTGTCAATGCCAAGCTAAAGATAAGATTGACAAAATTGAAAAGCATATTGGAGGATGCAGTTGCAGAAAAACTGTAGAAAATGGTGAACAATATCACTGAAGAAACTTTCAAACGCTCGCTCAACTATTGATATTTTAGAGCGCTTGACAATGGATGGAGCTGCACATTTGGCAGTCCTTAGGTTTTAGCTGTGAGTGCACGTATCAATAATTGGTCAGAGTTATAATGTATCATGACTATTTTTGGACATTATTTAACTCAATTCTATTACTTAACAAGCAGAAAATGTTGATACAAATGGAATTCACACTGCTTTTTAAAATATACTAGATTGCGTGCGGTACAATATAATGCTATAATAACAATCAATGTAAGTAAATTGTACCAGGAAATTTTTTTTAAATAAATAACGACGTTTCCAGAATAGCCCGTTTTCAAGTCAACGGGCTATGCTCAAAACGTCGTTATTCATTTAAAAAAATTTTCCTGGTACAATTTACTTACATATCATCGTTATTATGCTTTTTAAAAAGTAGCGAAATCTAGCATTAATTCCAAAATATAATTTGCTGCAAAGCCAACGTGTACGATAGGCAGTGGTTGAAGCGAGAACCGATGCCGATATTGAAATACCTGACCAGCATCAGCTTTGCCCCAGGCAAACACCTGATCTTCAGCATCAACGCAAACGGTAAATTCCGAGCCAGCAGCAACTGACGTGATAAACCTTCTTGACAGCGCTTTGACCGGGCGAGGAGTGATCTTAATTCAAAAAGAGGATTTAGAGAGAAAGACACAGAAATCAAAAGGCAAGGGGCATTTGCAGCAATGTAAAGTTTATAATCAACAAGGGGGTCTTGCAATACCTGAAAAAGGCAAAACAAAGCAATAATGGCACCGTAACTTCATTTGCATTGCTAATGCCTACGTATTTACTGCCATAATAATTCATATCAATAAATTGTTAACAGTCTTGAAATGTTGTGTTAAAAACGAGTTACAAGGCTAGTATCTGACATAAATTGATATAAAACGGTACCAGCACAAGAGATTACACAGCACCATCCAATTCTAAGAAATTGCCATGAATCATAAAAAAGTTGCATGGTCACCTGATCAATCTTGTTGTAGTGCCCTAGCTGGCCGCAGTCATTGCATCCCCAAGTATACACTTGCCCAACGGTGGTAAGAGCAACAAAATGCCAGTTACCAACTGACAGCTAAAACGATATTATGAAGTCACCCATCAAATACCATGAAGATACAACGAAATCATGCAACGAAACATTGGTCAAGCCTCCATAGTGAAATAAAAGGGTCAAGAAACTTAGATGAAAAGGAGCTGACAAAAAGAAAATCTATTCTTTAAACAATTAGATTTGATCATAAATCATAGTTTACGGAAATTACTCGCCACATATGCTACTAAAATGTAATTGTTCTCCTCAACGTCTAAAATTCAACAAAAGTTATAACCTACATCTTTTGTTTGCCGAAAAACAGGTTATTTTTTTGCACCAAGGAAAATAAAGCATTTTTCATGTTTTCTCTTCTTTCCTGAAATCATGCGGTACGTCAAGGCTGTTTAAAAATTTTAATCGAGAAAGTACCTGTGCTATCTGCTCTGGAAGGCGAAAAGGCAACTCTTCTGGATAATACTTATGACTCAAGTCTGTTGCCATGGAGCTAGCAAGATGGCGCCCACTCGTTGCACTTTCCGCTTTCTGCCACCAAAAGACAAGCTTTTATATAGTACATGGCTACACAATCTACAAAATGCTTATCAGGAATAAAAAAAAGAAGCCCAATTGAATCCCAGAAAACATTTTAGCATTCTTCCAGCCAATGATTCGAACTTTGAAACAACTTTCTCGAAACATGATGAAACAAAGACATAATTTGAGTATAGTAACTGAGTCTATTTTGCATTCAAAAAACCGCTTCAGGATCATGAGCCACCCGATTTCGCTACGCTGCCCGAACTCAGCGTTAATATCACACTTTCCAGCAGACAGAATCAATTAACCCACAAGGGCTGTGCCCAGCACTAAATCTTTCAAACTTGGGAAATTTCTTCTGAATAAAAGAAGACAGAAATGTAAATTATTTGCAGCTTAGAACGTTTTGAAAAATGCAAGAAATTTTTTTACACAATATCAGTTCAAGCTAATCTTCAATTTCAAAGTTCAAACTAAACAATTTATCCAATAACCATTCATGCTAAACGTACAGCACATATATGGAACTGTTTGTAGTTTCTACCCCATGAATAGAGCGTCTGGTCTTCTGATATAGCTATCTAAAAGAACGAAAAAACCCATGACAGAATCTCGATCTCTAACATATAGCCAATCTGAACAAATGTATGCAAAACAATATAGATTGTTGTTGGTCAAAAATTGTGAGGCAGATGGCAAAATATTATGGAAAATAAAAACCAATGAATCAGGCTGAACTTAGGGTAATATATTTGCCATTCTAACATTTAACAATGTAAGTCTTAAAGTTGAGATAAAGGCGACCTAATTTAAAAATTTGAAGCCTGAGAATCTGACATCTGGAGCAGCAAAAATATTTTCGAATTCATTGGAGAAAATGGCTATAAAACATGCTGTTATTCATAATAATCTACAATAGCTTGCTAATTTGTATCAGAATTCAAGTGCTTACAGTTTCAAAAGAACCACATGCAATGTAATAGATAGGCTCATCAATAAGCGTTTTCACCACTTTGGGAGTTGTCATTTTGGTATTGACACCAATGCCGAGCTGGCCGTACAAGCCTGAAGGAAAAAGCATCGTAGCACTCTCGAAGGAACATTCATTGGATATCCACAAATAACCAAAGTCAAACAGAAAATGGACCTGCAATTGTTACTGAAAATAGTTCAAAAGTATTCAAGTTCAACAGTTGATGAATCTTAGAGTTGCTAAACACTAAAGACTGCTAAAAAATGTCTTTAGAACTTTGAATAGTATTGAGCTACTGGTTATGTATCCAACAGAAAAAGAATTAATTGAATAGAAATGATATATCTCCAAGATAGAAAGTCCACAGTACCTACCTGAACCAAAAGTGAAAACGTATCCCTAAAATAAAGCGATTGGTATTACGAAATGTATTTACAGCTTAAGTATTTACTTCTTTCATATGCAAAACAGAACATTAATCCTTTAGAAGGGAGAATGCAGAAAAACAAACCGAAAAAATAACGAATATTCAAGAATGTGGAAACAATAACACACACATGAAGTGCCAAAAATCAGGGAAACTTTGGAATTGTAAAAAGGGGAATTTTGAAAAAAAATACGAAGCTAAAAAATCTGACTGCTAATCAGATGTCATCAGATGTGATACAAAAGTGGCTTAAGCCATCTGTCAGCAAACAACTCAGGATACGTGATAACAATCACACGCTCATCAATTAGCCATTGATTGATGGCTACGAATGGCTACCTATCAATGGCTACGAATTGATGGTATACCAATCAATTCATCATTGATTGATGAATGGCTTCAGTCAAGTTAGTATCTATCGGCTACTATCGACTATCTTTGAGGCTGTTGGCTAAATGATTAATATAATCAACAGAGCAGATTACATTCGAGATTTATTTCAAGATTCACAAAAATTAAAAAACTGAAAACCTTGGACGAAAGGACGACACTGTGGGAATGTCCAGCGGCAACTTGAATCGCCTTTTGTGAATTAAGCAGTGCAACGTTAACGGGGACTTTCGCATTTTCAGCTGACTTTACACCAAGCTGTCCATGAATACCCCAGCCCCATGCCCAGACTTTGTGATCTCCATCGACAGCAAGCGTATGATAATACCCAGCAGCAACAGCAACAACATTCTTGGGAGTCAATTGTGATATTAAGCATGGGCGGCTTCGTCGACGTATGTCGCCAACGCCAAGCTAAAGGTAATGAGTAACAGGTATATTTATTGAATGACAACCTTGATGGAATGTAGTTTGAAACTGAAAAGCTTTTTGATTAGATCACCAAGCTTGCAAAAATATAAAAACCTGGTTTTGTAGAGCTGTGAACGATCCACCCTGGGTATAATAGCCATTAAGAACTGGCGTGCAAATGGTACAGAGGAGTTGGAAAAAGGAGGAAGCGAAGAGGCAAAAAAGGGGAGCAGCGAAGAAGCGGGAGTTCCTGAAGAATGATTTTAATGAAAATAAAAGTTCCTGACCAATGATTTTAACAAATGATAAATTGTCAGCTCAGTTCCATCGGTGACACAAATAGGGGTTTGTATTTAATGTGAATTGGAAATGGACGAAAGGCTGTCACGTTTTGAAATAAAAGACCCATCTTCTCATCCTGGCGAGAAACGGAAATATCATAATAGTCAACACGAGACAACCTAAGGTTTTTGTTGCTTGATGTTTTTAGTCAAGAAACAATGAATAAACGCGAGATCACACCAATGGCACCTTACAATCTTGAGCCTGCGAATTAATATTGCAGATTAATTTCCTTGATATTGAGTAGCAACAGACCGGTATCATTCTTAGGGGTTTCTTCCTTGCCGAAAATTGGTGGCATTAAAATGGCAACCACTTCGACTTTGCAATAGTGTTGTTAAATCACTTCGTTAGCAACATAAAGAACAGTGTTGTCAACAATCTGTGTCATTTTGCAATAAAGGCTGACAATCAGTTGAAGCAATTAATCATCATATATTTAGTTTTGCCTGACAATTTCCTTATCGTTCTTTTCGTCCTCATTTGCTTCCTTCTCCTCTTTGCTAAACGATCTGCAGCTTTTCCGCTTCTCTAAATAAATTCTCAAAAGATAAAATGCGTGACTAATGACAGTATGAATGAGCTGCCATGAGAAGTATCTATCAAGGTCCAGCTAGTGTTCGTGAGTCCTATACTTTTGATCAAAGGCAAAACTCTCACTATGTGATTTCCCATGGTCGCTTAAAATTTACAATTGTGTATGATTCGTAGCTTTCACTGGTATTTAGTATATGTGATTGAATTGCATGTCAGGAAATAGACACAGAAATGTTGGCCAGATAATAAACGAAGTACATTTAACGTCTCTTTTTATTCTGCCTACAAGACCACAATTTCGTAAAAAACTAATAAAGAAAACAGCTGATGACACCCGAAAGCTTGTTCAAAGTACGCGACTCAGTTTATAGCCGAAGTTCAAGCGATTTTTTTGCAGCCTAGACTGCGAATCATCTGTTTACCATTCATTGGAGCAGTTAAAATTAAGCAGATATTTCCGACAGATCTTCTACAGCATATTAAGGCTACTATAGCAAGCTTTTGAAGCCTACTATAGCATAGTAAGGATCCTATACAAGTTTTTGAAGCCTACTATAGCATATTAAGGCTACTATAGCAAATTTTTGAAGCCTGCTACCAGGGGCGAAACTACCGGGGAAGGGGGGGGAGGGTGTGGGGGGGGTGTAACACCCCCCCCCCCAATCCAAAAAATAGTCGATTTCGCAGGGCAATCGAAGATTTTGCAGGGCGCCAAGAACGGAACAGGTATGTAAGGAAAAGCTCCGTTATGCATTTTAGAGAACGAAACAGGTATGTAAGGAAATGCTCCGTTATGCATTTTAGAGAACGGAACAGGTATGTAAGGAAAAGCTCCGTTATTTGCAATGCGAAAGCATTTCTTACCGAAAGTCATAGCCAATGGATGCAATGATTGATGCATATGTTTATGAGGGCAAGGTTGAGTCCATGCAAATTAATTTAAGTTGTAAATTATTTTCATGACAAGCACGGCGTCACTGGAGGGGAATAAGAGGCTGAAGGCCCTCACTTATAATTGTTTCTATAACTTTTTAACAGTGCAGGAACTAAAAAACATAATAAATCGTTAAGATACCGATTTTGTTTCATCTAATTGCTAACTTTTTCACGTATATTTTTATTATTTTTCTTTTATTTGCATTAATTCAGTAAATCACTTTCAGTATCATTGCAATGTTTTAATTTTGGATGTGTAAACATGGCCTTCTCGATACAAGAAACTGCACATTTCTGTTCAGGAAATAAAATTCCCCCAATCTACTATAGCAAGCTTTTGAAGCCTACTATAGCATAGTAAGGATCCTATACAAGTTTTTTAAGCCTACTATAGCATATTAAGGTTACTATAACAAGTTTTTGAAGGCACCTATTAAATTTCGGTTAAATACTTAAACAACGATAGTGCACGTGAAACCTTCTATTTTCTGCGCAGAAAAAAACAGGCTACGGAAAAGTATTCGAATTAACTTTTATTGGCGAACTCACCTGTCCAAAATTGTTAAATCCCCATGAATAAACCTGAAAATTAAGATCAGTAGATATGAAGGAAGTGTAGAAGAACATCAGCGTCAGACAAAACAGAGAAAGAAGGGCAAAGGACATGCGAAGACGGAAAATACGAGGATGAATCTCGCACAGCAAAGGCTTTAAGCGATCATTAGGGAGCTTTGAGTGATAAATGGCAAAAAAGCAAAATAGAAAACTCGTATTTTGGTCAGGGTCGCCTTACATTCTACTGCCACTGAGAATTGTAACTGAAAAAGCGTAATTAAATTAAAGACTTCATAAAAGAATTCCACGTGTCTAATTGATAAAATCACTAGAGCTAAGGAAGCGTTAGTGAGACTAACCCCTTCTCTGCAAACCGCAACTGTGTGTGCAGCCCCGCAGGCTATTGAAAGGACTTGAATCCTGCCAGAGAGAAGGAAGAAAAGTCATTTGAAAACAATAAATAAGATAATTTGCAAAAGGAAATGTCAAGATCTACGTCACAACACCGTGTCTCATTCTCTCATCTCTATATTTAAATATTATGCGACGCCTTGGTAGAGGTTTGAAAATTTTCTGGCTGCGCACACAGTTAAAAAAAACAATATTTTCAGTGTCACAAACTAGCCGCACAGACAACTACAATAAAAGTTTAGCCTATAGACCAATTCGACTTACGGCCACGTTTTGGAAATTTCTCCAAATTTAATTATACGACTTTTTTAAGCTCAGATTTGGTTTAATCACAATAGATTTAGGCTGGATACAATTTTTCATTTTGTTGGTGCTTGTAATTTAGATTTTATGGAGAAATGAAGTTTGAAAACTTGCAAGGGATTTGACCGCAAAAATAATTCCGGGTGAAACTTTACCCCGCTAGACGCCAATCACGGTCAAATCTCTTATAAATTTTTTATCTTTATGTCGTCATAAAATCAATATCGTGAGCAATACCATAATAAAAATTTCCAAGTAGACTAAAATCATTGCTCTTAATCCGAATCTGAGGTTAAAAATCTTGTACAAAAGAATTTGAAGATTTTTTTTCAAAACGAGGCCGTGAGTCGAGTTGGTCTATTGAGCATTTGACTGCCTTAGACAATATCCTTTCCAATGGCAACGATTATTCTGCAGTAAGCTCTTGCAAATATGTTGTATGCTGATCTGGTTTACAAAGCAACTAAATTGATTATTTTAAATAAATTTCTCACTGATTCAATACATTTTTACGCCAATTTGGGAGCCCCCCTTTTCAACTGATCACAGCAGTAGTTTGCTTTACTCGATACCTTATATCATACATATCTGTTCAGGATATTACTGCGTTATTGACATGGTGATTGACTTGTCATTGCTGACCGAATCAAAAGTATTTTTAAACAGAATAAAAGAGATAAGAGCAAGCCGTGAACTCCATTGCGGTCCTACCCATGCATATGAAGCCCTTCCACTCTAAACGGCATCGAAATTCCCTTTTCTTCTATCAAATCTCCATGGCCCAGTCTAAAATTGAAAAATCTTCTATTTACAGAGACGAAATTGTTTACAACACACATTTAAAAATATTCTTAAACGCTGTTTAGCAGCAATCACAGATTAATTTACAGTTAATAACATGCTGTGAATAAATAATGAAAAGAGATTTGGTAAGGCTTACAGTTATCAGAGAATATCAGAGAAGGTATTATTTAAGTAAAGCATTTGAAAAAGGCGTTCCACATGGAAGAATAAATGACCTTCCATGGCTTGATCGTCCCCAGGTGAAAACATCGCCGTCATGAGATACGTAGGCAATGTGATTTCTGCCACATGCCAGGGTAGTAGGCTCAATATCCATGTTCGTGTCCAGGCTCCTCGTACTGGTCTGTTAAGAATTGAAATTTATGTTTATGATCAACAAAAAGGCACGAAGGTGGGTTGGATCTCGATTCTATTTTTTTAAGATAAAGTAGGTGAAAGTTGTAATTTTTTTAGCCAACATAGAACATGAGCATATGTTCATTCATTCGAAAGATTAGTTTATGATAAACTGAAGAATCTTTAGAAATGAGGCTAACGCACCGTTCGACTGCGTCTTAAAGATGTAGAGCTGTTCTGACCAATGAGGTACTTAAGAATCGACTTCCTTGAAAAACAACAGAGAAATCATAACAGCAGCTGCAGTAGGATAAACCAATATCAAAACAACCAACACCAAAGTTTTTCACAACAAACATTTTCAAAACTAGATCTGTAAAGATTTTGAAAAATAGGGAAGCGTCTATTTGCTTGTTAAATCAGCAGTAATTTGCACGTGAAGTGCAGAATCCATGAAAAATTGCAAAAATGCACCAGGACAGATTGTTTTTCAGTTTTTTTATTCCTTTGTAAAAAAACAGCGATGAACAATGTTCTTAACAAAGCCAAAAACATAGAGGCATTAAAGTAGCCAGTTTCTTTTTTGGTTCTATTCTGCCGTTCAGAGCAAAGATGCAATGTCATGGCAGCATTGTTTGGTACATCTTGTCAAAACAGTAGAAACAGTTGTTGCTTTATGCGCTTCTTTACATTGGTCAAGCAACTTAGAAAACTTAGAAAATGTTTGAGAGACAGATTAGGCAAGCCATTACAAAATGTTTCTTTGCTGTCAATCCTTGTATTTTTTTACAGCACTAGGAGAGCCCTTCCATCCATTCAAAAGGATTGCATTCCTACCAACCAAAAATGTTCCGTCATTTATGAATTTACGTGCCAGTGTGATTCTGGCTACGTAGGACGCACAACCCAAAGATTGGGGGATAGGATAAAACAGCATGTTCTATCCAACATAAGAAACAGAACTGCCCCTCAAAGTGAACATCCTCCTCGATCTTGTAGGTCTAGAAAAACTGTTAGAACAAGTGATTCTGCCATCGGTCAACATCTTTTAGACAACCCAGATTGTGCTAAACTCCATAATGACGACATGTTTCGGATGATTGGCAGAGCCCGGTCGTCTTTCCATCGAGCAGTTTTGGAATCGATCTACATACAAACAAAAAAGCCGCCATTGTGTAGACAGGAGCTCGTTTTCTCTCTTGGACTCCAGTGGTAATTTTTCTATAGGCACGCAGCACTGATTGGTCAACTATACCGGTCTTGTGCTTGCGTTTTTCTGACTGGCCTACTTCAATCCACAACTGGTTATATATTTTTCATCGTGATCTTTCGGACCTTCATTCTGTCGTTTATGCTCTGAGAAGTGTCAGACGAAAAAGCTTTTAGTTAATATGTTGTAAAATGTTTGCCTTTTTCAAAGCCATTTTCAAGTTCTGTACCCCAAAAAAACTGTTCACTTGTTCTGTTGTTTGCTATCTGTTTTTTGTGCGGCCCTGGATATGCAAACATTCTCTATTGCGAATACAACCGTTGCGGATGGATAGGTTAACCTTGTTTAAAGGAAGGTGACGACAAACTATTTGATGGTACCTTCTCTACGTCTCGCTGCAATGAACAGCAAATTGGTTAACTGCAATCTTTTAGGATGAGGGTGGTTACCTTTTGGCATTATTAGGAAACTTTGCCTTCTGTGAGCTTCCTCGCCGATTACAAACTTTGTCAGCCTCGAATACATCAACGCGGGCGTTTGCAAAAATCATCAAATTCTTATGACTTATCCTTATTTTCTGTAATCCTTATTTTGTCATAAAGCCCATAAAGACGAACGTGGATAAGTATTGAATAAAGAGTATGAAACTGATCTCATGTATTTTTCTTCTGCAAAGATAGCCTCATATCACTCAACACCGGAATACATCTCCTCTAAAAGTTTGGGCAATCTAATAAAAGAGCATATTATTTTTATGGAAAAAGCAATAAATGTTCAATGAACAAGAAACAGTTATACGCAGGCAAGTAAGAGTAAATATCGAGAAAACTT
Source organism: Rhopilema esculentum (assembly GCF_057945365.1). NCBI lineage: Eukaryota > Metazoa > Cnidaria > Scyphozoa > Rhizostomeae > Rhizostomatidae > Rhopilema > Rhopilema esculentum. The sequence continues at coordinate 405,774 of NC_142817.1, read as the reverse complement.
CCCAATTTTACGTTATAAAAGAACCTCTCAAGAAAAAGCAATTGATGAAATTAAAACCAACTACATCTGGAAAAAACTGCGTACGCAGTAACGTCTACCCAGCAAAAACAAAATTAAAGATGAAGACAATCAGAAGAAATATCAGCAATTTTTAATGGGACATTGAGTACTGAAAATGGCCCAAGAACAATATCGTGTTGTAATACAGCATTAAAGCACTTAGTTACGTGCTTCATTTACAAGTATTTACAAATAACGCCATAATGATTTATAAATAAAGTCACAAAAAAGTTAATAAATTAATAATACCTGTCTGGTAGTTGAGTTAATGGCGATCGCTTGCCATTCAAAATCAAAATGGTTTTCAAAAAAACTTCAAATATGGTAGAAATGGTGGGAATGTCAAACGAATCCTAAAAAATGAAAAATCCACTCTTACAATTCAAAATTACAAAGAATGTAGCGAAATCCACGTGTTTCTTTCTGTTTATTGATAGAAAAATTGTGAATTAGCTTGGCCAGAATTCCAATTGAGCTATCTTCAATCTTTTTAATGCTGGCAGTGTATGCATCTATAAACCGAAACAGCCTGATAGGTTGAGATTAAAGGCGAATTAAGCACCGGCCCACATACCAAACCACCCTCCGAGCTTGAAGTTGATGCCAAGGAAACGATCGAAGGACTTCTACGAAAAAAAATCTTTTGAGCTTCTGATTAGGAAAAAAGAGTCTTAAGAAAACGTTGGAGCAGTAAAAATGACAAAAGATTGGGGGTAAACGAAATCGAAACAGCAATATATATGCGTTACTGATACATTCATTTCTGGAGACATGGTACACGAAGACAAGTTAAAGCATTGCAAGCAGTGCCTGGTATAGGTATGCAACATGGAATGAATGCCTTCCAAAGGACAAGTTGGAGTTTGAGTTTACATTGAACAAAGTATATACGAAGCATCGGCTCTTAAATGTCTCTCAAAGATGAAAAAGACGGCACAATTCATTAAGATACTCATTTATGTTCGAGAGTCGAGAGAACAAATGCGAAAAAGACTTGTAGGGAATGTGCAGTTTTACCTTTTGGTGTGCATCGCTTCTGCTTTCTCCAAGTATGGTTTAATAAATGTTCGAGATGGATCAAACAATCGCGCAATTAGCAATAAAGAGGTTTCTTCTAGATGGAAAACAATCGAATCCAAAAGACGAATAAATGATTTCGTCACATCAGGCTGTAAGAACAAGGAGAAGGAATGTTCGGTGCTTCCTAAGGCGTCCAAAGAAGGGCACCACTGGCATTAATATTTCATAAAAAAGAACAAATATTGTTAGTATTCCGCTCCTTTACGTTCTCCAGTTGTTTATTAATTTACGTACAGCAAACGTCCAAGCCTACTGATGTCAATAACGTTCGGAAAAAATTGCCAAGGGAGGCATTAACTAGATCTATGATTAAAGGAATTAATGTTCTTTGATACATTTTCCAAGTAATTCAGTGACTTAAGGCTTTCAAAATTAACATATCTTCCATAACAAATTCTGGCAAATACCTAAAATAACATTGGTACGACTTTGGTCAATAAAGACAAAAGCTTCTATTTCCTCTTTCAGACTTTCATACACAAACTGAAGATCAAACAAACATGTCCTGTCTAAAAGAATACGAGAAAATTACATCTTTTAGAGATTCACACGAAAGACACTGTCAGTGAGGACAATCAGTGTGTTTGAGAACATCTGACGAGAAAAAACTCACGTGCATAAGCAAGAACTTAACAGCCTCCTCTGGCTTCATGTAGGAAATGAAGGCACCGTTATTAGCCGCGCACAAAATGTCATCGTATCCTCGATCCAACAGCATGTTTTGGATTGAAGGTGAAAGGTGATAAAATCCTCTTGAAGCACACAAATCTAAAGCTTCCTTGATCAGTCCTTTAGTCTGAAACATAGCAAAGAATTCCACATTTAGGCCACTCGCTCAGAATGCACAAGTTTTCATTGTTAGGCTGATAATTCGCTCGACTACTTTCTCTGACAGTGACGTGCAGAGGAAATGTTTATGATGCATTTGCAGGAATAAAGTACCTAGAAATATATACCAAGTTTCTTGTTAATTTGTGGCACAATCATGAAAGAAATGCAAGGTTGACACACTCCATTGTGAAATTTTCGACAAGTACAGTTTACCAGTGCTACTATGGAAATCGCGAGTCAACGATCAACCCTTTATTCTGGCATTTCCCTGTAAAGAAATTTTAGGAACAGATTTCGACTCGGAAATCAGTATACCAACGAGGCCTCCAGCAAAATGACCAATGACTATGACATAAAGTGACGCCAATTAGTGGTTGCAGTTAACAAAAAATGGCTTGATCCACTGGGGAAGACACATAGCTGGATGTGCAAGACAGACCCAGTTGCCAAATCGTACTGTTGCCTTGTATCCAGAAAGGGATGATTAAAAAACAATTAAATAAAACTGACTATTTTAGAAGAAGATACGATCTTAAATTAATCCTCAACTCCTATCCTCAGCTTTAAGTATTGCCGGAGGTGTTTACATCTAGGGCAGACAGACAAAAAAGCAATCATGGAACAACTTTGAAGAGTAGCTTTTGCATTAAGGTACGAAATATCATTGCACATATAGCTGAAAATGCAATAAGAATGTCGTTTTTAGTTAACCTGATAAAACCCCCGTCGTGAATGAAAAATTGTGGATAAAGATTGTAATAAATTTTGCTGTGTGTTGAAATGGGTTAAAGGCGCGAGGAACTTCCAGCTTTGGGAAGCAAAAGCATGTGTTTTCTGTTAAGGACGGTTTTAAGGACAGAAACCCACTTAACTATAGCTTTTAAAAGGATCAATAAGAATCAGGTGACAATAACTTTGACTAGAAAACCCTTAAGGTTCCTCAGAAAAGACTACAAAATCTTATCTAAATCGTGTAAAAGGAGTAACTTAATACAGTAAATGTGTTTTAAACGTTGTAAGAACTTGAAAGTTATTTTTGATAACTGGCGAAAATGAAAAACTTCACATATTTCAACAGGTAAAAACCGTCACTGATAAGTCGCTAATTAGTGTGTTATACGAGTTCTCTTACTTTTCCGACTTCAAACAAGCAATCAATCATTCCATGCTTTGCGAGACGTTCCATTGCCACTTGGGGGTCGTAGTCAAAATTGTCCCGTAAGAACTGCCTGGAAGGAAAATAAAATTCCCCCTATATCAGCTAACGAATACTTCCAAAACAGAAGTTCGAAATTTAGACTTTTGGTTACGTTAACGATAAAGATGTAACTCTTTTATTTCGAAATTAAAAATTCGGGAAAAAGGGAAAATCGAGATTGGGTTGTGACACACTCTATCCAAATCTCAGTCAAAAAAGGTAAGTCGAAACAAAATAAGGTTCACTTCAACATTTAAATGAAATACAGATTTATAGATATCTTACATAAATGATTCAAAAACCTTCGCTCGAAAGTTCACAGGCTTCTGTTTCTCTAGAACCTGAAAAATGCAGATGCTATGGTAAAACAGCTGTATGTAGTCTAAAAATGGAACGTTTCAGGGTCTATAGGCCCGGTCTTGTGATAACAACTGGAACCAGTGAAAATCCAGTCGGTTCATACTAATTGGAACTTAAGTAGGCCCGGTCTTGTGATAACAATTTGAACCTGTAAGGATCTGGTCTGTTCATACTAATTGGAACTCAAGTAGGCCCGGTCTTGTGATAACAATTGGAACCTGTAAGGATCTGGTCTGTTCATAATAATTGGAACTTTAGTAGGCCCGGTCTGGTCATACCAATTTGAACTTTTGTAGGTCAAACCTACAGGTCTGGTCATACTAAATTGAACCAATCAAAATGCTGATAGAAGCAAATGTGGATGGCATATCTTTACCTCCAGTATACGGAGCAAAATGAATTCAGCTTTAGAGCAATTTCACAAAAATTAGCAAACAAAATTTTTCAAAAAGAATTTACATGTCTTTTAAAATTATGACCTGAGGCTATATGAACAAGGTGTAAGTATTTAGATTATGTTTACAATTCAATTATGTTTATGAAGCTTTTTAAACTTTGCTTATTAAGAGCGTGTTTGATGATAAGGGAAGGGCAAAGTATTCTTCATAAATAATACAGGATCAACTAATGCTAATTTTAACACTGTAAAATATGCTTATCAGAGGATGTATAATGTTAGGAGGCATAACAGGTATGCCACTACCTGTTCCGTATAGCATTCAACTGCCATGTCAGCCAGCTTTTTCCGATCCTTCGCGGACAGGCTTCCAGGCTGCTTCAGGACCTAAAGACAACGGCAAAATCAAACAATAAAGGCAAATACATGTAGAAATATGTATCCACAAGACGTTATGATGAAGGGCTCTACAAAGATTGCATTTATGTCGATTGACACTCAGGAGACACACACGCACAGCAAGAATCAACTGACATCTAGCATCCAGTTTCTTGCAAGATAAACAATTATTAGAAAAATTCCTTTCATAGCGATGCTTGCCACACTAAGTCTTGATGCGGGTATGTGTCATACAACTGCAAATACATTAACGAAAAGACAATCAATAGCCTCACAAAATTACTATCATAATGACGCTCTGTATGTTAGATTAAAACGATGTGAAAAATTTTCAAAATACGACTACAACCAACTTAAATTTATTGTGCATTTTATTTCTGAACAGAGCAGCCATTCCTGTTATTTGCTACTCATCAATTTTATCGATATCTCTTATAGTTTTTATACAAAAAAAGATAAAACAAGGGTGTAAACCAGCTGTACTCTAGGTGTCTAAGGACAGGTGCCTATTTAAAGGTGGATTGGGGAAAAGTTACTGACCTGTCGGATGAACATAAGACCGGCAGTGACCGACACGTATTCAATAAGACTGACCGCTCTTTTGATTGGCGAACACTATAGAAAAAAGGGTATGAGTAAAAATGTAGTAAATATTCGTGGAAATATACTTCGCAAGAAAATTGGGGGAGAATGCATCTAAATCTATTAAAACACAAAGTCCATGACGGCACTCAGAAGACCTGTTCCATGGCCTTAACTAAAAGGCTGCTGTGAAACATGAAAAATCTTTAGCTTATCAACATCACATAATCCTATCGAAATAAATAAGAACAAGTAGACAAGATTTTGAACATTTCAAGATATTTTCTTTAGTTCTAAATGCTGTGCAGATTGCATACATGTACTAAAATAAATCGTACAAGCTGTGGGGGACACAGGACAGAAGGGGCACACATATATGCCCTGAAGAAACACTATAAATGACTATGCATGTATCAATGCATTTATATGAATGTATGAGATACTTGACCATCAAAACTATGCATTAACTTTAAGTTTCTCATGGGAAGGTTCAATTACTTAATTCTAGAGTCTAGGTTTCCTTTTTAAGAAGAATATATTTTGTTTGACAAAAAAAGTTGGAATGGTGGTAGCCCTTTTCAGCATAATATTTCCGCATATATTGATAAAACATCTACATCGTTGTGCAGCAAGTGATATATCATCCCAAGCACCTTTTTTCGTGTCACACTAAATTTAGGAATATTTAAAAAAATTCATTTTCCGGCCTTAAGAAAGGTTAGTTACGTGTTTCTATCGAGGAAAACGTTACAGGCATATCGAAAATCACCCTTTGCTCTCTCACATTTGTTATAAATAAAAAACCTCGCGGGGAATTGTTCTGCATGATATCTCCTCCATGTTTTGCACTAGTTTGTAGGGTGAACAATAAAGAACAAATGGCTATGATCGCCCTTTTTCATCACGTGCCTTGCCGCTATGGTAGTTCTTTTCGTGCTTATCAATTGACCGACATTCTCTTGACTATAATGTTCTTACCCGGTCCCAGACCATGAATAACAATGCTGTAAAAACCCCATGGTTCAAAGCAAAAGCATCCTGTAACGAAGTTCCATCTTGAGCAAGGGCACAATGCGAAATGGAGATCTCCTAAACTCCTATCTTACATGTCTTTGAGAATATCTAAAACTCGTATAGGTTGCTGAAAACTGGCTCAAACGCCTTGCCGCAGAGAAACCTGTAGAACGAAACTAGCCTGTAAAATTCCTTTTTCCATAGAACTTTTCTATCTTTACTCGTCAGGCAGTCCTAACGAAAATGTGATGGTCAAATAACACTTTTTTGGGATGGGGCAATGTCAGAACCGAATACCAACAAACACACAAATTTTCGTTACCTCTGACAAATTGTAAAACTTAGTTGCACCTTGAAAATCTCCTTCCTTTAACTTCTGTTCGGCAACAAGCTACAAATGAAAATTGAAAAATCAATTTGTCAGAAGGCACGTTGTGGGGAGATGGCAAGTATGATTACAGCACATTGCAAAAGGCAGACAAGATTGCGAATATGATAGTTGACTAACCTCGCACAGATACTGCACATTCAGGTCAAGAGTTATCCCTAGGGCCTCCGCAGCACCACCCTCATCGTTGCGACAAAGTTCTGTGAAGTAGTGTTCTGGGGATATCCTGTGTAGTAAAACAGGTCCTGTTAACAACCATTACAAAACATTGCAAAGCATTGGTAGTATATACAGTAACCCAGGCGATGTTACTTGATACGGTATCTATGCTACCATTAGCATTCGAAGGTGGTTCTTATGAGACTAAGAACTTGTGCTTATCGAGCAGTGTTCTGTTCTTTCCTCCTTTTTAACACTCCTCGTGATGCCTACACCTGGAAATGCATAGAGCTGGCGACTCTCCTCCTTCTTGGTAAAAGATTTGTTGTGTCAGGGACTCCAGATCCAAACCCTCGGATCTGTAGTCCGCGACCCTAACCACTGATCCTTCCTCGCACTTAATACGGTATCTATCTGTAAATATATCACGTTCATTGCAGTACCTTGGTCTGCATTCGATGATGCCCCCTTCAGTGACAATGGTGCACAATGTTAGCGGTATTTCTTCCTTCATTCCTTTAGAATGGGGAAACAGATTTTTCCAAGCCATCGGGCGTTTGAACGACGATACAAAATACGCCAAGACCGCTTCTGATTGGCTTAATGAAAAGCTCTGCAACTCCGCCTTGTAGGAGGAAGAGTCTGATCGCTGCAAAGGAAGAACGACATAATTCAATGAAATGAACCTACAAAACAAGAGTTGTAAGGCACTGTCATTAGGAATATGAGGGAAATTGCTTGAACTCACTCATGAGATGATTACATTCTGCAATTGGCTATAAAATGCTTCTGAATCATGATGGAAAGAACATTTCTCAAAGAAAAGGATTTTTTTTATTTTAGGAGACATGGGAGCTAAGTTTTTCTAGAAGTTATGTCTGCTTCTAATCTGAATCTGAAACTGATTGGTACCGATTTTGATGATGTACATGATGACCATTTTCTTTGAATTTTGATGATCAAATATCAACCGTGTGCAAAATAAGCTTCAGTATCTACTCCTAAAACCTTTGCCTAGCTGACTATATCGCCCAAACTTCAACTGTTTGCTAGAAGGTTTTGAAAGCTAATTTTGATGCCCAAATCTACAGTGGAAGTTAATAACAGTTAATTTGCTGCTTTCATATCAAATGTTGCTGAAGATATACCATAAATTTAAAGTTTATAAAACATTGCGGGAACAGTTGGATCAAAAAAGATCGCAAAATAATGTTCTTGATTTTAAATTCACGCTACCCACTGTGAAAAGGCAGGATTTCCGTTCATAGCGACTTAAATAAAGTTAAATTATACGAAAGATCTTATCCTGTCAAATGGCATAATTAACTAGATGCCAGTAAGATCTGAAGAAAGTGTTTAATTGGCTTACTAAGCAAAATAAATTCAGTGGAGAATAAGGCGATTTTTTTATATTAGCAATCTTTGATTGTACGTCAAAATGCCCACGGATTCCAGTTTCAAACCAGAATGAAGCTTTGAACGAGTTAAAAATCGTTAGTTCATGAATTTTTAAAAATAACACGTGCGAAATAGTTCACTTGTGAAAAATAAACATAACTTAAAACATTGCAGCTGAAACATTGAAATGCAATGGGGTTTTATGAACAAAATATTGAATGCCAGTGTAGATTTAATGAGTCTGCGCCATAGTTGTATAAATAAGGTACTATATATATATAAAAATAAACAATTATTTTGCCATAACGCTTACTTTTCTTGGTTGAGCGGTATTCGCTGATCCTGCAAATCTCTTTGATAGAACACTAAAAGAAGGCTGTCAAGCAGCAAATCAGAACCTTAGAATTCGGTTCATCAAAAAAACTCATATACTACACAATTTGTAGGTTAACAATAATCAAAGAAAGTGGCATAAAATTGCGCACAAATGGCGAAAAAAGCTCCAGCTGATAACATTGCTGTATTAGAATACAAAATTAGAAGCAGTTATGAACTAAACAATCAATCCAATATATTTTTGTTTTGGCTATGCTTTCTTACCTGACGGTCTTTGCGTGTCAAGGCAAAGATGAGGGTGTCAGAGACAACAGCACTTTTTGTGTTAAATGGAAGTTGATAGCTGTACTCTGGCGCGTAATCTGCCACTCTTTCTATGTAGTTGAAGACCTGTGGATGCGGCAGAACAGCCTATATCAAACAATTTCTTACGTGATCAACAACTTCATAGCATCCCTGAAAACTCCAGGCACAGGACAGTACAATTTCTTGCTACAACCGAACGATTTTCAGCACGCTCTCTTGGTTTAGAGATGAGAACAAATGATGTTTTATTTTATGCATTTGCACCTTTATGTCTTGAATGCATTATTTACGTTTCAGTACAATTAGCAAAAGCATGACAAAGAATGACAAATACAAAAAATTCGCAAAGTGAAAATCATCTGAATACCTCAAGTGTTTCATGCTTGGTCAAATGTCTTGCTACGACAACTTGATCTTTCAGTCTTTGAACAGACAACCGGCACTCTTGAGAAGGTGCCTGGTGGAATTTGAAAAGCAATGATTAGTTACATGGCTTCCTTGAAAATGATAATGCATCTGTAAAAATTGACTAGGCATTGAACAATTTTAATGGTCTGAAGAAACCTAAATAGATCTTGCTTTTTACTTTGTCTCAACATCAGATGAATTTGATTGCAGAAAACCTAGCATGGCTGAATGTTTCCCTCAGACATTAAACTAAAGCATACATAGCTACAAATTACATTGCACTCTATATATAAGAAGATTGGAAACTAGTGCACTTGCAGATCTCCTAATATCATTAACATCACGTCGATACCTCTAGAAAAACTACCATGAGACGATTCGGTATTCTTATTCATAAATAATTATAATTTCTACACAACTTCTATTTTTGTTCTTTACAGAAATTTGAACCTAACCTTTAGCTTGGTAATCTTGGGCTCTTCCCTCCCGTCCTCTGCAGCGTATACCAAAATTGTGTCCATACCACACTCTGCTACCATGTCGTAGCCCATGTCAAACGCTGAAGTGTAACTCGACGGTGATGTTATGTGGGCGATTTCACACGGCCATTCCAGGAAAATTTTCCATGTTGTGTCTGTAGCAGTGTGAATCTTAATAGGGCAAAGAATAAAATTCAGAAAATGCAAGTTTGTTTGAACTGGGCACAAAAGACAGCCTACAGAAATAAGAAAAGACCTGTACTCTAGAGTGATAAATTAAAACAGGCATTTTCAATATTTGCTGAACTTACTTAGAGCGAATGGCTACATAAGGAACTTTCATGAAACTATACAAAGCGTCCTAAATGATACAATGAGACAAAGCGTCCCAAGAACCCCCAGCAAGATTAAAACACACGACAAAAAGCGTGAAATTCTGAGTAATAGCGTAAATAAACATATGAACTCAGAGCAACTGATAGCTGAGGACATTAACTTGTGTATCTTCAAGTGCTGTTTATGCTCTATAACTACCTCACGAAGTCTATTCAGAAACCCTACAAATTACAGATGCTAATTGGAAATATTACATTTTGAAATTCCATGCCTTTGTGTCACATTTTTTAAAGATTGAACTCACCAACACCCAGAATGTGATAAAACATGACCAAAAAACAATTGTCAAATATTGTCAAAGAATCTTCACCATGACCATGCTAGACGGTCAATGAACTTATAAGAATTTTCAGACTCTGAACACTGAAAAACTGGAACATCCTTGTTCAACAGTGCTACAAGTGCAATGCGAATAGGCTAAAATATTTCAACCGTGATGACAATGGAATACTTTTGCAAAGTAGGTATATGCCATTGTAAAACGTACCAGGAGATGTGTTGCATGCTCACTCAGGTCCTGCATAAGCTCAAGTCCCCTGATCTTCTCACGAATAGCAATCGAGTGAACCTGTTGATGCACCATAAGGTCTACAAAAACTACCTCTCCATGCTGAAAAAGGAAATATTCTGCCATTGAATAAACTGAATTTACAAAACAAAATAAAACAGCGTAAAATTGGATTGCTTTAACGTGAAAGAGGAGAGTTATAGCAAGTGTCATTCAAAAACGCTTGGTCAAATATTGGGGGAGGGGGGGGGGGGAGCAAACCTTTTGTCTTGGAAAGATGACGTCAAATTTCCCCATTGTTTTAGAACAAAAGACCTTCACCATGTTTGGCGGTGACCACTATGTTCCCCTCGCCCCCTAGGTGTTCACCACTGAGCAAAACTTGTCAAACAAAAATTCCATTCTGAACCAGCGACTTACTAGCTAACATGTACGGATCAAGCAGTTAACATACCTCTGTACCAATAATTGCAATGTTCCTGTCATCAAATGTGTGCCACCAGACAATACTAGCTGTTTTTCCTATCAAACAAAATGCTTTATCTACCTATCGAATCAAAGTAATTTTACTAAAAAGGGCAATGAATCAACTTGACGATATTATAACATTAACCGTAACTACGGGCTTAAAAATCCTCTCTAAACAGTCCTAACCAAGGCCAGACAACAAGCATAGAAAACACAAGAACTTTTAAACGTTCGCAACTTCGAATCAAAACTACTCCGCATTCCGACCGACATTCAGAAAATTGCATTGAAACAATTCTCTCATTCACCAATTTGACTTCTCTGATCATTCCAAAATTAAGTACCGAATTAAATTTTTTTACACACTATTATCATTACGTGTGTTTGGAAAAAAAACATTGTTTAAGGTACGTTTTTACCTTTTTCATCGCACTTCTCTTTTCATTATCATTCATTTGAAACACTTTTCATTTTGTATTAAACGCCACCCTCTGATAAACGGTATATCCAGAATTTGGATTTTGTAACAAATGTTACGGCGTACTTTAGAGGAAATACAATATGCCGTACTATTCGGTCCTAGGAGATCCTACTGAAGCAAGTTTGACTGTACTAACTATGCTTATTATAAACTGTAACAATATATTTCTAAGCTAATAAAAAAAACATTTTTAAGCACAAAATGTTGTGTTGTAACATCTATAAGAAAGGTGTGTTTCAAGTGGTAAATGAAGTTGGTAAGAAAAAGTTAGCCTCAGTGATATGCCTAACATTGATTAATAGTTGTTAAATACCTGTCTGCTTTGTTTCTGCCATTTTTGTTAGGTCTGTTAAAGACCAAGATAAAGAAGCATTATTGTCACATGAATCAGGCTGAAAATCAAACAGAAGTTCAGTAATAATTGACTGTAGCCAAAAATTCAGTAAATCATAATGCTATCTTAGCATTTAAGTGAAAAATTTAGGAAAAGACTGGATTGGTGAAAAATCTTAGCAATATCTGGTATTAACAGTAACCTCGAAGAACATAATACCTTGAGTTGTGCTAAAGCAGGGAGAATATACAGCCCCAAGTCAGATGATGCAACAATCACCCATGCAGCATGAACAGGATCAATCGCAAAGCTCTGAACTCGTTTTGATGGGTTCTAGAATGTAAAACGCTTTTGAAGAAAACAAATTTAGGCTAGCAATAATGATTCCTTGATTCAGTAATAATATTTCTGTGAGAAACCCTTTCAAAATGAATCAAGAGTTGCAAAAAATTTTGAAAAAGATCTTTCCATCTGTTATGAGTTGCTGCTAGCTTTCACACTGCAAGCCTTATGCAGATCTTCGCAATGAGGGCATTAATATCAGGTGACAGAGAGTCAGTTCACTCAGGCTAATGATACATGGATTTAAAACAAAAACATTCCTAAGACATGGCTACGTTAAAAAAACTGAAAACAGCGTGCCTGCTATGACATTTTCATGTTGTTTTCAAAATGTTTGCATATCTCAAAAGCTAATTGAGTTTGAAACTCCATGGTTTCGGTCACTGAACATATAAACTATGGAAATTCCTGTTTATGTGCCCTCATATAGTGCTTGATGCCTTATAGCAGGCACCGCGGAGAGTTGAGAAAAGTGGGGGGGTCTAAAAAAAGTTGTGGGGGGCTAAAACCGTATAAAAAGAGGCTTTACTGGTAGGTAGCGGGTAGCTTAAGCCCCCCCAGCCCCCCCCCCCCCCTGCTCCGCGGCACCTGTGTAGGCAGAGCTGTACATGCTTCGACAGTTCTAAGATGCAACTATTGAGTGTCATGCTGAGTGCAATCTTACTTTTTTATCTATGCGTATAACAATTGACAATAAACACATTATACAAAACGATACCACAAGGAGCATGGAAGTGCATCACAACTCTGTGGCCATTAACAGTTAACTAAAAATCTATCATTTCACAATATCTCATGTTTTATTTGGATTCTTGCCAACTTTCATCATTGAAGTATTAAATCTTTCGCTGATGATATCTATCTGAGCTCTCTGTTCACCGTCAATTCTCAAGATGATTCTGTTAATGTCACCCACTTCAAGGAAATATTTCAGTCTCACTTCTCATTGATGACCAGCAAAAAATGGGACGAGGGGCTAAGACAATCTCATAAGGTTTAATCAAACTAAAGCCATTTGGATATCCATGTGTAAAGTTTAGGGGTTCTTGTTATGACGGTGAAGAACCAGTGAATAACCAGCTTGTTGGTGGAGCCATGGGCTAGGCCAAAGGGCCTAGGCCCTGAATAAGTAACGAACAAAAGATACTACTTCTTTGATGTTATCTCAAATGCTTCAACATAAAGACAAACTCATAATGTGATCAACACACACTAATAACCTGATACTTTGTGACTTTAACACGCAACGGCAACATTACTAAATTGATTAAATATAAAATTCAAAACCGTTACACATTAAAGGTAAGTGTTTGGATATTTCTAATTTCTTTTCACAATCAGGCCTTTCTGTACAATCCAACGCTGACTGGGTTCGTTTTTAAAGCACTTGGATTCTGCTCATTATTCGTTATCCTTGTGCCTCCTTGCCAAAATCCAATCAAAAACCATGCGACTTACCAACAACTGCAACCTAACAAGGTCTCTCCGACCTCATTGTTATTAGTGATGAGTTGCTGATCACCCAATTAATCTAATAAAGACTATACCATGTACATGTTCCAGGGCTCACCCTTTTCAAGCCTCTTTACCAAACTTCATGAACCATGTCCCACAACTCATCTTCCTGTCAAGATTTTATGAACTTTGGAGCTCTTAACCCTCTTCCTCTTCTAGATTCTTAGACCCTGTATTAATTCAAAACTAAAATCAAGAAATATGATATTTCCTTCCTCTCTTCTTAATCCCTTTCTTTTTCCCTTGGGCATTGCTATAGACTTTAAGTTCCCTGGCCTTTCCCTAACATAAACAATTAAAAAAAACCCAAAAAGTATCAACCTGGAACCATTCAAATTGTTTGACAATGTGACATGATCCCTTCTCCTTCAATCGCATAAGTAATGCTCCTGGTAAGAAAACAATTAAATTTCTTTAAATCATGTTTCGAAATTTATTGAACAAGATAAATTGAAGTTTTGATTCAAAGGCAGTGTTTCCGGTTGTTCATTGGTTTACCCAAACAAAGAAAACATTACATTTCAGTGAGTTTTCATTTCTCAACCAAGGTGATATAATACTTGCTATTGGTCAGTGATACTAATTTGTTCAGCTTCTCTATTTTAAGGACCCTTGAAACTCAACAAACAGCAGCCAATGAACAGCATGACACACTGCCTTTAAAAAATTGGATACAGGCTGTAAACTAAATCAATTTGTTCTCTTATTTACTGCAGGCTGGGTAGAAAACCAACCCAACACACCTTTACACTCAGCACATCTCCAACCCCATAAAGGATGGGTAGTTTTAAATGTAATTAGACTTTAAAATACAGTTTAATGTCATAAATCTCATAGTTTGAATAAACTATATCAAGATAATTTTTTGTGCGAGTAACTATAAATGATTAGGAACATTTTTGAATTTTACTCTGCACATGCACTGATAGAGTCATATCTGAACAAAGTCTGTACTGCACAAAGAAAGTAGAATGCAAAACAAATTTGTTTGTGACTATAAACCTGAATTGGTATAGGAGCTCTTATTCATATGAATAATCCACTATGGTAATCAGAATCATAAAATGCAAGCTGCTTCCTTACCATTGCTACAAAGAAGAACAAGTAGTGATCTTTCAGCAGTTTCTTGAAAGCAACAATCAGAGAAGTATGGTGTAGTGTTGTCTGTGGGCAAAACAAAGTAAGTAAGTTCATGAGCAAATCATCTTGATGCAATTCGAAAAAAAAGGAGTTATGTAATTGTATGGCACATGAGTTTCACAAATAAGTATGACATTAAATTGTAGACATGTAATAAGCCTATAACAAAAAGATCAGATTTAAAATCAAAACAGGAGATCACATTTAAACAAAAACTATGATTTGAAAAAAATTGAACACAATTTATTTTTAGATGATATTGCCATACAGTTATTGGTGTAGCCAAGAACACTCCTGCAGCCCAGAACATACCATCAATGACCTTATTATAACAACATTATTGCAACTCAACAACAAACCATTACTGTACTTCATCCTCATTACATTTTCATTCCACCACCACCCACGCTCTCTCATTCGCCACCCTTCCCTCATCCACTGCTGCACTTAATTCACAACATTCCACATCAACTAATCCGACACCACCATCACCTCTTTTAAATGTGTACATTTTTAGTCCGTTTACTTTTGCTTTGAAGAAGGCTCGTATGCTGGGGCAAAATATCAGTCTTCACTAATTTACGTAATTTATTGTTGTTCATTCTCGTTGCATTGCAGTGTTTCTTATTTGCTACATTTTCATCAATTTTTCGCTGCAAGAACTCCTTTGAGTCTATCGAGCAGCCTGCTACTGTGGCCTTTTCTTCATTCGCACTTTGAAATATCCCCTTAGATATTTTTCCTGTAAAGATTTATTTTAGATGCAGTTCCTGGTCGTCCTTAGATAAGTATAATCTAAATTCTTTTGCTGCCAACCATGGTGGTGGCCAACCCGTCATCAACAGTCATTACATTTTTCCCTCTCTTTAAAATATCTTTCACAGTCCCTGGATTTGGATCTGACTTCAAGCTGTTCAAGTTGACATAACAAGGGTCTAATAAAAAGATTAACATATCAAACTAAAAATTGCATAGTGGGGCAACACAACAATCTTCTGACTCAACCTGGTACAAAGAACGTAGAATTTGACAATTTTATGTAAACTATTTTTATTGCTTGATATACGATGTCACAGTTTGAGGCTTGTAGAGCACTTGCCAGACTCAACAGTCTGAGTTGCAGCCTTCCCTTTGCCTCTACATCCCAGACACCTATCCAACCGGTCTGGATTTCATGGCAGTTTTTGACGAGATCTCAGGAGTGCACAAGCCATTAACCGGGAGTGGAAGAGTGCATTTGTTGTAAGTGTACACATTTGAGTGTGCATCAAATTTCTCAGTGATTCTTGAGTGTGTGCATATTTTGTCCGGCACTTTTCCTGTTTACATCAATTTTACATCTCTGGGAAATTCATGATTTAAAGTTGAACTATGCTAACTTATCACTACCATTAGTGGCCGTTTTTCAAATTCCTAAAGATATGGCAAGTGAAGAGAAAGCTTAAAAAATAATGTTTAAAAAGGCCAAAGATATGATTTCACAAGCAAGGCCACAGAGAGGGGGCAAGGGGGCAAATTGCTGAAGGTTCTTGATGTCTAGGGAACCTCATAAAGAAAAAATTCCATTTTAAGAATGGACTTTATTTGTTTATAGTTGAATGCTAGTAATAAGTATTACAGAATGGAAATAATAGTAAAATGTGACAATGAAACAATCAAAACAAAGTAATATTGAAACAATTGCAAGAAAATGATTGCAAACAATATTCTGCAGCGTATTCTGCAGCCAATCTAGAGAAAGGGGTCACAACAATTTTCTGCTTGCAAGGGTGCCTTTCTTTTACAGTTTTGCCTCAGCCACACTGAAATCTTTTTACCGGCCCTAATCTTAAGTGATCAGGCAGTTTAGACTGACACATTTTTTCCAATCTCAGTTGTTGACAAATTTAAAAAGTCATTTTGCCATATTTGAAAAAACTTTCTAATTTGAGTGCACTCATTTTTTGCAAAAATCTCTCAGGAGTGCAGCTACCATGGAATCCATACTGGCTACCCAAACAGCTGGTCTAATATCTTCTTTATCATAGAGTAGACTTCACTTAGTCACTCTATATAGTCACTCTGGTTAAAGTTACATTACTGGATACAGTCACATAAAATTTTGACCCAAATATGCAAAGCTACTCAATTAGGCTGCGTTTGCAGCCACAAAGTTTCAAGCAGTTTTTGTTGCGACTATTATCAGAGTCTACTGTATTTTAAAGATTTATGTGACCTGTATAACTTGTGGGATCTACCTTAAACGACCCTGGTTTGTAGGGATTCTCGAAGCGAGTTCTTGGTGGAGTGAATGAAATCTGAAATTGATGGCAATGCTCTTGATTTCTGTTGTAAAATCAATGTACAGCGATGGAAATAGTAATATTAGTCTGGCTTAGAGAGCAGACTAAATTTTTAAAAGTCATACCTATTTTAACATAGTCAGCTTGGTCAGAAGCTGGTGGGAAAGGTCTTAGTCTCAAAACATGAGATATTTCATAAAGTTGGTAATTGAACGCCATCAGGCTCGTCGACGACGCTGACTTTTTTGCCTTTCTTGGATTTGAGCCCATATCTTTTCAGTTCGCTTGTATTTCCATGAGATGTATGAGTACTTTCTATTGCTCTTCCAACTTCTGTTCCTTTGAGATTTACCATCCAAACAAACTTCTAAATAATTTCCCGACTTTTTGCAGCCATCTTTATAAACAGGGGAACAAGATATTAGTGAATTATCACATGAGAGGAGTGTGACCCAAAAAGGGGGCTCCACGGCCTGGACTGTCAAGTACCGTCAGTCATTGCTGTCAGTGAGGCCAAGAAAAAGAGGGAGAGGAAATTTAAACAATAGCTTAATTTGAGATGTGCCCATCAGGGGCAAAACTACATTATTTTCATTAGGGGGGGGGGGGGGGGGTATGAAGCTTCGATGCCCGACGAAAGGGATCATTTTCAGGGCACATCGCCTCAAAAATATTTTAAAAAAATTTAGGGAAATTTTCGGGGACCACGAGAGAGAGTCACTAAGTATATTAGGCCTTCAGACTCAGGCTGTTTTTCTGGCTAAGGCTGCTAAAAACACCAAAAGCCAAAAAAATATGCCTCTAGTTTTTCTTGTGTTGGCTATAAACATTTGTTTCCGAAAAGCAAGTAATTTTTCTATAAAAGAAAAATAGTCTTCACTTTCTAAATCTCTTAGCTATAAAGAGAGCAATTTAAAAAAGAGATTGAAGTAGAGTCTCAATTTGATCACAGTGAAACAACAAAACACAGCTTGGAAATTTTGGAATTTAGAAACTTACGGTTTCTCCGTAAGGAAATTAAACATTTTTAGACACCCAAGCACAAAGTAAGTATCTCTGAATTCACCATAACAAAATACCTCAAGCTTATGCAAAGAAATATTTCACAGGTATACCTATCATCAAAGCTCAATTTTCGTGTTTTCGTAATTATGGATACTGTTTAGAAATAGAAGAAATTCGAAGTTTTGGATATTGTTTGCAATTCTTATCTTAACTACAATTCCCTGCTAGATGTTCTATTATTTCCTGCTAGAACTTTCAGCTTAAAATTTCTTGTTACTTGTAACAGCTTCCCCATCTTGAGGCGAAGATAAAAAAGGTGTACGTCGACGAGCTTATCGCGTACCATTCATCCCCAGATTCATCCCCAGATTCATCCCCAGATTCATCCCCAGATTCATCCCCAGATTCATCCCCAGATTCATCCCCAGATTCATCCCCAGATTCATCCCCAGATTCATCCCCAGATTCATCCCCAGATTCATCCCCAGATTCATCCCCAGATTCATCCCCAGATTCATCCCCAGATTCATCCCCAGATTCATCCCCAGATTCATCCCCAGATTCATCCCCAGATTCATCCCCAGATTCATCCCCAGATTCATCCCCAGATTCATCCCCAGATTCATCCCCAGATTCATCCCCAGATTCATCCCCAGATTCATCCCCAGATTCATCCCCAGATTCATCCCCAGATTCATCCCCAGATTCATCCCCAGATTCATCCCCAGATTCATCCCCAGATTCATCCCCAGATTCATCCCCAGATTCATCCCCAGATTCATCCCCAGATTCATCCCCAGCTTCGAAAACTTGCTTGTACTGCTCGAAATGTGTCGAGATGACAATGATAGTAAGAAAATATGTTATTTCCAGCGTTTCCTTTCAATTTCCACTCGATAAAATCTTGTCCTTGCCAGTTTATTTTTTTATGTTTTTAGCGGGCGTAGGCATGCGTATTTTCCATCCCCAGATTCATCCTCAGATTCGCGTTTTGTATAATATGGGCCTAAAAACAGCTTGAAATGTGTCAAAATGACAATAGCTCGAAAGAATGTGTAGTAATATGCGGTTCTCCGTCAATTTCTACTAGATAAATGTCACTTTTCTACCACTTTGTCTCCAATGTTGCTAGTTGGCCAAGGCAGTACTTTTCATCCCCAGATTCGCGGTCATAGGGATACCAAACGACCACAAGGATACTTTTACCAATTTCAAAAAATGAAAGAAGTTTTCTTGGTTCAAGAGATTTTTGTGTCATTAATAAAAATATGATATAGCATTCTATGGCAGCATTCAAAAAGTGAAGAGAGGGATGACTTATGTAGGCAATCAAAGGGTAATATAAGCTGCAAAATAGTGCATTAATTTTCCTTCAGCAAAGTTGAGAGGGGCCCCCGGTTTTTGCGTCTTGGACCGTATTATTTTTTTATACACACTGTCGCAGCTGCTGGCACAATGCAATTTATACACAGGCTACAGCATGATGTCCTTAAACATCATTTAGAGTAATATAACTCAGTATGAGATCGGTAACCCTAATTGAACTCGGTATCCATTGCTAACTCTTTTTTTAAAATGGACACTTTACTGTTCAAATTGTCCTTGAACATTGTACTAAGTACTTTAAATTTTTGACCATCCTGGTATTAGTTTCTTAGAAATAATTCCTCATACTAAAGAAAGGTGTTATACTATACAAGAGAAGAATCATTCTAAGAGCTTTGTACTAGCACATGGGTTGCTCCAGATGGGGGGGGGTCTGGGGCCTTTTTTCTATTGCTTGATTTGCCTCAAAAAGTACTGAATTCCATTTTAAGACTGGAATTAATCAAATGTAATAGAACTATCCCTTAATTATAGCAAAAAAATTTAAACAATTGCAAGAAAAAGACTGCAACAAAAGTTCTGGAATGTATTTTACGCTAATCTTAAGGGTGTGGTCGCAAAAATTTTCCACCGCCTTTCTTTCCATTATGCCTATGGCCCTCGTAAATCTGGAAAACTTCCATAAGCCATTTACCTAGGCCTCTCTATTCATGGAATTGTATTGATTTTCCCATTGCCTGATTCCCTTGACAACCTTGATTTGTTTGAATAAGTTTTGCAATTGAATCCCTGTGGTTGTTTGTTATCCCTGTGACCCCGAATCTGGGGATGAAAAGTACTGCCTTGGCCAACTAGCAACATTGAAGACAAAGTATCTAGTAGAAATTGACGGAGAACCGCATATTACTACATGGGGATGAATCTGGGGATGAATCTGGGGATGAATCTGGGGATGAATCTGGGGATGAATCTGGGGATGAATCTGGGGATGAATCTGGGGATGAATCTGGGGATGAATCTGGGGATGAATCTGGGGATGGATCTGGGGATGAATCTGAGGATGAATCTGGGGATGAATCTGGGGATGAATCTGGTGCTGAATCTGGTGCTGAATGGTACACGGTGTCGAGCTTGAGACGAAAAACAGAAATGTAATTATGTTGCTGCTGCTCGCCTCGTTTCTGTTTTGTTTTCCTAGCTGGGCGGAGATTGAAAATGATGAGGTAAAACACCATTAATTCAAAAACCAAGCTGGGGCAAAAAGTAGCAAAAAATGCTTAAGCGACCTAAACAAAGTTTTCAGATTTGCCAGATTGATATATTGGCAGCCATAAATTTGCCCGACAAAATCTGCTTGCACCCCTCCATCCCCCCCCCAGGAGTTTCGCCCCTGGTGCCCATCAAAGAGATATGATAGTCTCTGTAGCCGTGTTAGCCGCGCCGTACTTCCGACTGAGCCCACAAACAAATAGGGACCACAAGAAATTTTCGGTAGTTTTGGATGGTGTCATAGGGTTCTCTTACAATAGTTAAGTGTTTTCGAGGGAGAGGTATGATAAACAAAATAACTACGTACAGTTTTCAGAATGATTATAGGTTGACGTAATATTCCATCGTAATATTCAAGCAATAAATGCATCGTCAATACTAATGTTGTGGACATGGCCGTGCAAAGCGTGCTCGGCCAAGGGGGCAGTTACATAATATGCATGTAGGCAGAAGGGACTGCGCACCAGACTTAAAAAATATAAATTGCAACAAACTTGTGCTTATATAGGTTTTTTGAGACTAAGCTTTACATTACTTATTACGGTGGGAACGCACAACCTTAGCATGTACAAGCGTCATTCCTATATAAACGGTCACAGTTTCCTGTCTTCACGAAAGAATAGAAGGATGCTTCTGTACAACCCAATACACCTATTAAGCAATATAAATCATCAGAAGTCTTTGCCAAAATCTTTATAAAATACCTCTTACCTTACCTCTTACATTAACACTTATTTTGTCAAATAAATTACATTGGCAGAGTTTAAAATTACATCTTGCCACTACAAGAAGATCAATAAAACAAAACATGGCTCCTATAAGGCTTCAAATACTAAAAACAACCCCTTAATTTAAGAGAACATTGGAAACGTGGACCTTATTCGAGACTTTTCGAGACCTTTTTTATTATATTAGGAAAATAGCCAAGATTTTAAAGGATAGGTTCAAGGAGAAGAAAATATCTAAAATATTTGCAGCAGCTAGAGAACATGAAATTGCCCAGTCTTCTAACATTTAAAGTGAAAACAATTCAGAGGCAAGCCTCCTAGTCCCGTTTCAGCCATTCCCTTGTGGGCTGGTGCCAGAGTGACCTAAGCTAGCGTAATATTAGCATAATATTGGTAAAAAATCTTCATTTAGCATAAAATCTTGCATAATTTGGAATCTAGCATAACTCTGGCATTATTCTGATATTATTTGAAAGAATCGTTGTTTCCATTGATCGGTTTACACCAGAATCTGTTATTTCATTTCGGGAGTAAATTGTAACTTTCCACCTTCAGAATTTTGCCAGTTGTTTTGAATGGTTAACAACCACATATTTTGTGGTTGGCAGCCAAATGCAGCCAGCCAAATGCAGCCAGCCAAATGCAGCCAGCCAAATGCAGCCAGCCAAATGCAGCCAGCCAAATGCAGCCAGCCAAATGCAGCCAGCCAAATGCAGCCAGCCAAATGCAGCCAGCCAAATGCAGCCAGCCAAATGCAGCCAGCCAAATGCAGCCAGCCAAATGCAGCCAGCCAAATGCAGCCAGCCAAATGCAGCCAGCCAAATGCAGCCAGCCAAATGCAGCCAGCCAAATGCAGCCAGCCAAATGCAACGCAGTATACAAAAAGCTAAATTTTTGCTAATTATTGGGAGTGATACCGTAATCAAAATTTGCTTTATAGGTTACAAAAGTTTTCACTTGCATTTATCTTAAACTGTCTGTTATCTTTTGCTTTGTTTCATCATTCATCATTTGCAATTTTGAAATTATTTTGAATATTATCTGTGCAAAAATTTTTGTTTCCTTTGCATTTTCGTTGTTTTTGCAACATGCTGCCAGAATTTAGCCAAATTTTGCTTCTTCGGCCCAATCAATTTTTGACGGCCAAGGGGCTTTGAGAAACTGCAAAAATGAAGAAATTTTGCCATCAAGCCATGGATCTAAATTGCCTTTTTGCTTATGAAGAATGAGTACACTGGGTTGTCAAAAAGGCCAAATTGCCTTGATTTGAAATCTAGCATAATTTTTGCAAATCAAGCACAATCTTATGACAAATTTGGCGTAATTCTAAAATTGATATCTGGTGCGTGATATCTGCTTTACAAACAAAATGGGGGTAAATATCATGCTTTCAAACTGGGGAAAAAGAGAACAAGAAGAAACAAGCACAATTTGTACATCAGTGAAAGAAGAGTTTGTTTGCCATCTGTAACGAGGTTCTCGTTTATAGTATCAAAACTTTGTGAAGAACAGATTTGATGGCAAAGACTTTGATGGGCTGAATGCAATTAAGAACTTTCCATAAGTAAAATAGACTTAATTTCGTCCCGGACAAAATATTTCATCCAATCATGCATTGAAATTTGAGAAATAAACCAGGAATGCTACCAGACGAGACAATGGCTTGGATTCTCGCAGCAATCCCTAATTCTGTCGATGTAGAGAGGCTGATTGTCACCTACAACAAGATACAAGCAGATGGGGAAAGCAGCATATCTCCAGAAAAACTTAACAAATATATAAATATTGCAATAGATATGCTTGATCTTGCAAGTTTCGAGTTCTGAAAAAAGCTGCAAAGATATGGCTCCAAAAAACCAAAGAACACCAAGGCTGATTTAAGGGGGTTTTTGAAGGTGAAAGGAACAACAAAATAACTTTGACAGAGATCAAAACAAACCACGTAAAAGAGTTTCCTTTCGATATCACTATATCGAAATCACATATCAAGACATCACTATATCAGGGCCGCCGGAGCCAGGGGGCCACAGGGGCCACGGGGGCCAAGGGGGCACAGGCCCCCCTGTTTGCAAAAAGTATAAATACCGTATTTACTCTAATAATCCCGCTTCTATTTTATTCCCGCCTCTCTAGTATTCCCGCTTGTATCTCATAGATTGAAAGAATAATCCCGCCTCCCCAATAATCCCGCATGCGGGATTGAAACTTTTAATTGGCATTTGCTATTCTTCACACTTTGTATGGGTTGAAAATCAAGGATTGAAACTTATGCTTGAAATGAAAGGGTTAAATCACACGATAATGTCATAGACGAGAGAGGGCAGAGAGCTGTCTTCTTTTGCAAGTTTATCAAACATCCAAGTCTCGCAGCATAAAAAGACGTTTGATTCTTTGACTTCGTACTACTGTTTATAAAGCACAATATCTGCTCTGTCTTGTCTGTTAAAATAAATATCCCATCCCCCATTTAATTTTAAGCCCCCATACATGTTGAAATTGCATATTTTTTCTCTGATTTGCCACAATCATGATTAAGAGACTTTTTTGTTGAAATGGTATCCTCAAACTAGACTTCAAGGCATTGAAAAAATAATCCCGCCTCTCCAATATACCCGCCTCTCGAATAATCCCGCCTTTTTATGTTAGGTTGAAACGCTAATCCCGCAGCGGGAATATTAGAGTAAATACGGTAAGTGCCTTTTTTCAATAAACATATAGCGTGTGTTTTTTCAATGCCAGATATTCTGCCTTTAGGAACTAAGTAATATAACATAACTCTGGGCGTTGTTGGAGGACCATTCACTGAAATTTCCTTGAATTTTTTCTTGGTCTTGATGCAAAAACTCAAGCTCCTGTGATGAATAATATCAACTGCAAACGAGATTGCCATTTTCGCGAGAAAATTTCCTTAGAATGTCTTCAGGAACAAACCCATCAGTGAAAGGTCCGCATCAAGTCCCCGGCGGGCACAGTCAGTTGGTTCAATGTATATCATGAAATTGTACCCCTATCTCTGATTCTGGATAAAATAAAATGTACCCTATTCTTTGCCAAAATTGTGTAACTCTTTTCATTGAAAATATCAAAGCTTGAGCAGGAACTTTAAAACCGATTCCTGTTAGAAGCATTCCTTTTCTTAAACTTAGCAATAAAAAAAGACGTCATTTATTCATTAAACAGAATAGGAACAATTTTTACTTAGGTAGGTTAAGTCCTTGCTACCTTGCAGATTACTGCTCGTGTCGCAATAAGCAAGTACACAAATGGTACTTCCTGAGGCCGCACCATGGTTGCCGTAAAATGTGAGGAAATATTCGAATTTTAATGATCCCAGTTCACTGGAAAAAGCACTCATTGAATCATTTTTTTCTATCTTTAGAATACAACCTTACTCTTAGAATCAATATCCACACGCCGAACGCTGTTGGATGGTTTTATCGATTTTCTGGAAATCATTCTCGTAATTCGTACACCCAAACCTGAAGCATTTTAATGTGGAGTCAACACAGGAATATGCACATATTACGTAATCAAAAATAGGCAATATGGAAAAATCTCCTTCTCCCTAATTATTATTGTTTAAAAAAAAATTAAAAATTGGCCATAATATTGATCGTAAACGATTATGTCTATCCAGCCATCTTTGAGTACAAAACATATGAACGTTCCCATGCACAATTGCTAACACATCGATCATTTTATCCAACGCTAAATTAATTTTTCCAAAGTGTGAACCCTCTCAGTTTTTCGATATCAGGCACTCGAAATAATTCGCATTAGTCAAAAACTAATATGGTTAGTCATAAGTCATTATTAAATAGAATAGTAATAATAATAACATAATAATAATAATCAATAATTTGTTTAAAGTTGGCGTACTAAATGAACGTCTAATAGCTATAAAGAAGCTTATCAAGGCCAACTATCTATAAAGAATTGGTATTTAATAAATCTATGATACAATATTAAAAATATTTATGCAACGACTGATATGGTATAGCGCTAAAATTTTTATGCAACGTTACAATATAAAAAATGTTTAAGGTATAATATTCTAAATAAAACCTAACCCAGCAATAAATATTTTACACAATCTATAGTCGCATTCTATAGGGTGTGCTCTTAATTCTTTTTTAAATGTTGCCAATGATTGGGACTCTCTTATACTGTGAGGTATTGTTTGCCACAGTTTTTGACCTAAATATCTCACAGTTTCTATACCATAAGAAGTTGTCCTGGCTTTTGGAATGCAAAGAGCATTTTTAGTTCGCAAATCATAATGTACATTTCTTGTTTCAAAAATCTCACTCATGAAACTAGGGTTCAGGTTATGTTTGGTTTTGTATTTTTCTATCATCAAGTACTATAGATTGCGTTGGTGAATCGATACTACATTGTCCAATATCAACAATGCTTCGTAGTCAGCATGACTGTCTTTATAAGCAATTCTGAGTGCTCTTTCGTGGATTTTATTCATTTTAGCATTCAGAAATCTGGCATGGAACATCCAAATTAGGGGGCAGTAGCTAAACTGAGCTTTTATGGAGCTGCCCATCAGAAGACGCATCAGAACCCATAAATGGCGATACTCTAGCAAGGGCATGCAGTTTTTGGCTGGCTCTTTTGCATAAATTTGAGACATGACTTTTGAAATTACGATTATTATCTATTATCACCCCTAGCAGTTTTTCTTCAGAGCTTTCTTCGAAAATGGCCTCGCCGATTTTGATCTTAATGTCATCTTGGTTTGCTCCAAAAGTAAGATGACATTTCCCTGCATTCAATTTCATAAAGTTTTCTGGAAACCACTTTGATAAAACAAGAGCATCAGTTTTTAGCCGTTCTAAGACTTTATCCAATTGACAGTCAGCTGCAAAAATCGTAGTATCATCAGCAAAGTTACATACTGCAGTATCAGTTACCATTAAGAATAAATCATTAATGTATAAATTAAATAGAAGAGGCCCAAGGACTGATCCTTGTGGTACACCTGCAGTGGTTTCTTGCCAAGTGCTGAGAGAACCATTTAATCTACAACTACCACAATCTACAACTGCAATCAAAATCGTAGCTTTGAATTTTTCTTTTGAAGTTGTTAAGTGTCTGGGACTCTTTTATAAAGATGGCATAGCATCCCATATCCTAGATCCAAGAAAACATGCACTTTCAATACCATACCCTGTTGTTTTTGGTTTCAGTGCAAAAATATTTCTGCTGCTTTGAGGGTGGTAAGGTACATCTTTCTGAACGAAAATTTGTTTCATGAAATTAGGATTGAGATTGCTTTGAGTTTTAAAGATTTCGGAAGCAAGCAACTTCCAATTTCTCTGGTGAATGGAAACCGATTCTGCTTTCTTCAATAAATCTTCGAAACTAGAACAACTATCCTTGTATGTGATTCTCAGGGCTCTCTCGTAGATTTTGTTTATTTTTTTATTAACCGACCTGTCATGAAACATCCAAATAAGTGGCAATAGCTAAACTGGGACGTAATAAAAGTATTCACCATAACCCTTAACTTATCAGCATTCATTCATGTAACTTGAAATACGTGCCAGTGCATGCAGCTTTTGACCCGCTTTAAAAATAGTGCATTAACATGAATCTTTAAATCAAGGTTCTTATCCAAGGTTACACCCAGAAGTTTTTCCTCGACTGTTTCGGTTACCATAGTCTCACCAATATGTACTGACACGTCTGGATTTTTCCCCCCGAAAATCAAAAGGTGACATTTATCAGGGTTTAATTTCATAATGTTGTCGTAGAACCACTTAGAGATCCTTTGAGCATCAATTTCAAGGCTTGAGGTGATCTGTTCAAGTTCCTGACCTCACACATAGATAGTTGTGTCATCTTCGTAATTTCAAATCTCAGTTTCCTCCACCAGAAAGAAAAGATTATTTAGAAATATATTGAATAAGGTTCCAAAACAGAGCCTTGTGGCACACTCTGTACTGATTCCTGCCAAGAGCTGAATTTCTCATTAACCTTAACTCGCTGTTTTCTTTTCGAAAGATAGTTATATGCAAATTGATCTACTGAAACCATATGCCTCAAGCTTTGCTATGAGTAGTTTGTGATTCAGACAATCAAACGCCTTAGATAGGTCCATTAAAATTGCACCTGCAAACCCTTCATATCTAAAGTGGATCTGCATTTTTCAACCAATTTAAAGAATGCATGTTAGGTGTTATAGCCTTTACGATACGCACAAAGATAGGGAGACAAAATATCATCAATATAGCAAATAATTTGACTCGAGATTCTCGTTCATATATTTTTGACATAGCTGGTAGGACTGTTATAGGCCGCCTGATATTCTTTTTTGCAAAGGCATCACCATTCTTAAAAAGGAATGCTATGTCTCCTTTCTTTAACTCATTTGAAAAATTGCTTATATTTACGCTTTCATTGATGAAGAAATGTAAAATTGGGGCATACGAATCAGAATGCTCAGTTAAAATTTTTCACAAGTCTCTAAGCTGAGTTTCTATCTCCTCCAAGAAAACCTGTTGGCAAGAAAATTTATCTCTAGCCTCAATTTTTTGCTTAATCAATTTTATGCTTGGATGGCTCTTATACATGTCTATGGCAGCACCTACAGGGTCACACGATTCGTTTGCTTTTGTTCAATTCTGCTCTATCTCTGCATTTCCAATCCAGCAGTGATACTAACAAAGTAATTATTTAGAATTTTTGCAGTTTTCTCATCATCAGAGTCCAGTTCATTACCCTCTATTAGAGTGATATTGCCAGAGGTTTGAATTTTATCTGAAAAAAGAGGTTTCACCGTTTTCCAAAATTTTCGATTATCAGAGATATCTTTTACATCGAGATTTCCGTAGTAGTCCATTTTTGTTTGTCGCAATATTTTTACACATTTATTTCGCCGTTTTTTTGTGAGCATTCCATTTGTCTCGCGTCCTACATTTATTGTACATGTTGCGTAATTTTGTTCTTAGCATAATCGCTTTCCTAAAGGCCTTGGTCATAAATGGACGAACAGATCATTGGCTCGAACAGATTTCTTCTTGAGAGGAGCATGCTTTTTAAGAACCTCCTCAATTCCAACATTACAATGGTCAAAGGTTGTTCTATCTCTGTGACATTTACTTAGTTTTTCACGTAGAACACGAAGATTATGATCAAGAATGCGTGGTCCCTGAATGGAGTAAATAACATTTCTTACTTTCAGCGAAGATAATTCTCGCTATGTCTAACTTGTGGTATTATTTCTTCAAATTTCTAGATTACCACAAAATCTGTGTCATTTTTGGCACTCACAAATGTTTCGGAAAAAATATATTTGAGTCCTTTTTATTCGTTTTGCCCCCCCCCCCCCTGTTTAAACCTGCGTCCGGCGGCCCTGTATATGTTGCTAATTTTCTTATTAACCCAATCCATATATTGTAAAGAATCGGCTTTTGCTACTTATACTTCATTCATTTAAGAATTTGCCCAATTAGGACATGCTATTTGCACTATGATGGCAGTTTCTATATTTGCCACCCCCATGGTGCCAATCCCAGCAAAGTATAAAATGTGTTTATAAACAATGTGAATTTGTAAAATTTTCTTATTTTGAGCCCTGGGTATTCTTATAAAAAAGTGTGTATGTGAAAAGTACTTGGATAAAGACTCGTTGTCTTTGATAAATGCTACACGTTTTCCATGTGTCAATAGATGTTTAAAAAGATTTGGATTGAGACATTAGCTTGCTGTGAAACAGAGTAAGGATAATAAAAAAAGTTACTTCTAGCAATTTCTAGTATGAGCAAAGAGCTTTTGGTGTCTCGTGACGTTTTGTCAACGCGGCTGCATCGTCGCGCTTTATTTCATTGCGGGTTGCGGCATTTGGCTGAATTTCGCAAGGTTTTGCGGCTTGCAGACCCCCTATAATAGGCCCCCAAAAAAAGGATTGATATTTTTAACGGCATAACTTATACCAAGGGAGCAGAGATAGAATCTAAATAAAAGATGAAATCAAGATGGTAAAAAATGATTAGAAGTTAAAACAAAGAATTTCGGAGGGCGTTGCAATAAACAAGGATACGAAAGTTACTACCAGAGGCGGCACCGGTTGCCGAAGAAGGTGAGGAATTTTTCGAATTTTGATGATTCCAGTTCGCTTGAAAATGTCTTATTGGAGCAATTTTTTCTACCTTTACAATACAACTTTACTCCTAGAATTAATATCCACAGGCGGAACGCTATTCTCGTCATTCGCATGTTCAAGTTCCATTTTTATATCCCATTAAAAGGTTTTCATCACCGTATGAAATTCAAGCAATTAAATCGTCTTGCAATTTCCGATAGCTATTTGCTCGCAGTTTCAAATGTTGTTCACTACCTCAGAGAAATGGTCTTTGAATGAATCTTATAAAACATGGTATTACTGGCAAGTGTTATGATATAGTTATTAACAAGTTTGTCAAGATTAAATCAGTAATAGAAATCGGAGGAAAATTAAGTGATATGTTTCCATGTAATATTGGGGTTAGACAAAGGGAAAATGTATCTCCCCTATCTTTTGCGATAATTCTTAATCATCTACATTAAGTGCAAAAGTTTTTGGCGTGACAAACTTTCGGACAAAGATTTGCCCGAAAATTTATTTGTTCGAAATTTAGAGCTGTCCGGAAATTGTTCACACCGAAAATTTTTGTATGGAGTACGCATGCGCAATGTCAAAACAAACAGCGAAAACAGTTGAAAAACAGTTGTATTTTGAAATTAGAAATATTAATCTAAGCAAATAACATCATCTTTCTCATTGTTAACCAAAAAATTAATGTCACTGTCACCGTCTTCTTCTATACTTTCTGTGTCACCTGATTCAAGACCTTCGCGAAAAGATTCGTTGTAATTTTCTTTCATCAAAGAATAGATAATTTATCTTTATCTTAATCTTTGTAGAATCTCTTGCTTGTTGGCTGCTATTTTGCAGGTGACAGTCAAAACTATCTCAAGACCACCTTTTGGAAAAGGAGAGGGTCGATATTTTTCATCCGCCACTTTCCCAAAACTTCACCTCCGTATTTTAAAAAGTAACCTTAGCGTGGTATTGATATTTTGCGTGGAACATGCTCAACTATTTCTGGCACAACTTTGTCATGGCACATTATTTTCCAAGCAACAAAATATGGATATGATACGGAAGGGATTCAAAATAGCCGGAATTGACGACGCCATTAACCTTGAACTTGAGCGAGAAGACCCTTTTGAAGATTTTAATGTTTAAACAAACAAAAGTGCTTATAAATTTTGTCAAATATCACAAAAATAAACGTACAGAAGAATATTAGGCAGCCTTTCCACTAGCCTGGATTAAAACATATCCGGGTTAAAAGTTATCCGTTTTTAAAATGAGTCAATGGAAACGGCATTTTTCTTCGACCTGTTTCTAATCCGTTTTTGATCGTTATCACTAAGCCGGGTTAAAATGTATTCGGGATGAAAAGTTGTAAGAGAAATCAGTATTTGCATCAATAATCCTTCAATTTCTATCGTTGTAGGCCAATGGAAGCAACATTGACATCCAGGATTTTGTTTTTTGATTTTTGGCGCCATTTCAATTTTCAAACGTTGCTGTTGTTGCAAGTGGGTCAGAAGTTATCCGGGTTTCGGCGTTTCCATTAACTCGCAGGTGGTTCAAAAGATACCCGATTAAAAATTGACCCACTTTGAGACCCGTTTTCAAATTTATCCGTTTTTCAAGTGGGTTAGTAGGAACGCGACGCAGAAACGGATAACTTTTAACCCGGATATGTTTTAACCCAGGCTAGTGGAAAGGCTGCCTTAGTGATTCTGCTTCTTTCCTCTTCTATTTTGGAAAAGTGATTTCGAAAAGGGATTTCGTTCCAGAAGGTGAATATTTTTAGTAAATCAATGATTGGACGTAGTTTTCCTTTCCTGTTTCAAAAGATCAGGCAATATTTTGTCCGAAAATTAATTTGTTCGAAATGCCAAAATCTTGTTCGAAAATAATTTTGCCGAAGTTTATTGTCCGAAATTTTATCCGCTGAAAATTTTTGTACTTGATGTAGATATTTCTTCTCCAGAACTGGTTGTGAAGGTATAATAGACCAGGCTGTGGCTATGGCAAGTACCACCCGGAGAAATTGTGATGGAAATTTTCAGTTAGCTATAGCCTTGGGTGTTCAGAATCACGATGGTAAACGGAAATCTACTGGTGCGTCTTGGAGCTGAGGGGGCTTTCTTTCTTAGCCTCTTTGACCTAGTGCCTCTACGGAGGAGTTTTTTGATAATTTGTTGTTTTAAAACACCAAAACGCAATCTAATGATATATTATATTGACAAAACATTGATAATCATCAATTTTAGGCATCGCTGGGGGGGGGGGGGTAGGGAGAGTGATTTTACAGGTCATCTTACTTATAACAATACCCTTACGATAGATATTCTATATCAAGGTATCAAAATAACTTTTTGTAATTGTGATTTTATTGCAATTATGCTTTTGTTTGGGGAAATTTGTCCTTTGGTTTTGGGCTTATTACATCACCCTTCATCATCAATGGAAAAAACTGATAAACATGGCAGATATAAAGTCCCCTGGAGACTTTTATGAATTATTACGGCCTTTGCGAATCTCAAAAACCGAGTCCTTCGCTAAGACTTCTGCTAAAAAATTAAGCGAATAACATATCAATCCTTTAAGATCTGTTGTGGACTGGACAGAGGAGAGGTTCATTATACAACTTAAGTTATGATGTGTCTGTGCCTCTGAGCAATGGCATGCTAAACATGAGAAAAGTAGGAGAAATACAACAGGGAAAGTTTGCAAAAGAAAGATTAGAAAAGAGAGAAGTTCCGTTCCATGAACCAATTAAAAGACAAAAATTGGCTTTATCCGATAGTTCTTTAAAGAAGTCCACAGTAAAGAGAAAAAATTGGTTACGACAGTTGCAGTTGACAGAGACATCTTAGGAAAACTGCTCGCGATATCAGCAAAAAGGGAAAGGATTATCTTCTTTGTACCATGCCTATTGGTATGCATGCTAAAGTAAATCATTGTCAAGATCCATCTAAGAGAAATTCACCCTTCAAGAAAGATGTCTCAGCGATAATAGTGGAACTGATGGCAAGCACACGGAAACTCACGGAGATTCCTCAAAAACATGAACAGCTTACATGGACATTTTGAAAAGTACACCTACGGGTAAAGCAGGGTAGATATAGTGGGAAAAACCAGACATGTGTGAATATGCTGGTAAGAGAAGTAATTGTGGGTAGCAGAGTGCAATGCTTGGAAATGGTAGGTTGCAAAGAAAATAACTTCTTTACGGAGAATGGAAGTGTACGATTTAACCACGCGAGTAACCAGGTGAATAACGGCCTGATGTGTAGCTAAGAAGAAGCGGACGCTAAAGTGGTTTTATGCTTGGATGGATCACCTGAGAAAGCAACCACTGCTCGATCATCCTTTGCAAGCACAGACATCAATGTCATTAAGATTGGCATCTTCATAGATTGTCTAGAAGATTTCTATTTTCGATTTTAGGAACAATAAAAAAGAATGGGTTTGCGCCTGAATAAAATTGACTTAGAGCCCAAGGTGAAACAGAGCCTAATAAGCTTGCTTTCATGCTTTTACTGGAGACGACAATGTTTGATCTTACCGCCATGCAAATCAATATTATTGCAAGAATCTAGAGATGTTCTGATAGAGCACAGCTACAGACACTGGACATTGAATTGCACGGTTTGAATTCTAATTGGAAAATCAAATTTTCTTGTACATGCCGTTAACCGATTGACCAAAATTGGAAAAATGGAAAAAAGCAAAGTTTTTATAGCAGTTTTCCAAATCGCACCTATAACCTTTTTAAGCCATATCAATTACCAATCTTAAATGACATACCATTAAGAAAAGCAAGTTTCCATCTTTGGCAAAGGTTAATAAAAGTCAGGTGACATGCAAAATCAACCCCATCCCAATGATGCCTAAACTTATTATTGATGATTATCAATGTGTTGTCAATATAATAGATAGTTAGATTGCGTTTTTGTGGTTTAAAACAATAACTTATCAAAAAAACTCCTCCGCCGAGGCACTAGGCCAAAGAGGCTAAGAAGAAAGCCCCCCAGCTCTAAGACGCACCAGTAGATTCCGTTCACCATTGCGATTTTGAACACCCAGGTCTATAGCTAACTGAAAATTCCCATCACAATTTCTCCGGGCTCGGGTGGTACTTGCCGTAACCACAGCCTGGTCTATAACCTAAAACTGAATGATGATCAAGCTTTGTGAAGAGGTACAGACGTCCTTGCTAAGGGAACCTCGATGTAGGCAGGGAATTTTCCTCAACAATCTGCACTTCAACCTTACTTTGGATTTCATTTCACATTGATAATAATTCGACCATGCTAATTCCAAATCCGAGATGGGCCCTTTAAAATTTGACCGGAAGTATGGCTTTTTGATGACGTCACACAGGGGCAATTTTTGTAAGTAAAACACTTAAAGCCGTGCAAAAATACACGTAAATTGGGTGGAAACGGCTTCAATCGATAGTTCTTACTGTTAAGATTTGAATGGTGTATAGAGTTTTGCAGATGTCAGCAAAGAATTTATGACGTCATTATTGAAATTTTTTTCTCAATTTGCAATCTTATATTCTCTTTTAATTAGTGTCATGTATAATAATAATAATAATAATAAATAATTTGTTTAAATTTGGCGTTCTAAATGAACGTCTGATAGCTATAAAGAGGCTAATTAAGGCCAACTATCTATAAAGAATTAGTATCAAATAAATATATAATACAATATTTAAAATATTTATGCAACGACTGATATGGTATAGCGCTAAAATGTTTATGCAACGTTACAATATTAAAAATGTTTATGGTATAATGTTCTAAATAAAACCTAACCCAGCAAAAATTTTTTACACAATCTACAGTCGCATTCTATAGGGTGTGCTCTTAATTCTTTTTTAAATGTTGCCAATGATTGGGACTCTCTTATACTGTGAGGTATTGTTTGCCACAGTTTTTGACCTAAATATCTCACAGTTTCTATACCATAAGAAGTTGTCCTGGCTTTTGGAATGCAAAGAGCATTTTTAGTTCGCAAATCATAATGTACATTTCTTGTTTCAAAAATCTCACTCATGAAACTAGGGTTCAGGTTATGTTTGGTTTTGTATATTTCATCATCAAGTACTGTAAATTCCGTTGGTGAATTGATACTGCATTATCCAAAGTCAGCAATGCTTCGTAGTCAGCATGACTGTCTTTCTAAACAATTCTGAGTGCTCTTTCGTGGATTTTATTCACTTTAGCATTCAGACATCTGTCATGGAACATCCAAATTAGGAACAGTAGCTAAACTGAGCTTTTATATAGCTGTTCATAAGGAGACGCAGTTTATCAGAACCCATAAATGGCGAAACTCTAGCAAGAGCATGCAGTTTTTTGGCTGGCTCTTTTGCTAAAGTTTGAGACATGACTTTTGAAATTAAGATTTTTATCTATTATCACCCCTAGCAGTTTTTCTTCAGAGCTTTCTTCAACAATGGCCTCACCGATTTTGATCTTAATGTCATCTTGATTTGTTCCAAAAGTAAGAAGATGACATTTCCCTGCATTCAATTTCATAAAGTTTTCTGGAAACCATTTTGATAGAATAAGAGAATCAGTTTCTAGCCGTTCTAAAACTTTATCCAATTGACAGTCAGCTGCGAAAATCGTAGTATCATCAGCAAAGTTAGAAACTGCAGTATCAGTTACCATTAAGAATAAATCATTATTATATAAATTAAATAGAAGAGGCCCAATGACTGATCCTTGTGGTACACCTGCAAAGGTTTCTCACCAAGTGCTGAATGAACCATTTAATTTTACTCTTTATCTTCTACCGGACAGGTAATTATAAGTCAATAATTGAGCATCTTTACAAAAACCATAGGTATTTAATTTCGCAATTAATAGCTCATGGTCTATGCAATCAAACGCTTTTGAGGGATCCATTAACAAAGCACCAACCACCCCTTTTTATCTAGGAAAATCTTACAAATATCCATGTATATTGAAGTTGGCCACCAAGGGTTGCGGAGTGATGCTATAGATCTCCCAAGAACACCTATCTTTATATTTTGTAATTCTAATTACGAATTTTAATCTGAATTCCTCTGAACGTAGAGGGAACTTTTTACACCTGAACTCATGCTCAGGCCTTGACGAATTTCCATTATAGGTCATACATAGCCTCAATCAACTCAACCAGTGTCTGTGAAAACTTTTGGACGGAGCCCCTATCATATTTATACAAGCAAACGATCTCTCCCTGGGCCATTTAAATTGGTGTCTTTTATCCGTGACTTTTCGGATAACAACCTTGTTTCCGATGCCCGCCATTCCGAGGTACGGTGGCTCGGAGCGAAAGCAAATACCAGAGCAAGCAAATGCCGGATTCCCGTCAAATAGCGGAATTTCTTTAAAAGCAATTTTTAGTAAATTAAAAGGTGAATTAAGTCAAAAAGGCATGTATTTTCATATTTTTCGTTGTTTTATCGCATTTGAGTGTTGGAGTTAGCTATTTTATACTTATTTAAAGGACAAGTGACACACTTTTCACCCTATCTTTTCTTTTCATTAACTTATAGATCATCTTTTAGAAGTAAGTTTTTCCTGGTTTGGAACAAAAAATTCTAATCAGGGGGCGCAGGGGGCGCGATTTTGCTTTTTATCATGTGACCCTATGACGTACATTGTGATAACTCGGAAGTTTCCTGTCATTGATAGAGAGTTTACGAAACACGACGCAACAGGTCCAGACGAACTGAATTAGTTTAGAAGCGTGTTGTAAACGTTAATATTGCACTGTATACCAGTAGCAGCAACAACAAATCATCACAATCTACGTCATGGTGTCACGTGATTCATTTCCCAACCTAATTTGAAAAGGGTTTTTAAGTAGGAAAATGAAATCAGAAAGGAAAAATATTTCAACAACACTCTCATACAGCATTTTACTTTAAGTTAAAAGAAAAAAAATTTGGCGCCAAAAGCGTGTCACTTGTCCTTTAAATAGACTAAAAATGGTGTTAAGCAATCTGCCACTTTTTGTGTTTTTTAGTATTTGATTTAAGATGATTTCAGGTAATGTTTTATCTCAGACAGGTCAACTTCTGCTCACCTTATTCAGCATCAAAATGTAAAAAGTAATTTCCTCAGCAGTCTGAAGCCATCTGTCACTCTTAGCTTCACATGTGGTTTAAATGTCTGAGCAGTTTGCAAATGCTTCGTTTCATCAAATGCTTTTCTATTTATCCGGCTCATAACTTTCTATGCTGATATAAAGTCATATAATGCCAAAATATGAACGTTGAAACTCTGAATACGATAATAAGATCTCCGCTGCCAATTTGGAAAAATATTGGTGAGTGACGATGAATCTTGGCTGTTTTTTAGCGCCCATACCTCTAATTAATGTTGATAGCTCATTATCACTCATCAACAGCTTCTCTCCTTAGTTCCACGTGCTTTTGAGACGGCAGAGCGCCATCAAATTAAGGGATTTCAATCAGTTTTAAGACTGTATTATGCTATTGAGATTATTAGGAAACGAGCTCTTTTCAGTCTAATTTCACATCAGTCCTGCGCTTCCGTTGTCAACTCTGGGTCTACGTAAAACTTTTGCGTCCATTTGCAGATGTCAATGCCTTGTGTTTCCGCTTTTCACTGTCTCACTCTTCTCTTTTCTTTAATCAATAATTAAGATGAAACTTCCCATTGCTGGTATAAATAAGGGAGATCGATTTCATCGGAAGATGTTGAGTCCACTCCAGTGATTCGCCATAGTGACAGATAGAGGTGTCTAAACATCCTTTCTTCTGCTTTATCATCATTTTCAAACTTTAACACATTTGCAAATCAGCAAAAGGACACTTGCACAAGAAAACGAGTTACACTTCGAGACAAGATGAGTTTGCTGAATTATTGTTTTTTTATTGCAATACTACATTCAGTAATGAGTTTGCCAATTCAACCGACCAACGAAAATAGTAATTCGGTAGAAAATGACAGAAGACAATGGCAATCGACCTGTAGTTATTGGAGATGGTCAAAATGTAGAGCGGAAGCCAACGCTCAGCGAGAGGTGAGAAAGCTCTACAGATTTTTGAAATGCATTTACATTTTGAAAGCAAATATCATCGTCTCCCAAAGGCTTTTCATGTTACTTACAAAATTACTCAAATTGATAGTTTAACAAAGAAAGTGATATTAATGATTTGCTCTTTACTGGATAAGAAATGTGCTTGTGCATCCACTTAATACCAATGGGAAGATTTTTCTTGCTAACATCTATGCTCACTGGGTAAAAAAATTCGTAGCCCTATTTGCGAAGGCTCTATTCGTAATTGTAGGTTTTGTTGTTTGATTATCATATTTGACACATTAATGTTGATATATTGTGAAAAATCGTTTCATCATGACAAAAGAGCGTGATGTATGATGATGCAGTCATATCGAATGTTACAGTTGCATTGTTTTATTAGCAATAGCTTTGATGACTCTACCTAGATATCAATGTCAAGACACATGATGGCAAGTAGTGACATAGATATCATCTTAGCAATTGCTATCATCTATATCTAGTTAATCAGTGCAGAAGTTTCATTCATTAGTTGCCCGGCATATGCTGCCATTAACTGGCCTATTCAAGCTGTAAAAGCAGGCCTATCAGATATTTTTGTTTATGTTAGGTGACTCATAAACCGTAAAATATTTTGTAGTGATGTTTACCTCAAAATCGACATTCTCCTAGAATCCAAATTTAAACTGGTAGATCATGCATTTCTATCTCATTGACTGTATTTTAAACATTTTATTTGAAGTTGACCAATATGGTCACTGTGCCCACCTAAAAGCATTAAAGTTATTCACTTAATGAAAAATTACTGCTTTACCTGTTTGGGTTCGATAGACAGAGCTGTACACGCTTGGGTGTATAGAGAAAAGAGCCCCGAGTTGCTACTGCAAGTTTTGCGCTAAATTCTATCACCAGTCTACTGCTCAGAAATCAAATTTACTTAGAAAACAAAACTTCAAATACTTGTCTGTATAAAGCAGTTGAATTAGGTGTTCATTGTATAAAGTGTTCATTGCCAGAAATGTTAAAATAGCCTAACTCAACTAAAATATTTCTTGAAAGAACATTTATTGTAAATTTTTTTATAACAATTGGTCGATGATTTATTTCAGGCAACGCGTGATGAAATTGAAGAAAAACAATTAATCCAGAGGATAGAGGACGGACACAAACAACCAGCTAAAAATCAAATGGTCTCAACATCAAGAATGGTTCAAAGAAGGAAAAAGTACCTTCGAGAGAGAGAATTAATCACCTCATTGATGAGGATGCTCTATAGTAAAAAACCTGAAAAAATCAATTATTGATTTTGAAAGAAAGCAACTTTGGATAGCAAACAAAACCTTTTGAGTTTGGGATAAAATAAAATTGTTTAACGTCACAAATGCATAAACTGAAAAATACATCATTGTTCTTTTCACCACCTGTTTCTTTCTATTGTGAAATTCTTCTATCCGTTAACCTTATGCAAATTTTTAAAGTGAAAGCTTATGAAACAGCTAAATAGTGTACTCTGCCTTGGAACAAGTTTGTAGTTGCAACACGAGATATTTTTCAATAATTGCGAGTAAGATTAAAGCTGAGAAGGAACAAACTTTAGCTGAATAACTCGCAAATGAGAATTATTGAAATATTGTCAGATCCAATGAACTAGCAAGTGTCTCACAGGTAAAAAGACACCTGAATGTTTCCATTTATTGCCTCAGCATCTGGCAATTGCCCAGGTCAGCCATAAATAAAACCTTAAGCTCATTTCCTTAAAGAATACACTTGCTGAGGGTCAAAATGACCCTGCTCAGAAAGGGAAATAGATTCTCCGATTTTTAAAGTGCCCCAGCAACAGCTGTGACAGATACTGAACATACGTTGATGTCAAATAATGAGATTACACATATTTGCGGTTTTATTTAATTTTTTCTATGCTTAAAGCCTCTATAGTTTGGACAAAAGAATAGTAAATTTTCATGTACCATATTGCATTCAATAAGCAGTGTTATTTCGAGTAGACCGGGGGAAATTTTTCTCTTTGCATAGCGAGCGAAAACAACGAAAGCTGTAAAGTTAGCTAATTAGCATTAAGGCATATCGAGAAGTTTAATTGTCCTTAACAGCTCAATTTTCTTGTAACCAGTAAAGAGGTTTATTTTCGTTTCGCTGCGGGTAGATGAAAGTATAAATTGCTTCAAAGAGACATTTCTAATCCTCTCTAAATTTCCCATTCTTCTGCTGTCGTTTTTGTTTCGTTGACATGTATGAAGGAATCATAAGCCAAAGAAAACGTGTCTCAACGTAACAGCTTATCGCCCATTTGCCCATATTTATATGATTGTAAGCCACCCTTCGTTATAAGTCACTTTTACAACAAGCCGCAGCAAAACGGGCAAAAAAAATTATTACTTGTAATACAATTTACATGTATTACACGCGGCTTATGATCGAATAAATGTGGTAGGAAATTCAAGGCACTGAGCACTGATTAAGGCATTTACATTTTGACCAGTTTCACCATTTTAGGTATTGACCACTTTCAATAGCATTTTAGCTTTTAAAAGATTAGTTTGTACTACTAAAGCTCTTAAGGCTAAAAAACTGTCCGACTGCGCTAATTCTAATACTGTTTTAATACAATACAAGAGCTGTAGGAAAACGTCTTCTCATCATGCTAAAATGTGGAATATAATTAAATTACTCTTTAAATGAATTGCGATGAGAAGATTTTCTAGAACAGTCTTC
Source organism: Rhopilema esculentum (assembly GCF_057945365.1). Taxonomy (NCBI): domain Eukaryota; kingdom Metazoa; phylum Cnidaria; class Scyphozoa; order Rhizostomeae; family Rhizostomatidae; genus Rhopilema; species Rhopilema esculentum. Next base: position 365,729 of record NC_142817.1, on the reverse strand, counting down.
TAGAACATGCAAATAATTTCATTTGAAGTGTTGATCCTCTTCTTCATGAAACGAATTTACGTTAAACCTTGTGGAGCAGGCAGGTGGAACCGTAATTGAAATAACTTTTAACTTTGTGCTAGAAATGCATCGACGACCAAACCTGTTCGACACACTCATCTCACTTATGAATGAATAGAAACCACAATTAAGTAAAAAGAAACAGTTAAATCGGGTCGTCCCTCTAAGTTTATGCTCTAGATTTCTACCAAGAAAAACAATCTGGAGAAAATCAATAACTTGGTGTATGATCACTCTTTATTCCATGAAAGCCTTGGCTTAAGATGGTTAAAGAGTTAAAGAAGAAACAATGCGGAATGTTAATATATAAGATCAAGAATCCGGCTTTCTTATAAGATGAGCTTTTTATTGATGCATTTATCGAAACTTACCTTCGTTTTTATACATAATATTGTAGCTCTTTTTTATTCGGCTGCGTAATTGAAGTCATAATATTCGAGCAGAAGCAAAATAATGATATCTTCATGTTTTCGGTCATGACAGAAAATTTTCGGTCATAAACTGAATAGAAGAGCAAAAGAACTGATTCAAAAGCTTTCACGATTCGTTTCAAGACTTGATTTAAAGCTGTATAAGGAGCAGGATTATTTAATAGCCACAGATGCTTTAAATCCCAAACCAATCTTAATATATCAATATTAAAAGATTATGGGAACGCTGGTTGATGTCGATAGGATCCTGTATTTTGATTGTTGCGAATGCTGTCGTTTTTAGATCTGTTTTAACGGGAAGAAAACACGGAGCCCTTTGTGTCTTTATGAATTTACACATAAAACAAGGGGACGCTACAAAAGTGTTGTTCGCTTCGCTACTGTGGATACGTAGAGAATGGAAGGTGTTAATAGCAGGGATACAATGAAGGACATGATTACAGTTCAACAATGGTCACTGCCTTTCATAGTGTATCCTTTAGAAGCTGTTAATATAGAATGGTCATATCTAGCAAAAAGATATGAATGTCAATAGAAGGTCACTTTTAGAATGTTGTTTTTATCAAGTCTCATATTATTTTTAGCAGCTTTAAGATACATTTTAATTCGCAATTAAAGCAGTTAAAAATGCGGCAAAGTACAGCTTCAACGAAATTTTGATTTGAAATTTTACGAAAATATTACGATAGCCATTTTCACATATATTTAAGCATCTTGGATAAATTGCTAGTTGTCTTTGGAAGCTGAATTGTATGAGCATTAACCATTCACGAGGAAAGCAGCAGAATTTCTCGTATGATGACATTATGGAGGGCTTGGTGATTTTTCTATTATAGGGCTAAATTAGGGTGCTTGTGACAAAGCAGAAGAAAACAAACAAATAGATATAGTTTCTTTGAACGCTGTCAATTTTCTTTGCAAAAACTTTAAGCCCACATAACCGCATTCAGTATCATAAAAGACGATGCAAACTTTAGAAGTTCCAGTAACAAAGAATGGGCAGATTCAAAACGGCATGAGCGGAAAAGTTACAAAATTTGTCACATATGAAACAAAAAGTTGTCTATATCTTGGTGTTTAGTGAATTTCGATCCGTTGTCTTTTATGGCCATTATGTCTTTCCTTTGGTAATAATTAACTTTCTCCCCCTGATCTACATGAATAATAGAAGGTCCTGCTGCACTTCATGTGCCATATTTTTATTATCATTGAAAAGAAAATTAATTCATCTCATCTTTTTTCAAATGAGAAATAAATGAATTTTGGCAATATGGCAAAGACAAAGTCTGTAAGCTGGGTGTTTTCTTTAGGCGGTGATGAAAACATTTGGACTTTTGTCCTAAACAACGTCGAAAATTAACATGACTTACCTGAACAACGACAGCGCACCTGTGAAAAAACTAATTAGATTATTGTATGCGTTTTTATTGAGGCAGCCCATCGGAAATTAGATATTCATAATAAACATATATATAGAAGAATGTGGATGCATCTCGCAGTTCATTGTACAGATCAACACTTGACGTTTCATTACTACGGGAGTACTGTAGCCATTGACACTCCCTGCTGGATCATCTTATCACACATTTAAACGCAAAATTTTATCATCGCCAACAGACAAGATGAATTCACTAATATGTGTCTTCAGTTTGTTTTTTATCTCACTGTCATTTGCTGCTCTGGCAGACCGGCGTTTTGGCTCAGAAGATGCTATATCCAAGCGGCAATATGAAACAACATGCGCCTTTTACCGATGGTCGCATTGCCCTGGCAAGAAAGAAGTGGACAAGGTAAAGGACTTTCATAGAAGTATTCACAAACTGCTTTATCAAAATATGTTTTATTTTTCGTGATTCATCTTTAAAAGGCCGATTAATTAATCTTCATTTATCATTTAGAAAAGCTTGAGAGTAGTTAATTGATGAAAGGGAAGACAATAAGTGCCTCTTGGTTTCTTAGGTTTTGATTTATGTTATCAAGAGGTTCATTAGGCATCCTTAGACTTTAAGAAGCTTGCTAATGAGAGAATGGTATAAAAATATCAAGTCCATGGACACATAAGCTAAAAACATATTAATTTTCAATTAATTTGCTGCGGGTAATAATTTTGCCTTTTTTTAATAATATTTCGTATTTTTAGCAAAATTTTGCAATATTGTAAGTTAATAAGAAAATATCAACTACCTTTCGATCTAAGAGAACTATTTTAATGGAAAATGGAACTTGCAGCCTTCTTACATTTGCTGAGATAAAGGTCTCTTCCTAGGCTGACGAGAGTTCAGGAAGAAACGAGATTGCAAAAGAATTAAATGGCATAAATCCCAATGGGTATTTTCGTGACTTCGAAAGAAACATGATAGAAGAAGGGCCTTCAAAAGGAAGCAGCGACAACAGAAAGGCAAATTTGAGGAAGCTTTTCAAATTTCTGTTTCTGAAACGAAAGCCTGAGAAGTAAGCGAGCTGCTTTGGAAATCAAGAAGCTGTGAATACAAGCATCTTGAAGAAATCTTGTATAAAAGTGACTTCAATTGAAACTTTATTGTATTTAAGATAATTGTGTCTACATGATGCATATAAAACTAACCGATGTCTCTTTTGAACTTTGATTCTGTCAGTTATCTTACTAAGTCAAGGATGAATATTTTCCCCGTGATATACCTTAGGTATGTATGAAGAGAAACGAAAATGCAATAAATTTTACTTTGGTTTTATGATTTTGAAAGGATCATTGATGTGATTTCAAAAATGCAACAATGGAAATAATTTAGCACGCTGTGAGAAAAAAGTAAATTTTTTTCTTGGTTCTGTAAATGGACGTTTCCATTCTTTGACTTGAGTTTATTCATATACCATATTTAATCGAAAAAATGTTTCAATTGACAATTTTTTTTGATGTGAAACTATTAACTGAAGACTTGGCATTAGAGTAATATGAAATTATCAATGCTTTTTAAAGTTCTCCAGCATGAGGATTTAAATTAACATAATATTCAATGCTAGGAGTGGATCATCGACGATGCGCTTTAATGTCGGTAATTTCTGTTGGTCTCATTTGAAACAAAGATTGTATTCAGCCTACATTCTGTTGTCATTTTAATTATATTGAGAAACAGTTCTTGCGTCATAATGCAGGTAGACTTCAAAAAAGGACTATTAAAATTTCTATACATGAACGGTATAACTAATTATTTGGCAAACAAGGTTTTAAGAAGCATAATTATACGCGGTGAATTCTAAACGGTTTATCAACTTTTGCGATACTTGATTCAGTCAATTATAGTGTTTTGAATGAACTAATGAATGAACTTGAATACATTTTAAGCAAAAACGTCAAAGTGAATTTTTGAGATGACACACCTTTGTGATTATATTCTCGACACTGTTAAAAATCATGAGTCTACTGTGATAATGAATTTTTTATTTTGACTGGCAACAGGCCGCCTTGTCCACCAATCTCTTTACGTTGCTATTCAAAGAACGTAACTGCTAGGCTTCAAAAAAGGAAGATAAAAAAAATTGGAAGTTCTTTTCCATTGGCTTGTTATAAGCTCTAAAAGATAATTTGCAAGCATCTTTGCTAATCCTTCTCTGAATTGGTACTCTGACAATTATTTTTTCGCTGTTAGTTATAATTTTAGAGTAGTGGCAAGAACACACACTGGGTGATTCGGTAAACAAAATTTATTTCTCTTTTCAGATAATACGTAAGAAATTTTTAATATAATTTATTTGCTTTCAATATGCGATCTTTAATTTCACCGTAAGCAATAACGAGTGAATGATGAATAATTTTTAGATAGATGTGAGGTAAGAAGTTCAAATGAGATTCAATGTGGCTCTTGTTTTGCCTTGTTAATGACTCATTGTTTTGTCCTTATTTGACATCAGACACCTGCAAGCTGTCATTTTCAGTCTGCCCAGGGATCGTTTAAGTTACAGCTTACCTCGTATTGTTATGAGCAATTTCCAATACAATTCATTGCAAAAGGTCTATTATTGGTAGGTCAAAAATCATATTTGCATATGGTTGGATCAGCGACGTTTCTGTCTTCCTAAATGGCTACAGTCTTTAACTTAAAAGACATTGAAAAGAAGTAGCAAATGCAATTTGAAATAAAGTAGCAGACACGTATTTTTCCTAAAAGTTAGAACTTCTATTCTTCATCATCAAGTCTTCCGTTAGCATTACATGTTGTTTATTCTGGAATTTCTGAGTGCTTTCTATTTTTCCTTTTTGACTATCGCTTCAGTTGTACTTTATTTTAAGACGGTATCACATAAAACATGTTTCCAAAAATCAAATGTTTTCAAAACCTTTTAAATTTAACTCTCATAATTTTTCTAGTATAAGTTAGTGATAGTTTGAAAGAATGAAGCCACCTCCTTGCCACCGCTAGCAACAAAATTAAAAAACTGTTTTATAGCATTATTTTTAAAGTCTAACTTTGAATTTTCCATTCATAAAATCACCATTACTCAACGATATAGCTAAGGAAAAATTTCTTTTGAGCAGAAATGTTTTTTCGATTTGGGAACACTGTATTCTAAAATTTACCTTGGAGTATACAATACTGACTTAGTATGAATAAAGCTGAAAATTAGTTGTTTTGATTGCTAAAATGGGATTGTAGAAAATACTTCTTGGTGGCTTGTGTTCTTTACCGGAAATCCTCGATTTGAACCCCCTGGAGAAAGGTCTTACTTTTCATATAAGATTCATCCTAGAAGTGGAGACGATTATTACGCTCCCCTCCAATGATTCCCTGCAATAAAAAGCCACTTTTGCGTTTTAACAATTTCCCACGGGGGCCTACCTAATCGAGATAAAACCGAAAATAAACAAGTTGAATTTACCTATAAGACAAGACAATACAATAGATTTGTCAATATTTTGGTCTAAGCTATTTTCTTGTTTGACTCTTTTATCTAAATTTTTTTTGGTATTTCAGAAATATCTATGTCGTAAGATTGCATATGGAACGAGCTTGAAAATTTTGCTAAGCAAAAAACGAGCTAATTACATGGCGACTTGGAAATGACTAAACGCCCTCCCCTCGTGTAGTTCTCCCTTAGAGTTGGCCTCCATCTAAATGCTTGCTAAATCAATAAGCTTCTAAGAGACATGTTCGAGAATTTATTGCAGTTTCGTTTGAGCTATAGATCATGAATCGACAACGAAATGTGCCTTTCACTCAATTTATAAACAGGAATGAGTTAAACATACAGGATATAGAATTCATCTGCAGAGCCAGTAATATAAAGCAAACATATTGGATACAGCATTTTTAAATGAAGTTGTTGACTGTGTACCAATGATATTAGAATGACTGTGTACCAATGATATTAGAAATAATCAACTGTCCCGCTCCCAATACAGCTGCAGACAACGAAAAAAAGGTCGTCTACATAGCATCTCTTTATTGTCGTCGCTCGTACCAGTGCATTAGATATACTAAGGACACCTTTTTTACAGTTAGTCTTCCTTTTCTTTCTCTGAAATTATTGTAATGACGATGTCTTTGCTCAGATCTTCCCTAAAATAAAGAAAGGACAATCAAAAAGGAAAATCATCATTGAACTCTGAAAAACATCATGAAAAATGCATTGAACTCTTTTGATAATCACTTTCTTTTTGCACGGTTTATTTTTCAATTTTAAAGTTTTCTCGACCAACTCTATATGCCATCATCAAAAAAGCTTTTAAAAATTTATGAAAATCAATATTACAATGAATGTTCCAAATTGTGTTTTTTGATATTTTCTTTAAAGGGCCTCTCCAGTCAAAATTTGCAATTGCATTTTACTCTAAAGGAGTTGAATCTGGTAATCGCGAATTTATTATTCGTTTTCCATACTGTTTGTAGTTTGTAAGATATAAGCTCTTGCATCTTGAAAATTAAATTGAATTAACCGACAAAAATTTTTCGGTTTGGTGACACTGTGACACAATTTTGACGTCACAGTGTATTTCGGATAGTCTCGCCTTAAATCAAATCGAACGACGGCGATTCGCAAATTGAACTGTTTGTGAATTTACGTGCCAGTGTGATACGTGTGTAGAACCCACAGCCCAAAGATTGGGGGATAGGATAAAAGAACATGTTCCTTCCAGTATCAGAAATAAAACTGTCCCTCGAAGAGAACAGCCTCCTCAATCTTCTTGTTAAAACAAGCGATTCTGCTATCGATCAACATGTTTTAGATAACACAGATTGTGCAAAACATTATAATGACGATATATTTAAGATAATTGGCAGAGAGCAGAGCAGTTTTGAGATCGATCAACATAAGCACGAAAAAGTCGCCATTGTGTAGACAGAAGGAGTTCGTTTTCTCTCTTGGACTCCAGTGGTGATTTTTCTATAGGCACGCAGCACTGATTGGTCAACTATACCGGTCTTGTGCTTGCGTTTTTCTGATTGGCCTATTTCGATCCACAACTGGGTATATATTTTTCATCGTGTTCTTTCGGTCCCTTATTCTGACGTTTTATGCTCTGAGGAGTGTCAGACGAAAAAGCTTTTAGTTAATATGTTGTAAAATGTCTGCTTTTTTAAAGCCATTTTCAAGTTATGTACCGCCAAAAAACTGTTCATATATTATACAGCCATTGTTATTTCCATACGACATCTGAAGTACTACATAATAAGAAATTAAGTTCAGCCTACCCCCTACCCCTTACTACTATCTCATTTAACAAAGCATCTTAATGTATCACCCCTAAAATAGGACTCATACATTCTGATATATTTTCTATGCTTTTTTTATTTGTTTAGATGTTATAAAGCTTCTGAAAATGCTAATAAGAGTAAATGAAAAACCGCGAGTCAAATCATTTGCTTTGTTGCATAAAAGTTAGTACATTTTCAGAGTGAAGTCCCGCATGATTCTGAACAAAAATAGCGCACTTTTGACTTGTTGTTTATTTTATGAGTTTAGGTTTACATGTGGAAATTGTCGGACAATATCCATTGTACTACAGACTGTATGTTTGCAGTAAAAGCCAAACAGAGGAGATTGACAATATGAGACAGAAAGGCACCAACTCAGCATAACAGATATAGCAGATACTTGTCATACCTTTCATACATATTGTGCTTGGACAGAGGAACAGAGGGGTGCTACTAGCTGCATGGTGTTAGCACTTGGCCTAAAATCATCACAACTACTATGGACCCCGCATAATAACTACAGGAATGTGGCAAAATAGACAACATGTACAGTAGTATCTGGGATGTGTATACGAAATTCACGGTGAACGAGAGTTGCACATTTTGACGTCAGAATGTCACCAAACTGATTCGGCTTTTGTGGTTTTTTTTAAAGGTATAACTTTAAAGCTTTGTAACTTCTAAACCTTGTACTTTGGCATAATACATGCACCAGATACTAACCTTTTAGTCAATAAAAAATTTCTTTTTTGTCTGGAGAGGAGAGGCCCTTTAACTTGGGATTCCAATGCAGACCAGAAACAGAGTAAAAATGGCAGCTATTAATCTAATGTTCCCTTTTAATTGGCCGATATGGAAATCGTTGCAATGCAGTAAACTCATTAAAAATCCAACTTAAATGAGAATATGAAAATTTTATGATTACAGCTTGTAATGAGGTCATGACAAGTATCTTTAAAATTATCAAATAAGTTTTTGGTGCCACGAAACTTGAAGATACACGAAATACCGGAAACATAGCATACTAGAACACATTTCATCTGACACTCTTCAGAATATAAACGTCGAATAATGACCGAAAGTAAGCTGAAAATTTATATGCAGATGTGTATCGAAAATAACGTGAGTGGAAGAAAAACGCGTTTTATTGGTTGTCTTGTTTTTACTAATCAGCGTCCACTAACCTCTCACCTAATTGAAAAAAAAATTATTGAAATTACAAATGAAAAGTCAAAATTTTACTTCATCCATTGTATCATGGGCTATCTTTCAAATGATTTAACTAAATACTTTTGAACCTTGCTGAAAGTATAAAAAAATTTGGAACTCATTTTTAACAAGGAAATATGAAAGAAAAAGCCCCAAAATGGCACTGGTAACAACTTCGGAACCGACAAGCTAGGGCCCCACCTTTTTGAAAGAGGGAGATAAAAGTAAAAAATCTAATCATTGCTCTTTATAAGATTTCTGCCCTTCGACACTGACTCATATCTTTAAAGCAACACTAATAAGTGGTCAAATTGTTAGGTTAATCGGTAGTTTTTTTAATTCGGTACTAATTGACTTCAGTAAATTTATTGACACCTTGGGTTTTAAGATTTCTAATGAAAAATTAGAATGTATTTGAGAAAAGAACTATTATCACTTAAATTTTACCTTTCAAACCGCAAACAGTTTTTTCTGCTGAAATTTTGATGCTTTTAAATGATTTTATGATTTTAAATAAAAGATCACCGGAATCGGGATCTTCTGAAGTAATGCTATAGATCATTGCTTTTTCTTGGTCGTAAAGTTCCCTGAAGACATCAGTTTTGATTAAAGATATTGAAACAGCTAAGCGAGGTAGTAAGTTAGGACTTAGATATGATGATTGGTAAGCTGCAGAACAACAAGATTTCCCTAAACTTTATTTCGTTATACTCAACGTTATACTGCACAGGCAAACGTATTTCATTATACCAACTAAGCAAAAAAGTGGCTAGCCAAAAAAGGCTTCTTTGAAAACACTAGTAGATATAGTAGATAGCAACCTTAACTGGAAGGCTAAAATAAATACTGTGCGTAGAATTGCACTAGAGCCATTGGCATTTTAAAAATGCCAAAATCGTTTGCTCATGACGCTTGGTATTGGAATTATCAAGCCCAACTTTAGATATGGGTGCCCTATTTGGGAAAAACATGGCTCAGCCGAAACGAATGACTTGCTGCTTTGACACTCTAGCTAGGCCTCTTTTGTCTTAAACTTTTTTGTCATCAAGAGCTGATTGAATTTGAAGAAAATATACTGTTTTATTAAGTCGTAATTTTCCTGGCACAAAAAAATTATTCAAAATTAATTTGAAACTTTGGGCGTTTAACGTGTAATTCCTTTGCATCATAACAAACTAAATTATCTATTTTGTTTATTCATATTTTATGTATTTTTAATTTCTAAACACTATATTTAAGCGAAAGACTCCTTGTAAACCAACCTTTGCTTATGAACCCTTTCGATAATCTGTCGAAAAGTGAATAAAATGAATATCAAATGCTTTAGCAAGAATTGTTTGGTGCTGCTTTAGAGCATGAAAACAACAAGTAAACACGTTTATTGTTTTTAGGAGCTTTTCCTGTCTTGTATTTTTAAAAGGTTTCCTGCGCACATAACAACTGCAAAAAATTCTAAAGCAGGTTTGTCATTTTAAAACATCAAGTGCAAAGACATTGCAATAAAAATGTACCGATTTTTAAATTGTTTTTATTTCTCTAGTTTACTTCACAAGGCTGCAAGAACCCAGAAGCCACAAAGTTACATGGGGAATCCTTTTTCTCTAAGGTAAGGCTTACTGTTTTGCGAAGAACCAGTTTTGTCTAATTTGAACTTTCTGGGGGCTCGCAAAAAAATTAAATTGCAATTTGCTTGATTATATGGAATTTTTGCCAACGAAAATCACTGTTAAATCAATTTGGTCTTTAAATAGAATGCAACATAAAAGTAGGTAATACCACGAGTGTTTTTGCGTTGTTTTAAAAAAGCAAATTCTTTTCAAGTTTTTAGAAGTCAATAAAAACTCTTTTACTTTGGATAATGTGCCTTGTTAGTTCTAATTTTGACAAAAGCTACTTGCCTGTGCTTCCAGCAGTTTTCTTCATTTTGAATTTCAAAGTGCGCTTTAGTACGATTAAAAAAATCTCACATCATGTTACAAGAAAATATGATACTTATCTATAACTAGATTTATTCAATGAATAAAGTCAGATTTGCAGGTGACCAAGGAACAATATCTAGCACAGAGGACGTTACAGCAGGAATTGGCAATCAACCAAAATCATAGGACAAAATCCAGGTTAAGAAGAAGATAATTTGGAAAGAAGAAAACGGGTATCAAGGTAATTGTCAGGCCTGATCAACGCCTTGAACAAGTTTCAGAGTTTATGCACTTAGGAAGTACAGCCAAGACAGACGGAAGATTGAAAGGAGATCATGTATCGAACTGGCAAGGCAAAGGCAGCATTCAGCAAGCAGAAGAAATTCCTAACAAAGGGTTTGATAATAGATTAGAAGAAGATAATCGTCAAAGCAATAGTTTGGGGCGTATTCCTTTACAACGAAGAGATGTGGACCCTCAACATGAATGAAAATAAATGACTAGAAGCATGCGAAGATGAATCCTGAAGAGGAAGTTGAAGAACGGAAGGGTTTATATGATTTAAAGCGACGATGTCCTGGAGTGTGAGACTTAATGACCAGCCTAAGGATTGGACTGTTTCTATCGTCCGTCACGACAAGCTCCTAAACCGCTCGATAGAAAGTAGACTAAAAGGCCGAAGAGAGTTTGAAGAAGAAAAGCTCTAAACTGTCAGGAAAGACATATTTCTTGACACAATTGCAATAATAAGGGAAATAAAGAGAGTTGAACAGACGCAACATACCTTTATGGTTTGATGAGCCGTTCTTTTGACGCAATGCCGCCATCTGACTCCACTGCAATGCGATGACAAAACCATCTCTGTCTCTGTGCTCAATTCTGCAACAATAACCAATGCCAGCAGCGCAATTAGACAGCAACTTTTTGGAAAGAGCATCATTGCCATCATCATCAGAGCAAATGGAAGAAAACCCCATGAGGGTCCAATTTATCACCTGAAAACTTGGCCATGTGCATAGGTAGACATATGGTCAGCCAATTGCCGGGGTGACTGAAAAGACTACTAGTGAAAACACCAAGGAATTAATGGATTTTCTTGATGCAGGCTCTAATCTAAATATTATACAGAAGACCTTTCTAACAAAGGAGTAAGGTGAAATTTCAAAAATAATGCAAGAAAAATGATGAAAAACATATTTTTAGAAAAATTAAAGCTAAAGATACTGACTTTGTCGTCAAGTGCGGTGTGTCATTGTTTAGAGATAGATGTAGTAAATGAAAAATTGTACGTCAAATGACTTTTTTGGTCTTCAAAGTTATAAATAGTGGCCAATGCGTTAAACTTTATTGATCGATTCCTGGTGAAAAATGAAATTATTCATGTCAGGCCATGTTTTCTCAGGATCTTTATGAAGTTAAGATCAGCATCTGCTTTTTAAAATGTATCCTCGTCATATAACCTAGAAATGGATAGAAGGCAGCCATCAATGAGCATGACATGACATAATCCCCCCTCAAAGTAAAAATGTATGGATACAATTTTGCTATTTTCCGTTATCAGACATCTCAATCAGAAAAACAGCTAGTTTTCAACAACCCACGAGACAAATATAATACATCTATTAGGAGATAGGTCATACACTAACTGCAAAGGCGTGGATTACAGAACTTAGCAGATAAAGATCTCCCAAAGGCCTTTGTTCCATGTTTTTTCTATTAACAGTAATTGTTTTACATTTGAGGCATATTTTGATATTTATGAACCTGCAAATGACCAAAAAACGTGCTGCAGATATAGCCGTACTTTCAGCTTAGGATATTCTTTCCAGTTGGCTGATTCATGGCTGATTCATGGCTGATTCATGGCTGATTCATGGCTGATTCATGGCTGATTCATGGCTGATTCTGGAGCCATTTTTCCGGATCAATTTAGGTATTAATTAATTAAAAATAATTTTAGGTCACCAAAACAGAAATTGATTTTATAGTGATAGTAAAATTGCTTAAACAATAATAAATGTAGCTTTTTCTTTCATTTACAGAAACTGATGACAAATCATCACGGTTGTTCGATCCTGGCTCTTTTTTCCTTTATCTTTTCATTCTTACAGAAAATTTGTGCATGATTTTCCTCCGGTAGCAGGAAAAAAGAAATCTTTTTGTGCCCTGAATTATGGACCCCCATTATCCAAATGACTGGATCTTTAATGGCTTCAAATGGTTGCAATGCTTTGGTAGGAGTATCTCAAATCGGCAAATGTGCTTTAAAAAGTTTAAATGGTGCTTAGGTTTTAGACAAGGGTTTAAAAATGGAAATATGGAACATTGCAACATTTGCCTGCACATGAACGTGTTATTTCAACGCACAACTAATCACATCTTCACATATCAAAGGGGGCACTTAAGTAAAATTTAAATTGGCCAAGACCCTCTTGACTTTAGGCTTGATAACCCAAATATCATTTTAGGTGGTAAGAGTGTGTTGGAAAAGAAAGTAGGAAAGAATTGTTTCTGTAGTATGATCAAACGAAATATGTGGCGCTTTTTCACTCGCTGGCTGCACTCTCAAACTGCGAATAGCCTTCGTTGAAACATAGTTTTTGCAATAAGCTTAACACGTCTGTGCATTCTATTACAAAGTTATAACAATGAGCTTGCATTCACAATGCTGACAGAACGAAGAAATATACTTAGAAAAGCCTCTAATGAATAGGAAAATGACCTACAAAATTCTAAAAGATGTTGAGGATTCACATGACTTTAAGTGCATTAACTTTCGGCGTTTTCTTCATTGGATTGACTTGCCCGAATTTTACTTACTTAATTTGGATCGTAACTTCATGAAAAGAATTTCTTAGACATAATACCTATGACATTATTACGTTCTGTAACACTAAGAGAATAGCATCCCGCAAAGGTACTAAAAAACGTTCACTTATCTTAACTTTAACACAATGTTTTCAGTCTTTAATGCAATAGGCATGAACCATTTTATACTAGCCTCGATTACCTACTTTGGAAAATGCCTAGACCCGATAAAGTAATTGAGTTCTTATTTTTCTTGAGTGAGGCTGAAATAATATAAATGATATAATACAATATTTGATATTTGTTCCATGCTACCAAAAAACCGTTAGCAAATAAGGATACGATGGTCCTCATAACAATGCTCTGCTAATGTATAAGTTGCACCATCTCTTGAATAATTTTAATTTGTGTCTTCTTCTGGTCATAACTTTCCTGTGTGGAAAGAATTGGCGGAAAAAAGTAGGGTCTAATCTAAGTCGAAAAATCAATTCAAGTGTTCATAGCAGAGAGAAGTTTATAATGTTGATCCAATACACCAAGTTTGATGAATTTGTTTCCTCACAAAGATTTATACCCTGAAAATTGTTACCATCAAGATCTAATTAAAATTTATACGCTCAGTACGCCTTATAAGGTCAAGTACCGGAAGAGCATTGAGCTTTGTGATTATTTTTCGTAAAATAACAAGACCGTAAGGTCTAAAGCTCTAAGAGAGACTTGCATAAAACGTACTCCTATGTGAGGCATGAATGTGGGCAATATAAAATAAGAGAACTAAGATAGTCTAACTAAAACTCCTCGATTTACATCTCTCTTTTCGCATCCGGATTCTTGGTGGAACAGGTCCGAAACAACACCTCTAAAGTTACTTATCCCTCAATTTTAGGAATCAAAGCAGAAAATTATCACCAGCATTATAAAGGTTGCTTCGATCAATTATTGTTGCCAATTTCGAATAAGTGTATGCGAATTTTTTTCCCGAAATATTTTGAATAATTTTATTTGTATCATCCTTATAACATGTCCTTATAACAACGCTGAAATTTGCCGCAAGAGAAGAACACGCGATCCTTTGGCATTTGTCGGCAGGAAAGTGGCAGTGATAAAAATGGTGAGCCTCCAGCATCAAATTAAAACGAAACAAAAATCCTTTTTCAGAATTTGAATTATGATTTTTCAAAACAGAACCATATGTTTGGCTAGGAAGATCCATTCTATATGCATTCTTTAACGTATTTGATTTTTAAAATGGATAGACTGCTACTGCCTCACCCATGCAACAGCAACAACAACAGTTTGGTGGCAGACCTTTTGAATGACTGTTTTAATTTTGCTGTGTGTGATCTATTGAAGAACGGAGCGAAAGGCTGCGCGCTTTGCATGAGCAATCTTTTAAATTATTTACTGCTCATCAATAAAACATGAATAATGACTGCATCAGCATCAATTAGTTAAGCATTTTTGCTTTGTGCTCAACTTAGAATTAGCAACTTAATTCTATTTTATCTGCTGTTCTCATTTGCTAGTCTCGAAGCTACAAGAGCGATGAACAAGATCCATTCCCATCGCCGCAAATTGTGATAATCCCCATAAATATTTCCTCAGGGATTGAGTTCATCTTCAACTTCATATCTTTTCCGTTTTGATGCCTAGGTGCATTACGTGACAATAGATTCACGGGTCGAAAGCTTTGTTTTACTGATCAGATGCAATTAGGCATCAAAACAATGTCAGTTTTGTGAGTTTCTCGAAGATGCCTCAAGTTGACCAATCGTGTACTTTTGATGCAAATTGCTTGGATCCGATGTGTATTTTGCCGAGCTCAGGTCCAGCGCTAAGCCAATTGAATGTTAAAGCAAGTTCTGAAAAAACCTTAGGGAGGATTAAGAACTAAAGAGCATCAAATTCAATTACGCTGCATTTTGACGTAAATTATATTACACAGGCAGATGCAATTTGGAAACAAAACACATCTGTGTGAGTGATTATGAAAACCGTTGCACTGTCGCTCAATCGATAATGCTATAAGAAAACCAATTACCAAGCCACCAAATCTTAAACACCCATTGCTAACAATAATCATCGTCGTTATTCAAAATTCGATTGCACATTCATTTGGCCTAACTCTTCTCTGAAAAATTTACTGTTGAACTTTGGTTGAACTCACGAAAAGCCTGGTAAATAGTGGCAGGCAGACAAATTATTTGGTAACGTAGGAATCTACAAATCTCTCAGTGTCTATACCTCAAAAATTTGTCCCATTGATTCCCTACCTATGTCGTGTGATTGGCTTTATTACGGTGCATTGGCCAAATTTCCAGTGAAATAGTTATTTTGCTTAAAGAATGGCGATTTAGCCAAGCGTACACGTAGGGAGTACAAGAGCTCCCTTTGAAATTCTGCCTCAGTCCTTTCGCAAGCTTCTTCCTTGCTGTTTTAGCAATTATACTTAAGCAAGAAATGAAGTATGCATTTAGCTTCTTTCTGGCATCACTGAGAACACAATATTAGCCTATCGGTCAAAGTTAAATGCTGTTTACAGTGACTTAGATATTCACCGTCAAACACCAATACATTCGTGGCATGTGTTAAGGTTGACCTTGAGGAGGCGTCTTAACTATTCCTTTGTTATTAAGAAAATATGCAAACTCAATCTCATTTTTCTCGCGTTACCGTTCACAGTAATTCTGGGAAATGTGTGATCTTTGCTCAAAATCAAATTTGGTAAAGAGCTAATCTGGCTGGAAAGACAAATTAAGTTGACTGGAAAGATGAGTTTAAAGCCGTAAAAAGACTGCAAAAATTATAATCAGTTCAAGTGACGAATTTTTAATGATTTAGAACATAAATCTGTCTAAGACGACACCAAGTCGTTCGAAGTTTTGCATATTAAGAAGACCCTGATCACATTAAGAAGAACATGCTCAAACTTCGTATCATATTGGTCGAATACCTTTCAACTTTATGCAACTTTCCGTCTTAACCATCCTATCCACTCGACTCCATAAGCCGAACAACCCTTTTTCCAGCTGGCTTCAATGATCAACAACAAAAATTTTTGTTTTGCTGTTCGATGGCAATATTTTTTCATTACTGTTCGAAGCATCTATCTACACGAAGCTAAATCATCCTTGATATTGCATGTTGTGACTTGGGCGTGGACACAAGTGTGTACCACAGAGAGACACATGCTTTCTAACAAGAAGATATATATATTATGATTATGGTTATTATTTATACTCAAGAGAGAGAAACTCTCTCCATACCTCGTTCATCTAACTTTATTGCATTCATCTACACCAGTTCCATTTCGTAACCTGAAAAAGGGGAGCAATGTTGGAATTATTTAAGAATTACTTAACATTTCTTAGTTTTACATAGAATTGATTGGTTTTAACAGTATAGCCAAAAACAACTTTCACAGGAAAGTCAATAAAACGTTGCAACTTCATCTTAGTGAAATTCAATAGTGAAGTGAAATGCAAACACTTGTGTGCTCTATTCTAAAGGATATTTTTTTTGCAATTGTTATATATTTTTTGGCAATTCAAAAATTTTACCCATAAATTCCTAGCCAAACCTTTTGCGATGAGGCACCAATGCGCTGCTTTGTCGTCAGTTGCACCCAGCCGACAATCTTGTTGTGTCTCATGATATTGAGTCTATAGATCGGATCAAAATGTCCTAAGCTATCGCAAGACATTTGATCTTTGACTTGAGATCTTAAAAGAAAAAAAGATTTATGTTCTTCCTGATCTACAGGATTTTCTCGCGATTTCCTGTTTATTTTCTTGGAATTTATATACCCAATAGAGACATCAACGTCAACAAGGGTTTAAGATCCCATTGCAAGATATTTGTATGGTGGAAGCCTTCTTGCTGCTTTTTCAGTTCACGACATCTTGTACATCAAATGACTGCAAAGAACATTAGTTTTGTATATTGTGCACAAAAGGGTGTTCTGTTCATATGGGTGAATATTTGCTGTGTTGTGGGCCGCAATAATTGGTTATAGAAAACCAGATTATCCTTGATAGTTGTCGGCATTTTATAAATAAGTCAATCAATGATAAAAAATACAAACAGGATTCTCTTTAACGATCTGATCGCAGACGTGAAAGCTAATGTAACAGTAAAAGTTTAAGGAAATAAGCGTCGCAAGGGGTTGAATAACAATATTATGTGGTCGTTGGATTTTATTACGCTTAATTTCTCTTCTATACGCGCAAACTTGAAGGGGGTAAGGTCCTGAGGTTTTACAGAAAAAAATGTCGTGTTTACTTATAATCACAGTCTAGTTCTCTTTTTTTTAAGATATAAACGTGGATCGAAAAGAAAAGAGTGTTAGTTGTAAAGTTAGTTAGCATATCTTAATATAACCTTGTGCAATTTTCTGCCTATATAAGAATGCAAAAACATGTAGCCTCTTATTGCTTTAAGAACTTCAATACAAGAGATAAGAAAACGTGGAATACGCAGGCTGATATCTCACATCATTTTCAAATCGCATCGCAACCCTCTACCTTAGATAGGAAAGTTATGTGATTCTCGATACCTTGTGTGGCAGAGCCACGTTCTGAATCAGTGGCCATCTCTTCACTTAGATCTTCTATTATATGAGAAGGGAGTTTCAAGATAATTTTCTTGAAAAAATTTGA
This sequence comes from Rhopilema esculentum, assembly GCF_057945365.1. Classification (NCBI taxonomy): domain Eukaryota; kingdom Metazoa; phylum Cnidaria; class Scyphozoa; order Rhizostomeae; family Rhizostomatidae; genus Rhopilema; species Rhopilema esculentum. The sequence goes on along the minus strand of NC_142817.1, from coordinate 347,973 downwards.
CGTGATGGGCCTAACTCTTAAAACTTCAGTGGTTAAAAGTCAATTGTGATTTTTGATCTACAATGGCTGTTTTTCTGATAACTTTTCGAAATCAAATGGTTAGATAACAGTTGCCACAGTGCTGATACGAAAATTGTTTATTTAAATGCGGCCTACTTCTTATCAACCATAGAAAAATCTTTTTCTGTCAATTTAAACATGCTTGCAAACATTTTAGTAGTTCTTTGTTTAATAGGTTTATTGCAGGGCATCTGGCACTGAAATCTGGCACTAGTCACAAACTGAAAAACTTTGTAGGATCGCGCCACGCCAAGAATTTGAAAGTGTGTGGGTGGGGGGGGGGGGGTGTTGGTGAGCTAACAACAGTGGATGCTAGGCTTTCATTCAACTTAGAAATTTTTTGGGGACTAGTGGGGGGGGGGCTCTTTTGTTGCTTCATATGCTGCTTCATTCCAACACTCCTTCAGCCTAGGAAAGGGATTGTCATTTGCCTCACCATGTTGCATCTAAAATACGTTCAGTAAGTGGAGACAAGGAACAATAGGAGTTTCATTTCTGAAGACAAATCCAATGTGGAAATCAACATTGATCGATATCCTGACTCGATGAAGTGATGTTTTTATACAATTTTACCTATTCCATATTTGAAATTCCTTCGAAGATAAAACCAAAAACAAAGGAGAAGAGACAATCTAGAATTTCAGCTTTCATTCAGTTTCAACTTTCACTTATCATCAATCTTTCCAAATATAATTCTAGCAAATACACAATTTTTTAGCTTATGATGTTAGGGGAAGGCTCATGAGCCCGTAGCTGGGCTCTAACAAAGGAAAGGGAGAAAGGATTAGGTAGCAAGAGAGGAAAGGTGAAGTTTGTTTAATTTTTTTCTTTATAAAGACAGATTGTAAGAGTCTGGGAAACAGAAATTGGTAGAGCATCCAAAAGTTTAAAAGAACTAGGGAGGAAGGAAAAGTTGTGGGATTGAGTACGTTAGGCAGAGAAACTTCGGAAGGGTGAGCACTGGAAGAGTGCCTGGTATTGTGTGTATGTCTCAGAGAACCTTGGATCATATCTCTGATCTCCTGAGAGCAATGGCCTTGATAAAATCTATAGAAATGGTGAGATCAGTGACAAAGCGCTGATGGGAAAGAGGCTGAAGAAACTTGGCGAGGTTGCAGTTATTAATGAGGCTGTCGGGAATTTGCTCTAGTTCTCCGTGACAATAAACTTTCACAGGAATGAACTCAGAGAATCAATCCGTTTGTGTTCAATTCGCTATGATAGATTACTTCACTCTTGCTAGTTGATACTACTTTCTATAATGCTTGTCTGCTTATATAGCTACTCTTGCCACAAAAAGTTCTAGCTAAGAACTGCTGACTAATCAAGACATATTATATGTAATATTACTAAGTTGCTAAATATACCTCTAAGGGAATGTTCCCGATAACCCTCCAAAGTTCTAGAAAGTTGTAATCGAAATCGAGGCTATGTTTACAAAGGAAGCGTGACTAGGCCTAAATGGCTAACTAGAAAAATCCGTCCCCCAAATTCAATTCCAAATTCACGATTTATTTGTATTCAGCAATAAAAATTCTATCGTAGATCATGACCTTGAAACATGTTTGAGTAAACAAGTGTATGAATTGTTTCAATCATCGCCCCCCCCCCCACCCCCCGTTCTTCTGACTTTCTTTTTTTGACAAAAAAATATACGAAAAACCTCCCCATAGCGGTCTCCTCTAAAAAACAACCACAATGCCTGGCCCAAGAAAGTGGCTGCCATTAGACGTCCCACTGTACTGCCACAGAATAGAAATATTTCTATTCTGTGGTACTGCCCTATCAGTAAAGAAAGATCTTTGCATTCTGTTTTGTGTAGAACAGCATAGCTCTAAGTTGCGATCCTGAGTTTGACTATACCATTGCCTGATGATGGCAAGTGTGAAATTCAGTGTTGCACCTTGAAACCATTTTTTCAAACCCAAGCATGATTATAGTGCTGAAAAACTTGCACCTGCCACGAAAATCGTTGACGAGAAAACATAACAGCGTGGGATGAAAGAAAGTCAAAAACAGGACGTCAGAGATTTCCAAGGCTGGACGTGAATTGAATATTTCTGGAGAACAAAATCAGTTCCAGGTCATAATTAACATACACTTTTTTTAAAAGAACAATTTTATAAGAACACGAGCCTCAAAACTGGTCAGAGGTTAAAAGCAAATTCAGAACAAGCTGAGGCTGAGCTACTGTCAAATGCAAATTTGAACAACGTTTTATCTCAAAAACGAGGATTTTTAGCCATGTGTGGGTGCTGTTCGATGAATATTCAAACTTGTAGGCAAATGAAGGTTGTCTCACTCACTTTGTTGGCAAACGAGGCCTGAACACCTCCCTAGAAAGAAAAAGCCGAACATTCGCACTGCACATACCTTATTAAATTTCAAAAAATTAAAAATGAACAATCCAGTCTCAGATTTTCGAAAAAAATTAAGAACAGCCAGCCTCAGATTTTCGAAAAAAATTAAAAACAGCCAGCCTGAATCAAATTTACAGATTCTTATGAAAAAAGAGTGTAATCAACTTTTTAAAATCCATGTTTTTTCAAAACTAAAAATCTATGAAAGGTCATTAAACGAGCTTATGGTTTAGAAAACATTCGTAACTAAAAAGGCGACTCTAAACCCTTTTGTGATTCTGATATTAGAAGAATTTGAATGTTCTGATTAGTTTATTTAGATTTGCTGGGAGAACTTGGGAAGGGGAACAGAAGCTATTGTCACTTGCTCTTCAAGACATGTCAATCCTCTGAAACAAATGAAGTTTCAAATCGAATGGGTTGAATGAATGTGACTAAAATGTGCATTGCTGTTGTTCAACCTTTTTCAGATTAGGTGCACCAAACAGATTCTTAATCATTGAAAAATATATTTCATTATGTCAAGCTATCGGATAAAAAAGGCGCCCAAGGTCAACTGTGGCCACAAATGTTGGCCAAATTAGAAGTTATACTAAATCATTCCTTCTCTTAGAATGAGCGACAAAGAGATTTTATTGTCTCTAAATATAAACCTGAGTATTTGTTTCTATCGCGTAAATTAAAACAGAGGTAATTACGCCTGATCTAAATGAGTCTCTATTTCTTTGCCTTGATTTGCTGCTGCCTACGTCCTGCCACTCCATAAAAAAACATTTATCAATGTCTTTAATGCTTTGCCATAATGAGCAATTCTTCATTAGACCGCCACCTGCAATAATAAATCACAACCCGACTTCAAAAGAAAGTCGATGGAGAAGATTGCGAAAGGACAGAGAACTCGCAAGCCCGAGCAGCTGATGCATCACTGCAAAACAGGTTAAAAGGAAGAAGAATATAAGAGGAAGAGCTGTTCAAAGTAAGTAAAAGTCTCCATGTATTCTCTTTCTCCATTCGTACAATGAACAGCGCACAACACGTCAATCGTTTGAACTAAATTTAGAAAAACTTGTCGATGCAAATGTCTATCCATTGCCTTTTTAAGGCGGAAAAAGCTAGTGTGACAAGCCTTTGTTATCTAGAGGAGGAAAATAACCTGTTGTTATAAGCAAGGGAAGATAACCGGGCCTGGAAGGATCTTTTTCCCTATTAAGAATTCAAAAAAGGCCCTGAATTGAGATCATACTTTCATTGAATGTTGCTGCTGCTGTTATTAGCAAATGTTCATCACAGCTTATATCACGATTAAAAGTTGAAAGACGACCGACATTCCAGTATTTCCCTTCACCATACTTTTGCTGGATAATGATTCATATGAGAGGCAGAGCTTCAGACACCAGGCAGGCTTGAATCAAGAATTTCACTGTTAAAATACAATATTTTTCAAACGTCAGAAGTCATCAACTCAGCTCAGCTCCCTTGCTTGCCAAGATGCATCAATACACGCTTTTAGTATCGTTTTATTTGTATTTGGACAAATTGTTTCTGTAAACGTTTTTCTTAACAGCAATTGCAACTTCTCTAGAAGCTAGTGAAAATATATGTTACGTTTTTAAAGGATCTGCAGACCGCAGACACTTTCACTTGCCCGTTAACAAAGGATCAAAACCCAACTCACAGAAGTTCTCATACGAAAATGAGAACTTCCTCTTTGAAAGAGATTTTAAAATGTTTCGGTGATAATACTGACAAACAAAAGGAACAAAACTTGGTTATTTTATGTAAAATCTACTTAATTCCTGAAACAATATTTCCGCAATAAAACTTTGATATGGCTACGCGGCCTCTATGACTATATTTGGAAATCCTTCTCGGCTGCAGGAAAATGTTTGGTCGATTGGGCAGATTAGTGTTCATGATTAGAAGCTCGAACACATTAATGTCGTGGAAAGGGTTTTCAGAGAGAGGTTCACGTGGGGCTCTATGGTTTGGTTACGCTTTGGTTTAACCATAGTCTATAGAATTGGGACGGTCTGGAAGCCTTTTGTTCTTCCCGATGTCATGTTTTTGTTTACGAAAAATGCGGTCACGTGGTATCGAACGTGCACACACTAGTCGGGTTGAAGAGACGCATGTTATGAAAATGCTTGTGCATGTTGCCGGCGATCTTGATACATATTCTATGTTTGCATAAATTTGCTCGAAAATAACTGCTTAAGTGCGAGTCAGGGATGCCTGGCGATAATTGTGCCTTCAATCAATGCGGTACAAGTCGAAGATCGAAAGGAATTGGGCTGTTCAAACTGCCAACTCCAAGGCGTTCCGACGATGTTGAGACGAAGGAATGGCGAGAAAAAGTTTTGGCCGTTCTGAAAAAATATCGTGTAGAAGATGAAGGTTTCAAGCGTCAGCTAGCTGCTAATACACTACACATATGTGAAAAACATTTTCGTCCGGAAGATATCGAGATATGTAAGTTCAACTATACTAAGTTTACTTGTTTTGTTGGTCTACGGCAAGTTCATAGGACATTGTGAATCCGAATAACATGTTTTGCTGGATGTCATATTGGAAGGGGAGCGTTCCCGGACCCTTGGCGAGATGTGATTCGTTAATACAACCCAAAAAAACTCCTCAACATGTACGACATGAAGTTAATCGACATCCATTTGGATATGCTTTGCTAACCTGTACTTTATATCTGATCGTAGTCAGGTTTTAAAAACAAATAATGGAAATATTAAAACAAGTAAATATGTACTTTTGATTTTGGTTCTTAGCTACGGAAGCTTTATAATTTTAATCATTCAAGTTATATGCAAATACAATGCACAAGATTCGTTATAAAATCTTGAATTTTATCAATCCTAAAACCAAATGTAAACAAATCTTTTTATTTAACCTAACTAGGCTTTTTTTCTTTATGCGAGTTTAATTTCTTCACAGATGAAGGTGAGAAAATGACCAAGAGATTTTTGAAAAAAGGAGTCCTGCCTTCATTAAACATGCCAGTAAAATCGTTTCACTTTACAAAAACAAATTGTGTAAAAAGAGAACCAAGGACAGTTGTTCAGTCAATTCCAATTGAAGACAAACAACATTTCTACTACAAGTCACTTCTGGAGCTAAAAAAGCGAGTTGGAAAACTTGTTTTAAAAGATTGGTGTGTTGCAGAGACTGATAATGAAGATTATTTCACTCTAAATCACATGGATTCAGAATCTCTTGTACCAAAACTCAGCGTGATGATTGATGAAAGTTTGAGTTTCACTATCTCTGTCTTTGGGTACTTCATACCAGGAAGCCACTTTCTGTACGAGGACTTTAGAAGGTCTGTTCGCAATGTAACTGTGTCAGACCTGCTGCTTAATCTTCACAGTCTCATGATTTGCTCAGGCAGCACATCATTAGGTGATGAAGGAACTGTAAGGCATGTTGTACCAATATTAGTGAATCCATTCGAGGGTGATTCAGTAAACTCTCCGTTTCCTTGCAAAGAATACATCAGAGCAAAAAGCTGTTTGGTTCTGATAAAATCAGATGATGTTGGGGGCTGCATGTGTAACAGCTGTTCTGACCTTGGGCTCAAGCAGGAAAAAAAGAAAAGAAAGTCAAGGGCAAAGCTTTCTGTTCCTGCACAAGCAAAGGCACCAATCAAAGGGACATCTGTTGAAAGAATCAGACTTGCACTGCAGGAAAGCAGACTGCAAAACAAGCAATTGCTGAAAGAATTAGGGAAAATGAAAGTTGAAATAGAAATGAACAGCAAGTCTTTAGACCACGAGCTTGACAAAGACCTACTTTCTATTATTGACAAGCATTCACAAAAGATGACCCCATTCATGAAGCTGTTTTGGGAGCAGCAAAAGAAAATCTCAGACAGACCCTCTTTTGGTCGTCGTTATCACCCCATGATCATTAGATGGTGCTTATCAATAAGCTCAAAATCTGCATCGGCTTATGAAGAGCTGAGAGAAACTTTCAAGGATGGGGGTTTATTGGAACTTCCAAGCAAAAGGATGCTTCAAAATTATCGAAATGCAGTTTCTCCAAAGTGTGGCTTCAATCCTGATGTCATTGCAGATTTGATTGATGCTTCTAGAGACTACCAAGGCCTCCAGCGCTATATTGTGTTGCTTGTTGATGAAATGAAGGTGCAAGACAATCTTGTATGGAATAAACATTCTGGAAAACTTGTTGGGTTTGTTGATTTAGGTGATCCTGACACGAATTTTGCAACCCTTAAAGAAACAGATGCATTGGCAACACACATGCTGGTTTTTATGATAAGAGGGATTCAGACAAAGCTCAAAATGTCAATGGCATATTTTGCTACAACCGCTGTCACTGGTCACCAGATGTTTCCAATCTTTTGGAAGGCAGTTGGGTTATTAGAAATGACATGCAAGCTTGCTATCATTGCTGTTATTTGTGATGGTGCATCATCCAACAGGAATTTTTTTAAAATGCATGAAGACTTGGACGGAAGAGGAAGTGCAAATATTGTTCACAGGACATTGAATTTGTTTGCCAAAGACAGATACATCTACTTCTTCAGTGACCCTCCACACTTAGTGAAAACAAGCAGAAATTGTCTACACAATTCAGGGTCAGGTCGAGGTTCCCGTTTGATGTGGAACAATGGATGTTATCTCTTGTGGAGCCACATATCCACTCTGTATTACAATGATCTAGAGAATGGTCTACATTTTTTGCCCAAGCTTACTACTGAACATGTTGAGCTGACTTCATTTTCTGTTATGAAAGTAAACTTGGCAGCACAAGTTTTGAGCCAAACTGTAGCAAACATTTTAAGAGATTTTGGGCCTCCTGATGCAGCAGCCACTGCTGAATTCTGTGAGCACATTGACTCTTTCTTTGACTGCATGAATGTGAGGTCACTCAAGGAAGGTTATGGTAAACGGAAACCATATTTGCTACCATACAGAAGTCTTGAAGATGAAAGGTTGACTTGGCTGAAAGAAACCTTTCTGAAGTACCTTGAGACTTGGAAAAGTAGTATTGAGAGGAGAGAGGGGACATTTTCAGAGGCTGATAAAGCCAAGATGTTCATCTCAAAACAGACACATGAAGGTTTCATGATCACGGTGCACTCCTTAATTGAAACTGTAAGATTTCTTTTAAGTAGTGGGATGGAGTATGTCTTGTCAAATCGTTTCTGTCAAGACCCTTTAGAAGAATATTTTGGAAAACAAAGAGGCATTGGTCGACGAAATGAAAATCCAACTGTGAAAGATTTTGGATATAATGACAATATTATAAGAGTTCAAAGATCAGTGTTACAGATCAAAGGCAATGTGACTTCTACAAAAAAAAGTTCAGAAAAACGCTGGAAAGAAACCACAGATGAACCTCTTCTCACAAAAGAAACAATCAAGAAAAGAAAACTTGACTCGTAAACAGTACATTAACTCTTATGAATTTTTATAAACAATTACACTTTAGAACAAAGTATTGCAAAACAGAAAAACCAACTAGTTGGATTTGAGGACCTTTTTCGAATTTTCTGTCATTTAGTGATGAAAAAGCAATTAAAGCGAGTTTAATGATTTAATTAGAAAACCCTGAAAACCTTGCTTACATTTACGAAAAAAATTTATTAAAATGTTTCATTTAGTAGAAAGGTAATTAAATGCTGAAATTAAGGGTAACAGTTGGCTTGCTGAAATTAAGGGTAAAGTTTTGCTAAATTCTAGGGAAATAACTTCTTGAGAAAAAAAGATTTAAGACTTTTGCTTTAAATGGATGAGGTGTGATTGAACTATTCTAAACAATTTCTTTAACTTTCAACTCTTGCTTGCTATTGTAGGTTTATTTCTAGTCAAGTCCAGTTATTAAAATAATTAGTTATTAGAATAAAAGTAACCAGAAAGAGTATCTATAAAAAGAAGTTTTCAATGCTTAATTGTCAGCCTCATCTGCCTTTTTTAATCCTCGTCGTAATGCCTTATCCTTCTTATGCTTTTTTCTATATTTATTTACAATGTCCTTTGTGCAAGAAAAAGCTCTAACACGAATGTACAGTGACAAAATTTTTTCCAAAAGATCTTGTGCCACAGCTTCATCAATGGATACCTCTGACAAAGTAACCCAGTTTTCATAGAGAGCTTTGATAGCCACCTCCTTCACTAGTGTATTAATAATTTTATTAGTGTCTATCTCTTTAGTAGCAATAATGTTTGTTGTATGCCTTCTAAATGCCATCTCAGTCGCAAGTAATATCTGTTGTACAATATTGTTGATGTACCAAAGTCCACCACGATTTAAAGATTCAATAAGCTTTTGAGATGAATCATCCTGATATCTTCCAGCTTGAAGAATCATTATGCAGTTTTGGCTTTCTAATTTAGAATAAACCCGTGCATGATGAAACTTCTTGTTAAGGTTAAAAAGCACATATCCACCTAGATACTGCATTGCCAACTTTTCTTTTTCCGTTATTTCAACCTGAGGCATTCCCATGTCTGCAGAGGGTTTTTGCTCTTCCTGTACTACAAGTAGACTGTCTGCCAATTTCATTGCAAGGAAAACTGCTTGTTGCTCTGACAATTCTGGGAGGTATGAATTTGCTTTAGCTACAAATTGGGCATAAAATACCTTGTAAAACTTCGCAGCATTTGCTTTATGTACCAAAACTTTGAACAAATTCTGAGCCAAGTGAAGTCCATTTGTTGCATGACAGTTATCTACTTTGAATGTGTATGACAAAAATGCTGCCCTTTCTGCTGGAGGAAGACAAAGGTCAGACGCTAATGATTTGGCCCCATTATTCACCAAGTTTTCATAAATATCCTGTGTAAGGTCAAGTTCTGGAGACTCAGGCTTATGACCAGGATCAGGATGTTTTGCCTTTTGATGTCTTCTGAGTCCCCCTTTCGTTTTATAGACTTTTTGACACTCAGGGCATTCCACAATGTTCTCTTGAACCTGTGTATAAAATGAAAATTTACAGCTAGCCAAGATTGAGCAAAAATTCTGTAAAACTTTTTGGCTACTAGCTCTAGAAGGCCTAAAACAGTAAACGGAAAGGGTGAAAATTTTACTTGAGGTTTTTACCCTAACGCTCCAATTTTTTTTTTTAATTTTCGTATATACGGTAAATCATGAGTTAATTTGTTATTTGTGTTCATCATTTACGTATCATGTAAAGTAGCGTTGAATTATTTCATTCATAATATCTAAATGTAATTTATATAATATAATCTAATTCATAATGGCCTAGTTGTGACCGATAGCAAGTAAGGCACAATGATGGCAACAAAACATAACCTACCTCATCTACTGCCCGCTCGAAATCTAATTGAAGTTCAGCGGAATCTGCAAAAAAATTCTCATCGAGCAATTGCAAGATTATATCGCAATCATTTAGTTCACTCTCCAACTCCATCTTTTCGACTTCTCAAAATCCTTGTGCACGTTCGATCTTGAGAAGGGCCTGGAAACTAGTTGCCTCAACATCCGAGGCGGCTTCCTTATATCAAGACAAAAGGTTTCCAGACCGTCCCAATTCTATAGACTATGGTTTAACAGGGAGCATTTCAACAGCCAGTTTTTGCCAAGGTCCAACAAAAGGTGTCAGGGGGTTTGGTCATACAGATTTGTAAACATACTAGTTCACACATTTTAATCACTCTAGGAAGACTTTCGCGCTATTGTTTGATTTTTAATAATAGAAAACGCTGGTTGTTTTGTTATTCATTTAGTCATGGTCTTTCCTGGGCAAGGCACCTTAAATTGGTTTTGCATTATCCATCTCCCATTAACGCGTCTGCCTCGGGGCACTGCGTATAAAGCAATTTCCTGCAGTATATTGTCCACATGGTATCGTATTTGACGCGATTACCAAAAAGAGAGGCTGATTCACAAGAAAACAAGAAATTTTCCTGATAGACCGTGAGATTTTGAGTGCGGGACACTTTCTAGTTGGCAATCATTTGTTCGCAAGAAAACCATACCAAAATAATATGTCGCGTCAGCCAGCATCGGATATTACATATTTTGTTCAATGTTAACTTTGAAGCAGACATTGATATCGTAAACAAAATGAATGAACAGCATCCTTGATCTTTATTTTTAAATCTCTTGTAACCGTTGTTGAGCAATTTTTTACAAATGTTTAGTCTTTCGTAATAGCAGCTATCTTGATCAGAACAATGACCTTTGAGAACCACTTTTTCAGATAACAGCTCCTAAATCCTTTTAAATGAAGCTACAGATCTTTGTCGCGCCTTAATAGTTGAATAGTTAGCATTGTCTATGAAAATTCCTGCCCAGTATGAATTGTTAGTGTATTTTCTTATGGGGTTTTCCCAAAGCAAAGCATATAGTTTTGTTAATGGCACTTCTTTCCTTTTAAAAGTAGACTCGTTTTATGAAAAACCTGCTATAAGAAACAGTCAGAAAATCATCAAGAACATTCAGAACTCCATCAAAAAAATTTAGACTTTGATTTCAGTCGGAAACAATGAAATTTCTTCGAAGGTCTCTCAAATTCTTCACAGCCAATTTCAAAAGTCTACCATCTTGTGTAACGATTGAAATATTGAAAAATGAAATTGTAAGTTTTCTCAGCATAGCAAAAGTGCCTATGAAACCACGAATAGTAAAACCAATGAAATTAGAATTAAGAAATTCTCGGAAATTAAGAAGTACTAAAATTTGCTGCAGCAATAAAAGCAATCGACAGATGTTGAAGTAGCTTAAATGCATTTGATACAGGTAAAAGTGGATGACAGCCTCTCGACCACGAGCGGTTGACCAATCAAATTGCGCGCAGAGAAAAACACGTGAACAGTTTCCGCCTTTCTGCAAATCGGTAAAATCCTAGAGCAGCGCGCAGTGGTTTCAGGCGAGCAGTTTCCAATTCATTTCTTGTGCGCAATTCCTTTCTGATCGATTTGGCCTAATTTTTTTCGGATTCGCTGTACTTATGCATGTCTAATGCCTTAAAGAAATCTGTCAAACAATATTGGCCAATGAATGAGGTGTGAATGGAATCACACTCACTGATTGGGTAAACTTTGTTTCTGTCGATTGCCTTTAAGAAGTAAGAGTTTCAATCCATGCTTCTTTTTTCTTAAAAAGTTTTGAAACATTTTTTTCCTCAGCCTGGTGGGTTAACCTGAGGTAGCTATAATCTAGGTATTCTTGAGTCTCACCTGAAAATAACTTGGTAGTCTCCATGGGTATGACCAGAACGCTCTACGTGCATCTGTATTAGAACTCAATATTAGAACTCATTTCTCTAATTTTTGTTGATGTAACTGACGTTATTAGATGTTATTGAGTGCTAAAGCAGAGTTTATTTTAAGGTGCAGTGATAACCAATTTGTGTTGTGATAAATCGTAAATGCCTACTGCTAAACTCAAATTTTGTGCAATGATAAAACTACAATTAAGAGATTTGGTATTGAAAAATAAAGATTACAGCAACTACCTGTAGATAGACAAAGTTTCATAAGAGCATTTCAATATTACGAATGGGAACATAACAGTAACAATGACTATATTATACTAAAGTTTGATACTCTTATATAGATACTCTAAAGTTTGCTTAGTACCTAGAAACTGTCTATTTTTTTCCTTCATCTTTTCCTTAAGTTCTTTATTATCAAAAGCATGTTTCAGCCTAGACCACTTTTTCTAATCTTTTTTAAAAGCTTGGGTGTGAGGTGGTGTATATCGACAATTTTATACAGAAAAGCGTAGTACAATAAGATTGCCTAGTTTGATGGGTGTGTTAATGAAGATTTTGAAAAGGCAGCACCAAATTTCTCAATTTTTTTTAATATGAGCGGTGTTAAAAATTCTTTGAAATAAACTTTGTGCTAAAGAGACACTTTTAGATTAAGATAATATCAAATCATATAAAAACGTAGGATAATGAAGTCTTTCCCATGAAAAAGAGCTGTTTTCAATCATGTTTGTCCATTGAAGCAGAAAGCTACCTTATCGTCTAGAAAAATAACTTCAATTCCATTTTTAAATATTTAGTTTGAGCAGTTTCTCGAGGTTTTTGGTGGGTGATCAGTACTATGTTTTCTTGACTTTTTTCAACGTATGGCTCGGTTCCTTACAAATTGTTTCTTTATGTATAAATTGGATGTCAGATCAATCGAGACATCCTTAATATTATTTCAGTTATTTGTATATATCATATTAATTTGCATTTGCACGAGATGGTGTACCTGTACTTGTACTGACCAGGCCTTAGATTCTGCCACCAAAGCGTTATCACCAGCGCCATCTAGGCAATAATAAAATTGGCTATTTGTTGGTTTCGGATGGCTTAACTGTTAAAAGAATGCCAGAGAATTTTGGTTAAGAATCGGAAAGAGGAATTACATGAAATTTTGCATTCATAGGTCAAAGGAAGTTTTTTACTGATAAAGATTACATATTTACCATTTACGCGATGCTCCAAAATGAATGCAAAGTTTTTGAATGGGCAAAAAGCTTGGGCAATTGCAAAATACTGAAAATATTGAGCGGTCTTTTTTGGGCTTATAAGAAGCGAAACTTGATAAACTTTTGTTTTTTGTGCAATAATCATTATTGTTATTATTTTGCTGTAGCGAAGAATCTTCTTTATTTTTAACTGAATACCAAACATAACTGGCTTTGCGTTATAAAAGGGCAATAATTTTCTTTCTTTGTAACATAAGCCTTCCACCTTTCCATGGAGTCGCTTTTTGCAAAATCTAAAAGCAAATTAACTAAGCCTTAAAGTTAAAGATTGGTTTAAATATTGCACATCAAAAAATAAAGATTAACGTTTATTAAATTGTTCAATGCAAAAAAAAAGCGAAATAAAGAGTTTTGCTTTGATTGACAATGGTGAGGCCAATCTTGATAACCTCATGAAAACATGAATGATGGACTCACTGCCAATGCAAAATAAGGCAAGCCACAAAGTTGATAGATTTTATTCAACATTGATAAAATTATTTAGAGTGAATTTCATTAGAACCGTTTGGATCAAATATAAAAAGCATAAATAATAAGTTAATTTTTTTCTCAAAGCACCCAAGCATCTATGGAATTTCTTAGCATTATATTTTTGCAGCAATGTAAAATATCTAAGCTGTTATTACCATTATAAGGGACATCACCTCTTAAAATTACAAGAAATATTATAGGGAGGCAAGGGAGTAAGATGAAGTGTCTTCCAAAATTGCCATTTGGTAGAAAAATGCTTCAAGGGAAAGGTAGGTAGGGACCACAAAAAACTTATTGACCAATTGGTAACTAGTGAGAGGGGGGACTCTTTATGAAAATCTGATTCTAAGGGGAAGGGCAAACTTTCATTCCAGATGATGCATCTGAAGAACAGCCACAAACAGCAGATGCCTAGACGTAGCTCTGTTGTCAGTGTAACAGTTTCCTGTCTCCGCCTACACTTTCTCGTTCTAGATCTTGTCTTATTGACTCCAAAATGAACAGAAATGTATCCCATGAAACACAAAGAGTTTCTTTAACATAGTATCGCTATATACTGTACGAACCATATTTCACCAGCCTGTATTTCTTGGGAAACGACAACAACTTCTCGTTCGTAAAGGCAGCAGAAAGACGTTATCTCCATTGTCGGGAAATTTCTAACAGCATTGTTAACTTTTGCCTTTTTCTTCTCTCCCTCGAAGTCTGTCAATTTCGAACATTTTGCCTTTCCCTGTGGTAATATTCCAATAAAGAAGCTATTTTTCGTTGTGTTGGCACCATTTTTTGAAACTCCGGGGAAAATAACAAACGCAGTCTCTATCCATTGACCACGCAGTCTCTCAATTTAATTCCACGCGACACAAATACGTCTGTTTAAAGCAAGTCGCCTTCCTGGTGAAATCAGCGACAGGGCCTGGCGAGCTATGGCCGCATTTAACTAATTGATGCGGCAGTTGATTTAAACGCCGTGTTATAGTCGCATTTAACTGACACTCAGTCGTATTCTGGAGAAATAATTTAATTCAACACGGCAGAAATTTGAAGTTCAAACTGGGCCTAACTAGCATTTTAGCAGGGCAGAGGTCAATTAGCCCGAGAAAGTCAATTTGCCCTCCTCTGATATCTGAATTGAAACTGGTGGCAACTGTGAATTGATTGGAGAATTTTATCGTTCAAGAAGAGCTGATAAGCTTAAGTTGATGTGGTTTTTGCAGCAAACAAGGAGCATGATAGGAAAGAAAAACTGATATGGCCAGTCATGGCGATCTCTTGTTGTAATATATCGTATTTCTATTAAAGATTCCCTTCCTTTTAACTTGAGATTTCCTCCGTTATTAGCCTTCTATGGGTATTCAGTGAAACTAAGAACTCGATTGGCTTGGTATTCCACGACAAATTTTCTAGTATTTCGTTGATTGCCAGTTGAGGCTTCTTAAACAAAAAGAACACAATTTTACACCATATTCTAACAGCGTTGGACCACAAGGCCCAGATTATGAAAATACAAAATGGAATTTATCTCTTTGCAAATTATCAAACAAAAAAGACAGTTTAGAGTTTCTTTTCTTTTCATATTGCACTTACAAAAATCTGCAGAATACTGATTTAGCAGCTTTTAATTAGCATTGATTGTACGTATGCAGATTCTTTTGCCTTTATCGAATCTTTGATTAAACATCTCAGTTGTTCCACACTTGCCGTGTATCCATTTGTGCTAAAAAATTTCCAACCAAGATATTTTTACCAACTTGAACTTGAAACTCTTTTATTTTCTAACATTACTAGACCTTTTGCCTTGGGTCTTTACGGTGCAATTATTGTTTAGCAGTCACTTCTCATGGCAATGATCACCGTCTCCCCTACAAATTTCACTGTAGTTGTTGCTCTGGCTTCCCTTAATGTAGCTGCTCACCTTGTACTTTTCAGAATCTGGAATTTCACTGTCTTTTCTTTTCTGCTCGTCCACATAGGCAAACAACTAGGGAAATCCTATTTTTGTAGTTCCATTAATAATGATACAATTTATTTGCCGTTTTCCTGTCTGAAATAATTAAACTCTTGCTAGCCGTTGCCTTTCAACCCTTAGTGTAATTTTAATTGTTTGTTACTGCTGTTGTATCATTGATGGCATGAATATGATAGACACGCGAATAATCAGCAGGAAATTGATTACCACAACGGAAGTTACTGTTACAAAACGAACTCGTATTGTTGACGGTATTTTCTTATATAGACTGCCTCCCTACGCATGATTCAAAATTTCCTCGAACAACAACTTGGCTATTGTTTCCAGCATCAAATCCAGAATCGTTTTGGCCATCCCCACAAGAACAGGCAAGAAGATAAAGGACATTTATGTGCGGAAGCAGAGATATTGCCCGCAGGCACCGCGAAGTAGGGGCCAAATATTAAGAAATTGCAAAGAATGCCAGATATTAAGTAACAAACTACCAGTAAAGCAACTTTTTATACGGTTTTAGCCCTCCAACTTTTTAGCCCCCACCCCCCACGTTTTTCGACGCTCCGTGGTGTCTGTGCCTTGTGAGATAAAACAACATTTCTATTCCTTCTGTCACGCTTTTTGTTCAGAATAAAGTAATACAAACAGATTTTGTTTAATTTCTTGAAATATAGCACCAGTACATAAAAGAATCCTTGTTTAGTAAGCGACTTACCACTATAAATCGGATGGTTTCTGATAGCATTTAGAAATTAGCTAACGATAAAGTGATTCATTAATTTGCACAAGAAGCAGCTTATAGCCCCTTTTTATTTAAAATAAGAATTTTCATAAGGGGTATGAGAACATGTGTGATTTGAGAACTGGTTTTGTTACATCGACAGGCATTCCTGTGATATGCTTGCATCAAAGATTTAGCAGAAAGCATTTATTTCCTCATTGTCTGCACATCGTTCAGCATTTTGTACCAGTACCGCTGTTTTTCTTAAACATTGTGTTGTCTATATTCTTGTTGTTCTTTTTTTGCGATATTCTCCTTTATGTGTGAATTACTTGCAACCTTAGCTTCCAACCACATAATAAATCTTCTGTAGAATTTATGACATGGAGAAGGAAATCACTGCGTTGCATTTAACAGGATTTCCAAGACTGTGGCAACAGTTTATCCTTCTTCGCATTGGTTTAGTCTTTGTTTTAATTTCATGAAGGCAGCTAACTAATTTGCCGTTAAACCCCTTTGTAAAACTGCCTTGTCAGAATTACTTTACTGTCCTTAAAAAATTTTAAAGTTTTCCTGCTGCTGTCAAAACTGCAATAAATTCTTAAAAAAAATATAATCCTCTTTGGCTACAATAACATCGCATTAAATACCGTTAGCTCTTGTGATCCTTTAGAATAAACAGCATTATATTTTAAGTATTTTGAAACGAAGCTTGCAAAAAGACTTGTCTTACAAAGCTGAATATTGTCCTTATGGTTACTGTATAATTGATGCATGGTGGCAGACCAATCTAAGACGTTGTATTGAAAGTAAAATGCTTAGGAATGTGTAGAGGGAGGGCACGTAGACGGGAAGCCATTTTTGCCAGAAGTAAACATGATAAGCTGTGGCAAAGATGCCACACCCTCAATACTTTTTTTAATCGCTATTTTGTTTGATATTGGCAGTATAGCAAAGTACCGTGTACTAAATCTAATGTTTCTTATCCAGTAAATGTTTAGAGGCAAGGAAGCTGGTTAAAAAAATATAACTTACAGACAAAACATAGCACAATAAATCTTATGTTGAGTTTGAGTAGTCAGAAATCGAAAAGGATCTATGTCTCAAGTTTGAGCCTTGGATAGGGTCCTGAGTAGCTTTGGCAGTCATCTTGTTAATGTACGAAGCTTTTTGACCAAAAAAGGCTCCAAATCCTCATTTGAATTTTCAGACCGATTTTTGTATATATGGATATGTGAATACATGGCAAAGCAGTGTAAGAAAAGTTGGCCTGTTTTTTTGTTCCAGTATCTGAGATTTTTCTTTCCTGATTTGCGAATTCCAGTCAGGAGTCAAATTTTTGGCATTAGTAACACAAAATAAATAAAGCATCAAATTTTAATAAACAGACTTTTCAGTTTTTTGAACATACATATCATGCAGGCTTGTGGCCATTTGAACTCGTTTATCATATCAAATGCCAAATATATGATATAGACCAGCTTCAGACCGCTTCATACCAGCTTCAAAGTAACATAACATGGAACATATTTTTGTCGGGGGCCCCTTGAGTTTGGGGGCCTTTAGTTTTTGAACTGAAGATTCCGATACGCCACTGGCTCCAGCTCAAGGTCTTTGCAAATAAACATTTTGATAATGGGAAGGTTTTGTAGTTTTCATTAAAAAAGAAACGGAATGTATTCACAGTAAATAAAATAACAACGAATTGCAACAAGGTCTGAGCAAATCTTCTCACATTTCATCCATCTATTATTTCAACTACTTATTTATAACGCATTTTTTTACAAGAAACGGGTTATAAGAAACGGTAGGCTCAATTTTTCGAAAGTTAAGAAACAACCCTACCCAAATTGAAAAAAGATAAGAAACATTTATAATTTGCAGTTTTAATTTTCCGAGTTGACACTCGAAACAGTCTTGACATTGAACATCACTGTATATTGCAACACTACAATTGACAGACAGTTTGCATTCATTCTCAGTAAAATGCACACTCAAGAAATTTCTATTTAAAAATTTGCTTTTACTTCAACTTGACATTGATGAAGTTCAAGGAGCTTAACTCTTTACAGATCTCAACAGAGTTTGTCATTCTAGAAAAGCAAAATTCCTTGATCACTTTGTTAGTTTATCTCTGAATGTGAGTGAACTTTTCACTTAACCTTGGAAGCAGTTTAAAAAATTCATTACCTAAGAAATTTAAGAAACATATAAGACATATTTGATAGCAAAAGGGAAAGAAATATCAAGAAACTACCTACCAGCACCGGACCTTAGTTTCTGATAAAAAATACGTGTTTTTCAACTACAAAAACTACAGATCTATACCATTTGGCAAAAAAGCCAAAAACCTTTGGAGGCCCTTTTGTAAAGGTGCCACGTTCTTGTCTTCGGGCTATTGTTGTTGAACTGACTTGCCAATCAGTGCCACGTTATTTTGGCACTACACAAAATAGACCTGTCAAATAGTAGTCATTTAGGGGAGAATTGTTCACGGAATCTTTCTAAATTCAAATGCCGGATTCATTGGAATTGTACGTATTCAATAGAAAGAAACAGGAATCATTCTTTTTATGACAAATTGGTTTGACAAGGACAAAAATGTCTCCTCTGCTGTTTACAGGATTTACTTCTGTTTTTAACAATTCCTTCACTTACATTTACATGTTGGCTTGCCTTGTATTCTGTCGTCACAAAAGGGAAGTGAGTATTCAGGCTTTCTTTTTGTCAAATAGATATATGGTCAGGTTTACCAATATAAAGCACTTCTAATAAAAGTTAGTCATCATGTAGAGTTTCCTGTACCATATACACGAATTAAAAGGATTTTAAGCGTTCCTGAATACAAAACAATTTACAGTTGTTGATGCTTAAGAAGGGAGTCTTTGGTCAGTAGAAGCCTCATCTCAGCAAATCCTGACCGAAATGGAGATGATGTCAGTCATTGACTATTAACTCTTGAAAGTTCATACTTAACCTTTCTTTCAAGACAGATAAGAGTCAGTACTTCTTAATGCGTTTTGTCGTCATGATTTAAGATAGGATCCTGCTTTGCATTGAGGAGTAAAAGGTGTTGAATGAGGCAGCTTTTCTGTAACCAAGACACTGCCAAAAAAGCGTGTGCCACCCAACCGTAGAAGAACCAATCGTGTTCTTATCAATAGAGAGAAGTCTCTGCAAGACTCTCTCCAATAGACCTCTGGGGTTTTCAAGGTGATTACGGTCCCTTTTAATGAAGCTATATTCCTGCTTCCTCAGCTAAATGCAAGCACCTCACGATTTCAGTTATATTTATTCTATGAAAATAAACCAAAATACAGGTGTCCTTGGTTGTCGGGTTGGTGAACTTTGCATCAATTTCTCTCATGATATTGAGGCCAAGACTCAGGGAGTTCGTGGCTACAAATTAGTAAAACTGGCAGCATATTAAGAACATTGTTCTTACTTTCGGGTTTTTTGATTCGCTCCTAGATACTTTTTTCCATTCATTTTTTGGTCATTTAATGACGTTTTCGATTTGAGTATTGAGAAGGAAATCCTTCAACCATTTGATAATATAATTCTAATTTTTCATACAGCGTTTGATTTCCCGAGAACGAAACTTCTTTCATTCAAAAGGAATAATGTTTGTAGCTTGAATACTCAGCTCTCCTAAAGAATCTTTGTGCTCTTACAAAAACAGAACAAAAACATGAAAAGGTTTTTGCATTCTATTATTTTACCCGCCTGTTATCTACAGTGTCACCTTTGCCACGCGCCAACCATGTTACTGAGTGAGAGATTGCTGCGTGATATACGAGCGGAAAACATAGATTTGTAGTATGGAGCTGTTGATAATACCATTAAAAAAATTTGTGGTATTCTGGCATGACATTCAAACCTGCACACTGATAATTCTATCCGAGGTACAAATCAATCTATAAAAATTTCGTACACCTTTGGTAGAAATCCTATTGTTTTATCAGAAAATCCGTAGAAATCCTTTTGTTGTGATGGAAATTTCGGACGCTTTTTCCAAGAATGAAATACCTCTTGATTTCCTCAAATAAATCTAAACGCCTTAAAGATGATGAGAGTTTAGAATTGCCAAGACGTTATGACGAAATTAGCTCTTCTTTAGGCAAGGTGAAAGCTTTGGTAAAAGATAGATGGCTTGCAAAATATATGAGCAAAGTTTATTCAGGCTGAGTGAAGACAACGACTTCCATTGAAAAAATGAGACGTCAAGTACTTGCTTCTATTTCCAGGGAGAAGAAGAAATCTCAACGATTAGAAATAGAGAACCTCACGAAGATGAAATTCCTTGCGAGGTAGCAGGATTGATGAAAAAATTTCCAACTCGGAGTTTTGGACCTGTCACTACAGGACTGGAACATTTTTTATCAAGGATCATGTACATCATGTTCCCTTAGAATAAATCTTGCCGATTATTTCTTTTGCCCTATATGATAAAATTGAAAAGGCAATGCAGACAATACAGTTGCACTGGGATTATAGAATAGAATGATCAAGGTCAACTGAAAATAGATATTGCGATTCTTTGCCATGACTTAACAATGAGGCTTGTATACTTGTGTTCTCAATGTTTAAGAGAACAGCACATTATGAACAGAGCCTTTTCACACCTTTGCGCCTACGGGCTGTTGGAACTCGTTAACAAACCACTACTAACAGCAGTGATGCACCTTGTTTTTAAGAAATAATCAACAATGATCAAAGATGGTTTATGTCATGGCGGAAGGGACCGATCTATCGCGTTTAGTTGTCATTAAGTGGATTACAATTCATCTTTATGAGTCATTTCGCTCCCGGTGCTTCTAAAAGTACAAGTGAAGCCTGTTTAGTTAAAATGACTCTTTTTCGAAAGTCGTTATCTTACAATATGTTGCTCTTTCAGTATGTTTTCTGAGCTCTTTTCTATTCTGTCGTTAATTTAATTTTCCACTGTACAATAAATTAAAAAACCTACTCGATACACACTTTTTATAAGAATATAGTCATTAAGAATATTAAGGCTAAAAATTGCTGAAATTTAAGAATAACTTGAGAAGAATGCAAGGTTCAAGCTTCATCAAGAATTAATTTTTTTGTTTATTTGAGTTTTTTTAAAAGCAAGACAAATGCAAGTTTCGCGCTATATTATATGTCTTGAAATAGGCGTATCTGGCCTAGGAACCATAAGCACTATAATAAGACTCGGTTACACCTTGTGTCGCTTATAATCAACGAATAATCTTTAAGGCTTAAAATAAAGAATTATTAGAATATTGAGGCTCCGCAAAATATTAGTTATTTATTATAAAATAGTGTGTAATACCATTACAGTAACAGCGCATGTACAGTAATGCAGTTTTGAGCAGAGGAATCGCAAGTTAGATATTTTCCTTATTCGAGGAAAAAATTCGTTTTGTCAGGGTATTTTCTCTTGTTGCAATGTTCGGTACACCAAAACCATTCTATTCCAAGCCATTTAAAGCTTAAGTCAAAATGGTTTTACATCATTTACTTTTGCCGTACTTCTGTGCTGGGAGCACTGATTCAATGGTTTCTTCATGTCTATGTGCGCCATGTCTATTATGTTATTGCACGGAATGGCCTAAAAGTGTCATCTTTATCCACATGTACAGTACACCTTACAAACATTTTGCTATTGATCACATAACCTCCTTTGCAAAATAGTGCTTCTTCCAGTAATCGTATTGTTTATTTTCTACGCAATGTATTCATCAAGTATAAATCAAAATGAGCTTTCCTGATTCATCGCAAGAAAAGCAGTTGTACTCCAAATCTTGGTATGCTTTTACTTTTCTAAATAACCTGCTTTGATGCTCTACGATAAAGACTGCATTCACAGTTTTGTATGATGAATCTTTCTCCATAACGTTGGAAACCTCATCCGATGTTTTTAAGTGCATTCAAACTACCTGACTTGAGAATTCCAAATAAGAATTCTTTGTAGCTGCAAAGGAAGTGTAAAATGAATTCTGGATACCCTGATTCTTTTTTATATTGGCCATTTTGGAGAAAATTGTTAGGGCGAGGAAGCGGAAGAGCTTTTAGATCATTGCACAATTCTTTATAGAAAGATGCATGACTTCGCCGATCGTGGTTGATCTTGCTTTATACCATATTGCGTATTAAAGGCAAAATAGGCTAGAAGGGGCGTCGCTAGCAAAGTCTCCTTTTGATGTGTGGTAGGGTAGTTTTATTAGTTGCACAGCAGGTGCTAATGTGGATCTGATTCCAACAAATGACAATCAATACGGGTAAAAGGGCAGTTACACCAACACGCAGGAGGAGATTTGATGGGGGAATCTCCCCAACTGATTTGGTATTTCAAGAGTTGCTGTGGTCTTGAGTGGAACCGTTATAATTGTGACACAGAAGGTGATAAAAGGCCAATAGCGGCATTTGATACTTCGCTTTTGGATCCAGAGCAAGCCTTTTAATAATTAAGGGGAAATGAACGTAATAATGTACTTAGTAGTAGCCTAAGTTGGTTGCAGTATTTTAAAACACAGATAGCTAGAAAGACATAAAAAAAATATCTGTCTATAGTAATTTATTTGTATTTATTATTTTTGTGCAAGAATCTTGGCTTGGTATTGGCTTGGCTTGATGACCTCATTCACGGCGCATTGTCATTTCAGTGAAATAGGATTAAATCCCTCTTCAGCCCAAACATGACTTGCCTATCATTGCAGAGTATCCTACACCAAAATCTTTCTACAAACCACGAAATAATGATAAACTCCGGGATAGATTGATCGGGGGACACCCCCAATATTTCTGTGTTCTTCGGTAATTTTTGCTTTCATTGGGTAACATTTTTTGTTGTTACTCAGTTCAGTAGTAACAAATTAACGCCAAGATTTTACATTATTGATCTTCCAATCTTCTTAACCGTACAGTTAAAAGCCGATTTTTGAAAATGGAGGTTACAATCATTTTCCGACGACCTGAAGGATGTGGCACCAAAATCCACTTAGTTTCTAACACCCCCCCCCCCCCCAATCATTGTAGATTAATTCATTCCCTGATAAGCTCAAACATAAAGCAAGTTACCTTATCGGTAAAAATTCGTCAGCAAAAAATTTCGTTGCCAAAAATTTTCACCGGTATTAAATATTTGTCACCTAGACAAAAATTTGTCACTTTTTCCCTACGAAAATTTTTGCCGGGTTATATATAAATCATTTTCTATTGCCAAAGATATGGTTAGTAGATATCTCTAATGTGTCTTTAAGCGATAAAACTTAAGTGGTCAATCTGTCCAAATAAAAATATCAATTCGTCGGTAAAAGTAATCGTCGGTCAAAAATAATCTTCGGTAAAAAAGTTTTCGTTGGTATTACTTATTCGACACCAAGGGAAAAATTCGTAATTATTTGCCGACGAATTTTTTACCGATAAGGTATGCAGCAGCTGTCAGTAAAATCTCAAGGACTGGAGGCCATGCCAGAAGGATTGTAAATTGAAAAAAAAACTTCCCTATGTACCAAAGAGTTGTTAGTTAAATTAGCCAAAAAGGATGAGGTGTTCTTGCACACAAATTTAGCAATTTTTTCCTAGGTTGTCTTGTTGTTGTTTTGCTTGCTGTTTTTGTTGTTGTTGCTGTTGTTTTGAATGTCCCCCTTTACGACTCGAGAGTAGTATCTAGAACAACGCAAACTGATGAAAAGATGATCGATTAAAGAAGTCTAAAGGTCTTATCACAAAACAGACTGTTAAAAATGTTTAAAAGCTCCTATCTTAGTTGAAGCCAATTATAGCTAGCATGAAGTTTTTGAAAAGGACAAGAATAGAATCAGTAAGAAAATTTTTCTTTCCAAAAATAGTTGCGATAATGGAGATGACTGTGCTAGCAACTTTGAAAATTATGACCGCATGTGTTGGCACATGTAATGTTTGCATATTAATAGTCCTTCTCTTACTGTGTCATGCAGCATTTGAATTTAGAACTTATGTTAGTTTGAGGAGCAATAAAGTTTGGTATCTAGTGAGTTTTGCAAGGTGCGGTGTCAGTATAGGCGACGTTTCTTAGGGTTTTGAAGCAAGGCTAATCATTTCTATCTGTGAAACTTAGTTTGAAATCACTTGATTCTACAGACTATATTTTCAAAAATAAATCAAGGCTGCAAAAATATTTTTTTCCATTCCAATAATGATCTTACCGATCATCACCTTATTTGTCTAATGACGTTGCAGTCAGCATATGAAGTGGCGGCTTTTAAAGTAACGTTCAGGGGATTTGCAGGGTACCATCTATACACGACTTACCAGGAAGCCTGCAATTGCGGACATTTCTGTATTGGGGTGGGCGGGCTGATTCTAAAGCTTGTTCCCTTTTTTTAAGAATTTGGCAAGGCCGCCCAAAAACGTCAACTGAAAGGAGATTTTTTTAGAATTTGATTTATCATAAACTAAAATTATGTGTAATTTTTTGTGCTGAGTCAATAAGGCCTCCAGTGGTTCACATTATGATAATAAAACTAGTATAGAAGGTAGGAGCTTATTCAAATAGACGGTTGAATATTAGCAAATGGTAGCTTCAGGATGAGAGGCGACTAGCCTGATAACTAGGGGAGGACTTGATGTAGAGCCATACGAGGGAGGCTATTGTTGGGCTCTTTCGTTCTCTGTTACATCACACTTGCTTATTATTAAACTCCATGTGTTTTTGTTGGCAGTAGCAAAAATCTTGTTGCTATAACTCACAGAAACAAGCTGATTAATGCCAAAATTTACGCTTTACGGAGACTCGAAAACAGAAAGAGAAATTATGACATTTCAAAATGAATGAAACATTCCAGGAAAGTATACAATCAAGCTTAAAGCTTCAAAAAAAATTGACAAGGCAAAATGTTATGATAACCTTCTTATATTATGAAATTGAGCTTTAATTAACCGATAAAAATTTCCTAATTTCACCATCATCTGGACGATATAATGCTAAAAAATATTTGAAATAATCTTAGCACAGTAACTTCTGTTAGGGCTGATTCATCATTTTGATGAAGATTTTCAGTACAGAAATCTTGTTTCATACTAACGCTAGCCCAAGCCCCAACAAATCGTAAATTGAAGTCCACTATACTGAATTTCTAGGAATGGCAAAGGTTTGTTTTGGAATTCTTTTCAAACATTTTGATTGTATGTTTTACAGTCATTATGAATATCATTATTCATACCAGTCACCAGGATCTAGTGAAAGTTGTTTTTTGGGAAGGGTCTTTGGGTTGTGCGGCCAAGATTCAAAAAGTAATCCAAAACACCAAGGTCAGAACTTGCTGACTATGCAGGAATATTACCGATTCGCTGGCTCCAGGAAGCATTTACCCCTGATCCTCTTTATAGCTGCAACTGACAGAGAGAAATAGAAAGGCACATTGTGCTTCAGGTTTTGAGCAAAAGGCTCTTTATTATTTCTGCTTACTGTTATATTAATGACAAGAAATAATCCAAAGAGCTGATCAGGAGTTTCCCCACATACCGTATTACTTCAAGTAAGCAGTAAGCACCCCCATTCTCCTGAATGCTCCTCGAATGCACGCCTCTTTATAATGCTAAATAGAGACAATTCCAACTATTTTCAGCGAGAAAACGCTCTTTTGTTGGTAAAGGACACTTTACAAAAATACTGAGAAATCAATGTACAAATTATAATGATGTTATTTGATAAGCTCTTAGAAACAAAAAGTTATTTCTTTTCATAAGTCCTTCTTGCTGATATTTCTCACGAAGCTTCTCATCAATCTCATAAATGCATTTCACTCGAGCAACCAACCCAACCCAACCCAATTTGTTAGTTTTGTTGTGGTCAAAGAATTTTCATCTATTTTGTTTAAAAATTTGAACAAAAATCCGAAGCTGTTTTTCAATGTTATTGGTATCTTGCAAATAATTGAAAATGCCGCTCTCTTTCAAATGCAACTTCAAATAAAGTCCCCCCATAAAACGTGCAGAATTTAAGAAAGCAAAGAGCCGTAAATGATTTTTGATAAACTTTCTACAAACCAGCCTCTTTGATTTGCCATAACTTGTTGCCATATGCCTTTTGACGCTATATGTATCTTCCATGATTCCCTTTTATACAATAGCCTTAATCAGCGTTCCTATAGGTTGCGCGCTTGTGATATCCATCTGTCAGGAAACACCATAGTTGTGACTTTTTTAGTCTCCATCACTCAAATATTCAGATAAACGAGTTGATGGCAAGTTTTGCCAAATTTCTGTCCCAAACCATAACCACACCTTCTTTCAAATATTTCCGGATAAGCACAATCCTATCTCTCTAAAGTGCAGTCCATCTAAGATTAAAAACCACTTGTGTTAATAAACGTCGTGGCAACATGAGCAGTTCTCGCACTTGAGAGTCTGAGAAACCAGTATTCTTCATACGATCTCAGTATTTTCCTCTGACATCTTCTATTAATGTTTCACATTTATTGGTAATACATCAAATCAAATAAAATTAAGAAATTAAAAACCCAGATTCTGAGTACAGTTGCGCTTCCAGTAAAGAGGTATCAACTTCAGAACTGAAGACACGTCATAATGATTATTATTCTTACCAACGTTCTCCCATTTCTATTAGATTTGTATCCAACTTTAGAATTTTATTGCCGTTCTTCAATTCTCCTTCAGCTAGAGTATTTTTAACGACAAACTGATATTAGGGTTCAGTTCTTGATTTAAGTTAGCTGGGAACAGATGATTGCTAACAAAATAATTTGCTTGAGCGCAACGTGGAACTAACATTGTGAAGTTATGTGTATTAAGCCCTGGCAAAACAACTAAACATTTCACTAAACATTTCACTTAACTTTTGTTTAGCCAAAAGTTTAATGAAAAGTTTAGTCGTTTTGCACCCTGTTTAGTGTTGTTCAGTCGTGTTTAGTGTTGTTGAGCAAAGTTTGATCCTGGTCAAAAATGTTTAGCGTTGTTTAGCTTTGTTTAGCAAATGTTTAGTCGTTTTGCCACCAATTAAACATTTGCTGTGATTGCACAGGCTCTCTAGCTGTGGAAATTCAAAGGTTTTCTTCTGTTTCGTTGGATATCCTGTCTCTACGTGACCCAAAAAGCCTATATGAGACATCTGAATATCTCGTTGTACGCCACTGTGTCTTCTTCAACAGTCAACTTTGTTCAATGATCTAAAAAGTCTTTTCTGTCCCCGTTGCTTCATCCGATTCTCATTTTTATCCACTGCTTGTGCATGCAACGAAATAAACCAAAAGCAAATTCCTATGCAAGATCCCCTACAACCCAACAGCGTCATAGACAGCTCGCAGTTCAAAAAAATTGAGTAAAGTTTAGTGAAAAGTTTTGCCACCCGCACTAAACTTCACTAAACAAAAATTGAATGGAATGTTTAGTGAAATGTTTAGTCGTTTTGCCAGGGCTTTACTTGCAGAAGATGTCTTGTAGAAACACATACCAGGGTCCAAGCCACAGGCCATGCCCCCCCCACTTTTCTTGCTAACTATAGGTATTTAATTCCCATTTTAAGTATTAAATAGGTAACCACCCTTTTTGGCCCCCCCAATCTAGAATCGGTGGCGTGGGCCCTGCATACCATAAGCCAAACGAACAACAAATATGTGAAAGGAGTTTTAATAATTGGCATTGTTAGAGGTAACTAACCCTTTTTAGATACTATTAAAAAAGTTGCATAGGAAAGAAGAAAAACTGAAAACCATTCTTAAGTTCAAGTTGGCCTTAAACTTCTTCTATCTGTACTTGTATTTCATGCATTTGTTTATTAGCTCTCCAGTGCATCCGAGTCTTGAACACTTTTCTAATAATTTTCCAATCAAATAAAATTATGCGTTTTTGGTCAGTTTTATTGAAAGTCGACTGCTTTTGTATATTCTTTAGATGGAATTCTTTTGATGTAAAAGTGATCAAGAAAATTCCTGTTTTTATATTCAGTGTTTTGAAAATAAAATATAAGATACCTTTCAGCAGCGTGAAAGAGGAAAGAATGAAAAAAGAATGTATAAAAAGTATAAGAGAATGACTGTTACTTTTGATGAAAATATGAGAGAAGGCTCGTTTTCAATAACGCCTTCGTATACAGTGTAAATATAATTTGTCGCGTTGACATGTTTACATGAACAGTATTTCATTCTAACTAAACATTGGAATCATTTCAAAGAGAGAGTATAAAATAGCTATGCAAGGAACACCCTGACTCAAGTTTGTTCAGGGGCTTGTCGAGAAATGTTTTAGGTCGGCGAAATATTGGTGAGAGAAGTTTGATTTGAGGTCAACATTAAGCAAAATAGATTAACAAAATGTTTGCATTTTGAGAGTAATCAAAGTATGATTATAGACAATGGATAACGGGAGTGTGGAATAACAACAAGTGTGCGGTAAATGGGCCAATAGGTTTGTTTAAAACGAAAGTTATAATATTGAGTAGTTAGAGACGGGAGCCTGTAATAAATTCAAATAGAGAATGAAGAATAAGGCTTTATTGGCAGAGAGCACGTTTTTAGCTGCTCTGAAAGGCTTGGATTTTCGATCGAATGATATGTTATAGATAACATCGAGGATAACATCATCTATAAACTTGCTGGGTCAATTTAGACAGTGGAAGAGCGCGACAGTCCGCCCATAAAGTTGGTACATAGATTTCAAGAAAAACCAGTCATTCCTTGATAGTCAAAAGTGGCTGTTTTGTACCATAAATTATTGCATTAAAAGCAGGCCTGTATACATTGGAGCTGCTGAAAGACAGCAGAAACAGTTTTGAAAACAGTAAATTTTTGCTTATTCTGCCTTTCTTCAGAAACGTAATCGCCAATTCCTAAATTAAAGGCTATCAGATGCTTAAAAATTGACGGTTAAAAAGGCTAGATTAATTAGCTGGAAGTACGTTTCCCTCTCTGTGGCATCAAAGCGACACTTCAAGTTCGGTGATAAGAATCTCTTGCTTTAAAGATAGCTGGAATGGAAAGACAGGAACATAGCATACTTGGTACTTTTCGTCCGCATCTCCTTTGAGCACTAATGTTTGAAAATGATAAAATGTAAGCAGATGTTTGTATCAAATCGGCCGTCTTAAGCCTTTGCTGTGACCCTTTGATGCAAGTACAGCAATCAATCTAGCAAAAATGTTCTTTCACTCATTTCTATTATGTTATTTCCTTTTTCAATATTCTGCTTGCGTAGTTGGGCTCCTTCATTCGGGAATCCATCCCACGAGGCATTCATGATGTCACAGATGACGATCATGTCCCTATTTATTCAACTGATTTATTTTGAGTAGAAGTGACGAATGTTTTTTGAGAAATTGTATATGCACGGCTTTTGAGTTAAAAATGTCAACATTTTTTTAAGTCCAGACATAAGTGTTATTGTTAAAGATCGTTTTAGGAACGCCTTCTAATGATTTGTGACACTTGCTGTTGCGGTTTTGCCAAAGTCGTGACCTTTTAAAGTGTTTCTGGCCTCTGCACATATTCATTGAGATAATACCAGCTAGGAATCAACCTACTTGACATAATAGATGGATAACATCTGATACAATTGCAGACGCAAAAGGATGTAATTTAGCCTCAAGACAATAGAAAAAGAGCGTCATTTCCTTAAAAATTTTCAAATAAATTTTGGTAGAAGTTTTGAAAAATTGCGGAATTTGATTTGCTCAAATCAGCAATAGCCAACCAGGCTCCAGATTAAAAACTCATTCAAGAAAACGATTTTGATTTTCATTCTTATCATTGCCAGGTATGCTACTTCAATTATTTTCCTCCAAACCAAATCATGAGCGCAGTTTGTGATTAGAGTGTGAAGGCTTCAAAAGCTCCTTTAGCAAGTCATAGCAATTAAATACATGAAAACGTTTTGTTTTATGCCCATGTTGACTTTAGCACTATCATTTACAGACAGCGTTACCTTAACATCTTGTTACATGTTCATTTATTTACGTTGCTGTTAAACGGCCTCTACCGAAGTTAAAAGCCCAAGGCGACCCCGTTAGATGGGAGAGGTCTTAAGTGGGGTTCACTCTTAGAAAGGAGTCTGGGACCTAGCACTGATAGGACAGTGGGCGTTCTTTTTCTGATTAATGGCATCAAGATAAACGATAATATGGCACATAAATCTTAATTGCTAATACTACCTCAAAATGCTCTTTTCACCCTGATAATCTTCCTTTCCAGAATATATTGCCAATAATGCGACTATAATCGCATCGTGCAAAAGAAGAAATCAGGCGATGACTGCTTAAGCAAAGCATTAGATTAACCAGATTACAGGTACTCAAATCTGAGATGCCTCTTGCCATCGTCTTTCAATAGGACTTATTCGAGCTAGAATGCCAATGAACGGCATTTCTGAGCAATATGCATACATCATACATCCAAGTATTGCTTTCTCGATTAATGCCCCAGGGTAGCAAGATCATGAGCTTTTTAGTAATTACACCTTAGGAGTTCTCTCGCTCTCAGAATCCTTAGGGCCTAAGATGTTTCACAAAATGGCATGGGATGGTTGAAGAATTATTGCTGGCGCTTTGGCTTCAAAGAACAGTTATTTTCAGTTACAAGTACAGAAGAAATGATAAATTTCAGAGAAAACTTCACAAGCTAGATCACATAGTCATAGATTCATAGCGAGTATAGGGGTTGCTCTTAAACTTGGACCCCTGAAAAGTTTTCATATTGACCCCCAAAAAGGTACTTATTTCGAACATAGCTTCAATAGAGTGATAACATAACTCCACATCGTTTGATTTTCTCCTTAAATATACACAAAACGTGACTATAGACAACTATAACATGAACATAACTTGCTAGCTCATCGTAAAACTTGTTAACCCATAATGTATCCTTATCATAACATCATCACTTCACTAAGAGGCAACCTTACAATAAAGAACGAGGACGTGAATGTTACACGTAAGAAGGCTAGGACGAGCATAAATGCAGACAGCATATAAACAGGGCCAAATGAATGCCCCAAAAATCACATGGGCTGTGAAATGTACTGACTTTACAACAGTATTAATGCCCTGAAGAAAAATCAGATGCTTTTTTAAAGCGAGTGTCGGGATGTCTTGTAGTTGTAACAAAGAAGACCAGACTAATAACTTTGCTCATTTTATCCATGTGAGAAATCCTTTGCTGAATTGTTTCATTCTTCTGGTTTGACTTAACTTTACCTCTTTACACGTGTCCTGTTTGGTCGTATTTGCCTATGATCTTCTGGTGTGGCTGGTTCCAATTTTGACGATAGTGAGCAATGTTAAGTCCGTTTCCACCATTGCGACTTTGCAATGGAATCACAGTCGCCACGTTATGAGCTCGAAATATCTTGTGGTGATTGTGATTGGCTTCTAGGCCGAAAAAATCCGTTAGGTTTCATTTTGAAGGGGCTCACGTAGGGAAGTCTGGCCAGCGCGATTCATTCGGCCAAAAACATCGACTGTGCTTTGGTCTGTATCCTCATTATGGGATGCCATTGTCATATATGCCGTGACCACTAGGATACCGCCTGTAAGAATTGAAGCATCAAAGAAAAAAGTGCTGTACTGGAGACCATGAGCGTCTATGTCAGCAAAGGAACGGCAATACTCACAAAAAGTCTTGCGCATTCGTATTTTCTCCGAAGTTTTTATTGTGTATCATACGCGGCTCAAGTACAAAGGGTCTTCTCATTAGCAGCAAAATATTGATTTGACCCTCTGTGACAATCACTGTCACTGAAATCAAGGTAAACTTTAACTGACTGTTCCAAATCGAAAAACACACCCAGAAAAAAGGTTTTGATATCTGTGAAGCTCTTCATTTCAATATCAAGTGATACGGGCTTTCTTCGAATCAGTCATGCATGAACTTTGCCAAAGGGCTCACAACGATTTCAGGAAAAGAATGGAACTGGTCCAGAGCCTCCGACAAATGGGGGAGAGGGCACTTTCTTGCAAAACAATAGAACTTTTTTCAAAATCTTTTGTTAGATGTGATAGATGTTTCCTTGGCCTCCTCACTTTCAACCTGTGTCGGAGCCCATATGGTCAGTCTCAAAATTGTTGCATAGACAGCGCTCGAGGGCGGATTTTATAGAAAAATGATTGAAAAATGAGCCTAGAAATGTGATATAAAAACATCGAAGTCAATTATCAATTGTTAAATTTTTGATTGTTTAAACTGGTGTTACTTCTATCGGCGTTAAACTAGGATCGCTGTGAAAAAAATCAGACCATTTAATCGCAAGACGAGCTGCAAATTAGTGATGGGAAAAATAGCATTAGTTTCGATGAACTATTATTTAACGAGTAGACAGGAAGTGCCAGATAACATTAGAACAGGGGTGGGGGGTGGGGGCAAGCAAACAAAAGGACAACAAAATACCTGCAGATTGCAATTGATTGCAACTTGCATCTGAAAAAATTTGAAACTTAACAATTTACAGAAAAATAGATTGAGCATAAAGATTTATTCATAAGCAGGGACAATCTCTGACTGTCTAAAATGATCGCATATTGCACTCTTGTAAACGTTGCTTTGTTTTAAGTTTCCAAGAGGGTATCTCAAAATCGTCTTGATACTCCAGAATTTTGAAAATCTTTTTCAATAAATCTGTGCTTATTTTTGGTCAAGGAACAGTTTATATTAAATCACCACTGGAATAACATTCTACTGTCTCCTTAAAGGTGTATAACTGCTTTCTCAACTTTATATAATTAGAACACAATGAAGCCATCACGCTTAGATTCGCACAATCTCGCATTTACAAAAGCCACATGACGGGGGTGCAAAATAGTGCATTGTTCTCCTTTTCGGCATCCTGTTCTCAATGAGAAGTTCCAGGGGGTTGAATTCAATGGACTACTTCGTTTCCTCGCAGATAGCTGCAATCACAGCGATTGGTTAACAGGAAATTCCAGGGCGTCCCCTTAGGGTTGGCCGACATCCCGAAGACAAGTGCAAGAAAGTTTGGTGAAAAGACACAACTTGTTCTCCAGTGCGGAACACGAGCAAATGCACGAAGGACCTCAGCAAAGTTGATGCTTTTCAAACACGAGCCAGGAATTCTACTCTTTTATCGATAGAAGCACAAGGAGGTCAGACGTTTTCTTCGAGTCTTCGAAATGATCCCTAAATTTACCATCCTATTTTTGACGGTAGCTTTCACTATTTCTCAAGGTAAGTGTTTTTACCCAATACTTTTTCTAAGCAATGCTTCCTAATTTAACAAAAGTTATCACACATTTCCCGGTTGATTGTCAAACATGAACCTGACCCCAAATATTCTTTTTAATAAAATCGAAATCAATTAGTATCATTTGAAGAACACCCTGACCCTACAAATGTAAATATCCACACGATTCTTTTCCAAAAGCCAATTCTGCTGGTCGAATTGTTTGGTCATGCAAAGTATAGGGCTTAAATTTACATGATTATTTATTTTGGTTCTTTTTGTATGCAGTTTTGCTGGTTCATTTCTTTTTCGACCAGATTTGTAAATGAGACGCTCAACCAACTGAACCATATTGCAAATTTGCACAATCAAAATTTATTTGTTTACATAAGGCTTAAAAGGACTTTACTAACACCAGTTTTGACCTGATCTGAGGATTAAATTCGCTAAAAATTCATAAAAGTTTGCGACCATCATGTTTAGTATAACAAATATCGAGTGAGCTTATTCCGATGTTGAGGTGTCATTGTATCGTTGGGGTTTGCCCTAGATACCAATTACAAAGACCTACTTTGCTCTTCACGGAAACCTCCTACAAGGCATTGAACCACGAGCATAGATTTCGCTGTCTCGACACTTTTGATTACTAAATATTTATGAGCAAAATAATGCTAAGAAATGCAATGAACAGGGTTTAATTTTGCCGAATTCTTACAGTATATATATTTTTTTAGTCTTGCGACTGGAGCCTTTTGTTTGCAGATAAGATATCAACCGACATAAGTGTAAAAATGTCAGTTATCAGAATATCTTTTCTTATCACTTTACTAATTTTGGACTTTTTGCTATTTTCTGATTTTTTTTCATTGAATTGCGATATCCTTTATAAAAGACAATCAACATGTCTTCCAATATTCGTATTAATTTTAGCGGAAAGGATACCAGAGGCTGCTTCATCGGGAAGGGTTCAGTCCAGGAGAGTGTATTTATACAATGGAGACTTCAAAACATTTGCCCAGTTGAAAAGCAATCGAGAACATCTAAAGTTAGCAAATGCGACAAATTTGAAGGATCGATATTATCAAATGGAAACGAGCTTTGGTACCATAACCTTTCATGTGTTTTCTACAGAAGGTTTAATTTCACCAAACTTTCGCATTCAGCAATTTGGTGAGGGAATGGACGCTGATATTCAGGGAAATCCTCTAAGAGACTGTCACTTTTCAGGAACTGTTGTAGGGGACGAGAATTCAATCGTGATTTTAGATATCTGCCGTGGTTTGGTGAGTTTGCAATTTGTAGTTTGTTTCAGTTAAATCCAACCACTGTATTTTTCTCTTTTGAAAACCATTTCAAAGTCCTACAATTTTCACTCTGTGGACAGGAGTGTTCCTTGGGTTGGTAAATCGCTAAATTTACCAGGTAATTAGCTAAATTTCCTGAATCTTCATAGTGAAATGCCAATATATTTGACTTCTACAAAATTTAAAATTGCACTGCTAACAGGCAATTTCTACAATTTCTGGTATTCTCAATATTTGTTGTGGAGCGAACGTTGTTTATGCTAAAAATTGTCCACTTCTATTGCTTTTTTCGAGTAAATCTCTGAAAGGACCCCTTTGCTACAGCCCTGTGGGAACTCCCAGTTCTGCCCTCTGAGTCTGCACACGCAAAGGCTCCGTTATGAATGGCTAGGGCTTTCCCCTGAGCAAGGCCATCCCAGATCTGATAAGGAGGGGGAGGGGGAGGGGGGCATAGTAAAAACACACAATATTTTCCTTTATTTGTACCGATAAATAGAAACAAGAATGAAACAAAGTTTGTTGTGTTTAAATTCGAGCGTAAAACACGCTTGACAAATTTCCTGTTAAGAGTAAATAAACTAAACCTTTTCTTGATTTAGTAAAAAAATATTCGAAATGAAAGACTTCGCATCTTTTGAATCATCAAAGCAAAGGCACCCCTGCTATAATCAGGATGTATTTTAAAGCGGGCAGGATTGCGAGTCAGAGTCAATTGATTCATAAATTGAGAAAACCATCGTCTCTAAACGCAATTGTTAACTGTTATCTATTCGTATTCTGCGTTGAATTTCAGACTAAAGTCGTAACCAAAGTTGCTCAGGTTTTCCATCTCGACAATTCTTTGGCGACTCCCATTCATTCATTGAGATTTCTATTATTGATAAAGAATTGTGCATTATTTCCCTTTCAGTCGAAATGCCATGTGTATTGAACAATTTCCTTCAAAATAAAGCATTTGTTACGATATATTAATTCCTTGGCCTCTTGGGATACGCGCTGTTTACTCAATGACCAACATACAGTGTTGAATCGTTTGTTCAGGATGCTTCCTGTAATCCAATATTGTTGAGTCGCAACGCCAAGCATCATCCTCTATTTTCTCTTAATCACAGGGAAAGAAAAAAGGGCTTGTTGTACTGGTGCTATTAGTAATTGGAAAAACCAGCAGGGGTAGTAGATGCGCAGAGGGGTCAACCAATTGGGTTCGCACAAACCATTTCCCTATTTGTAAGGAACTACCCATTATTTTGGCTTGAACCGAAATCTACCCGGAGGAATATAGCTGCATTATTCATCATGGAACAATGCATAAAGGAATAATGAAAGAGTTTTGAAAAATACATAAAAGATCGAACTTTTCCAATCGTGCGACTCAACAATACTTGCCTTAGAGCCCTCCTTCGCAATGCTTATATTGTATTTCATTTTGACGAAATGTGAGCATTTTAAGCTTGTTAAATGGTACGCTTTTCTTTGCGCTTGTCAGAAGAGGCAAATAAAAAAATGAATTACATTAAGGTCGCTGTTGGCACTTAAAGTCTAACGGCCGTATTTCAGAGAATATTGATCATCGCCTTTGTTTGAAAAGTATCTGTCTCCAAATCCCCAAAGTGATAAAATAGGATTGGATTGCAGAGGTTATCAACAATGATATGAGATCGTGTTTGTGATCGTGAATTCACGAAAGAACAAGTGCAGTCACTGAATGATGGTTCTGTGTCGACGTCATAACGTGGAAATGCCCCTGGATGTTGTCTCATTCACGGACGCACATTGACAATTGCCGTTTTTTGTCATTTTCTGATCGTTCTTAGTTATAAGAGATGAAAAGTATTCAACTATAAAAAACTCATGTCTTGAACATTTTGAACATAGTAAGAGAATTAGATAAAGGTGACAGAATTAGATTAATGTTTAATTACTAATTTAATGACTGTTGGAGATTTAAGTATGTACAACGGTTTTAATCAAAAAATTAATTATCATGCTTTATTTCTATTGTAGAGAGGGGTACTAAGGTGTTCAAGGGGAAGTTTCAGCATTGAGCCGGTTGGTGAAAATTTTAATCTTGATGAGGATGTTACGGAGCAAAAGCTATTGAGAATACCGGAATCTGGTCCTTTGTCATATAGACCAGGAAGATGTGATGCCAAAGGTATTTATTCGATTCATTCGATCCAAGTTGACGAAAACAGGGGGCTGTTTGGTACAGCTTCCTTTTGTCGGCATTTCTAAGGTGCATAGTTTGCCATGCAAGTGATTGGTTTTATTTTTCCAGCGGTGTTTTAATATTTAAAATTAGTATAATTTTATAAAGTATAATTTGGTAAATTTCTAAAATGCCCATAGTACCATTCGATTTCGAGAACGGACAAGTTAATTCATGAAAAGGTCTATTTGATAGAGAAACTCGGATGCTTTCAGGAACATTTCAATTACCAATAAAGACGACTGTTTAAATTCTGGGGCATGATGGTCTTAAATTGGGTGGGGGCAGGAAAAGGCCTTTAATTGGAAATGCCCATTAAATTTATTGAATTTGGAAGGCAATCTACCAGATGGCCCTAGAGGTGAATCATTTGCACCCAACGAGACCCCCAGCCTACCACCCTGAAAACCACTTATTTGCAGCTGAACCTGTTTTTCTTTTTACGGCAACATTGACAATAATTGCCATACAGTGCCTGAATAACTATGATATTAGTTGGTAAATTGATGAACTTCGTTGAAAAGGGAGTTTCAAAAGCTATTCTATCTGCAAAATGACTATTTTATCCGAAATTTTAGGTAGGTGAAAAACCACTTGGAACTCTTCAGTATTGTCAAATGTTGCAGAGAAGAATCTAAAAACACTGTACATTCTTTGGTTACAAAATTCTTGCTTAAGATCCTTAAATCTCCTTTTTTCAACATGCGGTCCTCTGGTACTTCAACGTATGTTTGAAGTGGAGAAGCGATTCGCTCCCGATCATTAAAAAATTGCCTATGGGTTCTTTTTTGGGAAGTAGCTTTCACTTCAAAATGTCACCGACGCTTAATCAGAATGCTTTGGTAAACTTGGTTTGCCTTTCATGACCGTATCATTCAACCCCATGTGCGCAGTAACTCTAAAATTGGTTAACAAATTGAAGAAGTCTCGCTACTTTTTTGAAATTTGTCCCAAATTTTTTTAGCTCCCTCCTTTTAAAAGAATTGGCTACGAATGCTCCTTTGTTTTGCCATCCCAGGTTACTGTACTAGACTTATTCCGCTACTCAACAAATGTAAACTTGGTTGTTCATAGTTAAATACACTCCTATTCACTAATGGCCTCGAGTTGTGGCTGTGGTAACTTTGCCTTTCAAATTATGGTCGTTGGCAGGAGCTGTAGCAGAACTTGTTAATCGTATTGGAAAAAGTAGTGAAAACCATAATAAGGTGCCGAGAATCGGGAAGGTAGACCTTTTAAGTATCGTTTCACTTCTATTGGTAACAAACAAAGACACAAACGGGAAACAAGGGTCATTTATTCTCCATTCGTTGCTCATATATTGACTTCCTGGCCTTGAATCCTTTTCATAAAAGATCCTTCCTTTGATTACACACCAGTGTTGCTTTCTTAGTGCCATTCCCTACCACTCAGATTTTACAAAGAAGCGGAAAGCCACCAAAATATGCCATAATGAGAGGAGCTTGGGGAAAGCCCTGATTTCATAATCAATGCTCAAGTCCGTTATATTTGATCGTTGCATTGAAATGATAAACTAATTTGTTGATCTATACAAAAGAATCGGCAGAGGTCCTCAGAACTATAAAGGTCAGGCTTTGTCTTCTGCCAGTTGTTCGCTCTTTTTAGCACAGCCCATTTAGAGACAGTGGAACAATGCAGCGCAGAGACCGCTTCAGTTCTGTTTACGGAACTGCGTCAAGCAAATAACCGTGAATTTCCATTCAAAAAGCACATAAAGCTTGGATATTAACTGAAAGTTTGAACAGTTAGATCTATGATAGGTTTGACCACCTACTAAGGCCATCAAACACTTTTCTGTCTTAGTACAGCAGCCTTACAGCCCATTTGCAACCCCTTTGCAGCTTCCTTTGCAGCCCCCTTTCAGCCCCCTTGCAGCCTTGTCCTGTTTTTCTTTGCTTAACGATCAGCCCTTTGAGCCTAGCTGATCTAGTCTCCTTTCCATCCTTTTTCATAAAAAAGTTATTTCAAAAGAATAAACCAAGGACATATCACACCCCTGGGGGCTGCAGCGTTGGCACTCAAAACATAGAATGGGGACGGTATAAATTTTCTATGTTGATATTACTGTAATCCATAAAGATTCCACAGTGAGGCATGTATACTTCACACTTTTCCAGTTGATGAGTCAAAAACTATCAAATGAGTCTCGGTATTGCAATATTTTCTTAGCTTTTTTTCTCGATAGGGAATGTTAATACCTCCCCGGCTTGCCAGACTCCATATTCATTACTCGTTAGCCCTAATATGGTACATGAGAGAAAATCCGGCTCTTGCGTACTTCTGAAAATAATCAATTTTCAGCGATTTCTGTTTAACCTTAATTAATCTTGTCTTTGATTGCCTTCTGTTGGGCTGCGGTACCCATGGAGTTTGTCGGGCAAGCAGCATCCTGTTTAGGTTACCTTAGACTAATTAGAGTTTTCTAATCTACATGGTTGTGAGCCGCCATTATCCCATTTATTTGTTTTCTCCATAGTATTGTCAAAATGGCGTGTGAACCTGGCCCTTTTTAGTCACTGCATTAAATGGCACAATGATTTCGTTTCTGAATTTGGCAGCTATTAATTGCATTTACCAAATGGCATTAGCCTACAGCCACCGAACGGAAAAATTACAGCATTGCAGTCAAAATGTTACTGTTTCTTGATCATGAGGCTTGATCAATGGGCAAATTGCTAGATTTGTTACAGTTTCTTTTGTTGGCTCATGGGGACCGATTTCAACATGAGATATTCCTCATGCAAATCATTTTTTTCAAGGCCCCTGAAGGACATCTGGCGGGAACTGCTTGTTCCCACGCAATTCAATTTAATTCGCTAGCCACCATGTCTACTGTCATTTACGACGTAGGAATATGTTAAAGTCCGCTTTGGCCAACTCCAGTTCACTGTATCAAGTTGGGTTGTTTTCGCAATAGGCGAAAATCAATTCTCAGTTCCAATTGTTTAGTGACAGCTCTACGTATGCAAAATTTGCCTGTGACTACAAGGGTTGGGTTGGGTTTCACATCTAATTTTAACAAAGTATGGCAATTTCGATAGAATTCTTTTTTGCTCGCGTGCCGCCGTGTGCAATATTCATCTCTGTGATTTAGTGGAAGATTCCGAGATTTTAAATGCATTAAGAAGATTTCTGCTATTAATTTCACGGTTGATTTTGGCCGATCTATCTAAACAGGGAATTGTAGACAAGGGATTGTAGACTGTTATTTACTCCTTCAAAGATTTCGTCAGGTCAAAACGGCCCGCCATTTAAATATTGATTTAACTGATGGACATAATCTTGATGTTTGAACATGAAAGAACAGATCGAGGGCTTAGTTTGGAAGGCCTAAGAAACAGGAGACACGGGATGAATGGGCCAACAGTTATAACAATGTTATACTATGTGTCTAAAAGTTTGCAGGGTAGTCCATCGGCTGTTAATAAACCCTGTTCATCTTGCTTCGTGCGTTGGTGTGGCATATGTAATATTGTAAATAAACTCATAGGACATAGGCCGACAAAATGAAGACACCATTTTGTAAAACGGAGCATAACAACCTATTAATCTAAAAACCTAAGGATTTTTCCTGATATAACGCGATATCGAAGGCGTAGATTTACGCGTCTAGGCTCAAGTGAGTATAATACACTATACAGTGACGATTGTACTTAAAATATTGGTTACACAGGTTGGCACGAGATACACAAATGTCACATGAAATTTGAAGTACCTCTTCGGCCTTTAAACCTGGCATTTAAACCCGGCATTTAAACCCATTCAGTAGAATGAAGGGCATTTGTTTTCGTTTCAAACATCGTGTGTAGATGAGAAGGTCTTTTTGTTGATGTAAAAAAATAAAAATAGGGCTCTATAATGCAAAGGTGACCTGCTTTGAATTTTTTAAATAACGTCTACACGCTTATCGAATAAAGTATATTTGCCTAATGGTCAACTTTGCATTTTTCGAAGATAGTTGTTCATTTTGGCAACTGTAAGCTGTTTTTAGATGCTTATCAACTCAGTTAATTTCTTGAGATAATTGTTTGCGGCAAAATACTTTGAAACAAGTGCTAAGATGCGCATTCACAAAATAGACGGCCGCCTTACCAAACTCACTTTTAGCTTTTATTGTAAGCCTCTGCGGCATGACTATTACCTGCATATATTTTTAAGTGTGAAGCCATTTTAATCCTTTGAAGTTTTATTATGCGTTGTGACCATGTGATTTTGTAAAACTTTAGCATTTCCACTAGCATTTTTCATTTACGCTAAGTGGTCAAAGTCAGTCGTTCCCAGGCCCTTAAAACGTCGCATTCATTCACATGCTGCTACTTGTCTAGGGAAGGGCGTGCGAACTTGTCTAGGGAAGGGCGTGCGAACTTGTCTAGGGAAGGGCGTGCGAACTTGTTTAGGGAAGGGCGTGCGAGCAATGGCGGAGCAAATACGTAGTACTAGAAATACTGGGAGCTGAAAAAGTGAACAGTTTTGATTGCGACATGATTTTAACCACACGGCAGCTATTACAAAAAAAGCTGTGTGTAAAAGCTTAAATGTTATTCCGTGTGTTACGTTTTTCAAAATAGCTTGGCATAAAAGTCTGTTTGTTTTTTGGGTATTAGGTTTTGAGGAGCATAGAATTCTTTCATTAAAGTATGGAATTGGTGTTTAATTATTGGAGCGTAAGGTGTGCACTGTATAAGGAGTTTCTTTTTTGGACGCGTGCTTAAGGGGAATTTCGGTAGAACCAGATATTGACAAAGCCTATACAACTTCAGCACTTCTAGCTAACCGTTTTCTCTAAATGTGTTTTTTATTGACAGATCCCAGCAACTTGGAAAAGAGGTTAGATCACAACTATGACTTGAGAATTGACCAAAGTGGGGAGCTCGATGTTGTGCAAATCAATAGACGCCAAAGAAGATCAATTGTTCGTCGTAGATATGTCGAGACGCTGATTGTAGCTGACGACTCAATGTATAAAGCATTTGGAAAGCGGGAGATCGAACTGAGAAGCTATCTTTTGTCCATGATGGCAATCGTGAGTGCTACTTTGATTTGGTAACTGAAATA
The DNA here is from genome assembly GCF_057945365.1 of Rhopilema esculentum. Taxonomy (NCBI): domain Eukaryota; kingdom Metazoa; phylum Cnidaria; class Scyphozoa; order Rhizostomeae; family Rhizostomatidae; genus Rhopilema; species Rhopilema esculentum. Next base: position 306,173 of record NC_142817.1, on the reverse strand, counting down.
TTCTTCAAAAGGCTTTTAATAAAGTCTTCTTAATGTCTACAATAATTTTAAAAGACCCCCCTCGTAAAAGCCCCCCCTCTAATAAGCCCCCATCCAAAATATCAAAAATAAATAAGCCCCCAGGGAACTAATTCGAGGATTTACGGTATATGTATCTTCAGATTTCGCCTTCACAGTCACTTGTTCGATGACAGTTTTTCACGATATTCTAAGAATGTTTACCAAAAAGACCGTTCTTGACAGCTTGCCGCGACCTTCTTATAAAGAAACGTGTCACAAATGAACTCAGGCTTTTTCTGACATTCACCTCTAGCCGATACCCGGCAGATTTTCCAACCAATGCAGTGTTCCAAATCAGCCTTATCTTGGGCGAGGACTCTGTATCACTTTTTGTCATTAAAGAGCTCACCGTCCCTTTGCGCCTTTTCCAGGTCCACTCTATGCCAATTTTTCTGTTTATAATTTTTGTAACCCCATCGCTGGATCGTGTTTTGTAGGTTCGGAGAATTTTTCAAGATGCAAGTTTGGGCCATTCAGTGGAAGTATCCGTTGTTAAAATGATGATTCTTAAAAAGCCACAGGTAAGGTTTCTCAATATCTCGTTTTCTTTTTCTTTGCGGGGATTGAAGAGAATGGCTAGCTCTCCTTCAGTATAGAACCTACAGAGTATGTCCTTTTCGGTGAAGAACTCGCTTGCTTTATCGTCGCATATTTCGAAGCTTTTCATAATCTACTGTCATAACTAATTAAGCTTAAGTTGATTTTTATGCTAGTTTTAACTGATAAGGAGATTTTTTTTTTCTACAACTTTTCTCTGCATTTGGCTCTCTAGGGAAAAGAACAGGGCTATCAACTATCAGTTCTCTGAGCCTTAACACTACACCGTAGGTTGAGAAAACAATAGGTGTGCAGGCACATATGGCCGCAGATATTTAGAGTTCGGCATTTAAGTATTTACAGCTCCTGCGAAAAGATGAAGAGTAGATGGCATCGTGAATCAAGGCATTCCTTAATTTTCTAGAAGATGGGCTATATGAGAAATAAAATAAGTCTTCAATTCACCCCCCCCCCCAATTTAAGCCCTGGAAATGCTTCCACTCTTTTATGGTGATTTACCTGCAGAATAAATTCTCTTTTATACGATTTCTTTTTTACGATTTTTGCTACATCGTAAAAGTTTTAACAAATAATTTCATCTATTTAGTTCAAAGTTGAGGTTAATCTTTGCTTGCAGCTCCAGGTGTCTTTGCTGTGCCCACTTCCTTCTTAAGTTGTAACGCCCTTTTCAATCATTTTTCAAATTGCCTGGGGAATTTTTCTGGGTCTTGATGACACAAGGTTGCTTCATCCAATTGACACCAGGGAGTGTATAGTAGATTGAGGTCGCGATCAACTCCGCAGAATTTGAAAATCGTTTATAGTATTACAAAAGAATGGGAACCAGCCGCTTCGCTGTTCATCCAATTTGGATTTGAAGTTGTAAAATTGAAATTACTAGAAAGATAAATCTCCAACGCTGATTCTCTACTTCTGTTTAAGCACCTTGTATGTCACTGTGTCTCCTCCATTTGTCCCGCAGTAGATGTTGTTTCACTGTTTATATCCTTACATACTTATTGATGTTTTGTAACATTTTATAACTTTTTTATTTGTTTCTTTCTATATTGAAGCATCAATTTTTTCATTACATCTATAGTTAGTTCCTGGTCGTGAAAATCAATTGCAATCAACGATGGATCTATAATTAATTACAAACTGTTTGATTGTTTTGTTGCTCTTCTAGCCTGATTTGGAAATTCCTCAACATGGAAAAGACAGTGCCGACGTTGCTTTGAAGAACTTCTGCAAATGGCAAAAAAAGCACAACGCCTTGAATGACCAAAGTTCCAAGCATTATGACGCTGCCTTTCTTTTAACGAAGTAAGAAAACAAATTCAGCTCTATTTCGAGGAATTTCCATTGTTCTGCTCCTTTAGAATCTGGTGCTAAGCCAAATAGAAGCGGTTCCCTTACTGAGGTAATACTCCCCCCTGCTTGAAAAATAATACACCTGTCTCTCTAAGACGGAGCATACGACGGAACTGCTTTTCAATGCTGAGCCGGAAAACCAAAGTTTTTGCGATAGAAATTTGCCACACATGTGCTTGATAATCGTATCTATTTGAGGCAGCTATTGCTCCAAACAATGACTGTACACCTGAAAGGCATTTTTAACAGCTACCATACTAGTAGGCTGAGGAATTACTGGGTAAAAGTGCTTTTCATCCTCCCTAGGGCACGTGACCTGGGAAAGCAAAATGAAATGTTCTTCCCAGTTTCAATGGATGGAAATAGAAAAGCAGATTGCTAGGCCATTCTTCCATCGCTGTTCATCTAATGTAATGCAACTTTTTTGCTGCAAATCTCTTTTTGGCGGATTTTATAGCTGCGCAGTGCTTTCTTTCTATAAATGATATACTGTCTCCTCTGAAAAGTAGAGATTTTGTTCTTTACTCAAGAAATGACCCCATCAAAGGTCGCCTTAATCGGCTGCTTCAACTTTTCAATGATATCTTAAAAGTTGAAGTTTTAAATCAAAGACAAAAATGAGCACACGTACACCAATTTGAAAGTATTCTCGCTACTTGTGAGTCGCTTCCAGTAGCCCTCTGATATTGATGATCATAAAGAATGAAACACGAAACACTGCAAATTTCCTGTGTGTGTCCCTGACATTTTCCTTTCCAGAATAAGTATTCTTCACTAATAAGTTCAACAGCAAAAATAGATCCTTCACTAACAGATTTGCATTAAAAGAGTCTACTTTTTTAAAGATTGGGAATTTTTTTTCATTGTCTAAAGAAAAAATTGTTCATGTAAATGGGAAACCACGAGTTTTCCAAAACTTTCAAAATTGATTTTTAAAACTGTCAGTTATTTAATAGTATCAAAGTATACTCTGATTTCGCGGGTTTCATTAATTTCTAGCGACAAAATTTGCTTTTGCTGTTTAAGCTGATGGGAGAATGCTCTGAAAAGGCAAAGTAAATCTTGTATTGACTCAAATGAACGCCAAAATTGCTAGGATATCACAGCGAAAATCCGGTATCTTTGGTTTTGCAATGCGTAGATTTGCTGTTTTATTTGTATTACAAAATCAAGAGCCCGGTTATCCCGTTGCTGTGAAATTCTGATTAAAAACATGGTGACAGTGAATAAAGGAAACGATCGGGGAAGTTTCCAGTCGATTGCAACCCTACATGTAGATATCTAGTGTCTTACATACAAGTATTGTACGTCAAATGGGCGGAAACAGCTATTACTATTTCCATTTTCGTGGCAACTGAATCCAGTTTTTACCGTATATTTTCCACAGACAAATATCTAACTTAGCCTTTTTAAGAGGGTCTGGCTGTGCTCGTATACGTGATCCATTCCAAATTGTTTCGTTTCAAAAAGTGGGACGCTCGCAAAGTCGCTTTCGCAAGTAAAGCGCTGTAAATCTCACCGCTCCATCGCAAAATAAGAACGCTCTCAAAATACTATAAAAAATTCCGCAATCGTTCACTGCCCTTCTCGCGTGAACAGGTGAACTGACCCTAAAATGCGGAACGATTTCTAATTTGGCTGTCTGATTGCATCAGTCACGATAGTGGCTCATGAAATACGAACATGCGCATAGGCAATCTCTTTTTCAAATTTGAGCATCAAAAGTGGAACAGAGATATTCTCTTCCCGTATGTACAAATAGTTTATCTCGTTCCGTCGCAACACGCTCTCAAAATGCTATGCAAACTAAGCAATCATTCTCTGCCGTTCTTGCGTGAACAGGTGAATGCTGTTCTCGCGTGAATGCTGTTGGAACGTTCTATTGTAAATTGGCGCGAGTGTCTGTTTCTAGGCCTGTTTTTGAAGGCATTTTTTTCTAGGATATTTTCTAGTAGACTGGATGTGTTATTGACCTTAGTGTTGAAAAGCACCTATGATGGCAGTCGCCTCCTGTGATGATTGCAGAGAGGTAGTTTTCGGAAACATTCTCTTTGCACGTGAAGAATCGACCTTCTTTTATTTTGTATGTATTCTAATTCGCCTTCAATTGACTCCAACGCAAATCGTTTTTGTTCAAAACGTGCAAGCAAAACTTCCACCATAATTATCTGAGATTGTCTCCAGAAAAGTGAAAGGAGGCCGAGTGTTTCTTTAATAGGAATGCCGAAGTTTATAAGCTTTTTCGCGCACAGTTTTAGTTACAGTGTTGGCACGACTATTTGTTATGTTGTGAATATGCATTTTAATTTTAGGAGAGACATATGCTCAAAGCAACGTGGATGCGATACACTCGGTTTGTTTGCCTCCTTCCATTTTACTTCCCTTTTTAATATACATCCAATCAGTTAAATGAACTTCATATCTTTTGTATACACAGGTAGAAAGTTTTGAGTACTGCCTAAAGAACCAAACTCTTCATATATTTTCTACGGGCTTTCAAGGCAAATAAGAAGAGATAGAATATGAAGATTCGCATATTTTTCTAGCCTGTGCCCCAGTCCCCAAATGCTGCCACATTTATGGACTGTGCAATATTGATAGATATTCTGTCCAGACAGAGGTCTGGGTCTTTATTATGAAAATAATTTATGCAGTGAAACTAGTGGAATTCGAAGAAATATTCACTGAAACCAAACAGGACGTAGATAAAATGGTGCATGAAGAGGACAGGATATTTATCAGATCCTGGTGGAAACTGTGGACAGGATTTTTATCAATATTGCACAGTCCATAAATTTGGCAGCATTTGTGGACTGGGACACATGGTATTCTTTTCCTTGCTGTTGACAAATTATTTACATCTACTCAAGTGGACTACCTAAACAGTTCTTTAAATAGGGGATCTTTCGCCCGCTGTATTGTGGATATCTGAACAAAAGCCTTATTTTCGATCAAGCCCTAAGGCATTCAGTTAGAAGGCAATCAGTGGCGAAATGGACTAATCCTTAAGATGCCTGTGATAAAAAGGCACAAGTTGGAAAGACATTGCAGCCATGGTGTAAACTGCAAAATTTCTACTGCAATAGTATTTCAAGATGGTTAAGAAATCCAATTGGCAGCCTTTCCCAACAGTACTTCTCAGCCCTACAGATAATCCAAATCCTACTGACAGCTGGCAGCAAACTAAGCGATGGCCTCAAAATCGACCTATCTTCCCTTTTCGTTTTGATCTTTTTACAATTTCATCCAACTATTTATTCACTTAAATTTGTTTAATTCTTTCGAAAAAACCACATTATAAAGCAATTTTTTGCTAATCTCATTTATGTTCCCTCCCGCATGATATTAAAATTTTTCAGGACACAGGAATAATCGAGAATTGTTATCGAAGGGCTGCCCTTTCCTCTTAAAAGATAAACCATAATAGAATTTTATGAAATAACAGTGGAAGTGCAAATGATATTCATTTTCTTCAATATTAAATTTAGAGCTTTAAGCTACAAATATTCAGAAAGTAAAATTAAGTGTCTATATGCTGTCCGCGTAATCGAGGCTCAAGTGACTTCTCATTTTTAAGGGCAATCTCAGTTGTGTTTCTAAAAAGGTCTGGGTTTACCTTAAAACTACGTGTTAAAAACAGCTAAAGGTTTATAATCGCGGCTTCCTTTTTCAATAACCAAGGAATCCGACAGAATTGTTTGAACCCACAATCCCGTGATTTTCCATAAACTCAAATCCAAATACAAATTCAAGTTGGGCCATGATATTTCTTTGAATATAATTGAAATTATCAAAAGTTTTCATGCCCACTTTGATTAATTCTGCTTTAAACCACAAGTGAATCACTGCAATGATTTGTCCCAATCAATGCCCTAGTCTTTTTGGCCTTAGGTTTGGCTGAGATTGGAGTTATTTGCGATCCGCAGAGAAGTTGCGCCATCATCGAAGACAATGGCATTGCTGCTGGCTTCACCATTGCCCACGAACTGGGTCATCTGTACGTTGCGCCACTTTATATTCACGCTTATTAGATCTAGAAAAATTAAAATAAGTTATGCAAGTGTTAATTTTTTGTTTCTGGTACAGTTATTCCAACTGTATGAAAGAAATCATGCAATCCTTGAATGTATACTATTTCTTCGTGCAGATTCAACATGGCACATGATGGAATACAGAACGACTGCTTGCCTGAAAACCAGGGGCTGAACATTATGACGCCGTCGTTCAGCTTGAATGCCCACACCTGGTCATTTTCCAAATGCAGTCGTCAGTACATCACCAATTTTTTAGAGTACGTATTTCATATCTTTCATCTAGCTCCAAAATAGCACACAACTTTTGAGCAAGTAAGAAGTGGGAAGACCCAGAAGTATTCATTCAGTGACTATTAATGCTGGGTTGGGGAGAGTGCCAAATGAGGTAAAATGAGATCGAGGTACATTTGAAAAAGTAGCTACTGCTAACTAGCACGTCGAAGGGGTACTTTTAAAGGTCACTGAATAGACCTAGATAGGTCGGTCGCAGACAAATAGAGATGATATAAATCAGGATTCAAGTTTTACCTTACAGACCATAATGTAGTATTGCAGTTTATAATAATGACCTGCATATCAAAGGTGTAATTAGAAGTTTAGATTTGTTCATGTGGCTGCCTAGCTTGCTTTTCTGTTTGGAAAATTTCCTGTTTAACACTAATTTTTCTCTGCATTACCTCTTTTTCAGAAGTGGTGGTGGCCACTGCTTGTTAGATAAGCCTGCTAGCAAAGTGGTTTACAAAATGCCAAGGAAGATGGCTGGAGAAATGTTTAATCACGAGGAGCAGTGTCAACTCGTGTTTGGAGACCAGTATGAAACCTGCTCCATCATTGTTAGTATAGCCATTTTCACAAACGTTTTTCATATAAACTGAAATCTACCCTTCCATTCTCTATAGATCTTGCGAAGCATCATAAATTTAGTAGAGTAATGCTTATGTTTGTGAATAAACTCGCTCGCGCTCACTTCGAGCCACTGCTAGCAAAATATTTTTCGATCTTGCTTATGTGTATTTTGGTGCATCATGATGTTTACAGGGCAGATTAAAAGTCTTTAGTTGTTTTTACAAGTTACTCCAAAACAAGGCTGAAAATTTGAGCTGTCTTTGGTGGACAAACAGCTGTCTTTTTTCTTGGCCTCAGTTTTGTCTGCTTCATTCATTTTTGTAATGGTTGCATTTGAACCATTGTACTTTGCGTGGTACTAAAATATTAAGGTTACCAAATATGTAATGATGGCCTTGAGATGTATTGAATTCCAAGCAGAAAGTACAATCGAGCCATTCATGAGAACCAAAACATTTTTAATAGTTATTGATATAGATTATGGATGACTTTTTGTCATACACGTTCTTCAGACTATAATAGAAAAGCAAGAATTAAAATTTAATCCTTTAATACGGGTAACATCCTTTTTTCAAAATCCCCCAAAAAGTGGAACATCATATAGCGTTAATTCGCTTAATCCTGACATCCTTCCATTTCTCATGAAAATGAATAATCAAAAATATTCTATTATCAACATCTGATATATTTAGCAAACGCAATTACAGCTAGGTTGATCTTTGTTATAATCCAAGCTGGCAACTAGTATCATTAAACCCAAAAATCCTCTCGGCTAACTTCTGCAAAGGCCTATACAACCGAATCGATGCTAAATAGTGTCTCTGATAATCTTACTTTTCTTTCTTAGTGTTCGACAAATTTTAGAATCTTGCGTTTTTTTAAATGTAAACAATTTTATTTTTATTGTCGATACTTGATTTATACAACTATAGAAAGTCGATTGCACAAAACTCTATTGTCAAAAGAAGGGTGGCATGGTTAACTCAAATGGTCACCCTACTTGCTCAACAAATAACATGGCCCCTGCTGAAGGAACCAGTTGCAGCAAAAGCAAGGTACTGAGGTTTAGATTAACTTTATGTTAATTAACACTATTTCCACACGCTTCAGTTTTCATTCCCTTTTCTAATGCCTCTTTTCTATTCTCCTATTCGCCTTTTGAAGGTAGACGTTGGAAAGATCTCTGTGTGAATCAACTTTGTGTTCGTTTTCTCCTGCAAACAACCACTTTGCTTACTGTAGCAAAACAAGAATATTCTATTTATGTGTATCATGATTTTTTTAGTGGTGTATGCGTGGCCAGTGTGTTGAGAGGAAGAGTATAAAACAAGTTAATGGCGGATGGGGCAGCTGGTCTCGATTTGGTGCTTGCACTAGGACCTGTGGAGGAGGAGTCATGAGCTCTGAGAGGGAATGCAATAGTCCAAGGTTAGTTTTATGCAAACTGGTTAGAGTTTCAATCCAGCCTCGTACCCATTTCGATGACCTTCTCTCCTTTGAATGACCTTTTCTCCGTAATTGCTGTCTGAAATGGATGTCTTTGATGCTTCGCCGAAAGCACAAAAATTCTTTTTATGTTAGAACGGAGCCGGTAACGCCTAGATATAAACCATACGAATAAGATAAGCCAAATATCCTCATCTAGAGATAAGAGAAAGTTTGATTTAACTGGTGCAAATATTCTTACCATGAATGAAAAGAATAAATTTTGCCAAGGAAGTTTCTTTTAGTGTACACCCGCACAAAGACACTTGGTTTGTTTCAATATGCCATTTATCAAATGCGATTTCTCGTTGTAATGTGTTGGCGTGACTTCCTTCTAAGCGACCTCGTTCAAATGTAAGAAGTGGCCTCATTTCCGGAACGTTGCACCTTAATTTCCTTTCTCGTTTCTAATTTGAGTTTCTTTCTTCGACGATATGGCATGCGGTTTCTTTCTTTTTTGCGAAACACAAGATTTCTCACAGCTAGGTTGACCTATGCTAGTCTTTGATTACAGATCACGGCCAGCGTTCTTTCTTAAAAATCATGTTTTGAAGGGCGTAACTGGTTATACTTCAATTTATGTTAATTTTCCAAAGCAATATATCTTGTTTCTAAGGCTGTTTCTATTAGACTAGTCAATAAATGAATGTAACTGTTTAACTGAATGAGAAGTCCAATAAAGCCAAGTGAAATTGCTGATTTAAGGAAACAGTAGCGAAGGAACTGCTACTTTTAAAGATAGTTATCCCCTAGAAACATGCCAGCTTTATTTACTGTGATAACAGAACAAGCGTTAAACACAAGACTCGAGCATTGAAAAAGTCATAGGGTTTTTTAGTTTTATTTATAAATTCAACCCATGATCCTCTCTGTGCGTTCATGCGTAGGTAAACTGTCGCAAAGCCGTCCAGACAACTGAAACGTGTATGTCAACAATTTATGTTTATTAACATAACGGTTCGTGAGAAAGCTATCATGTTTATAAAAACAGATCCATACTTTGTTTTGATAACTACAGCCCTGTTGCTGAGGCCGGACAGGTCAGTGGTAGCTTGCTGCTTTGGCTCCATAGACTCGCACCAATGCTTGCGTAATTGCGAGGCCCAAGGGTGGTCGTGTATAGAAATCGCTGAGGTGGCTTTTTTTCTGCTCCTTGTTTTAAAGGCCATTTCGTCATATAAACCCATTAATAAATAAGACCAAATGTTTTTAAAGGAAATTCCGGTGCAAAGAGGGAAAATTCGAATATATATAGAGTTATTATTTTGAACTGTTCACAAGTAATATAAATTCAAAAAACTACATCCATGTTTAAGTAACTTTGACCCATTATAACGTTTCTTTTACAGTCCTGCACATGGTGGCTCGTATTGCACAGGGGTGAGACGAATTTATCGCTCTTGTAATCCACAGGTGAGTCCTTAAGTGCAAATTTTCCTTTTTCAACTGAATTGAATTTAGGAGATATGATTCAAATTTCGAGTTAGCATCTTACCTTAACTTGTAACATTTCTTCTTCTCTAGCCTTGCCCGCCCAATTCAAAATCGTTTCGAAGTCTGCAGTGTGCTAAGTTTAACGGTAAACCTCTAAAAATAAATGGAATTCCAAAAAGTGCGCGATGGATACCAAAATACAAAGGAGGTAACATCTTTTAAACTTTCATCCTCATTTTCTAAATAATTCAAGAAACTCTTCGCACCAATCTTGAGTCACCTCTTGTAAAGGAGTGACCGCTTTCTAGACTGGGAAAGTTTAAAATCCCAGATAAGAGCAAAAACGTTTGCATGTGCGAATTCAACATTTTAGCCCGCTATTTTTTATACCAATTAGCAATTTATTTTCTATTTTGCATATTTTTTATTCGCAAGCTTTTTATTTTGATATGTCTTTTGTATGCAAGTGCTGAAGGTCTTAACCGCTTATAAGTTTTGGGAATTAACAATAAATTTCTTTGCGAGTTACTAGACATCCTTTCACTGGTTTCGATATTTAATAGAAGGTATATTGCACTTTATAATCTTTATTTGATTCGATAAGTTTCTACCGGGATACAATTTTTCATGCTTTTTACAGTCAAAATTGAGGATTCTTGCAGACTGTTTTGCCAAATGGAGGGTTACACGATCTATTACGAATTAGCAACTAAGTGTATTGACGGAACGCCATGTGGAAAAGAAACTTTTGGCGTATGTGTGGAAGGAAAATGCAGGGTATTTATGTTTGCTGTTCTTCTTTAGGTGTTACATCTCTTGTCTCTTTTAAACTGAGCCATTTTTATACAAGAATATGACATTTCCCTTTTTTTTCGCAATATTCAATATATTTACAATATTCTTTCCCATTTGCAAGAGCCTTCAAGATCATTCGACGGCCACTTCTTATGGCCTTTTCTTTGTCTGTATCAGTTTTGCAGATGCTTGATTTATAGCAATGCTCTCATATTTAGCCAACAGGTTGCGATCGGATACTCAATTCTAAAGCGAAACTTGATCAGTGTGGTGTCTGCAATGGTGATAATTCTACCTGCACTTCTGTACGTCGACAAATTAGAATCACGACTATAGGTAAGAAGGGGTTTTCTCTCTTTGTAGACGACGTTTCTATTTCAAATTTTGTCTTTATTTCTTTATTTCTCTAGATATCTAACTTCAGTAATGAAGCTGATTATTACAGAATGTTCTCCAATTTCTAGGGTACTACAATTTTGTGTTCCGGGCGCCGAAAGGTGCAAAAAATTTCAAGGTCGTTCAGCGCTCAGCCACCTCAGCAGCAGACACAATTGTCCTCGGTATGTTCTCAGTTTTTTGCACATCTCTAAATGCAAAACTATCGAATATAGGCGGTAAAAGATCGCTATCAAAAATTGCAATTTCCTGTTGCTGTTTTGCTTTACTTAACTTCAGACCTTTTGGGTTTTTCAAAACTGTGCAGTTTCTTGGGTTACTTTTTAGCGCTGCTCGATCATCAAATGCATTATGTTTTCAACGGAAACTATGTCCTTGGTCTTGGCAAGAAAAAGTTTGTTTCAAATGGTCATCAGGTGTATTACTCCGGCCTCGACGTTGTCAACGAAACAATATGGATACCCGGAAAGCTACGACAACCGTTTGTAGTTCACGTGAGTCGCATTACTTCATTATAATTTTTATTGTGAGTCATTCTTGAAATATTCCTGAAGGAGAGCACAGTTATGATGCATTTGCATAACATAGCATCGAAAACCGTTGCTTTCGGCTACTTTTGCAAAAGGTGATAATATAGTCAATTTTGTGACAGTGGGATGTGCAGTTTTCATTCCCCGATGCTCATAACTTTTTTCTGTAGGTAATACACCTCTTATGAGCACAGTTCTGCCATACCTCGCCTCTGTTATAGAAAAGAGATTCGTTTGTATCATGTCAGTGCGAGCTGATCCGATTGGTACGTAACCATCCAATGGAATTATAGCCTTTTTGTTGGCGATTACCCTTAAAGTGCCATTTTATTCGATAGGCTTGTGGATTAAAGGCTCACTAGATCTCAGAAAACTCTTGTCTTGAAAATGGAAAATATGAGTTGCAAAAAGTTTATCGTTTCGAGCCATTGCATGTTTTAATAAGATGCAGCTGAATGTTGAATTCCTGTCAGAAAATCACTGCAAGCGAACATGAATTTGATCTCTGCCATCTGAGACACTTTCGCATGGCTAGACAATCCGAGCCCTTTGCATGTGTTTCCCAGGTGGACACAAAGACTTGATCTTGTCAAGTTTGTCTTTCATATTAACAGCTGTAATGAATATGATTACCGCAAGGTTTAAGGACAAAGATATCACTGCATCTTTCTCACAGGTACACAAAGGAAATCCCTTATTTCTACGAAGTAGTTAGGTGTGGTTTTGACTTCGTGCAGAAAAAGATCGCTTGATGAAATTATTAATTGAATTTGTTAGTTGTTCATCGTTTTAATCAAGACTCTTTTCAATAGTTATTTGTTTTTCTTTATTTTCACTGGCTATTGCTGAGGTCGAGACCGTTTCATTTCCCAAAACGTATTTTAAGACCTCAGAAATTTCTGAATCTTATTCTGCCGCCAATCCCCAAAATTCAATTTCTCAAGCCTTTGGAGATCTTTGAAAATTCAATCTTTGCAAAAATAAGCTTTTGAAAATTTGAGAGACCTGAAAAGCCTGTGGCGAATTCGCTGGTTGCGTGGTCTATAGATGAAATAAATTGTCCATTCTTCTCTAGATACGAACTAAGTTCTTTGGCCAGTGAAGCTATTTATGGTTTTCTGCTTTGTTAACTCCGAAACCAATGTACTATTCAGCAAAGATTTTCTTCATCAAAGTCTAGGGAAAATCCTTCTTGATCCTTGATCAATTTACTCACGCATTTAACCATTTGCGCGTTACAGAACAACACATCCTTTATGAAATCACCAATGAACAAATGTTACCATATCGCGTCATCCAAGCGCGAAAAACAAATTCAGTTTCCTTAGTATTTCGCGGCTCTCTCTTGCGGCAATGGTTTCTATTGTCTTACTAATGGCTGAACTCGGAAACGCTAAACTTTTGAAATCTAGATGAAGGGTCTTTGTGGCAGACTCTGCAGTTAGGCATTTCTTTGTTTTTAAACATTATAAAGACGAGAAAACAATTTAAAGCCATAACGGTTATAAATTTTTTTTTATGCACTTCCTATCTTCATATTCAATAGGAAGTTTATGTTACCTTTGAAAAAATTGTTAGAAGTGAATGTTCACATGCAGTAGATGATTGAACAAAGTACAAAAATGAAAAGACACATTCAAAATTGTTCGATTCATGAGAGAAAAATGGTTTTGATGAGATATGGATGATCGCCATGATGATCTTAACATAGATGCCATTTGGCTCTTTGTCCTTTTTCAACACATAATCGCGTACGCTCTCTTTCATCTAATTTTGGTTTCGTGGCTTAAATCAGATTTTAAAATTGTGCACCAGCTTTCAATCCGTATCTTCATAATTGCCCCCTGGCTGAGAATAGCTTTACTTTTTCCGGAGGTAAAATACCATAACAGCCGGCGCTCCGTTATACACGTTCCAATTTTAATAAGTTGACGTCCAGGCCTACAAATAACTTTCCTACAAATTCGTTGCTCTAAAGTGTCGTGTTCTTGGTATATTTACCTTCCATAAACTTCCAGTAATTACTATGTTCATCTATTATACGTCAATATATTTTGCTTTTCTTTTTATGTTTATAGGCATTAGCAGTTGGGGAGCATTTGCCAGTAAATGTTGTTGTTAGTTACATTTTGCCAGCAAATGGAAGTTACAAGTACATTTGGATGTTGAAAGACAACTGGAGTGAATGCTCAAGGGTTTGCAGAGGTACATATTTGTTAGAATTTAAGAAACAAATCTTAAGGATGTTTTGAAAATGCCCGTCTTGGGGGATCCTGCACCTATTAGAGAAATTTAAGGGTATCCATTTGCTTTTGATTGACATATTTTATTTTATGTGTTGCTTTTATTTAGACCCATTTGTAGAGAAGCCGTTTTTTATGCTGCAAGATATATAGCTAAAGAAAGTGTCTAGTATATAAATGCAGTGGTGTATTTCGCAACCTCAGTTTCCTCTAATAATTGCTTTTCTACTTGAAGGAGTACAGTATCGAGACTTCTTTTGTTTGAGGGAATCTGATTCCCAGAGAGTTGCAGATGACAAATGCGGTAAAAAGCGCCCCAAAACAGTCGTGCAGAAGTGCAATCGACATTGCACGTTAAGGTATCCTTTTATTTTATTGTATTTCAGGCAGCGATTCGCACCTAAGTTCGAAGTTGTCACTTTTCGCTAAAGCATTAGCATCAGAAAAAAGGAAATAACTATATATATAATCGCTTTTAGCTGGAGGGTGAAGGTGGAGCAAGAGTGTTCAGCGAGATGTGGAGATGGATTCAAAACTCAGTCCCCTTACTGCTTAAAGGTTTATGGCAATTCAACTGAAGATGTCGAGATAACTGACAATGCACACTGTGGTGAATTGAAGAAACCACCAAGGAAAGTGCCATGTCATATTTCGTGCACAGAAACGCGGTGGAAATACACAGTTTGGGGGAAGGTAATTATTGCTGTCAGATAACGTCTATCGGTGGTGAGAGAGTTATCACCGCATCATTAATACACATTAGAAGCAATCTTGGCTGAAAAGAAAAAAACGTCAAGTGTTGTAGACATGCTTTAAAGAGATTAGGGCGACTGTTGATTTGTCAAATAAACCCAAATACATTATCTATGGATGAATTCTTCAATATTAGTATAAGTTGAATTAGTATAATATCAGGAATTGTTGCAAGAAACATTTCATTTTTTGATATCACATCGTTTGAAACACTCCGCTTGCTATTCCTGCCACTCATTTTTAATGTGACGACAAATTTCCACTCAGAATCAAAGGATTGTCAGAAATTCTGAAATGAAATAAGCAACAAGCTGTTTATAAAAATATCGCGATTAATGGTTACTTTTCCAAAAAAAGTTTTCTTACCTAAGGTGAAGTAAGTTGCCCTTTTTTAAAAAAATAGGTCTTTTTTATAGTCCATATAAAGATTTACATGAAAAACTTACCAACTACACTACCCTTTAGCTACTGTATAAACACTACGGAAACGAGGCAGCTGGGAGCAATATTTTGTATCAGCCCAACGGCCATTACATTGAAAAAAAGAAATTGAAAATACAATGAAACATGAAAACGAATAACTTTTGCGACTTAAGACGATACAAGAAACGGCGTTGATGACAGAGCGATGTACAACTTAAATCTTTCGTACTGCAAGAGGGGGAACATTTGTTAACGATATTTAGACAATATAACTTCAGATTTTATTATTTGGTTTTATATTCTGGGAAATTTTTAACAAAAAAAAATTAATTTGCAAAGTTGTGTTTTGTGAGAAATGGAAAAAAAACTACAGTGATAAAATGTTACCCTTTATTAGGGAGAATGCTGTAGGTCTTAACGATCGTTGCTATAGCATCATATTTATTTTGAGAGGTAATAAAATATCTTTGTCGCGTAATGGTATCTATTGAACCCTCGTTTAATGCATTTCATATTTTTTTACGAAGAAGATGCATTTGCTTATGAAGAGCTATGCTCGCAATGTCGTACTAAGTATTCATTTCTTGTACAAAGTCCTTTCTTATTCTTGTTCCCTTTCAACGTACAGCACGTACAACTTCAATGATTATCAATTTATCTTTTTTTGCGCCTGATCTTTCTGACGCAGGTTTTTTTGGAGCCGGATCTTCTTGACAACGGATCTTTTTGACGCCAGATATTTTTGTTCAATTTGATAGTGTTCCAAAAGCTGTGGTGGAGGCATACAAGAACGCAAGGCTTTCTGTGTTGATTATCTGCTGAAGAAGCTGCCAGATGGGAAGTGCAACTCAACCAAAAAAAGTGTCCTTCAAAGGTCCTGCAATGAAATTGGATGCCCACAATGGAAAACGTCTGAATGGTCTATGGTGAGATCATATATTTTTGCCATTTTGTCCGAATTTTTATCATGGTGTTTAGCATTCGCTACATTTCAGTTCATTTAATAATGATTCAGTTCACTTTTTTGTACATTGTGTAACCAAGGTCATCATTTGAATCATTGTGTCATACATTTAATCTCGATAGTTTCCAGCACTTCATGAATATATTTGTATAAAGATTGTAATGAAGTTCTTTGTCTGCAGATTTCTAGTGAAGATCTTTGTGTGAAGGTTTTCATACGAAAATCTTTGTTTGAAAGTTTTTGAGGAAGATTTTTCTGTGCAAATTTTTGACACAGATTTTTCTGTGCATATTTTTGACATAGATCTTTGTGTGAAGATTTTTGGTAAAGATCTTTGTGTGAAGATATTCGGCATAGATCCTCTTGTGACGATTTTTTGTAAAAGTAATTTTTAGGATATTTTATTTCGAAGATCTTTTTCTAAATATTTTTCGAATTTATTTTTGTGAAGATTTTTTTCTTTATGATGATTACCCGTACCATGTTCTTGTATTTTTTCAGTGCTCGGTGACTTGTGGAAAAGGAAATCAAGATCGTTCTGTATTTTGCGTCGATGGCCTTGGGATAAAAACAGTGAGCCAATCATACTGCAATCAGACCATCATGCCGGACATCGTTAGGCCTTGCATTCTACGGGCGTGCCCGGCATGGAAGTTTGGAGCCTGGTCAGGGGTGAGTCATGTCGCTTTTGTACTTGACTTTTATGCAAAGATATCATTTCAATTTATAGGCAAATTTCAAATACATGTCTATACGACTTAATCTTTTCGTAATTGCTTCTTTTTCATTGTTTGAGTTATTTTGACGTATACAATTAGCCTCGGTTTTGATAGTATCAAAAGCTGTTGGCCATCACGTGATTATAGCTATCAATGCATCTAGTTAGAATTGATGAAACTCTTTAATGGACCTATTGCTAGACGTAAACATTTCCTAGTGTTTCACTCATTGTTTTATTCAATTTAATTCATTGTATGGCAGTGTTCTGCTACTTGTGGTGTTGGATATCAAACGAGGAAAATCGCTTGTAGACGTAGTGATGGTGAAAATATAGACGAAAGACAATGCCACACTCCTAGTAGGCCAGTTGATAGGCGGGAGTGCAGAGTGAAACCTTGCCCAGCTGATGTTCATGCTGCGATAGACGCCCTTGCAAATGAAGGCCAGGCAATTTGGATGACAGGAGCCTGGACAAGGGTAACTTTACAACGTTATATTTGTATGCATTAATAACTGCTGTTTCTTTATCATGGTAACGACGTTTTCCCTCTTTATGGACAATCTGATCTCAATAATCAGTACTTGGCGTATCATTTTAAATATCGATACCGCTCTTGACAATCTCCACGCTTTTTTGTTAATCATTGCTATTTCTTTGTGAATAGTGCAGCGTATCATGTGGACATGGCACGAAACGTCGCTATGTGAGCTGTCGGTACCGAGGGGGCCAGGTTGCCCCGACGAAAGAATGTGACGCTAAGAAGGAGCCAAAATCGACCCTGGCATGTAAAGAAAGGCCGTGTCCTGTCTGGAAAGTTGGAGGATGGAGCAAGGTACGTTGGGAAATCAGTTTTAGTTTGGTTAAAAGACATTAGGAAAGACACGTCTTTCTTTGAAATTCTGCTTAAATATGCATATTTATATAGAAGGTGTTTTTACTCAACTCATCGCGACGAATGTTTGCCTAAAAACAAATTACAAATGTAACTATGTAGCTAATAGCAAAAACTTTCATGATGATTCAGCCTAAAGATGTTATTTTGTCTGATCTGATAACCGCCATTTGCATTAATATTTATGCGATTTGCAGTGCTCAACGTCTTGTGGAGGAGGATTCCAGACGAGGGTCGTGGAATGCCGCGCAGGAAATCATCAAATAGCTACGCAGTACTGCGATAAGAACAGCGAGCCAAACGAAAAGCAAACATGCAATACTCAAGAATGTGTCGTACGCAGAGTTACTACGAACACAATTGTAGCGCGATCACCGAGACTTAAAAATCATGCCGAAGCAGAACCAAACGGTGTATGGGAAGCAGGCACGTGGTCCAAGGTTTGTAAACATTTTTTCTGAAACGCCCACCAAATGAGATGTATGTTTTAGTGTCTCTCTAAATTACCTATAGCCAACTCTAGTATCTTAGCCTGAGGCCCAAATGTCAATTAATTTGCTTTTTCACTTTCAGTGTTCTGTTACTTGTGGGACTGGTGTTAGACGACGGTCAGTCAAATGCAAATCATCAACAACATCTTCGTGCATGGAAACGAAGAAACCTGCAACAACGATGTCCTGCAACGAAATGTCTTGTCCGTTTTGGAATTATGGTCAATGGACAATGGTGCGTTATTCACATGTTATTAACGCGCTATTTACGCCCTATTCACCCAACGTTTTAGCATATGAAAATGCTTTATGCATCGTTTTTTGTATGATATTTTGTTCTAAAATATATTTTTAATGCAGGGTCTGCCAGGTAAAAATATCATATTTACTTGACGTTTGACTGAAGCATTTTACAAGCTTTGAACTCAGTGCGAACATTTCTGTGCAATTCATTGTAAAGCTTATCAGTAAAAATCTGTAAATAACTGTATTTTTACTTGTTCTTTAAATTTAGTGTTCAGCCTCGTGCGGACAGGGTGAGCAGCGACGCCTGGTTGTCTGTCAGTCTAGCAATGGTACGTATCTCAACGATGCAGCTTGTGACGAAAAGTTCAAACCAAAGAAGCGGCAAATTTGCGAGAATCGCAAATGCCCCGAAATTGCAAGATGGTCAACTTCCGAGTGGCAGCCGGTGAGTCTACCATATTGTTCACCATTGCTTACAAGTGTCAGGTTTGTGTTTTGCATATGATTGTCGATTTAGACAAAGCAGAGCACGACCGACAGATTCTTTGTTGTTTTTAATGTTAGTGGTCAACCTTTTTTTATTACTTAAATTATATTTTTAAAGTGAATATCTTCCCTAAAAATAAATTAAATAACCTGTTTATGATGTAAAAACTCTGTGACATATTAACTAATGGTTTAAAATGGCCTCTAAGAAATGCGTTTCTTGTATTTTCAGTGCAGCGTCACTTGTGGGCGAGGCTTCCAATATAGAGATTTGAGCTGCGAAAATGGAGAGGGCGAGCGACTCCCTAGAAACATGTGCTCCAGAAGGGATCGACCTACACAGCAAAAGCCGTGCTTTCCAGAAGATTGTCCAAAATGGGTTCCAGGAGAGTGGACTGAGGTATGTTTCTGATATTTCGTCGAGTTGATGGTTTAGAAATAGATGCATGTGATATTCTAATATTTTGGAGACGGGTATAAATTTGCAAAGAGTCAACACTGTTTGGAAAAACTTTGGGAAAATTTCAACCTTAGAAATCCGAACGTTTTTCCCTAGCGACCCTACTCAATATAATCTAATTCCTCGATCTAAGGCTGGCATTTGTCACTTGCTTTTAGTGCAACGATCATTGTCAAAGGACAAGAAAGATATACTGCGCGATCGGAGAGAAGGTTCTTGATCAATCAGCTTGTGGCATTGAGTCAAAACCAACAGAATCGGATGACTGTCCCTCTCAGAATTGTATCACAGTCCCAGAATATTCATGGAAAGTTGGTGAATGGGGATCGGTAAGGCGAGCTTTCTTGTTTCATCAATGCAAAAGTAGATACCATTTTACAACGTCTTTCTAGATGCAAGAAAAGAGTAGCCCTTTCAAATGCAACGGAGTTTTGTGAAAATCAAGCTTGATTTATTTCAATATATTTATGAGAGAAGACGTGTTAATTTATTAAAAGCGGTCAAATTTTCCATTTTTTAGCGCTTAAAAAATTTCACAAACCTGCTTATAGAGTTAAATTTTGTCATTTTTTTGTTAGATTACAAAGTTCTCGTCGTCTGCAAGAGACTTTTTTCATTTCCAAAATAATTAAATGCTATTTGATTCGCCTTTCCTTTGCAGTGTAGCAAAACCTGTGATTATTCAGTTAGAATGAGGTCTGTTGTTTGCATCGACGCATCAGCTCAAAAAGAGGTGTCTTTTGAATTTTGCACCAAAAAGTCCCCAGCACCAAGTCGACAACAAGCCTGCTTTGGCGGGCCGTGTCCTGCAAAGTGGCTTCCACAGCCTTGGAGTGAGGTTAGCATAGTCCTATCCTTTCTTAAACAGCTAAATTATTTCTTGCAAGTTAGCAGTATTTTGACCTCTCTCCCTCACTGGGCCTGCGGTAGACCAAAAATTTTAGCAGCTTTTTAAAAGAGAATTTGCCACATTTTGAGAATTTAATCAGAATATCTCAATTTGAAGCTAGAATCTAACGTTTCAATTTTTTATGGAAAACTTAAACCGAATTTTTGGATTATAGTGCTCAGTATCTTGTGGAATTGGATATCAAGAGAGAAGTGTTATATGTGAAGGAGAATTAGACAAGCGCCTTCATGAAGTGAGCTGCAATACAGAAAATAAGCCAGTTGAAAGGCGTGTCTGCAATATGGGAGCTTGCCAACAAATGTATAGATGGCAAACAGGAAACTGGACAGAAGTAAGTGTTGCATAAAATTGCAGAAAGCATTTCTCATTTTTTGAGAATCAATCGATTGATCGGATTAATAAAGAGCAGCGAAAATAGGGAGGTGCAGCAATTAGGACGCTTTTGCTAAACCCGTTTTTCAGCAAGGAGTAATTAAATACGTTGACATTCTTCAGTCAAGGGCACTTTTATTTGACTGCTGACACGACGTAAATTTAACAAAGCAGATACCAATAATTAAATTGAAGCAGCGTATACCAAAGACCCACTGAATATAGCAGAAAGCTTTTTTTAAATTTAAAAGTGCGCATTTCTGGCCAAATTGGCGCTATTTCATTTTGTGCGAGAAAGGACGTCCTCAGTTTTTTCCTACTATCTTGATAAAATTTTCGAATTATGCGAAATTTTGATTGAGTACAGAGTATGGTAGAACTACAAATTTGATGTTGGAATGCAGCTCAGTCTCACGCGACTTTTCATTTTTTCATTTGTTCTGTGTAGAGTTTTGAATATTAAAATGAATAATCCCAAAATGGTCGGTGCTTTTGTTTCTTCTCTGGAACCTTAAGATGAGATTTAAATTTTTAATGGCTTTTATTAATCCCACATTTTTTCGAGTCTGTTTCATAACTTTGGTTCTTTCATGTAAAATACGAGAAATATACACTCAATTTGAAAATAACATCAAATGAAAATTCTTGATTTAGGGATTCATTTTAATAAGTTTCTCTCTGTCAACAAAACATGTCTTCATCGTTTACCATTCTTCTTTTTCCTGTTTCTTTTAGACTTTGTTGCTTGAATGGGATTTTGAAACTAGGTTGTTGGTGAAACTGTCAGCGAATTAGTGACCTTTAAGATTTTTGTGTTTTAGTGCTCACGAGAATGCAATATCGGTACATCGAAACGTGAAGTTTCATGCGTTGATCTGACTGGGAGAATAAACGGAGATTCAAAATGTGTTGCAAAGAGACCAGCCAGCTTCCGGGTGTGCAATGCTCACTCATGTAAGTACAGTCAGCATATGAAAGGACGGACTAAAGGACAATTCAACTAATTTTTGTTTACATAAATGTAATGATCAGAAGTGGGACATCTCCTCCTTTTCAGGCAAGCCAAGCATTTCTCTTAGCTAATCTCCAAGGATTTGGTCCTGTGCTATAAGCAATCTAAGCAGTGTCTAATGTTGATCTCTCTATCAGTTGCAATGTCTAATAATGCACTCTCCATCCAAAAAAGACATGCATACTTGGCTTTACTCGAAAAGTTGAGTTTTCTCCAATTTGTAAATTTTCTGAGGCATTGCTTCATATTATTGATTGTGTAGACTTTTCAATCCATCTGCTACGGTAATGAATCAATGCGGGGGAAAGGGGATTCTAGGGGCTGAGAAGTCATGGCCCTGATTATTTCCATAAGGGGAATCGTCATTGATTGATAACCACATTCATTTGATTTGATTTGTGTCATCCCACTTTTAAGTTTAATGCGGTTCCCTGAATTCCTGCTATTGATTGAGAGGTCTCAGTAATTCTCACTTTTAAGAGCGATCTATCTTTTAAGTTTCCTTTGTGGCTACCAAGGTCGTTATCATTCTAAAGCAACTACCCATGCACAGAATTACAAACGAGGGAATTTCTGCAATAGATTAATATTGCGATTTTTACAGAGCAGAGAGAGAATTCATTACCATTTTAATTTAGCGTTACGTTCAGTAGCATTGAATCTTAGTACAACGTACAACGCATCATAGATACAATTAAGTTTGATATGTGCCCCGAATTGAATCTTCTCTTCGGCCCCAAGTCTGTTTCAATTCATGTCCACAAATACATGCATGATAACAGAGTTCTTAACTGTGACGTCATGAAAAATCTGATTTAATAATTTTGATTTTTGATTGAAAGAACACCATGAAATACTTGTAAATATGCAAAACCAGTTGAAAGTATCCAAATAAATTATTTTGAAAAGATTTTCGTGACGGCATCACTTGAAAACTCTGTGATCCTCAATATCCTATGTAACATTCCACATGCATGTAATTCATTTAAATGTTCCTTGTAAAATTTACTCGTCTCCTTAGTTTCTTATTTCATTGAATAGCGTATTATGAAAGTTTTTGAGCATTATTGTACTCCAATATATTTATCAAATGTTATCAGTAGTGCTGAAATGGGCATAGATATTTTGCCAAATTTATAGATAAATGTTTATGAATAAGAAGTTTTTATTTTGTTTTTCTTGCGATGACGACTCACTTTCACTTTCAAAAGCATACTTTGACGCTTTAACATCACCATTATGCAAGATTCATAAACTCCATGTCGATTCATAAACTGACATTAACTCCAATTCTATATACACTTAGAAAACATCTGCAACTTATTTGAAAGAAATCTCTTCTCTCGTTTGCCCTTTTTGACTAACCTTAGCCTTGCATCCATTCTATTTTCACGTGTACAACAATCAGTACGAGGCTCTCTATTCACTACAATACTAACTAACCTAGAGGCTTGTATTGGCTTACTTTTCGCCCACGGGCTCGATGATCCAAGGTCTGTGGTCTTAATAGTTTGAAACTATTCCAGTCATTCACGGAATTCATTCATCAACAAAAACCAAAAACAGGATTCAATTACTGTTACAATGGAAAGGATAATTGAAACTCATACTTTGGCAAGACATGGACAGATTGTCTGTCACCTTTAGGCGAGGCCTTAGAGCAATTGATATAGTTGTCTTTCCATTTGATGAAAAGTTTGTTTTGATTCCTTGTTACCTTTAATACCTTTCTTTGTTTGTCATTAATGTTCGTGAGTTTTTCCTCTTAACTTGCCAAGCGCCAGTGACAATCTTTCTAATCTCATCTTGAGCATCCCATAATAATGGATCCCATAATATCAAGTTGACCATACACGATCATTTTGGTTCATAACGTTATCTGTCTGGTTCTCAATTCAGTGTAGGATTCCTTATATGCCGACTTGGTTGATTGGTCATGTGTGCAACTGTCGTATCAATATGACCCAAGTCTCGTTCAGCTGTTCACACTATATAGAAAGGTCAACCTACTTTCAAGCAACCATCCTCAAAAGTACTGACTGCCTGAAAGCCTTTGAACTTTTGCATTTTCTTCCTGGCTAGAGATTTGAATCGTGACGTCATCGCATGTTTCTTTACCCCCTTCATTATCATATATTTTACCTTTTTTTCTGAAAATTTATAATTTTTCACAGCAGCTGCCGATCAAATTGTCTAACATAACGTGCATGTTTTTTTAGGTCCTCCGATGTCGTGTCGTGATGTACAACAGCAGCAAGGCATCTTTAGCGATGGGGAGCGTTTGCTTCTGTCAAGAGATAAGAAATTTGTAAAGGTATGATTTTAGCAATCATCTTATTGCTGATTGGCAATCATCATCCGTCTCATTGTCACTTTTTGCAATTATCATCCATCACATTATCACTGATTTACAATCATCATCCATCACAATATCGCTGATTGGCAGTCATCTTTTAGTTATCAATAGATATTTGATTGAATATATATATAATTGCGGTTACGATTGAACTAAGGCCTTCTACTTAGAAAATATCCAAGGAATAAAATTAAGAGGAATAGCTTGTGAGATTGAAAATGTATTAAAATACAGTTATTCGAATTACGAGTTAATATATTAATAAAACCATAGAAGTTTTAAGGCCCTGGTAACAAATGATTTATCTTACTATTTTGCACCGTTTTAACTCGGTCATTTACCATGTTTTAGACCTGAATTTTTGATCTGATTCTTGAATGTTACAAAAGTTTTCTACTGGGTACAAAGAGCATTTATGATAGAATAGTTTTTTGATTCACTAGTTAAACATCATTGAATTATTCTTAACATTATTGAATTTGTTAGTAAGGAAATATTCACACCTACTATCCTAGGACTACATTCGGCCGCATATAGTAATTATTATAAAAATAGTGGTACAGTTAGACTGGATTATTTAAGATTAAATATTGGATTATGAACTCAAATAAATTGAGATTTGATCATTTGGATCTTGGTCCTGAAAAAAATGGATATTTTAGTGGCACCGCAATGAACCGTTAAGGCTCGCCTGTGAACCGTTAACGCAATGAAAGGCTCGCCTGTGAACTGTGAGTCCCTCGCCGGGCGTGTTTGCTTGAAATCATATTGCATGGCACAGCCTTGGTTTCAAAGTTTCTTATACGTAAATACATTCACTGTTATCTAATGCTAGGTTTATTGCGAAGGCATGTCTACAAACAGACCAAGGGAATTTATCACACTTAGAACTGGAGCAACAGACAACTATTCAGAAATCTATGGCAAAAGGTATTCAGTTGAATTGCTGTTGTATAAATATGCAAGCACTTTTTCGGTTTAATCAAATGTGAAACGAACTTGCTCTTCGTGCACATACGAAAATTGCCATAATGCTGTATCCTCTAACATAATATATATTTTATGCGAAGGTAAACAAATTGTAGATGCTTAGATTGAGCTGTTTTAGATTGCATTTTTCCATGTTTTCAACCATTTTTGCTGATTTCGATAGAATCAATTTTTAGATTGCGAAATCGAAAGACTTGTCCAAACAACGGAACCAAAATAAAACACTGTCCAAACTGCTTGGAGTTCTCTTCGTCTGGCACTACGTATTTCAGCAAGATTAGAATCGATTTTAAAAGATTAATTTTGATACGTGAGTATGCATTCAGTTGACTACCTCAATCTAGACTAAATACATATTTCTAATTTTATTACCATTGGTAATATGATTATGGTCGTGGTGCTTCAAGGCAGTGTCATATTAAGGCCAACTGCATGTGTGTGTGTTGTGCTTTAACTGGTTAAGGATCGTGACAAAGCCCGCATATAAGACATTAAGTAAAGTTTACTAATCTTGAGTTGGCATAAATTATCGACTATGACAGAAGAGCCACCGCGTAAACCCTTCGTGATTATTACTCTGATCTTTCTAATCAACCACTCTTAAAAGGATAAGGTGTGTGGCCCAGAGAGAAAGGGACCTTCGTATTGACATTTTAAAGTTGATACAGTAAGAAAAGCCGACTTTCATGCATTTGCTTCTAACTAATTGAAAAAAGCTTTCATTGAAACTGAAACAGAGTGTGGAATCACACATCTATTGAAATTACTAGTTAAGTATAAATGCCTTTTAACCTACAAGATCATCAGTTTGTTCTTTGAGTATAAGATAAATGTTTCACTGTTCTTTTCCTGCTAACGAGGTTTCCTTTTCAATCAGTTTTCTGTCTGGCTGTTGTTGCTTAGTTTTATGTTGTTTACTTCTAGCGGAGGACACAACTTTTGCAATCAAATTCGGCAGGTACCCGCCTCCTCTAGCTTCTGCAGGCGATTGTTTTAGTCAAGCTTATTGTCCGCAGGTGAGAGCACGTGGTTTAAATTCCTTTCTTTTCATTTAACATTCAGCGATATCTTTTAAAAAGGCTACATGGGAGAATTTTGTGAGACAGAGGTGGAAATTATAGGGGTATGGGGGCGGCCCAACCCCCCTCCCCAATCAGAGATCTCGTCGGAACATCTGATGAGCTTTCGTTGGATAATTTACAAACTTTTAACGTGCCTAAATGACGGCAAGAAATCGTTCTGGAATGTATTGCAAGCAAATCTAAAAGGCGTGTTTGTCAAATTTTCTGCTCGCTCGCTCGCAGGTGATTCGCGTTTTCCCTTTCTGCCCCAGGGACCTCTGTAACCTCCTTGTGCCCTTGAACATGCCTGATATTAAACACACCAGTACTAAATAATCAAAAAAACAATATATGACAAAAATCAAAATTGCTTGCATCTAATTCCAATCCCGTAAAGATTAGCCGAACTTTTTATCGGGTTCTTTCAAATAAAAGTTTTTTTCAAACGTATTTCTCACTGGAGAAAGCAAGATAAAATGCAGAAAATGAAGGTTACATTCCTTGTCAATAGTGTTATCGTTCGACCTCTTGCATCATCAATTGCGTTAGATTAGATATCGATCGTGATATCAAAAATCCTTAATGGATTGTTCTTATGGATTGGGCGTGACCAGCAAAGATTTCTTAAGGGTCCCGCCCCAAAATAACCTATTTTCATCAAAATGTGCATTGGTAAAGTTTCCTTAAAATTAGGCATGATCCAAGATGTTATCTCGTCGGAAAATCGTAGAATCGTAGGCCTGAGCCCCCCTCCCCCCTCCCCCCCCCGCCCCCCCTTCCCCCTCTAAATGAAAGCCTAAATTTCCGCCACTGTTGTAAGACCAAGCAAACCAAAAAATCCATAGTTTGAAAATTAAGGTTTTTGAATAAAAATATGCAAAAAGGCTTGTTCCTTTAAATATCAGGTTTCTCTCTTTTTCAGGGGTCTTTCAAGATGAACTTGACTGATACTGGCTTAAGTCTGGACCCTTCTGTTAGTTGGAGATCTAGTGGCTATTTCGTTTCACAGCAAGTTAAAAAATATATGGTAAGTTGCTCAAGTGTTTTCTGCCATGCCGAGATTTCATCCCACGCAGATTAGAAGCCGATTGCTTTAATGACATACCAGGACATACCGCCAGTTTTTAATCTAAGATTTTGAATTATATTTCAACTTTTCCTAGTTTTTTTAAGGAATCTCATGGAACACATAGAGTATTGTCGTTCTTGCCTTGGAAAACGTGTTCGACAAACAGAACTTCATTAGCCATTCTTTTCTTACACCAGATTGTCATCCAGTCTTTCCTTTTCTATTTACATGAAAGACATAGACATTTTTGCCAGATCGTACAGTACCTAATTTTAATTACTTCAGAAGGTTTGATACAGAGACGTGCTTTTATTGTCGGCCTTCTTACAAAAATCTGAGATTGCAATCTTAAAAAAAGTGGTATCCGTTAGGCGCAACCTTACGCCAGCTAATAAATTCTTTGATTTTTCGAATCTCTGTTATTCAATAAAGATAACGGAATTTTTGTTCCCTTCAGGATGGACGTGTTGTTATTGGTAGGTGTGGTGGATACTGCGGCATGTGTAGTCCCAATGAACTGAAAGTTAGATGCACTAATAGCTGATTCTATACCACCGTAAATTTGTAAGTAGCACTCGGTTGTCATCCAATTTCGCCATTCTCTTTTTCATGCAGTTTCATTGGTTTCAGATAATTCTATCAAGTTTATTTTTGAGAAGATGTCATTCCTCTTTTAAGAAGACTCGTGTTTCTCTTTTTCAGATCTTAAGAGATTGTAAATATCCCTTTGATATTGTAAAAAAGAACTAATGTCTTAACAAGACATTAAAGATCTCGCTCCGTTTGGCGAGCAACAATATTACCGCAACAGAACGTTGATGATGTCATGGTGCAAAATTGAAGGACGCGTTGAAGCCGATTGAAAAATGGATTACCAAGCACTCTACTCAGTCAGTACCTGCAGTTTTGTGTTATCCTGAACCAAGAAGGGAGGAACCATAATTTTCACAAAACTATTACACCATGTCTTGGTTGTCCATTGACATGCATTTGATGATCAACATTTTAAGTTTTTTCATAAAACTTTTCTAACATTTGCTATTTAAATAAACAATTACAAAATTATATATATAATATAAATATATATATATATATATATGAAAGCCTGCGATAAAGAAGTATTTTTCTAGATATTTTTGAATTATTTTATAATCGCCATATTAACTTTTTAACAAAAAACTAAATTGAAGAGAATTAGCTGTGCTAACATTTTAACTTTTTCTTATTGACCTTCCTAGACGCCTGTTTGTAGCCAGCCTGTTGTTAAGTTCTGTTTAAAGTTTCGACATCTAATTACGTTTCATGTCTAAAAACGAATACTAGCAACTTTGTACATATTAGTATTTTAATGAATTCTAAAGACATTTATGCTGCATAATTTTAGAAACTATTCAAATGAAGGATAAGGGCATTTTTCATTATTGCAACATTTAATAAAGATGTTTCATCTGTTATTGTGCAAGAATATTTTTATCGCTTTTTACTATTTATTCGGTTTTTTCACAATGATACATTTTTACACTTGGGTTTTAAGAAGCTCTGTCGGGTTTTGTAAATGCCTACGTTTTCAGTAGAATGTTACGAGCTAGAAATCTAGCAATTAGCTACAGTCGGTGGTTGTGCAGTCCAAAGAGCTCATGTCATAAATTATAAGTAGACCGAACTGTGTCGTGTTGCTGACATGTTTTAAACGAGAGTACACGCCGATTCCCGCCCACGACACCCGCGCACAATACCCGCGCACAATTCCCGCCCACGATAGCTTGCTACCAAACATTGGTGACCCACAAGTTATCAAAAGGAGATCATGAATGCAACGTGGTATCTCTGCTTGAGTCAGACGCTCAACATTTTGATTTTGCAAATGAGTTTTGACAACCTCTGTTCCTCCTGCAATTTTAAATGACTCTTTTT
The DNA here is from genome assembly GCF_057945365.1 of Rhopilema esculentum. Lineage (NCBI taxonomy): Eukaryota > Metazoa > Cnidaria > Scyphozoa > Rhizostomeae > Rhizostomatidae > Rhopilema > Rhopilema esculentum. The sequence goes on along the minus strand of NC_142817.1, from coordinate 277,322 downwards.
GAGTCCCATATATTTCTAGGCTTAGTGATCTTTTCTTAAGCTAAAATATTTAATCTCTTTCGAATATGATATATGATATAATATCTTTAGATAATAATACTTTTGCTTTTACTCTGTAAGATATTTTCCAGTTGTTTCTAGACACAATAATATTTTGTTATTGGTTTCTTCCTGCACCTTTGAATACCCCAATTTTAGCTAGTGCAGTAAGCCAAATTTAGATATCTAAAAATTGTGTTATATTCTGTAGTTTATGTTCTGGTAATCTTTTTGAAGATGCAACAAAATTCATTTTAATCAAATTGCTTGTCTTTAAATTCAATTTGTTATATTTATATAAATACCAATTGTTACAATTACGTTTCAGGTTGTTTTTGAGTTGACACAAAGTGCATAACATATAAAGTTGTTGCAATTTCTCGCATTTTTTAGATTTTTTGTATAAATTTTATGACCATTCGTTATTTATCTTGAATTTCGATTTACATAATCATCGACATACTTCAGAAAGCATAATTATCCACAATGGCAACCTGTTTTGCCAAAGGTTCACTTACATCTTTTGCTAGAGGGCCTAACCAGCAAAGACAGTGAAAATTTGTTGGATAGACCCACATAAAGACATAATGATAACAAAATGAAATAATTATAATATCTGACTATTCAGTGTTTGATACCTTGGACTTCAAAACACTATTTTTCCTAAGACATAATGTCTCTGCATCTTGATACCAACTTCCACCCAAGCTCTGAAGACATTATTTGGTGTTTCACACTCCGCAAAATGTCAAACGTTTTTGTCCATGTTGCAAAACGCTTTGAACATGTTGCAAATTGTGTCAATCACATCGAATCATTATGTGTCAAAAAACAAAATATCCATTACAAAAACAAATACAGAGAAAGGAAACAGCATGCCATATAGGGCGTCAAACCTGGAAACGGATATTTGGTAAAGTACAAGAAATAAGAAAGGCCTAAATAACTCCAAATTCAATGAAAAAGAGGAATTAGGAAAATATACAGTTTTTAGTGTTAAAATTTTGTGAGAAAACGTCGAGCAGTTAATCAGTTGTTTTTCTTCTTTGCATATATTTGTGTATTTTGAACTCAGCTTCTTTCTTCTGTTCAGCAGAATATAAAATAATCAAAATGTAGTTTGTATTAATGAGCTCTAAAGTCTGAATAATGTGCCAGCAAAATGAAGGGTAATTGAAAGTTTGGCGTCGAAGCGTGATAGAAATACAGCCAGCACAATGCCTTGATTGAAAATAGGTATCTTGTTGTGGCTGTGTACGAAGAATACGCTTACTCTTACGATGCTGTTGTAGCTTCTTGGTCTTTATGTATACCATCGGTGCAGAAGTGCCGAGCACTACTTCATTCCCAGGTCCGTTTAAAGTCAATAGAAAGGATTCCTCCCAGTTTTAAATTGAATTTTTCTGTCTGCTTTCAGAGTTGTAACTTTGCACTGTTTTTGTCTCAGGGCACTGCACAGATCTACAGGATATTCTAAAGAGGCCACCACTAAAACAACTTGCACTTTTCAAAAAGGACGTGCCTCACTTGACTCCGTTCTCCCATGCCCCTGCCATTCATGTGCCGCAAGCGACCTTCTTTTGAATAGCTAGTTTTTATCAGCCAAAAGCTGGTTAGTTTTCAGTTGGGTAAGCATTTGGCTACAGATTCAGACGCCTGATTCTTTGCAGAGCTTTTGCTTTTAGGAGTGAAAACCATTGAAAGTGGTAGTGCCTGGATCAAGGACGCCTACGCCAGGGGGGCAGAAGGGCTAGTTGCCCCCTTGGCATTGCGAAATTGAGCATTTTCTTAGTTTCACTATTGTTTTGGCCTTTTTCTTTGCGCTTTGCATCCGTTAACAGAGAAATTATTCATTTCATAGATCCCCTTAACTTCAAATACAACCTTCGAGCCTTAAAAATGATCTTAAATCGCTAAAAATTTAATTTAAAATCTAATGGACAAGAGGTTCTTATGTCCCGTTTTTCACTTCCTTATATGAGCATGGTTAATGAGATTCTAACGCACAGTTAATGAGGTTATTATGTACGATTATTGAGTTCCTTATACGCGCTTATTGGATTCTTATGCACTGTTATTGAGCTTATTATTCATGGTTATTGAGATTATTATGATCGGTTTTGAGATTATTCTGTACATTTAATGAGTTCTTATGGACGGTTACTGAGTTCCTTTATGGACGGTTATTGTGATTATTATGCATCACGGTTATTGAGAATATTATATACGGTTTTTTTGGGATTATTGTGTACAGTTTTGAGTTCCTTATTTATGATTATAGGATTCTTATTGACGGTTATCGAGTTCCTTTATGGACAGTTATTGTGATTATTATGCATCACGGTTATTGAGAATATTATGTACGATTATTGGGATTATTGTGTACAGTTTTCAGTTTCTCTTTTATGATTAAAGGATTCTTATTGACGGTTATCGAATTCCTTTATGGGCGGTTAATGTGATTATTATGCATCACGGTTATTGAGAATATTATGTACGATTATTGGGATTATTGTGTACAGTTTTCAGTTTCTCTTTTATGATTATAGGATTCTTATTGACGGTTATCGAATTCCTTTATGGGCGGTTATTGTGATTATTATGTATCACGGTTATTGAGAATATTATGTACGATTATTGGGATTATTGTGTACAGTTTTCAGTTTCTCTTTTATGATTAAAGGATTCTTATTGACGGTTATCGATTTCCTTTATGGACGGTTATTGTGATTATTATGCATCGCGGTTATTGAGAATATTATGTACGATTATTGGGATTATTGTGTACAGTTTTCAGTTTCTCTTTTATGATTATAGGATTCTTATTGACGGTTATCGAATTCCTTTATGGACGGTCATTGTGATTATTATGTATCACGGTTATTGAGAATATTATGTACGGTTATTGGGATTATTGTGTACAGTTTTGAGTTCCTTATTTATGATTATAGGATTCTTGTTGACGGTTATCGAGTTCCTTTATGGGCGGTTATTGTGATTATTATGTATCACGGTTATTGAGAATATTATGTACGGTTATTGGGATTATTGTGTACAGTTTTGAGTTCCTTATTTATGATTATAGGATTCTTGTTGACGGTTATCGAGTTCCTTTATGGACGGTCATTGTGATTATTATGTATCACGGTTATTGAGAATATTATGTACGGTTATTGGGATTATTGTGTACAATTTTGAGTTCCTTATTTATAATTATTATGCATCACGGTTATTGAGAATATTATGTACGGTTATTGGGATTATTGTGTACAGTTTTGAGTTCCTTATTTATGATTATAGGATTCTTGTTGACGGTTATCGAGTTCCTTTATGGACGGTCATTGTGATTATTATGTATCACGGTTATTGAGAATATTATGTACGGTGTTTGGGATTATTGTGTACAATTTTGAGTTCCTTATTTATAATTATTATGCATCACGGTTATTGAGAATATTTTGTACGGTTATTGGGATTATTGTGTACAGTTTTGAGTTCCTTATTTATGATTATAGGATTCTTGTTGACGGTTATCGAGTTCCTTTATGGGCGGTTATTGTGATTATTATGTATCACGGTTATTGAGAATATTATGTACGGTTATTGGGATTATTGTGTACAGTTTTGAGTTCCTTATTTATGATTATAGGATTCTTGTTGACGGTTATCGAGTTCCTTTATGGACGGTCATTGTGATTATTATGTATCACGGTTATTGAGAATATTATGTACGGTTATTGGGATTATTGTGTACAGTTTTGAGTTCTTTATTTATGATTATTGGATTCATGTTGACGGTTATCGAGTTCCTTTATGGGCGGTCATTGTGATTATTATGTATCACGGTTATTGAGAATATTATATACGGTTTTTTGGGATTATTGTGTACAGTTTTGAGTTCCTCTTTTATTATTATAGGATTCTTGTTGACGGTTATCGAGTTCCTTTATGGACGGTCATTGTGATTATTATGTATCACGGTTATTGAGAATATTATGTACAGTTTTTGAGATTATTATGTTTCGTTTAAAATCATATAACAATTTTACATGTAGTGAATGACAGGAAAGATAGCTTTCTTTTCAGAAAGAAAGTGAAAAAAGGTGAAAAATTTATTCAATGTCTTTCAAATTTGTTATCGATAAAAAGTTATCTTGGAAAGAACTTGCAAAATCAAATGAAATTCTTTTGCATGTAGAACAAATACATGGCCATGCAAGTTTGAAAAACCTCTTGCGAATAGGTGATATAGAGCTGGCCTATAGAGTCGTGGTCAAAGGCGCGCTGGGATAACATTGCTGACCACGAAGAACTGTTTGACTATTTGATTTAATATGGATATGAAGCAAAGAAATTACAATGCCTAATAAATGATGCAGCTGAACCGATTAAATAATAATGTAATCATCGCCGAATGGATCGTGCTGCTTCTTCCGTTAATTTGAATCAATAGTGCGAGCAATCCTTAAATCAGCTATCATGCATCTAATCAGTGATTTTGATCTTCTAATAAGCGATTCCTATTATCTAATCACTGATCGTAAACAAGGTTAGTCTGAAGTTTATAATTATGTTACTATAACAGTTATAAATTCAGGATACCCATAAATTTCATAATGAATAAATTAAGTACAAGTCCTTTATTCAACAGAAACACCATACGTCAACACTCAGAACTTCACAAAGTAGCCTGCGTGCAGACTCTACTATTTCACGTAGAAAATTTTGAGTCTGCACGCAGGCTATCACAAAGAAGATGCGTGAGTTACCGTTGCTAAGTGTCGTTAGCTAATGTTGCATGGCAACAGAATAAGAATTACGCACATCAGGTGAAGCCTGACATTTCTTTAGGATTAAAGGAAAACTTTACTAGACCAATTAAACCTGCGTTTATGTCAAGTTCCAACGAAGAATTATTGAAAATTGCCATGTCATGATCATTGCAACTGGCTAAGGCAAGACGAAATTGGTCAAGTAATGTTTCAGGCTATTTCTACTGTGTGCTTCAGGCTTCAATAACAGCAAGGGAACCGGAAAGGGTTGCCCTATTGCCTAATTCCAATTCTGTCACATGGCTGACTGTAAGAATCAGGCCGAACACGAAAAACCCAGCCCAAATTTTCGTAACATCTTTTAAAGCATTAACAATACATGCAAATAAATTATAAGAAAGTCCAGCTCTCATTTTCATAGAGATAAAAATGAACGCAAACAGGATAAAAATCTAATCACGCTCGTAAGATGCTAACGCACCTAAAATACATTATTTTCTTGAACATATCAACAAAACGTCATCATAACATGAAAAGCCGCAGGTGAATCGATGGAGGGACTGCTTTCTATTACTGCTTTATCATGAGATCGATTACTTCAGCTATTACTGCTCGGAGCATTGGCGCAACCGGACATTCCGGTATCCGACTCAAGTGTTTAGGTGAACCAATGTAGTATCTAAAAAATGTGAATGAACGTTGCATTGAAAAAATGGAAAATATAAATCTTTTTAAGTTCACGATGATGCTAATGGCGGTAATGATGCTCAAATTGCCAAATAAGAAAATGCCAAAACATGTAATGATAGAAATACCAAAGATTGACAATCATTCTAGAACGCTTTACGGGTTAAACATAGAGACCGTATAAAATGCTTCATAGTCATGATTCGTTTAGAATTTTCAAATTCAGAAGACGTAAAGGAGAGTAACACTGCTTATATTTCCTGCAATAGCTAAAAACCGAATCATTGAACCGATAAATCATAAAATGAGTGAATTTTCAAAATAGAGAATCTTACCTAAATTCTTCGTAATAATGGTCCGACAAAAATTTTGACAATGCTGGGCTGTATTCAATAACGTAGGATAGCACAGTGAATTGCTTATACAACAAAACCACTTCTGAATGCTTTAAAAACGAGTGTCCTTTTAGAAGCCGCATGAGTATTCTGCCGATCAGATCCTGCAGAAACGATTCCTGCACAAAAGCAATGCTCATTTCAATAAAAGTCTTGAATTGTATATTTATCTTATCTAAAACTTCTGGGTTTTGTGAATGAATGTGTTAACAACATTTCTCCTTTATATTTTCATGACTATTTCTACTTATTGACATCTATTCATCGATATGATACAAACAATGCACGTATTGGGGACATTTTCTTGAATCGCAATAATATTTTGTAGCAAGGTACAAGATTCTTTAGATTTACAGATGCCAAATACTGAAATGACATTCCGATCAACATCAAACGATGTCTCTCAAAGATAAAATGTTTTTGTCGTCAACTGAAAATCCATCTGTTTTTAACAAATTGCTAAATATTTTTATTGTATTTAGCATGTTTAGCAAATAAATATTGTATTTAGCATGTTTACAATACTTTGCACAATTTTATAGTGAATACTAAATAAATATAATAAATGAATTGAAGGTTTCATTTTTCGACCGTGACTGTAAAATTATTCCCTTGCACTAAACGCATTCTTTGAAATCATACGATTGCAAAAATATATATCTTTTAACTCTATCTTCGAATATTCTACCTAATGCTTATTTTGAAACTTGTATGCTTTGAATTTTAAAACTGAAATGAACACAACTGATCATTACAATAATCAGATAAAGAGTTATTGCATTCCCTTCGTATTAAAAAAATTTCCTCTTAAAATAATGAAACTTGTGTATACACTATGAAGTTTACTGCAATTTGCAGCCTCGACTATATGCAGAAAATAAATTGAGAAAAAGCAACTGTTTATAGATATGAGGATGTTTTGTATTCAAGAAAGATAGAATGGATATTAGAAAGGATTGCGTTGGATTGAATATTAAAAAGTGTTGAATAATAGAAGTGCTATATATGATCAGTATTGTTGTATGGATGTGAGTCATGGACGGTAATTAAGACCAAGGAAAAAGGCTTGAAGCTCTAGGTTCTGGAAAAATATGATGAAAATATCACGGAAAAGCTTTTGATAAATTTAAAAGTGCTGTATCTGGTTAGAATGAAAAAGCAGTGTTGATTACTATTATAAGAAGGCGATGGGGTTTCATTGACCACGAGTTGGGAAGAGAAGGGGGTATAGAAAGACAAGATAATAGAGGCTGAGATGGCAGATAAGGAGAGAGAGAAAGACAAAGATCAAAGATGCAGGTTTCGATGGTTAAGCGATTAGGTTTTAGATATGGAAACAGTTTGGCAAGATACCAAGAGACAGGAGTAAATAGAGAGGGTGCGCCATGATCCGTCTACGGCAGTCGATGCCATGGCACGAAAAAAAGGGAGATCTGGAAAACGAATGCATTTAAAATAAATAAGACAAAATTTTTGGATGAACACCTTAACTTGAGTAGATGCGTTTTAGAACTGAAATGAAAAAACCAAGCTAGAAAATACAAGAAGAAAGGGAATACTCACAACTTGAGAATGAGATTCCATGTTAGTTATCAAGTTGTGTAAAGAAATCTCTTTTGTTTCGCGGTATGTCCATGAGCACTGCAGAAGGATAAAGAGAGTACAAGAAAGAGCAATCACTTGAATGCTAATTAAGTGTCTGTGTCCTGGAACTGTATTAGATTGAGGCTATATCTATAATAAATGAACACTTTATAAACGCTTACAAACGAACAATAATAAATGTTTGTCAATAATTAGAATGATTTGAGCTCAAAAAGCAAATGGGGTACATAGTAAGAATCAGCCGAGCAGGGATTTCATTTTAGAACCATCCCTTTCAAAGAGTCCTTATACCACCAGATGCACAATGATTCGGCTGCATACGTCATATTCAAGAGCTGTTGACATTCTTTTTAAGCTTTAACTTTCAAATATGCAAAACATGTAGCAATGTTTGCATTCTATAAAACACATAGTTTGCTATTGTCGTGGCTGTGTTTACAAACTAATGCAAAAAAAGGCATATTGAAGTCCAATGTAGAAACGAAAATTGCTTAAGAAAGGAAAACGAGGAATAAAATCAGGATACCTGCTCGGTTGCATTCAGCAGCTCGTAAACAAGAGATGAACAGGCATCCGTCCATTCTCCCAGTAAATTATCCAACTGAAATTACAAAAATATTAATTGTCAAGAAAATCAGGTAAATTGAAGTAAATTGAACACGTGTTATAACAGTAACACTCGGAAGGTAGCAATGAGTTTCTAATCAATAAAGATTCTTACTCAACACATTTACGTATAAGTCTTAGCTGGTAGAAATGGTAGTGTATTTGTCTACTTTAATCGTGCAAAGAGGCGAAATTATACCAACAATAAGCATATATACTTTTGACTGGCTACTAATTTTGGTCTGGTATTCGGTCAATTTAACATGACATTTCAATGAACCATTAGTCGTGACATTTGAACCAATGATATATAAGTGACGAAGTCGCTAGATGTCTAACTCTATTGTTATCGAGTGAGGCAAAATCACTCATGCGGTAAAAGGCCAAAAAGACGATTCCGCATAAGGGCTCAGTATGGGAAATTCCGAAGATGGCGAGCGAAACCAAAAATTTTAGAAAATCTATTTAATTTAGGAAGGTAACTTATAATTTGTCAGCTTACCGTATGCATTTAGAAAGTTTTAAGCCATAATTTATGTTTGTACACGGGTTTTGAGATTTTTAAAATATTTTTTTACCATGGCGTTGATAAGGGCACTCTGGTTTAGAGAATATTTATATTTCTAGAAAGGCTGTTTTTGGGCTTATTTACAAAAATGTCGCGCTTATACAAAAATCTTGTGTTAATTTTTTATCGTAACTTCAAGGAACCGTGGTAAAAGAGGTCATCTTCAATCCTGATTCAGCCACGCCCCCTTCCTACAACATCCTGATGTCCGTAAATTAAAGTCTGATTTGCTGGTGAATGTTAGAGGGAAGGTCTCGTCATAGGGAAAACTTGAAATGGATAGTTATCATAAAATTGTTCACTCCTTACATCTAAAACTTTTACCAGAAGTCATATGCAGGGGGTTGCCGACGTAGGGGAGTGTTCATTTAAAAAGTTGTCATAATGATATAAGGGTACTTGCTTACATCTACTCTTTTACTTATAAAATACAAAATGAACCCAATTTTGAAATTATATTTGGTTTTTTGCAAATAAACCCAAGAACAGTCTACCTGAAAAGGTAAACATTACCTTGACCAGAGTGGACCGTGCGAGCGCCGCAGCAATAAATATTTTAAAAATCTTGAAACCCTATTTAAAAACACAATTTATGGCTTAAAACTTTTGAAATTAATACGGCAAGCTAGCAAAGTATAACTAACCTTTCAAAATTATGCTAATTTTCGATAATATTGGTTTTTCTTCGTCCAACTTGCAACTTCCTGTACTGAGCCCTTATGCGGAATCGTCTTTTTGCCCTTTTACCGCTTGAGTGATTTTGCCTCACCAGCTCGATGGGCAATTATGCCCAGTTAGACATCCAGCGCCTTCGGCGCTTCTATATCATTGATTTGAACCATTAGTCGTGACAATGAACCATGACATTTCAATGAACCATTAGAACCATCGTAAATCGATACTAAAGCTATACAGTTTTGGCTCTGATGTTAGTCATGTCAAAAGTCAAAGTAAATTCACCTCAATTTCTTTGTCACTTTGTTGACGCTGATGATCCACACCAGCAAGCAACAGGGCTGCAGCATTTGACAACACTTGCGACTCCTGTTTCTTTAACAGGTCAGGTTTCCACATTGATGTTTTCATCATTTTATAGACTATGGATCCCCTAGAAAAAATATCAAAAGATTAGAGCTCGTTAATGTTTTGTAATGAAGAAAGATATGGGCACAAATGATTATCCTGGGTCCCAGAGCCTCAGAGAGTCAAAGGATGAAGAACGGGGGGAAAGGGAAAGGAATTGTGAGAAAAAAAGTTCTCCTCTCCTATTCTCCTTCATAATTCCGTCCTTTGACTCTCCGAGGCTCTGAAATCCAGGGTAATCTCGAGCGCAAAATTAAGGCAAGTGCTACTACAGAAAAATATCTGTTTAAATTATATTCAGTTAGTGCAAAAGAGAATATTCGATTGCAACAGATAAATAAAGAAGTATCTACACGAAGAAGGGAAAGTTTTCCTGTACGGAGCCAAATATTGCGCATGAATAATATATAATTTTTGATAAGATCCGATAAGATGGTTAACAGATTCTGGAAAAGGTTAACAAAATTGCCCATTAGAATAAGAATAAAGGAAAATAAAGCCGTGCAGCATTTGGCAAACCTGTGTCCAAAAAGGATCTTGTTTCTCGATTGCAAAATTTCAGTGTTGAAAATCATGCAAACAATTAGATCAGCAATGATGAGCATGTAGCTAAAATAATAGAACAGGAGGCAATTACGTGAATACTCAGCAACATTTGGAAGAGACTCGCTGTCAAAGGAAACGATCTACAAGGACCGACATGTAAAATAATCCATCCGCATCCTTTGAAAGACACACAAAGCGCATGGTCTCGATATTGGAGGCAAAATATCGCAATTCAAACAGCAGTATCTTAAGAAAATTTCGAGAAAGAGGGCGAGCTAGAAAGCTTACAATAAGAACTTACTCAAGTTCATCTGCTTCGTCACCATGAAACACTATTTTTGCATGATTTATAAGATACGAGTCAAGTATCGTGTGATAGTAATTGATAAGTTCTTGGGTCTAGAAAGCAGGAAAAGTAGCAATTTGATGTGCATGGCAGTGCAGCAATCTGATCACGTATTAACTAGTTTATTAGAAAGCAAGATGGGTCAAAAGCTATAAAATGCATTCAATGTGAACAATATTGCAGCAAATATTAATAGGGCCAGGCTAAAATGTAAAAATCGCATTAGAGCTTTGCTGCACATCGAGGAAAGGAAAGTTATAGCTCCAAACAACAATGAGAGTTTTTTATTTGCTTGGACTTGAAAGTTTAAGCATATTTAACAAAGCTTCTACCAAGATGGCATCAGTTTGGTTTAAAACTAGCTTAAAATTGTCACAAAACGTTCATGAAAGTAAGGAAATGTGAAAAGTAATATTAATGAAATCCTTACTTTCCAGAACAGTGTCTTGATCAGCGGCCTTTTTGTGGCACCTGAAAGCAATTCTTTGGTCAATATGAAAGCTCTCTCGATCTCAGTGCAATTAAGGATGTCCTCCTTTAGCAGATTGAATTCTTCCAGCATCTTAGATCTGAAAGGACAGGCATTTTGGAAAAAGCGTATCTAACAGGTATTGACTTAAATACTTGCATGAAAAAAAACAGGTAGGATAACAGTTGGGTGATTCTCAGTGATGTCATATCTTCCACAAACGACTTTGGAGAATGGCTACAGTTTCTAAAATCTACCATTCTTCGTACTTTAGCAATAAAGCTTTTTCTCGGAGAAAGAACATTGAAGCTTTGATATTTTTATTTTGCGGTCAGATACTGCTGATTTTAATCTGATATCAATTTTGTCTTGCAGTGAAAGTGACTGGAATCCTTATGCGCAAAAACAGATACGCAAATGAGGTAATGCCTATTCTGTCCAATAGCTCTGTTTTGAGAGAATGGATAAGCATCACAGAAATACATTTCTTATGAAATATAGCTTCCTTTGAAACTATATAGATTTCTAACTTGAAAAGAAGACCTTTGACAACAGGAGACGTCTGAATTCAGTATTTAAACTTTTGTAAAAAGATAGAACTAGGGAGGACAAAAAATTGTTATCTCAGAACCCCTTCGTTACTTTAACAAAGTAAACCTGTCCTGTTAGTACAGGAACGAGAGAGAATGTAAGTTACACGTTGCAGTTCTTCTTTCGTGGCGACTTTTGTCTCTATAGTGTGGAATATAACATGAAAAATGCCACTTAATGCACAACATTACCTGTTGTTTTTAAACGAAATGCAAGATTTCAGGCAGAGTACCTTCGAAGAAGGTCACAAGGGTCGATGTAGCCTTTGTGTGGGGGCGGGGGAAAGCATTTCTAGATTTTACAATTGTTTTGTTTTTTACTTAGCTTTTAAGTGATGTTATTGCAAATTATGCATCGGAATTGTTGGACTGCAGAGACAAGGTCATAGACGAAAATAAGAGACAAGATCATAAAAAGGTAATTAAGTGATACCTGTCTACACTTGAAGATCGCTCCCTTACACGACCCATTCGCAGTGTCTTCGACTGTCAAAAAAGATTTTAGAAATATTTACCTGGTACGCTATCAAACTAGTTATTCTACAAAACCTATTATCTGTTAAAGCTTTCATGGTATTCAGGAACGGAGTTTCAATGATTAGAAATCAAACGATGTGCTTATCCAACAAGCGCATACACAGTACGAGCAATACGTAGCAAACTTTTGTAAGAAGGAATTACGTGACGAATATTTGTTATAAATAGGTCCAATATTGGTACAGAAAACTGTTCGTCATGTGCCAAATAAGTTTCATATTGAAAGATGTGGTGATTAGCCTACCATTATTGAATTGATTCTTGTTGATTTCAGCAGGGGTACCATCTGCGATTCTCCATTTAGCAAATAGACATCAACTGTAGCTACATTGCTATCAGTCGGAAACACATCTTCTTCATAGAAATTGTCGTCTTGTGTGGCCGGAGTCTTTGTCTTAGAAATACCACTTTTCAATGACGCCTTTTCATCTGTTTTACCAAAGAAACTGCCAATCCTGGCAGAAAGACTTTGATTCAGGTGCTTACTAGAGCCATTCTTTTCAGTTGTTAAAAAACTGGTTGACCTGGATGCCAAGTCAGGCATTTCGACATGAGAATACCGGTCCAAGGGAAAAGATTTGTGACGAATTGCTGAACTCTCACTGGGATGAGCTCCGCGAAGACAGGGGTCTGAAATTGTTTGCACAGCTCCATCTTTAGACTTCGAATCATCTGGCTTGCGGTCACCCATTCTTCTGCGTCTTCCTGATACTCTTAAGTTTGGAGAGCCTTTAATAATCATCGCATTGGTCATTTCCGTCCCAGGTGCTGGAGGAGGAAGAGGACGTGACGTACGATTTGATATGGTCTTCTCAGAACCATTCGGTTCTTTAGCTCCTTTTCTCCGTACGTTTTGTGAAGCGTTAAGTTTAAGTGGCACAGCAATGGCAGCTTTGGCTTCAGCAGGGAGTTCTGTTATTCTTAATGGGTCACTGTAAGACCTATCCCGTCCTATTTGACAATCATCATCATGATCATCAAACTTAAATCGTATTGTAGAAGACCTTCCATCTTCACGCATCAACTCATCTATCACACTTGAATTTGAATTCCTTCCTGCAGCTGGCTGATTCTCTGCACCAACTGCTGTCTTAGATCCAACCGGATTCTCCTGGAATGTCTTTAAATATGAGCTGGCGTTTCTCTTTCCATTATTCTTTTGTTCAGGTTTCAAATTGGCTTGTGGACTCAGATCAGATTTTCTGTAAGTCATACGAAAATGCTGAGCATTTTTTTGGAGGTCACCAGATAAAAATTCTGGAATATCATGAACCTACAATTAAGCAGAGAAGATTGCTAAAAACATATTATTTAAGTTAATAACAATTTATGTAAGGTGGCAAGATACTTTGGCTTTCATTGGTTAAAGAAATGGTCTGACATAGGGAAATTCAGACTTCCCTGGGGTTCAGCTTTTGACTTGTATAAGGTATGAAAATTCAAAGAGAATTGAAAATCAGTCCAATTTGGGGAAGACTCGAGTTACACAGGTACAACTCAATGGGATTTAACTGTAGTTAGATTCAATTCAAATTTGTTAAATTTTAATGTCAGCTTAAAAATGGCAAAATTTGTTACTGGGCATGTGCAAAAATTGTGATAAGACTGGCTGCATAAGAGAAAAGACAGGTTCGTTTATTCATTCTATCATCTTTAACATGTGCCTAGAAAAGGGAACTGAAAACTCAAACTGTGCAATGTCTGAGAATAGGGTACCATCCAACACAACAACATTGACTCACAACAATATTCATGGTCAGAATCAGACCTGGTGGTTTGTAATTTTGCAGAGGAGGAGCTGTGAATGCTTGCCTGATTTGTTTAGGGAAGCTTTATCAAGAAGAAATATAATGTATATGCTTCAGCAAAATATCAAAAATCAATGCAGTGTTATCTAAATCAATTGCAGTATCTGATGCTGACAATTTTGTTAACTTTCAAATACATCTCAACAGAATCTGGAAATGAACTGAACTTCGAGGGGAGCAATTTTTCCTTCATGCTTAGTTTAGGAGAATTTGTAATGGGAGTATGGAGGGGAGCATGGAGGTGAGCAAGAGCTGTCACTCACCTCAAAACACCAGCCCTCGTCAGAATGTGATAGCATTTTTCAAAAGTATTAAGGAATGGGATAAAAGAAGCCAATTGTTGAAGACACTATCTATTAGCATCTATTACAGTAATAAAAATCCTGTTATATCTATTAAGGCAAAAAATTTATGGTGATTTGAGCCTCAAAATGAATCATTCATTTGATATAGCACAGGACATAAAGTTGCAACACAAGGGGTCTACAACCTAATAGGTCAGGGCTTCAAGCAACCAACCAACATTTAATAATGACATCTTATTCATAGTTATAGTACAATAATGAGTTTTCTGGGTTTGACAAAAATCAATACTATTAGGGGTTCTAGAAAAAGTGATATTGATCAAATAAGTATCAAGGTTGGTCAAAAATAACAGCTACATTTACCTATCTGAATGCCAGACATAACAAGAATGACCAAAAAATTACACCAATAAAAGCAAAATCAAATTGAAGCCTTGACCTTATAATTGCACTTAGAAACTGCCTTCTTGGTAATTAACATTTTTAAAATGGCTTTGAAAAAAGCAAACATTTTACAACATGACTTGTCAGATAAAAATCTCTAAAGAGTGTGAGACAAAAACTTTAGTTCATGTTGTAAAATGTTTGCTTTTTCTATAGTTATTTTTCAAATTGTACTGTAAAAACATTGCTCAAATATACTTCTTGTTTACAATATGGTTCTGTCAGAAATGTTTCAATCTTTAACATAAAGTAAACAATCTTTTCATGAAAAGGGGAATTTCTCAAGGATATTAGTTGGTATTTCATAATAGAATATGAAAAATGCTTGGTACAGTTGAAGGATAAACAAGTGCAGACATACATATTTAACTTCACTTATTTGCTGCAGCTCAATTCTCATCTCTATGTCATTTTCTGCTTGTGGTGGATTTGCAAAAATATATAAGGTATCATCAGTGAGTACAATAAACTTGAAGGCATGGCTGTAGCTTCCACCAACAACAATGCATGGTTCTGAAATTCTAAGACTGTTACAAACGTCTTGTCCCAAGTGTCTTTTTACAAAACATTCTACTCGCTGATGTGTTCTGTAGCCTCCATCTTCCATCAGGGTTCATTTGAAGTTTCCCACAATAGATTATATCTTATTGGAAGGAAAATAATAATATATTAATGTACAGAAAATTCACACTCTTTATTGCATAAAAGAAATAAAAGATTTAGCAGTCTATTTATAAAAATTGTACAGAACCAAGTTATGGGCATTGCAAACAGTGTTTGTTTGTGTGGTAGTAGTTGCAAAACGAAATAATCACAACAATGGATTATATTTTTAAAACCTAATCTTAAAAAAACTGCCAAGGAGGGAAATTTATCAAATGTATAATTCATTTGAGTTGCGCAAAGATGCAACTAGGGACGTGCTAGTTATTTGGGGGCAAAAGTATATTTATCCGCTTAAGATTTTACTGCGAAAGAAGATATTTTCTACATCCCTTTCCGAAAGATTCGATATATGATGTGATTATTCATCTCTATTTGACTTTGCAGATTTACATGAGCTTTTGATTATATATGTTAAGTATCATAACTACACTACTTTGGCTGTCATTTTTCTCCTGGGTAAACTATAGCTTATAACCTATATCGAGGGGCTTGCAGAAAAATCTTTCCCGCTACTATTTAGGACAGTGGTTATATAAATCCTTTGTACCAATTATTTTTAACGCTGATATACTAATAAAAACATAATAAGATAATCTTTTTGGAACCTTCTTCGTCATTTATACCTGATCCCTTTGAAGAAGCACGGTAATTCTCGGAGATGTACCTATATCCATGGGCGGATTAAACAGCCTTTTGTGACCGCATTCCAGTGCAAAATGCTTCCTTGTAGATACTGTAGGTCATCAAACAAGTAGTTAAATGCAGAAATGGCTGCAGACACAATGAATTGCTGGTATCATTGTCCTTCTGGTCAAAACAAAACCGAACTCTTCTACACTCATTTCCAAATCTTGTTAATGTTTCACCTGCTATTTAGGCCACTGTGGCCTCAGCGGTAACTAAGGACTGTAGCAACAACAACGATACTGCAAGCAAAAGCTGGGAATCTGCTGACTTAAGTGAAATGTTCACAGTCTCAAGATACCATAGTCAATAGAAAAAGCTCTGGTCTTGAAATCTTTTGTTCTACTTCTTTGTTCGTGTTTATTGCAAACACGTGATCTAGCACCAGAACACAGGAAAAATAGCTGAAGAATTGTTGTTGAGTTTTGAGCGTTTTATGAAAAGTGTCAAGGTTGGTAATGTGCGACTTCTGGTCCAGGCTGTGGAAGTTTTTGTCATCATTCTTACTCTGGACAGGACTAGAACTTTTCAAAGTTTCGCATTGAAAATTACAATCCTTGTTAGTTTGGGAAATAGAACTACAAAAGTTTTCCTGAAGTACTGAGTGGCGACAATTATATTTAGCGTTACTTTGAATCTGTAAAAGTTCTATAATTGTGAACTATAAGGAGAAAGAGAATATAGAGGCTGTTCAATAATTACGTAACGCTAAAATTGCCTTTTTGAACCACCCTTTATTCTACACCAACTCTCAATTTTGAGTCACCGTTGCAATTACCTTAAGAAAACGACAGCCCATCTAACACTTTTCTTATGCTCAGACATACTGCGAAGCATTTAAATTTTAAAAGCATGGAAGAGCTTGTAATTTCATTGTCAAAACCATTGTCAAACGTAACCATGTCTTCCATTGTATCAATTTCATTAACACCTTTGATTGTCTCCGTAACCACAATAAGGTAATTAACAACACTTTTATAGCATCCCCTCGTTTTATATTTATACGCCCAGTTTTGTAATTAGTTCAGTTCAGTTCAAATCAAGACATCAAATAGTCAGTAGCGGCACCACGTGGGGGGGACACGTCCCCCCAGTTCTCGGCAGGATCAATTTTTCATTTCGTCTAAATCCGATGAGAAAATTTTTGGGGGGGGGGGGTAATATTTTGGCAACGTACTTTTTGTTATGTAATCCTATGGTTTTCAAACAGGCCTTTGCATAGCCGAAAGTGAGTAATGGGCGCTCCCTTCAGGTAAAAATTGCGTTCCTTGTTAGTAAAAGGGCGTTTTCTGGTGCTAAAAGGGGCGAGGTTTAAAATCTTTTGTTTTGTCCCCCCCCAGAGCGTAGTGGCTGGCACCGCCACTGGCAATAGTCACATCGTCTCTTCTCTGGCTCCGTGTTCTCTGCATGTAAAAGAAGACGTGTTAGGTTGGTAATGACACGTTAGTCGATGGATGGAATTATTAGTGAACGAATCGCACACAACAATGCTCAATTCTCGTATCACTAAAAGCTCTTGCCTTAAGTTAAAAATGTCTAATAATTAAAAAGAACATTAGAGCAAAGCACTAACTAAATTAAAAAGCTGTCCTTGCTTCCATCACCTTTTCTAAAGGGCGCATACTTTAGATGGTAACGGTTGATTAAGTTCAGTTCTGACTCTGTGTTCTCTGCATGCTATAAATTTTCAGATTTCCCTTCTTAAATCAATAAAGAATATGGCAATGGTAGTCGCTAAATTATTTATATATGATATTCCCCTAAAGGTGAGCAAAATAAGTGTTAATGATTTCAAGATTTCTTGGCATTTAATAAAAAAACCATGCCCTCGTTAGGTAAAAGGGTACGTCAAGTTTCCCTGCAGGTTTTCGAAAGAAGCATCAAGTGCAATTCACAGTGAGCTCAAGTTCTTTCTTACGAAAAGGAATTCCAAGGTGGAATGAAGGGTCATGTGCTGCTGGTCATTTAGCTTTACAAAATTGTTCTTATAAAAGAGAACTAAACTCTCTTTTATAAGAACAATTTTATAAGAGCACGAGCCTTAAAGTTGGTCAAAAGTTAAGAACAAAGTGAAAACAAGCTGAGGCTTAGCTACTGTAATGTAATTTCGAACAATGTTCATCTCAAAAATGAGGAATCTTTTGCCATCTAGAAGTGCTTCTTCGGTGAACTTTCAAACTTGTCGGCAAATAAAGGATGTCTTACTCACTTTATTGACAAATGAGATTCGAACACTTCCCTAGAGCGCACTAGCTAGCAATTGCACTGCTTACACACTAATAATTTAAGAACAAATTAGAAATAATCCTGCCTCAGATTTTTAAAAAAATTAAGAACGTCCAGCCTGAACTTCAATTTTCCTGTTCTTATGAAAAAATAGTGTAAGTTAAATTGTATTAACTTTCTTTAAAGCACCGCAATGGGGAAACCCTTTGCTCCAAATTATACCAGCATATTCATGACAACAACAGAATAACATATGCCCCGGTGGGACGTAGTCCAATGTTTTGGTAAAGATTCATCAATGATTTTATTTTATCTGGCAACAAAAGCTTGAAAATACAGAAATTTATGCAATACACCCTATATCATTCATGAAAAAATAGATATTCAAGTCTACATGCAGTCGCCCCCTATTATAGTGACTCCACTTGAAGTCACACTACTGGTTACAGTCAGTTCAAATCTAGACCCAAATATGCAAATCTTTTCAATCATATTTAGGCCCAAATCGCCCCGTTAGCAGTGTCACATTCGGTTTTCAAGTTCCAAGCAACATTTGGTTTAACTATAATAAAGGAGCAAGATTCCTGTCAGGCACTGCATGTTGTATTACGTTATGTTATGTTATGTTCACGTTTATATTTAGAGTTACTTTTGCGTTTACGGCTACAATTGCATGTACGCTTACGTTACGTTACGTTATGTTACGTTAGATTACCACAAACCAATTGCCCCTAATTTCTCTTTCTCAGAAACGCCCATTAAACAGTTAATCAACATTTAAAATCGTAATCTACGCCCAAAACTACTTTAGAAAAAGTTGGTTTCATAATTTCTCCGCACGGGTGACAATAGTCTCTCCATCCTCTGGACTAAAAGTAAAGGCCAGTTTACACGGTGTGTTTTTTCCCTGCGTCAAACTCATGAGTCAAAATTGCATCGTGTAAACGGGACTTGCGTCTAAATTTAATTGCCCTTGCGACCAGTCATGAAAATAGAACATGCTCTATTTTCTTGCAACAACGCATGGAGGATTAATGCTATTAACTAAGAAGAATGAGTCACATGCTTCGAATATCTTGGCTCGTAGACGGGAAGTTTCGATGGAAGCGGTTTGCTGTACTCGTAAAACATGGATATTAAAAGCAAAGAAGGATCTTAAAATGACACAGAACTAGCAAGGAAGAAGGCTTTTTGTGAGATCTAACTTTCGGAAGTCTACCACAATAGGGATAAACTCCAAGCAGCCGAGAAAAGAGTAGCAAAAGATTTGGGTTTAGTTGGTGGTCCCCGCGTTGGTCTCGCCGAACAATCCAATGCAAAACCTTTATCCAATGCAAAACCATACATAACAAGGGTGCATAAGTCAAAAGTGCATAGTCTAAACGTTTCGACTCGCGAACTCATGCAACTTTGACTCATGAGTCAGACGCAAGGAAAAAACGCATTGTGTCAACTGACCATAAAAGGTCAAGTTTCTTTGCAGACACTGTTTGTTACGTTACGTTACGTTAGGTTAGGTTACGTTAGGTTAGGTTAGGTTACGTTACGTTACGTTACGTTACGTTACGTTACGTTACGTTATGTTACGTTACGTTATGTTATGTTATGTTATGTTATGTTATGTTATGTTATGTTATGTTATGTTATGTTATGTTATGTTATGTTATGTTATGTTATGTTATGTTATGTTATGTTATGTTATGTTATGTTATGTTATGTTATGTTATGTTATGTTATGTTATGTTATGTTATGTTATGTTATGTTATGTTATGTTATGTTATGTTATGTTATGTTATGTTATGTTATGTTATGTTATGTTATGTTATGTTATGTTATGTTATGTTATGTTATGTTATGTTATGTTATGTTATGTTACAGTTGCTGTTACGTTACGTTTGTGGTTTCGCTTGCGTTATGAAATGCCCCTTCAATACACTTGATCAACATCTTAATTCCTAATCTATGCCCAAAACTGCATGATAAAAAAATCACGATTACGTTTATGTTTGCGCTTGCGTTTACGGTTTTGTTTACATTACATTACATTACATTACATTACATTACATTACATTACATTACATTACATTACATTACATTACATTACATTACATTACATTACATTACATTACATTACATTACATTACAAAATTCCACAAATGCCTGAAAAATAAGTTGCCAGATAAAATTAATTTGTATTTTTATCTAGTGTGATAACCAAACCTAATGCATGTGCAGATTTCTTGACTCCAGCATTATCTGTTTTTGTGAGGAGAATGGTTATGGCGTGCACTATTCCAAACTATACTTTTTCACGTCGCCGTTCAAAAGCAACCTGAGTGCTGTCAAATCCTAACATTTCAAGATCCTATGGATTGCTACAGCCCCATTTGCCAGAATTGAAATGGGACCGTTGACTGCATCGAATTACGGGCACATAAATCTAGGCCGTGTCTTTTGCTGCATTTGTTGATGATTCTCTTTCATGTTTTTGTTGATGGTTGTGACTTGGTAGACGGATTTTAAACGACATGAAGGTACTAGGTCAATGAAAAGTTAACAAAACACATTGCAACATTCCGTCTTGTACAACTTGCCCATCGAGAACCCCAGCCACTGCGTTACTTGATTAGATTTTGGGACTTAACAAGGGTGCAAATCGTAAGTATTTATCTTAGTTACGATGGTTTTTCTAGGTTAAAGGCAGTCTGTCCCCTCAATGACTAGCAGCCTGAAACGTAAAACCTACGGTCTTAACAAAAAAGACCTTATCTTCAAATGCACCTCGCCTACTTCTCCTGCGTACACTTCAATAAAAGATTCTGTCATTCTGACTCTGGATTCTGAAAAACACATGACAGAAGTATCTTTAGAAATTGATTTTAAAAGAGATAGCCGGCTTAGTTATATACACCCTGAGATGAAAGGAATAAATTACCAGGCACATTCCACTCGTTACCACTCTTTACCCAAATCATTCGTTCGATTTTTTTCCAAATCCTATTCCCCCTTGATTTAATCAAAAATTTCAGGTTGATCCTTTCGTTGTATTTTAACAGAAACGCTGCCTTCCAAAGCAGTTTCTCCTTCTAGTCCCATTGAGAAATAAGAGGTTGAAAATTTTTTAGAGAAAGGCATGCTTTTATTACATTTGATTAATAATTTACATAAATTACGTCTTGAAATTTACATAATTACTTTATAAGAACCCACAGACATCGGCTTATTCCTTGGAATCCTAGCAATAACAGGATTTATTGCACTGTTCTTTTTATCTATTTCTTTTCCAGTATTCTTTCTATTTTCTTAAAAAACACTTTTTGCATTATGAAGTGCGTTTGTGATTAACTGTATATTATTTTTATTGTTAAACCTGGATTTATTTGGGTTTCAGACGTAGGTTGATTCTTTCATTTCATTTGACTTTCGATTATAGTTTGTATTCATTGGTCTTGGTTCTAAAAACTTTCAAATCAGTAGTGTTTAGAGTATTTCAAATGAGAAGTGAAGTAATTCATCACTGAACATTTTCGATACATCACTGCACAAATTGGTCACCACTGCACCTTAAATTAATTCTTGTGGCGAATGAACTCTAGAGGGGGCCAGAAAGAAAAATGTTTCGACAAAATTTCTTTGATTTATTTTAATCAAATAGAAGCATTTCATGTTAGTGCAAGGGTGCGGAAAAACTCAACTTTGCCTTCTCTGGAAAGATATTCAAAATGCACTTTTTATCTTGCCTCTATTTCTTCATACTATTAGACTACGCCTCTAAGTCTAACAGTTTGTGAGTCAACGAAATACTTCATATGACATCAGTCTCAAATGTTTAATATAAAGAATGCAGAAACGCTAAGAATAATAATAATAATAACAAATCAATCACGACCTTTAGCTTGCTTGCTCTCGTGTTGGCGACTTGTGGCTTTCTTGACCTAAACACTTCAAATAGCGACAGGACAACGGCTAAGTCTTTCAAGTGACACACACTTTGACTTTCTATCATCGGGAAACGGCGGCCACCAATCTCTTGGCAAGGCGGGAATGCCCACAGTGAAAAGCCTCTACTCTAAAACAGGCAAGCTCCTTCATACACTTTCTAAAATACAACTAGCCAATAAGAAAACAGAACATAATAACAGCCAATTAAACACTAGAACAGAACAATAGTTAAAGAAGCATAAAAGTTAGTATAACGATATTCACGATGATACCTACGTGAACCAGCACATATTACAAGTTCGACCTTCGTACAGTAAAAACACATACTGTAAACGTTCCTGGTACCTTGCAGCCCTATAGGTCTGCAGACCATGGTTGCCGCCGAAAGGAAAACTTTTTTATAATCTTAATGTTTCAAGTTGGCCAGAAATTGCATTCTTTTGAGCAAATTTAAATAATAAAATCCTATTTTAAAATGAATATTCACTAGTCAAAAGCAATGGTATTAATCGACCTTCTTGTTCTCGTTTCAAATGTTTTACCTTATGCAACATGAATGTAAAAATGTTCAAGTCTGGGACAAAAATATTTAAATCTGGTGATAGGCATAAGATTGGCACTCACTGTTTCGGTTTGCAATATCATATAAAGTTATAATTTCTGACCAATATTGACCAATTTCCATAACAAAATTTCGTCATTGAAGATTCGGATTTTAACTGACAAAATCCGAGCAGCAAATCACTTACCCTGGGCGCCAGAGTCTCCATTCTTTAGTCTCAGAAAAATAGTTACAAACAAGTCACAGAAAAATTTTTTTGAGTAAGGATTAGCCGTCTACAGTACTGTATTTCCGGATTCATGAGGCTCTGGTACCCAGGGTACAAATCATTCTATAGTAGAAATCAGTAAATCCTTAATCAAAAGTGAATTGAACCTCGATAATATGGAAAGTACTTTCGTTCAGGCAATTTACGTTGCTAAGAAGTTCGTTTCACTTCTCGGTTTTACCCACAGCCCAAGTTTTAAAAATTTTCCGAAACAACATTCAGGGGCGCCTACACCGGAGGGGCTGGAGGGCAGCAGCCCCTCCTGCCCTCTTCAAAGAGGGGCAGAAAGGCAAGAAGTGCCCTGAAATATAAGAAAATATTATAGAATCTTATCGATAATTGACGACGTTATGTTAGTTTCTATTAGAAAATATTAGAAAAATTAAAACATTCGCACAAAACACAAAGGTTGAACAGTTTGTCTATGACAAAGGGGGCTACAAGAGGGGGAGCTGCAAAGATAATAGTAGATAAACAAAAGACTTGTTTTTTCCTCAGAGGTACTCCAGAAACCAAAGAAGAATAAATCAGTATTAAAACTTTGCAGGCAATCAACATTTTACAACCAACCCATTTATATCAGCAATGATTTTATAAATCCAAATATTGTGTATAGTGTGACAAAGCCATTTAATACCAATTTTATGTATGGATATTTTTGTCAACATTCTCTCTATGTTTAGAATCATTGATGGTAGAAAAACTCAGCTGTATGGTTGGCATATATCCATGTTAATATTTATCATGTTACCCCACCCTCGAAAAATTCTACGATTTTCCCTCAGCACCAACACTGCCCCTCCTGCCCTAATCTTGTGCAGGCATCCCTGACAACAATGATTTTTCCAAAAATCCGTCAAATTTTGAAAGCAGAGGGGGCCATGGCCCCCTGCCCCCTGGCCACGACGCCCCTGAGCATAACCATTATTAGATGTATATACCGATTAAAAGTAATGTTCTTTTTAGTAAATTTACAGTGATTCTTCTCTTGGTCTGCTTTGCCCCTTTTAAAGCTATTTGCTGCATTTCAATTTTATCTCTAAGATTTTTCTTTAAGGAAATAGAAGCATCAAGAAATTGAGCCATTCATCCTTGTTTTTGATCGAAATGAATTATTAATAATTTTCAGAGGGCTAAATGTCCATTTGTTTTTTTACAATACAAATGGGTAATTTGAGAGCAAGTGCATATGCCCGATTCGAAAGATGAAATACTCTTGTTTGATCAAATACTTCTGCTGCAGCTTTGTAATGTTTTTTGGTCTCTCAGCAGCATTATCATAGAAATTTATAAGAATTTAAATATTATCATAGAATTTTTAGTACTGAAAGATTCTTAACTTTTATTGAAATAACCACTCGAATTTCTTAAAAAATTCCCACTTTAATGTTTACGATCTATACAGGGTATTATTTGTTTAAAACTGTAGGCTCAATACTGATTATAGAATTGTAAGTTTTTTGTTTGGAAATTTACCTTTGTTCAAAAGAGTTCAATTCAACTTAACTCCCGTCAAAAAAATGCAAACGGTGCAATGGTGCAATTTGAGAAACACAATAGAAAACGATTAATGGATGGGTCCGCTCCACCCTGTGAATTGTAATAAGGTTTGAAAATTTAACATTCAAAATCCCAAATCCCTAAAATATGAAATTCACAAGTTTGGTAATAAGAAAAAAAATTCAAGTAAACCGTAAAGTTATCCAACTCTAAATGGATTTCCCAAACTTTGGAAGAACGTCATGCCCCCACGCCACAAACCTCTGCAATGCATTTTGTCAATCTAACTCTGTATACGCAACTAATTCGCAACTTCCATTTTAGTTTGATAATAACGGAATTTTCCTAATAATTTTGTCAAATATCTATATCGAAACGGGCAAAGGATATAGTTACTACCCGAGGCGGCACCATGGTTGCCGCCGAAGGAGGAGGAAATTTTCGAATTTTGATGCTTCTGGTTTCCTGGAAAATGCACTCTTTCAAGCACATTTCACTAAAGCAATCCTCCTAATCCTATTGAAAAATTTTTTTTTGCAAACAAATTGAACCGCAGATAAAAACAACTGGTACAATTTCGCTGTGGTCTTGAAAAATACCATGTTGTCAGTTACTTCTGAAGCTAGGTAACAAGCAGCACTGGTTGCCAATTTAGATCCCTCTTTTCATCTTAGCATGCCTTTTGAATGTTAGAAAAAATCTTGAGCTCATAGTGAATTGCAGTTGACGCTTCTACCGAGAAACATTAGGGGAAACGGAAACAAGACACAATTTTACCTAAAGAAGGCTTGGATTTTTCAATTTAGTGCCAACAAGAAATCTTCAAATCATTAGTTTGTTTACTATCAAGGAATATCATATTCAACCAACGAAGCAACTACACTCTTTTTTTATAAGAACCAGTAAATTTAAGTTCAGGCTCACTGTTCTTAATTTTTTCGAAAATCTGAGGCCAGATTGTTTTTAATTTGTTTTTGAATTAAGAGGGTGTAAGCAGTGCTATTGCTAGCTTTTTCGCTTTAAGGAGGTTTTCAGGCCTCATTTGCCAACAAAGTGAGTGAGACAGCCTTAATTTACTGACAAATTTGAATATTCACCGAAAAAGCACCCACACATCGCTAAAAATCCTCGATTTTGAGAAAAAACGTTGTTCAAAATTGCAATTTGCAGAAGCTCAGCCTCAGCTTGCTTTTAATTTGTTCTTAACTTTTGACCAGTTTTGAGGCTCTTGTTCTTATAAAATTGATCCTTTATTGATTTTATGACATGCAGGTCTCTAAAATACCTAAAGCGTTTCTTCCACCGAGCGGATTTTACCTGAAATTTCCTATTGAGATACTATTGGGGGTGTGACACCCCCCCCCCCCCGGTTGCGACGCCCCTGCTAGTCAATCACTAACAATCCCTTCTATTGTTTCTTTCTACAACAAGAATAGACCAATTCGACTAACGGCCTCATTTTGAAAAATTCTTCAAATTATATTGTACAAAATTTTTGACCTCAGATTCGTATCGCGAGCAATGATTTTAGTATACTTGGAAGTTTTCATTATGGTATTGCTCACGATATTGATTTTATGACGACAAAAAGATAAAAGATTTATAAGGGACCGTGATTGGCGACTAGGGGGGTAAAGTTTCCCCCCGAATGATTTTTGCGGTCAAATCTCTTACTAGTTTTCAAACTTCATTTCTCCGTAAAATCTAAAATACAAGCACAAACAATATGAAAAATTGTATTCGGCCTAAAATTATGGTGATAAAACCAAATTTGAGCTTTAAAAGGTCGTATAATTAGGTTAGAAGAAATTTTCAAAACGAGGCTGTAAATCGAATTGGTGTATGGCCAAAACGTTCAGCAGGGAGGAGGCTCGGCAGGGAGGAGGCAAAACTCAAATCCAGTCGCGCAACTGTGCTTGGATAAGCCGAGAGGACAGCCGCTAGTGCTTGGACATAGCGGCTTGTGCTTGGACATAGCCAAGAACCATGTCACTGAAAGAAAGTTGTTAAGCATTGTTGTTAAGAAAGTTGTTAACGGAAAGAAAGTTGTTAAGTACTTCACTATTGACGATTGAACTAGAAAAGAAAAAGAGAACAACTGACAGATTCAAACGCATTTCAAACTGTTTATGCATGGAAATATACACAAAGTATGACAACCAAAAACATGTCAATTTAAAATCCAGCCAATGGGTGATTAATTTAAAAAATGTTCTTCCTTATCGATGCTATAAAGATTTTATATGCATTTTTTTGTCTTATTTCAAATATTTTCCCGCTGCCAACCATGGTGGCGGCTTTCAATAAACCATTGAGCAACAAAAACATTTCCCCCTCACTTGTAATGAAGTTTTCCCCGGCCCTTTCTATGGTATCAATGTTCTGATCTCAGCTGCCTGCTCAAACATTCAATGTACCAGGCTGCTCAACCCATTATCTCAATAAACATCGACCCTCGTCATGTTCAAATTGCAATAATTACTTGAAAAGAACATCTTAATAATTTAATAGAGTCCTCCCCCCACCCCCCCGTTGCAATTTTACGACTACATCCCTGCTAGAAATGTGGGAAAAATTTTTGTCGGTTTATTAAATGTTTATGACCATCCATCCCCCTCCCCCCACAATGAAGAGCCACATTCTTGCATTTGCATGAAATTGATTCTTTATAGAATTTCGAAGCATTTTGAAGCACCCTTCGAATGTGATACAAATAAACCTGTGTGATCTTTTCTCAATCCCCAGTCATATGGGGAGTGACTATAACTTGTGTGAAACCATTTAGACAGTGTCCGTGTGACCAAGCGACCACATCATCAAAACGTGCATTAAACGTAAGAAGAAGTTTCCTTCTGTTAAAGATATGTTCAAAAGCTGTTACCATCCGGCATCAGATAGAATCTGGCATCTTTATCCGGGGACATACTTTCTCTTCATAGTTACCAGCGTGAAACAAGTTTCCAGGTAGAAGAATCTTGTTGGTAAACTCCTTTCAATGACACTATAAACATAGAAAAACGCTTATAGCTTGATTCCTAAGTCAGCCCAAATATAGATAGATAGTGCATTTAGTTCCCAAAAGGGGCTTCATATCACTAGATTTACGCTGCATTCTTATAGAGCTATTTTTTGAAAATCACAAGTCTGTACCCAATTCCTGACATAGTAAGCAAAGCAGATAAGAGAAGAAGATTGGATCAATTGAAAATCTACCTGCGAATTCGGAGGTCGAGTGTTGTACGGGATAATCAGTGAGCGACGATTCTAGAAGATTTATGCTTGATTTAATTCCCTCTTGACTCAAAACAGCTGTGAATGTAGAATCGTCTAACTGATAAGCAACGTGCGGGAATACATTCAGGTTTATCTTAACGTAGCTTGCTCCATGGTAACCAATGCCATACAGCTCAGACTTAGCTGCGTCCCAGGCCTTAACGTACACCAAGTGGATGGGCAACGCTATAGAAAAGCAAAAACATAGATTTGTTTCTATCTAGCCTGAATCCGAACGTAGATTCATTACATCTACAAAATGTTTTATTTTGCAATTTGTAAAGGAAGGGAGACGGACAAAATGTGTAAAGAACTCTAGCAAAAAAAACAGACTAAAAAATACAATCAAATTGAAATTTCTACGACAAACGTGTCGATAATTTCTACGATAATTTTTTTTGTTTGAATATATTTGCAAAGGATGATCTGTTCATTTTTTAGCATGGCTTGATTTATATATAGGGAGACGTACCTTTTACAGAGCTTGCATATGTTCCGTTTTTGTAGAAACAGGATGACTTGAAGCTAAAAGTTAGGCAAATAGTGCAAAGTTTTAAAATAAGGCTGAAGAGGTAATCGTGTTACTCTGCCTATTTTGCAAAGTTGATGGAAGCAAGACTTAATAGGTAAGAAAAGTCTTTGTCTGTTCTGGGTAACCTTTTATGAAGTCGCTAGGGCAGCTGTAGAACAAACTATCAAGTCAAATGTTGTTGCTTTTAAAAAAACCTGGAAGATTCTAGTTTGAAACTTTTGCAAGTTAAGAACGTTGCGCAAGTATTTATCAAGCGATGTTACATTAAAGAAAACTACGAATCAAGTTTACTAAATTGAAGGTCGCAGAAGAAGGATGCGTTTTCCACAGAGAATTTGTTTAAGCGTATATCAACTGTTAATAAAGATGTACCCTTTGCTATCTAATTTGCTATGTTAAAAACGGAGCCAATTTATATAAACACTACACCAGTTTGTGCAGAAAATAATTTTGGGCTATCGAAAATCTAAGTAATTTTGACACCGCTTAACATTTAAATGTTACTGAAATACGACTATTTTAACGGGTCACTACTTACAAGGTCGATTTCCTGTTGCAAAAAAAGAATTCTCTGCTTCCTGAATATAGAATAACCTTGTTTCCCATTTGAAGGCGGCTGCTTGCTGGCACAGCTAACAAAAAAATGTTTTGCTCTTTATATCTAATCATTTGTTTGAGAGAAGGAATGAGAATAAAAGGCAACGATAAGAAACCTTTAAAAAAATAGTCATGGTGTTGTTTTTAGCTGATAAGATACTGTAAACTGTTTTGCAAAAAAAAAGCGTTTAAAGATCCTCATTCCTCCTACATCCTTTTTGAAAAAGGATAGAATATTGCATTGAATAAAGTGCTGTTTCTACATTTTTTCCATTCTAGGCAATTATACACAAATTGACACATGCATGAGAAATGTAGTTAATGTCATTTAGATTTTGTTCCTTGTAAAATACTGTTCTTCATTCCAACTTTCGCGTAGGTGCCGCTATAATGAGTCTAGCTAAAGTAAATATAATTCACGTCTAAGGACATTAAAGGAATGTTACTTGATTGCAATTTTGAACTCTTACCATCTACAAACTTAAACTTTGCATTTGAAGTACAAGACGTCGTCCTTGACAATATTTCTCCTTCCAATCCTGTTCCATCTGGTGATAAACAATATTGACTTCCCCAATAAGATCCTTTGAACAGACCAGAAGCTGTCATAAATAATGACATTGGCGAATCGCATTTTGAGGTTGACATCCCTAATTTGAGGTTTGAAGTATAGGTCGGACACTTGGATGTTGCGACGTGCTTTACACCCCCTCTCGCATCAAATGTGAAGACATCATTGCAGGCTGCTTTGAGCGTGACATAATCATCACCGTTAGCATATGACAAACATCTTCCAGACGCAATATGCTTGATGTAAAATTTATCTGAAATCGATGGAAAAATGTTTCGTCAAAAGTATTTTAAGACCAGAGCCAATCCCCCTTTCAAAGTTTCAAAGCAACAACGCAACCAGTAATTGTTAATGTTTTTTCTCACCGTTATCGAAATTGATTTCATCATAGAAACAATAGTTTGAAAACTGGCGAAGCAGAATGATGTATTTCTGTTTGTTAACTTTAAAAGATAGCTCTAGGTAAGGACACAAAGTTTGATTGAAGCAGAATGATATCGTAAAATTACATCATTATTGAAATCAATATGACAAATCTAAATTTCATGCACAGGATTCTACATGTATGTGTGAATGAAGAAAAGGCCAATGTAGCAGGCTGCTCGACGGGCTCCAAGGAGTTCTTGCGGCGAAAAGTCGATAAAAGATTAAGATGAAGCTCTGATGAAGCCCCGTTTGCTCTGATGAAGCCCCGTATGCCGGGGCGAAATATTAGCCTTTACTGATTTACGTGTATTTATTGTTGTTTATTCTTGGCGTATTGCGATGTTTCATATTTGCTTCATACTACGTGCACTTCGAACAGAAAATTTTGAAAGGTTTCTTGTCTACAGGATTATCTGTTCATGAAAAATGTTCCGTCAAAAATACGCCAAAGGGAGATAATCATATTTTTGAATGCTTCAGCATGTCCTCCTGTAAGCAAGTCATTTGATTGAGGGGTTACTATTGGTAAAAAGGATAAAAGGAAATGAATTGAATAATAAAAGTTAATCGATTAAAAAATTAATTTTCATTCAAGGCATATCCGTATCAAATAACTGAGGTTGTATTTCGATATTTACTTTCTTTATTGGATTTTTTATAATATTTACCTCTGTCCTCTCGAGCTCTAAATTTGTTGCTGATAATTTTCGTGAACTTGTTGATAGCGCCATTAGGTGAACAATCGGTTTTGTTGCAATATGACATCAAGAAATCAATTGTGCCATTGTATCTGTCTCTTTCTCCTAGTTCCAACTCACTTCCTTTGAACTTGATAGCAAACTTAAAATCTGGCTGGTCTGTGATACCAATTTTCGAGTACTAAAAGAATTTCAAAATGTTAATCTCAGACCTCCCAGCATTCGTTTGTAAATTTTTCTAAGAAATTTAGGGCTTTTTAAAGCCAAATTTTAGGACTTTTCTAGGACCCAACGATAATCATTTAGGACTTTTTAGGTTTTCTTATTTAACAAAATACGTTTTTGACATGGCAAAATTTGAAGATAACACGAAATAGCATGAAACGTTGCATAGCGGAAACTCTGAAGAGTTTTGGACGAAAAGAACACAAGTATGCAATGTTTCAGCTATTTTGTGCCTAAGGGCATTACCAAAAGGGAGGCAGGTATGGGGGCGCTTTGCCCACCAACACTCTATCCATCGGCACTTAAAAGGTCTTTTCCAGGGATAAAGAAGAAATCATTTTGTCACCCCGAAGTATAATTGTAACCTTCTTGCAAAAATTGTAACGTATTAACATTTCTGTAGCAGTTGAACTTTCAAAGTATGCCACTATGTATGAATTTTGCAATAGAAACGTATAAAAGCAGCATGTATTGAGACCACACCCTTTAAGAGTGAGACAAGTCATTTTGTCGGCAAAAATCATTTCTGTACCCCTTCGAAAAGATTTTTTTGCTTCGTCCCAGTTTATGCCATCTTCAGATTTTTTATTTACCCATCACATACACGCAATTTTTATAAGAAGCTAGGTTCGGGATTAGTATTCAGTTTCTTTACTTTTTGCTGATTTCAGTGCTGAGTTTCTAAAAGGTTTTTAAACACCAAAGTGCCAAAATCTACTTTCTAGATAGAAAAGAATACACATAAATACAGAGTAACGCAAGCTCTTCAATACTGAAAAGCACTTCTTCGAAAAACAAGCCAGGATAAGATAATGAAGTGAGAAGTAAAGAACACCGCGTACACCTCAAACAGTCGGCTATAAAGCGCTTTCGCCCCATATTAAGGATTAATAGTACAGCTAGACTAATTGAGCATTCAATGCTGACCTAGGGGACACAATTAGGCTGTCAGTGGCAATGCATGTGGGAGGTATTGTAAAAAGAAAAAGAAGTGCGCATGAGTCTTAGAGTCTAAAATAATGGAGTTATCCCGTTGCAAAAATTCCTTTCGATTTCGACCGTCCTGTGCTCTTACTCATTACAAAAATCTGGAAACATACGCCAGGCACCGCGCCCCAAAATAAATGTAGGGGGCTGAAAAGGGCGTGGCCAAAACTTTTTTAGGCCATGACCCTTAGAAAGTCAGAAAACGCCCCTTTTAGAAATTGCTTGGCTCTTTCCACTTTTTATTTATAAACAGTCCGATTTAAAGAAGATATCAGTTACTTCAACAATAGACATAATCAGCTTGAAAATAAGTTAAACACCAAGCTTACCAAGTTAGAAAATACAACATATCATGAAATTGAATAAAACACGAAGAAATTGAACAAAAAGGTTTCCCAGTCAAGAAGAACTGCTACTACTTAGGTTCCTTTTGAGTAAACCTCCCAAAGTTGCGCTTGAGAAAACTTTTCAAAAATTTAGCAAACCTATTCAAGTGATCTCATGTATTTTTCTGAACATAAAGTTGTCTGGGAACAGAAATCAGAGCTCTGGATGTACGAAAGACAAATAGATGATTTCAAGAATTGTCATACTGGATGTGGAGACTTTTTCAGAAAGGAGAAAGGTAATTTCAACAACAGAAGCTAATCAGTGACGCGGTGACCGTCCAATTCGTGGTCGTGGTCGTGTCAAATTCAAAACTGATAAAACCCTAGGACAAAATGATAAACACAAGTTTGTGAAAATTTTCAAAAAATTTTCTTGGTCCTTAACCTAGGTATGCTGTAGATGTGTTGGACGCAGATTAAGGCCATCCCTAGAAAGTTATACTTTATAAAGGCATAATGATAAAATAAATTTATGAACATTTCCTAGGATCTCCCTCGGGTCTAAATCTTGTTGCAAATATTTTAAATGAGTTTTCATCCATCATAGAAAATCAAGTAGGCAAAATTTTTCTTGCCCTGGTGGCAGTTTTTGTCAGACCCCTGAACTGTCTATTTGGCATAATGAAAGGAAAAACTTATGAGTATTGCCAAAGATCTTACTTCAGTCTGAATCAATGTTGAAAATATTTAGGTGAGTTTTCTGCCAACCTAGGACATAAAATTTGTAAAACATTTCTTCCCGCCAACAATGATGGTTTCCTTCATCAAAACCTTCAACTATCTTTTTGGAACAATTTTTGTGACTGCTTACAAATATTGCTGTGTAGATGTAGTTTTCTGCCGTCCCTAAAACGTTTCTGGTCGCCAACCATAGGAAATTTTAGGAAATTTAGGATTCTTTGTCAAATTTTAGGATTGTTTTATGATTTTCGAAAGAAATGGCTAAATTTTAGTATTTTTAGGAATTTAGGACCGGCTGAGAGGCCTGTCTGTGCATAATTTATTGTTACAATCGATTATAAAAAATTGTCGAAAGAATAAAAACAAATATTTTTAGAGCCCAATAATTGGATTACGTTAATAAAGCATAACAATTCCAACTTAATGAATGCTGTGAGCACCAAGCTGTAAAGTCTAACCGGTACGTACAATGCCTGCCAAAAGTACTTGGAACACCCATCAATTTACGCTGCATTTGATATCTTTCATTCCTTTCATGAAAAAAAATTGCTACTTCCGCCCCCTTCCCCCTAAAACAATGTTGATGATTTAGAGAAATATCATAAAAGAAGCGCAAAAGAAAGTGCTTCCTAAAATCCTAACCCGTTTGATAGTAAACCAACATTGTTCCATGGGGGAGAGGGGGATGATTGGTTTTGACCTTAGAAATTGATCAGTCAGTCAGTGTTCCAAGACTTTTGGCAGGCATTGTACCTGCCCACTGCGGTGAGAGGCAACAGTTTTATGCCACTCTTCGCCTTTCATAATGAGTCATTGTAGTTTTTATCTCTTTGTTTCAGATTATATTTTCTACGTTATGTGAATTAGAAAATAAAATGTAATGGACTTAAATATGTTTTGGTCACCATTGACCCTCTGTGATCTCTGCCAAGATTGTATCTATCATATGTCATACCTGCATGCTAGAAAGATACTTACTGTTATAATGATATCGTTTTGGCTCTGTTGAGTCGTGTACTGTAAGGAACCAGCTGAGTAAAGCGGTGCACTCGTGTAAGTTCCACTAATGTATTCTGCATAGGGTGGCAGGTAGAACCTGAGCTTAACATTGTAGGCATTGATGCGAGATAAACTTGTGTGTCGGACGGTTCCAATCAAATAAATGTCTTTTCTATAGAAATAAAATAACAACCAATTTATTGAAATTGTTTTCTTATAGCAGATTGAGCTCTCTACAAATCAATTCACTGCAATTGTTTGCCCTTAAAACAAATTTTGACTTTCATTTGATAAAGCACTTTTTAGCCATTTCATTTCTGCAATAAAATGATGTTAGAAAGTATTAATCTTTATGTTTGAAAATAGCACGAAATAGCATTTTGTCCAACAGTCTTCTGAGGATAAACGTTAAAATGTTATCACCAAGTTTGTGCAGATGAAATGTACTTCAGTATTCTATGTTTCCACTATTTTAGGGCATCTTGAAATTTGGCTTTACTAAACCGTATTTGGTTTAATATTTTTATATTGAAAGTGAAACAATACTAACCATAACACTGACCTCTTAATCTTATGTGTCAGTTGTTTATAACAGTTTTGCCAACAACCTTAAGAATTCTCCATCCATTGAATCAAAGCAAACAAGACATCTTACTAAAAATGTTCCATCATTTTTGGAAATGGTTAATGGTAAGAAATAGAAGATTTGCTTTGAAAATTATTAGCAGATAATCGAGATTAATTAAAACATTGATAATGAAAGGCAGAATGGATAGCTTGATTGAAAGGAATCTTAGGCTCACCCCGAGAAAGGTAGCCAATTGTATAATGGTTTAGCGGTATACGCGAGATAGGCGTTGTCCCCAGGTGACCTTTTGATTGTTGTCGCTTCTTCGCTAACCCAGACGTACTGATCGCCTACTTCTGCAGAGGCCCAGACCCAAAGAGTGTCAGCACTATCTGCACCAGGTTTGTCAACTGTCTATCAAACAATAAGAATATATTCGTTGATGTCATAAATACAAGATTGTCATAGATTTTGCAATTTAACATCATTTCAACATGCTAACATTTTTTTTTTCATTGTAATTTTTGTTGTAAACAAGAGTCTGAAATTCTTTAAAATGAAGCAAAATTTCATTCCAGCAATTTTTTGAGGATTCTTTCAGAATGTTGATGTTTTAGTTGAGACGTTCTTCATTCGGCCTATAGTTTTTAAGTCGAGAAGATGCTTAATAGCGTAGCATCTATGTATTCTACGCTTGCGGGGCAAGCGTAAAAATCTGCAGACAGATTCTAAAATTCTTGCAACACTTCAACCGGTAATAAATATGTTGTAGTAAGTCGATGCATAACATTTTCTGCGATAAACGGCTTCTCTTTCTGGCCATGAGCAGGATGCAGTAAACTCCTGTGCAGACATGCCAATTGGCTATTTCCCAGGTAAACAGATCGCTAAAAAGTTGTAAAATTCAAAAAATCTAAGCGCGAGCATTCTAAAATATTTGATAATCCACAATATTTTTCTGCATATAAGCTGCTTTTTGCGAAAATTGTTTGCGTGATACATCATTTCAAATCTAATTATTTGCATTTCTTTATTTTTGTGACTGTTAAAAAGAGAAAATTTTTCGTCAAAGTCTATTTGTCATTATCCGCATTCCGAAATTCAAGTCAAAAGACTTGCCAGTATAGTCAGAATTTACGGACCAGGGCATGCGGTAGACCTGAGCGCAAGCCTTTCCAAATAGTTGATGATTTGCAGGGACCAGCTTTCTGAAACAATTAAATATGAAAGCATCTTCAATTCTAACAACTCTAACAGCTCATTATTGTCATCCTCATTAACTATGAGGTTAGAAAATGACAAGAAATTTTTGCTCCTGTTCGCTTAGGTTGTTTACAATTTCGCAATGCGGAGAGCTCCTCCTTACGGAAATCCCCAGATGCATTATAGCATCAAAAATTCTTACATTAGGTTGGCATTAGGTGATGCCTTTTCTTGACGAATATGAATAGAAATAAGATATTCTGCGAAACGGTTTTAGCACTAGAAGTTATTCTGAAAAATTTTGCAAAACAATTGAGTTTTTTTAAAAACTTTTCGCATGGGTGATAATTTTCCCTTGACACCTCCACTTTCCATACTGTGTCGGAGGCTCTGATGCAAAGATTCAACTTTCCAACCTTTATTGATTAGAATAAGAGTACAAATAATTTTTCATTTTCAAAATCAAAATTTGTTATCACCATAATCATTAATTACCGCTTGTATTGTTAAAAAGCTGAAATTACGATTTAATTCATTCAACATAACCATATAGTATATGTTACCATATGCCTATGTTCTGCGCTCACGCTACGCCACAGAGGACAAAACAGTGTTGCTTTTAAAGCGACTTTTATAGCATAGTAATTACCTTCATTGATGCAATCAGTGATATTGTATTGTCTATGACAACTTCCTTGCCTGCCGTCACTCTTGAAACTGCAGAAAAGTTCTTGTAGATGACGTCATGCAAGCCGTCTTCTGCTGTAGATGAATTCTGCGTTGCTGCTGTCGCAAAGTCCGGTGCGTTGACGTTGGAGCCTTTGCTGAGAGTTCTCATTGAGATACCGGTCATTCCTGCATTAAAAAAAAACTATTTGTGATTTGGGGATATCACATTTTGTGGCCATTAGAAGCAAGACAGGACTTTCTTTGTCTTCAAGTTTTTAGAAAACTGTTGTCTAGTTTCAATTGACCTTTGGGAAACCAGCTCAAAAATCTTTCATCGATTTACATTATCACCCAAAAATCTAGTGATGGGCTTTGTTCATGTTACGCAGTCTCTTCCATTGATTCAATATCAGTGAACAGAGGAAACTAAAGTTTAGTTGAGGCAACAAACGTATTGCTGGATTTTTCTTCATTACGTCTTCACAGTGAATAAATGATTTCAAAAAGTGTAGAACCTGTCGAAGATACAATGTGCAAATTCAAGGTTATGGTAGGCAAATTAGTGAATTTTACCCGAAGAATGCCAAAAACTACAAAAATATTGATTTTGCTGCAATGCTTTCTACGAGGAGATCTGAATCCGAGGCGACTTTAAATCACTTGAAATTTCACACAAAGCTAAAATGTTCAAGTGAGCAGAAACTTTTCTCAAACTTAGTTGGCTTGAGAATTCGTACAGATTGAGCGAAAGGACGCAAGGGACTCTGGCACCGACAATCAACAGAGTTAATATTCGCCCGTTTTGTTAATCTCATGTTAACAAAAAGAGGACTGGTTTTTAAACATCATCAAATCTCGCCTCGGTTGACGAAGCTCAACTAGGGCTATGATTATGAAAGAGGGCTCTTAAGTCATTTAAAACTAGCCATATATATTTTTCCTAAATAAAATAAGCGGAGTAATCTATTTTTACCAGCATGCCCATCAGCAAAGGGGCCATTAATTGAGATGACGGTGCTTGCTGCTTGATTCGAGCCAACTGCCATCGTGATATCATATTCGGAGACATGTTGTACCAAAAGATTACTCAGTGAGCTCTTTGGAATGAATTTGAATATTGGATCTAAGAGAAAAAGTGATTGGATGTTAGCTACGATTCTTCAAGCAAGTTTTTGAGCAAGGGCCTAGGACAGGATTTTCAACTGCTTAATTTGAGAACTTCTGTCAAATAAAGTATAGAATATTGATAAGATTATGTATAACTTATAATGTTATCCATGTATTTCATGAAAGTGATTTCCAACTAAAGCTACAATAGAGAAATTAGCAAATAACTGACGGCAGGAAAATTTTGCAACGCACATTAAAATGAAACGGACCAATGAAAAACATTTGGCATTCTGAAGAAGTGCAATGAATAACTTACCCGAAGAGAATGCTCTCTCGACAATCACAAGGACCTGCAATCAATAAAAGACCTAAGAATCATTGAAAAGAAATTTAAAAGTTATCAAAAAATCTTTTCTGAGGTGTTTCTTTCGGTGCTATGATTGCTTTGAAGCTAAAACCGGCTGTGGCAGAAGGTAATGAGGCATTGGAAAAATAGAATGCTAAAAAGGTCTTCGACATATTGTTGTGGCAAGGGCAAACATTTTCCAACTTTCTTCAACCGGCAGATACAAAAGGTGTCTCTACAAGTCCCGAAAAACTGCCTGAAACTATTTTCAGGTTGTTGCTATCCAGAAAATATATTGATTAAATAAGTGAAAGCATTTGGTCTTGAATATTTTTGCCCTCGTGTACTTCTTCTAAATGAAGCTTACATGCCACATCGTGTTTGATAATATTTGTAAAAAAAATTGCAAGTTTCCATTTCTGCAGAAATAAAATCAAAATGGTTCTTAACAAGTACTGAAGAAAAGCTTAGCCTATTGTTTGCTTAGGTATACTGATAAAGTTTGCTGATTAAGTTCCAAAGCTTAGATTTAGACCCACAATTGGTGCAGTCTTTTGTATTTTGGCTCTAAAGTTTTTGCATTGCTCTATCTTAGTTTTGTAATTGATCAAAACTAACGAAAAGATCACTTTCTTGTCTTCGTACAATTTTAAGCTGTCCCATATGCTAAAAAACCTACGATTTTAAGCAGGCAATCTTAGGATGAACATGCTTGTAAATCATAATTCAAGACTTCTATGATGATCATTCTGCAACCTGGTACCGAACAAGAGCAACCGCTCGAATTCTGCTAATGTGACAACAAATATAATGAAACAAAGAATTAAGTAAAACCGCAATTCAGCATACCATTAATAGGCCAATGGTGGACATCTTTAAGACTTGATTTATCATCACAAATGTTATTAAAGCTACTAGCAAGAAAACGCGTCTTCTAAGAGATGATAAGTTTCAAAACAGCCTTTCAATTGTGAAAGGAACCATGAATTCGGGCTGGTGTTTGCACTCTGACGTTAACCTCATAAGTAATTCCTATTCTGTCACTAGGCTCTACATTTATAGAAACCAAACCGTTTCTAGGAGAATTCTGAAAAGTTATGCGGGTGGATATAGTCATCACTGAATAGTGGATTATCGATTCTTGCCTATTGGAGGCATAAATAATTGGCCAATGGCTTCAAAGGAACGTGCTCATTATCAAGATCCTGATTAGCTCCACGCAGAGTCGAAAATCAATAGTTTTTCTGGCTACAAGAATCGATAGCAAATGGAAATATTATGCATTCTTGGTTTGTAGCCCTGTGCGTATGCGACACCCTGATTGACTGGGATGTCCTGCTTTACCAGAGCTGCAGTTAGCTAAGTCCCATAAAGACTGGACTCTATTGAATGCGTAAAACAACCTGAAATTCTCTAGCATTTCTGATATTTCAGAAAACACATATACAAACGGGTTTCTAAAGCAGAAAAACAAAATTAATAAATGCTGGCATATCATCTTAAGCGTGCAGAATCTAATAATAATATTATCTAACAAGTAAAATTCCATTAACTGCTAGGATGATTTTACAAGTAGACAAGAAACGGTTTTAAAATTCAAATCTAACATATCAAATATGTTATTCAGTCGCAATTAATCAAACAAATGTACTTGTTCTAAGACTTCCCAAGCTTTTTTTTGGTAATAATGCAGAAAACATTGTTGCTTAGTAGTTTGATCCGATCTCAATATAAAGCAAATTGTAAATGAAAAAATTTATACAGGCACAACTCTTGGTAAGGCAAAATGCAGACCAATAAATCACGGAAAAG
Organism: Rhopilema esculentum; assembly: GCF_057945365.1. NCBI lineage: Eukaryota > Metazoa > Cnidaria > Scyphozoa > Rhizostomeae > Rhizostomatidae > Rhopilema > Rhopilema esculentum. The sequence continues at coordinate 237,587 of NC_142817.1, read as the reverse complement.
TACGAATTATGGCCATGCATTCATTTTTTTCTTTTTTTTAAAGGAGATTTCAAACACAATGACGAGTTCAACTTGAATGCAAAATGAAACAAGCAAAAAAGATGCAAATATCAGCTTCTCTGGATCAAATAGTTCGTTACATGTCATTGTTTTTCACAGTCTCCCTCGCAGAGCCAGAGTTGGTTACAATGACGAGCCGCATTCTTGCATTTGCATGAAATTGATTCTTTACAGGCTTTCGAAGCATCTTGAAGCACCTGAAGCACCTTTCGAATGTGATACAAATAAACCTGTGTGAACTTTTCTCAATCCCCAGTCATATGAGGAGTGACTATAACTTGTGTGAAACCATTTAGACAGTGTCCGTGTGACCAAGTGACCACATCATCAAAACGTGCATTAAACGTAAGAAGAAGTTTCCTTCTGTTAAAGATATGTTCAAAAGCTGTTACCATCCGGCATCAGATAGAATCTGGCATCTTTATCCGGGGACATACTTTCTCTTCATTGTTACCAGCGTGAAACAAGTTTCCAGGTAGAAGAATCTTGTTGGTAAACTCCTTTCAATGACACTATAAACATAGAAAAACGCTTATAGCTTGATTCCTAAGTCAGCCCAAATATAGATAGATAGTGCATTTAGTTCCCAAAAGGGGCTTCATATTACTAGATTTACGCTGCATTCTTATAGAGCTATTTTTTGAAAATCACAAGTCTGTACCCAATTCCTGACAGAGTAAGCAAAGCAGATAAGAGAAGAAGATTGGATCAATTGAAAATCTACCTGCGAATTCGGAGGTCGAGTGTTGTACGGGATAATCAGTGAGCGACGATTCTAGAAGATTTATGCTTGATTTAATTCCCTCTTGACTCAAAACAGCTGTGAATGTAGAATCGTCTAACTGATAAGCAACGTGCGGGAATACATTCAGGTTTATCTTAACGTAGCTTGCTCCATGGTAACCAATGCCATACAGCTCAGACTTAGCTGCGTCCCAGGCCTTAACGTACACCAAGTGGATGGGCAACGCTATAGAAAAGCAAAAACATAGATTTGTTTCTATCTAGCCTGAATCCGAACGTAGATTCATTACATCTACAAAATGTTTTATTTTGCAATTTGTAAAGGAAGGGAGATGGACAAAATGTGTAAAGAACTCTAGCAAAAAAAACAGACTAAAAAATACAATCAAATTGAAATTTCTACGACAAACGTGTCAAAAGTGTAGGCCTTTACAAGATTCAACATGAAATTTCTAGCTCGACCTTTCTTTCTATTTATAATAAGATAATTTTTTTTGTTTGAATATATTTGCAAAGGATGATCTGTTCATTTTTTAGCATGGCTTGATTTATATATAGGGAGACGTACCTTTTACAGAGCTTGCATATGTTCCGTTTTTGTAGAAACAGGATGACTTGAAGCTAAAAGTTAGGCAAATAGCGCAAAGTTTTAAAATAAGGCTGAAGAGGTAATCGTGATACAATGAAACCACTATGCGTATTTTGCAAAGTTGATGGAAGTAAGTCTTAACCTCTTATACAGTCACTAGAGCAGGTCTCCAACGAAGGATTAAGTCAAACATTGTTGCTTTTAGATGACCTGGAATATTCTAGTGTGTATCTTTTGCAAGTTAAGAACGTTGCGCAAGTATTTATCAAGCGATGTTACATTAAAGAAAACTACGAATCAAGTTTACTAAATTGAAGGTCGCAGAAGAAGGATGCGTTTTCCACAGAGAATTTGTTTAAGCGTATATCAACTGTTAATAAAGATGTACCCTTTGCTATCAAATTTGCTATGTTAAAAATGGAGCCAATTTATATAAACACTACACCAGTTTGTGCAGAAAATAATTTTGGGCTATCGAAAATCTAAGTAATTTTGACACCGCTTAACATTTAAATGTTACTGAAATACGACTATTGTAGTGAGTCATTACTTACAAGTTCGATTGCCTGTTACAAAAAAAGAATTCGCTGCTTCCTGAGTGTAAGATAACCTTGTTTCCCATTTGAAGACGGCTGCTTGCTGGCACAGCTAATAAAAGAAATTGTTCTTCCCAATAACTCATTCAATGCGCGAGACGAGGAATGAAAAAGAAGGCAACGATAAAAAACCCTCAAAAATTACCATTGTTGTTAGACATGGTTTTGCAATAAACGTTTGAAACTTTTCGTTCCTTACACATGCGCTTTAATCGAAAAGTACAGGATATTGAGTTTAATAGAGTTTTCTTACTATATATCTTTCATTCTAGACAATCATAATAACTACCAAATTGTGCATGCATACTAAAAGAAGCTAATATCGATAATGTTTTGTTCATGGTAAATGTTATTTTTCATTTAAACTTTAGCACTTGTTCCATTTTAGTGGGTCTTGCCAAGGTTAAAGATTCAGAGACGCAGAAAGCGTTTGGAGAGTGGGGGGGGGGGGGGATTGATTTGAACAGAAAATGATCTTTTGCCTGACAATTCATTCATAGAGGCTAATAGATAAATCTTTGTGGGCTTTATAACATCTGGAAGTAGCATCTTTACACCTCGTGCCGCATTTAGGTGCCCAGCAAAATAAACGTTATTGCTGACTTTGTCAAATTTCAGATAATTCATAAGCTTCCATTGTGATCTTGAAGCAAGCAAGACGAACTTGTCACCAGGGCCGTGGTAGAAGTTCCCGATGCCCAGGGGCAAAACTGAAAGAAGAGAGTTTATGCCACTACGTCCTTTAGATTATTTCAGAATATTTCTTGCAGTCATTTTCTTGCAATCGTTTGAATAATTTCGTTTGAATACATTGAAGTAATTTCATTCTTATTATGTAATTTATCACTAAAAGATCCTCTACCTGCAGGGGCCTGAAGGCAATTTGCTCCCTTGCCACCACCACCCCCATCTCAGTGGCTCTGCCTGTGACAGCGGTAATGTGCCCGTAACGAAAAGCTTCATCAACCTTTTGTTGACTGTCAGGTTTGTGAGATCATCTATCTAAACTTCGATACAAGTGAGCCCGGCCCCATATCTCTTCAAAATCCATTGCAGACAGAGACAGGCAAAGGGAAGGGTAGTCTTGGCAGGAAAACAAAGGATGTGAAAAGGCTCTAATTGCTCTATAACAAATTAAAAGAAGGGCGCTCTCTGTGCTTTTGCAAAGGCACAAAGTAAAGTGCACGCTTTAAAGTTTTTAGGGAACTTTTTCGAAAGATGTTAAAAGTTGGGTGTGCCAAATGCCCTTCGGCTCCTACGTCTTGAAAAGATAACTTTGATGAAAGTATATTGAAAGACTGTAAATTGCTTGACAAAATGAATTCTTACCATCAACAAACATGAACTTAGCATTTGAAGGAAAAGACGACTCCTTCGATAAAGTCTCTCCTTCTTGACCTGTTCCATTTGGTGATAAAAAATATTGACTTCCCCAATAAGCTCCTTGGAACAGACCAGAAGCTGTCATAAATAATGACATTGGCGAATCGCATTTTGAGGTTGACATCCCTAATTTGAGGTTTGAAGTATAGGTCGGACACTTAGATGTTGCGACGTGCTTTACACCCCCTCTCGCATCAAAAGTGAAGACATCATTGCAGGCTGCTTTGAGCGTGACATATTCATCACCGTTAGCATATGACAAACATCTTCCAGACGCAATATGCTTGATGTAAAATTTATCTGAAATCGATGGAAAAATGTTTCGTCAGAAGTGTTTTAAGGCCAGAGCCAAAGTTACAATGGAACAACACAACAGGTACTTATTAATGTTTCATCCCACCACAATCGACCAATCATAAAAGTTTGAAAACTGGCTAATCATTTCGATTTCTGTTAGATCTAGTAATTGTTGGGTAGACGAACAAACGAATCTTCAAGTGGGTGAAGCAGTCCTGGAGACAGAGAGCCTACGTGACAATAACTTCGTACTATGCGCATGCTCTTTGACTCCAGGACAGAGGACTGCCTCAATCATAAAACAACATTCTTTTCGATCGAAATGACAAATCTAAACTTCATGGTCAGGAGCCTGCCTGCTCTTTGAACAGCACGTTTTGAGAGGTTCGGTGTTACAAGATGATTTGCTTATGAAGAATAAAGAAAAACTATGTTTTTTCCTATTTCTTTTAGATCAACAAAAAATTTATTTGATTTAAATAAATTTAACTATTAGTTTCCTTTTAGCAATATTTAAAATCATATTTTTGCATATTTTAGCATGGCCTCCCGTAAACCAGTCATTTATTTTCCCAGGGTTGAAAAGGATGAAAGAAAATTAATTGAATAATAAAAGTTAATCGATTAAAAAATTAATTTTCATTCAAGGCATATCCGTATCAAATAACTGAGGTTGTATTTCGATATTTACTTTCTTTATTGGTTTTTTTATAATATTTACCTCTGTCCTCTTGAGCTCTAAATTTGTTGCTGATAATTTTTGTGAACTTGTTGATAGCGCCATTAGGTGAACAATCGGTTTTGTTGCAATATGACATTAAGAATTCAATTGTCCCATTGTATCTGTCTCTTTCTCCTAGTTCCAACTCACTTCCTTTGAACTTGATAGCAAACTGAAAATCTGGCTGGTCTGTGATACCAATTTTCGAATACTAAGAAGATTTCAAAATGTTGATCTGTGCATAAGTTATTGTTACAATTGATTATAAAAAATTGTCGAAATGGCTAACGTGAATAAAAACAAATATTTTCAGAGCCCAACAATTAGATTACGTTAATAAAGCATAACAATTCCAACTTAATAAATGCTGTGAGTCCAAGCTGTGAACTCTTACCAGTACGTACCTGCCCACTGTGGTGAGAGGCAACAGTTTTGTGCCACTCTTTGCTTTTTATAATGCGACATGTAGTTTTTATCTCTTTGTTTCAGATTATTTTTCCTACTCTATATGGTTTAGAAAACAAAATGAAATGGACTTAGATATGTTTTTGTCATATTTGACCCTCTGTGATCTCTGCCAAGATTGTATCTATCATATGTCATACCTGTGTTGTGTGCTAGAAAAATACGATACTCACACTTATAACGATTTCATTTTGGCTCTGTTGAGTCGTGTACTGTAAGGAACCAGCTGAGTAAAGCGGTGCACTCGTGTAAGTTCCACTAATGTATTCTGCATAGGGTGGCAGGTAGAACCTGAGCTTAACATTGTAGGCATTGATGCGAGATAAACTTGTGTGTCGGACGGTTCCAATCAAATAAACGTCTTTTCTATAGAAATAAAATAACAACCAATTTTTTTGAAATTGTTTTCTTATAGCAGATTGATCTCTCTACAAATCAATTCACTGCAATTGTTTGCCCTTAAAACAAATTTTGACTTTCATTTGATAAAGCACTTTTTAGCCATTTCATTTCTGCAATAAAATGATGTTAGAAAGTATTAATCTTTATGTTTGAAAATAGCACGATATAGCATTTTGTCCAACAGTCTACTGAGAAAAAACGTAGAATAGTTACTTGAAACTATGTCAAAATGTTGTCATCAGGTGTGTGTAGACAAAATGTACTTCAGTATTTGTTTCCGCTATTTTGGGGCATCTTCTAATTTGGCGGTACCGAAAACTGACATGGTTAAGCTTTCATATTTAAAATAAAGTGCTATTGGTCATAACAATATCTGAAACTTATGTTTCAGTTGTTTACAACAGTTTGCCAAAAACCTTAAGAATTCTCCATCCATTGAATCAAAGCAAACAAGACATCTTACTAAAAATGTTCCATCATTTTTGGAAATGGTTAATGGTAAAAAATAGAAGATTTGCTTTGAAAATTATTAGCAGATATTCGAGATTAATTAAAACATTGATAATGAAAGGCAGAATGGATAGCTTGATTGAAAGGAATCTTAGGCTCACCCCGAGAAAGGTAGCCAATTGTATAATGGTTCAGCGGTATACGCGAGATAGGCGTTGTCCCCAGGTGACCTTTTGATTGTTGTCGCTTCTTCGCTAACCCAGACGTACTGATCGCCTACTTCTGCAGAGGCCCAGACCCAAAGAGTGTCAGCACTATCTGCACCAGGTTTGTCAACTGTCTATCAAACAATAAGAACATATTCATTGATGTCATAAATACAAGATTGTCATAGATTTTGCAATTAAACATCATTTCAACATGCTAACATATTCTTTTTCATTGTAATTTTTTTTGCAAACAAGAGTCTGAAATTCTTTAAAATGAAGCAAAATTTCATTCCAGCAATTTTTTGAGGATTCTTTCAGAATGTTGATGTTTTAGTTGAGACGTTCTTCATTCGGCTTATGGTTGGTAAGTCGAGAAGATGCATGTGACAAAACAGTGTTGCTGTTAAAGCGACTTTTATAGCATAGTAATTACCTTCATTGATGCAATCAGTGATATTGTATTGTCTATGACAACTTCCCCGCTCGCTATCGCTCTTGAAACTGCAGAAAAGTTCTTGTAGATGACGTCATGCAAGCCGTCTTCTGCTGTAGATGAATTCTGCGTTGCTGCTGTCGCAAAGTCCGGTGCGTTGACGTTGGAGCCTTTGCTGAGAGTTTTCATTGAGATACCGGTCATTCCTGCATTTAAAAAAAAACTTGTGTGATTTGGGAATGTCACATTTTGAGGCCACTAGAAGCAAGACAGAAACATCTTTGTCATTAAATTTGAAAAACGATTATCCATTTTGAGCTGAATTTTGAAGAAACAAGTTATGAAATATTTATATGGCAACCAAATAATTCCAGTGGTTGGTTTTCTTCATTGTACGCGGTCACTTTGACAAGTAGAGTTAAGTTGAGGTAACAAACGTATTGTTACCTTTTTCTTCTTAACATCCTCACTCTTCATCCAAAACCTTTTCAAGAACTCTTTATTGCGAGAGCAGGACTATATTCATGATTATGGTGTACAAATTAATGAATTCCACCCGAATGATGCCAAAAACTACAAGAACATTGATTCTTTGTTGCAATGCTTTGCACGAGGAGATCTCAATCTCAATGCCCCCCCCCCCCCTCCCTCTCTCTCTCTCTCTCTCTCTCTCTCTCTCTCTCTCTCTCTCTCTCTCTCTCTCTCTCTCTCTCTCTCTCTCTCTCTCTCTCTCTCTCTCTCTCTTTCTCTCTACCAACGCCTCTCAAGCGTCCCTGGTTGGGAACTCGTGCAGATTAAATGAAGGGATGCAAAGTACTGTGAGGCTGACAATCAGCAGTGTTTCAAATCACTCGATTTGTAAATATCATGTTAAGAAAATTAAAGCCTGTTTTTCTATTTTTTTTCATTTTCGAATTACCAGCATGCCCATCAGCAAAGGGGCCATTAACTGAGATGACGGTGCTTGCTGCTTGATTCGAGCCAACTGCCATCGTGATATCATATTCGGAGACATGTTGTACCAAAAGATCACTCAGTGAGCTCTTTGGAATAAATTTGAATATTGGATCTAAGAGAAAAAGTGATTGGATGTTAGCTACGATTCTTCAAGCAAGTTTTTGAGCAAGGGCCTAGGACAGGATTTTCAACTGCTTATTTTGAGTACTTTTACCAAATATAATATATAAAATTAGTTATTTATAATTTATATAATGACCTTGAAAAAAGCAAACATTTAGTAAACTAAAGCTTTTTGTCTGACACTCTTCAGATTTTAAAACGTCAGAACATAGACCGAAAATTCTACGCTAGGAAATATATATACCCAGTTGTGGATCGAAATAGGCCAATCAGAAACACGAGCACATGACTGTTGAGGTTGACCAATCAGTGCTGCTTGCCTATTGAGAATGTTACAAATGAAGTCCTAAGGTGAAAACAAACTCCTTTGGTCTAAACAGTTGCGGTTTTTTCGTGCTTATGTAGATAGATTCCAAAACTGCTAGATGGAACGATGATCGGTCTTTTCCAATAATCCTAAACATGTGATTTCGAAATTAGCAAATAACTAATGGCAGGAAAATTTTGTAGCACACTTGAAAATGAAACGGACCAATGAAAAACATTTAGCATTCTGAAGAAGTGCGATGAATAACTTACCCGTAGAGAATGCTCTCTCGACAATCACAAGAACCTGCAGTCAATAAAAGCATTTAGATTTTTGAAAATAATGAAAAGAAAACCGTAAGGAAACCTGTGCTAAAGTGTTTCCCTATGTGCTATGATTGCTGAGGATTCAAACCAGCTGCGGCAAAAAGAAAAGGCACAAAGGAAAAATAGAATGTTTAAAAGGTCTTTGACATATTGTTGTCACAAGGGCAAGAATTCTCCAACTTTCTGCCTGCGGCAAATACAAAAGGTGCCACTTGAAGTCCAGAGAAGCTGCCTGAAATCATCTCTACATTTTTGCCACCCAGAAAGTATATTAATTCCATATAATAAATTAAAGCATGTTTTTAATGAATGTTTTTGCCCCCATTTGGTCCTTCTAAATGAAGCTTGAATGCCACATCGTGTTTTATAATATTTTCAAAGAAATTGAAGTTCCAGTATTTGCAGAAATAAAATCAAAATGGTTCTGAACAAGTATCAAAGAAAACGTTAGTCTGTCGTTTGCTTAGGTATACTGATAAAGTTTGCAGATTAAGTTCCAAAGCTTAGATTTAGATTCACAATTGGTTCAGTTGTTTGTAGGCTCTAGTTTTCTTTTATTACTCAATCTTAGTTTTGTAATTGATCAAGAATAACGAAAAGATTATTTTCTTTTCTTCATGCAATTTAAAATTGTCCCATTCTTATGGATCATAATGCATCATACTTATGATGATCATACTGCAACTTGGTCTCGAGCACGATTTTTCGTTCAAATTCAGCTAATGTAACATCAAATATAAGCTAATGAAACTAATATTTAAGGAAAATCCAATCCAGCATACCATTAATAGGCCGAAGGTGGTCAACTTTAAGACTTGGCATGCCATTGCAAATGTCCTTTCCGAAGCAGGCAGTGAAATTCGTCCTTCAAGAAGTGATATATGTTTAAATAGCCTTTTAGTTGTGAATGGAACAATTAATTTTGGCTGGTGTTTTCACTCTGACATCTGCCTCAAAAATTATTTCTATTCATTCACTGTTCCAATATCTATAGAAACAAAACCGTTTCTATGACAAATCTGAAAAGTTATGCAGGTGGACATAGTCATTGCAGAATAGCAAAAAAATTAATTATTGCCGGTTGGAAACGAAAATTGTTGGTCATCAGCTTAAAGGAACCGTCTATTATCACGTTGCTAGTTAGCTCAACGCAGAATTCAAATATATAGTTTTCTCACGTTCCTGTACTGATACTTAACCAAATTTAAAGATTCAAGCATTCTTGGTTAGCGACCCTGTGTGTATGCGTGTGCGTGTCCTTTAGTGACTGGAATGCAGTTCTTTTTCCAAAATTAGAATTTGCTAAATCCAGTTAAGACTGAATTCTGTTAAACGTTTTTTCTAGCATTTCTAGTATTTTACCAAACACTTACACAACCGGGATATTTATACTAACTTTGGGCGTCCAATACCTGCTTATTCAAAGTTATATTGGGACGATAAGAATATTCAAGCTGTAAGGATGTCTTAAAAGCCCTAACCAGAAAGATCCTTAACTTATCCCTCCATAAAAAGCGCATTGAAGGCTTTATAACTCATACAAAAAACTTTCTAATCAGTTAGATATCTCTTCACGCTTCACATTTTATGATGCACTGGTGTATTTGGATGTTCCATGACAGATGTCTGAATGCTAAAGTAAATAAAATCCACGAAAGAGCACTCAGAATTGTTTATAAAGAAAGTCATGCTGACTACAAAGCATTGCTGACTTTGGGTAATGCAGTATCAATTCACCAACGGAATTTACAGTACTTGATGATAGAAATATACAAAACCAAACATAACCTGAACCCTAGTTTCATGAGTGAGATTTTTGAAACAAGAAATGTACATTATGATTTGCGAACTAAAAATAATATTTGCATTCCAAAAGCCAGGACAACTTCTTATGGTATAGAAACTGTGAGATATTTAGGTCAAAAACTGTGGCAAACACTACCTCACAGTATAAGAGAGTCTCAATCATTGGCAACATTTAAAAAAGAATTAAGAGCACACCCTGTAGAATGCGACTATAGATTGTGTAAAATATTGATTGCTGGATTAGGTTTTATTCAGAACATTATACCTTAAACATTTTTAATATTGTAACGTTGCATGAACATTTTAGCGCTATACCATATCAGTCGTTGCATAAATATTTTTAATATTGTATCATATATTTATTTAATACTAATTCTTTATAGATAGTTGGCCTTAATTAGCTTCTTTATTAGCTATCAGATGCTCATTTAGTACGCCAACTTTAAACAAATTATTTATATTATATTTATTTATTTATTTATTATATGTAAATCTGTAAAATTTGGGTTGAATTTTATGGTGGAATCGATTCTCATAAAAATATATGTCTTAAAATCCTTACCCAGAACTTCTTCTAGACTGAATCATGATGAAACAAGAGTTGCGAGTCAAAGAAAAGATCTTACCTGGCACAGGAAGGAAACAAAGTTTTTAAACATTTAAAGCAAAAGAATTGATAGTTTCAAGGCTCTCAATTCGCAGCAAAGAGATCAATTTTACTCAATTCTAGTGTGAGTCTTGGTTTTTATCATAAAAAAGCAGAAGTTAGGGTTGAACAAATTCCTCGTTAGAAAAATGCAAGCAAACACAATTTTTCGCGAGATGCCTTGTAAGCGGTCTAACCAGAGGAGGACTGGCTCTAAATTTAGGGTCCGGGCCAATTCGTCGAGAAAGGGCCCCGAAAATCAATAATAAGTTTACGGGTATTCCCGATGTTTTTTGTTGCATCATTTTTTGAAACTGGCTTAGAACGTTATTTGAATATTGCTATAAATTATAATTAGTAACCACCAGGGATGTAGGCGTAAGTGTATAAGATTTACAAGGGGGATCTACAATCCTTATACCAAGTCAGCATCAAGTCAGCATCAGGATAAGAGTTAATCATGACATGGCGAGGGGCACAATTATTGTTTTCTATCTGAAGGACTTTTAAAGCGGGACCTCAGTGATAAAAAATGGCGAATGGTATTTAGAGGGGTCACCTTTTGCGATTACTGAGGAGGGGGCATTGCCCCCTGCCCCCAGTCTCTACGGTCCTGTTACTTTGCAAAAGTGGGCAGGGCAAATCTCGCATGGTTTTCGCCACGTCAGCAAATTTTCGAATAAAAAACTAGCACAGTCAGACCACGCCAATGGAATTATGCCAAAATTTTTCCGAAGAATTACATCAAAATTTGGCGTAAGTACCGATGTTATATGTCTAAGATTATTGGCGAACCATTCATGTTTTATACTGGAGCAAAGTATGGATGTACTGGAACAAACATTTTGTCAGAGCTGAGGGTGTTGAGCCCTTCTGCTGTTTTGATCTATACTCCAAAACTTATTTGGCTAGCATTAGAAAAATGTGCCTTCCTAGAAATTGAGCAACAAAAATTGTCATGTCCTTACCACCTTAACCTATGATTTAATGAAAACATTTTAACTGAGGGCCCGAAGAGAACATTTTTCAGATTTTGGAACTTCCAGTTACGTATCGTATTATTGCATAAGGGACATTGAGCCCTGGGCCCAGGATTCTTGATTCCTTGATTCCATGGGGCCCAAAATTTTGGAAAATGCTTTCTCGGTACTTAAATACCGCAAAGAGATCTTTTGTTCATTCTGTATCCACTAATCTTGAGAGAGTCTCGGTGTTATGGCAACTGAAGAGGGCCCCTACCAAACAATACGAGTTTTCATCTAATAGCAAAATTAAGAGAAAATTGCAATAATTTTGGGAGGGCCCACCAGGCGATCGCCAGGTTATTCCGACCGGCCAGTCCGCCCCTGGTGGTGGAGGAGGGAAGAATGGCAAATGAGAGAGTGTGGGTGGTGGTGGTGGAATGGAAATGTAATGAGGACACCTCGCCACCTAAGAGCCGATGAAGGCAAAACCCACCGCAGAATCCGTTCATGCTTGTGTTAAGCTTATCTTTGGTCGCTCTAAAACTGTCAATGCATTTGACGGTAAATTGCTTAACATGTGGCAACTAACTAGCTCTAATCTGGGCATAGATAGAGTTCTTTTATTCATAATCTGGGCATAGATAGAGTATTTTCATTTTAATTTGATAATAACGGAATTTTCCTAATAGTTTTGTCAAATCTCTTTATCGGAACGGGAAAAGGATACTGTTACTACCATGGTTGCCGCCGAAGGAGCAGGAAATTTTCGAATTTTGATGCTTCTAGTTCCCTGGAAAATGCACTCTTTCAAGCACATTACACTAAAGCAACCCTCCTTATCCTATTGAAAATATTTTTTTTGCAAACAAATTGAGCCAGGGGCGGACTGGCTGGTCGGGCTATTCGGGCGATCGCCCGAAGGGCCGGTCGGTTTAAGGGCCGGTCGGTTTAAGGGCTGGTCGGTTCAAGGGCCGGTCGGTTTAAGGGCCGGTCGATAAAAGTGCAAAAAAATAAATTAGCTTAAAAAGTGAATACGAGGCAAAAAAGTACACCCACGCGTTAATCTGTTTGCCTTAAATTTTCAGAGACTTTGTGGGAAAGAATAAATATACACACTTCTTCAGGGAACATGTTATTGACATTTTGTTATATTTTCTCTTGACGGTATTTCCTTTTTGGCGACATATTATACTGTAACATCCCTGTTTCAATGCGATACAAAAAGCCCCGGCAAAACGACTGGACATTTGCACTGGTCACACACGCTGGACATTGCTCACTTGTTCAGAGTATGGACATCCAGAAAATATTGGTTATGGCAAAACGACTGAACATTGCCCAGTGAACTTTTTCCCTGTTGAAGAATGCGGGTGGGAAAACTGGCAACAGGACATCTCTTTACCTTTGAAAATACACTTTTCATGGCCCTAACCGTGTTATCGTATGAATTAGAGTGTATTATTGAAAAGTGGCTAGGACTGCTAGGTTCATCAAAATCACCGTCCTCGTGCTCTCTGACATCGCTTTCCTTATCGCAACTAAAGCTAATCTGATCAGAAGATCCATCGTTACTAATTAAATGCCTTTTTCTGCTATTGGTCGAATTGAATTTTCACGTTGTTTCCATTTCGTTCGCGGTGTTGACTAGAAAAGTTTGTTGAAGATTTGAATATGGGAAATAAATTAACGCTAAATGATTGCTGAAAATCATTGTGGTTTTCCGGAGGATTAAAAAATTATTTGTCACAAGTTGAGTGTGATAGAAGCTTTTCCACTTTAAATATATAAAGAACAGATTACGTGGTAATTTTTCGCAGCCAAACCTGGAGTTCTTAGAAAAACACCTGTTAGATGACATCTAGAACGATCACATTATCAACATATAAGTTACTGTATTTCGAAAGAAAGTCAAACCAATGAGTTAAAATTTTTGTTTATTTACTATTTAGTCAGCAAATGACTTATTCAACATGTTCTGTTAACCAGCATTCATCCATGCACACAATTACTGAATTTAAAAACTTGTTTTCCTTACAGACTAACATTTACTTGCATTTTCCGAGGAGTTTTTTATTTGCTATTTTTGTGGGCCGGTTTGATCAAAATTTGCCCGGGTCAAAAAAATTAGCCAGTCCGCCCCTGAATTGAGCAGCAGATAAGAACAACTGGTACAAGTTCGCCGTGGTCTTGAGAAATACCATGTTGTCAGTTACTTCTGAAGCTAGATAACAAGCAGCACTGTTTGTCAATTTGGATCCCTCTTTCCATTTTAGCATGTCTTTTATATGTTTAAAAGATCCCGAGCTCATAGTGAATTGCAGTTGACGCTTCTACCGAGAAACTTTAGGGGAAATGGACACAAGACCACAATTTTACCTAAGAGGGCCTGGATTTTTCGATTTAGTGCCAACTTGAAAACTTCAAATATTCAAATCATTAGTTTGTTTACCTTCATTCATATCAAGGAATACCATATTTAACGAACGGAGTAACTACCTTTCCTTGATCCTTTATTGATTTTATGACATGAAGGTCTCTAAAATACCTTAAGCGTGTCTTCCACTGAGCGGATTTTACCTGAAATTTCCTATTGTGATACCATTGGGGGGGGTGTGACACCCCCCTACACCCCCGGTCGCGACGCCCCTGGATGGTACTATCAGTTCTGTTCCACCGGCTTTTAGTTTGAGCATTTCAGACACCAATTCTGAAGCCTTTAGTTGTTCATCATTTCTGGAGAACAGCTTTGTTGGCCTACGCAGATGATCAAAACAAAGTCGTGAGATTTAGAAAGATTGTAAACATTTAATATCTTTCGACCCTAAAAAGCTCCTGCTGTAGATTTAGATGCAATTATCAACGCGTGACCATGACTCCTTTACACTTCGGTGGAAGATATACTAAATTCATGGCGAACGAGAGCCGCACATTATGACGTCAGAATGTCACCAAACTGATTCGGCTTTTGTCGTTTTTTTTCTCGGAAAGGTGCAGCTTTAAAGCCTTTTAACTTCTAAACTAATTGAAATTTTTTTCAAAAACAATGACTTTGCCGTAATACACGCACCAGATGCTAACTTTTTAGTCAATGAAAAAAAAAATTTCTTTGGCTGGAGAGTCCCTTTAAAAAGTTTGACTTCACATGAAAAAGGTTACAAACCATGATCCAAATGGTGGTCCAAAAACCAGAGAATCTCTAATTGTAAGAGGTTTCCAGGCCAAATACGAAATTCCACAAGAATGCGTTTCCCAAATATATGGGTCCATTTCAGGGAGACTTTGCGGTTTCAAAAGTTTGTTGCTACTTGTTGCTATATCATTGAATAAATAACCCAGAAAGTTAAATCTAATTATCAATGAAGATAAGATTGCAAGCATATACATGACAACTTATAAAAACACGACAGGCCACTGGTATATTCCCCCTGTAACTGCGTAAATTAAAAGGGTCATATTATTTAAAATTAAGCCACTGAAATAGTTGTGAACCACGAGAAAACCAGTCATTAGAACAAGCAATTTTCCATATTGAACCCTATTGCAGCTCGCTCTTTGCCACTATTTCAAATGGCGGAAGTAAACAAATTTGCCTCACTCGGCAGTACGCAGCATGACCCGAGTTAGACATCTAGCGCCTTCGGTGCTTCTAGATTGGAGAGCCGCACTTTTGACCTACTGTTTCGATGCTTTTGTGATGCAAGAGTAAATTCAAAGCGAGGGCAGGCGAAACGAGGTTGTCAGAATCACTTAGTAACTGTGTTGCTATGACGCTTGTGATCAATTCCTTCATAGGCCTACACTGGTTCACGTTGTTTTCTGCTTTGGAAAATCGTGGAAAATGGTTCGGGAACTAAATATGGATACACAGAGACAAAATTTTTGGAAGGAGTCGATTCATAAAGAAGCGACTGTTCGGTTATTGTGGCACATGAAGTTTTCCAAGGAATTCGCTAGAGACCACAATGTTCTGAATCAGAAGAAATCCAAACTTGCACCTTTAAAAGTTGCTACAATCTCAACATCGCCGATCAACACGTTCAATCTGGAACGGTATCCTAAAGTTAAAGCAGCAAAGGCGGGAGTTCTTTCTTCAACTAATGAAGAAAAGTTACAACACAAGTCGGTTTCGGAGATGCGCCCAGTAACTCCACCAACTCGAGATTTACTGTTCAAGGGCTTCAGCGCACTGGGGGAAGGGCGGTATCAGTATTTACAGAAACGGAAACAGAAAAAACCCGAGCAGAAGTACGAATTTCCTATCACATCTGGTTGGGAATATGGCTGGAAAGTTACGACCTCAATGAAGAATTCTAGCACGAGGCCAGCTGAGTTTGGACGCACAAGAATTGTAAAGGATTCATTTTATCGTACAAATGGGGTTTTGCCAATGGAGACTATTTCTTCGATAGGGGTTTAAACTTGCAGAGTATTTTAGCAATCCCAAAAATACTATTTTGCCTCTTTTCGTTATTTTTGATGGCATGTATTTTTTACTTGGTCAAAAATCTTTATAGGTACGGTAAGTCGAACCAGTAGGAGTAAAGATAAATGTAGTATTTTTTAATTTTGTCATGGAAAGTTTCTGGACATAAGGTCCTCTTTATTGCAATTTTCTATTCTATGCAGTATTTTGCTGCATATTGTGTTTATTATTTCAGCAAAAGCCTCTTAATTCTAGCATTCTCTTCTGACATTAAAACCAGTCAGAAAAAATTACCTTCTTGTCCAAATAAAAGGACAGTGTTCTGCTGGACAATATCTATTATTAATAGATTGTGCCAAAAGTTTTTAGTCAAAATAGCATGGAACATCATTTTTTAAGCAGTTTTTAAAATTTACTACAAGAAATATGAAAAGAAAGCTATATCTAAGTGAGCATTAAACAATAAGAAGAATAATATTGCAATTCTCTCTTGTTTAGAACAATTAGATATTCTAGATTTTCTTATAACTGATGAAAAGATCAGAAATGGGGATAATATCCTCAAACATGATATTCTACTTGCACAATGCACAAATGGTGGATTCTTGAAAAATTAATTTGAAATGATGAACATTTTAGCAATCATTACTCTTTTCTAGCATTTGCACACATCTTTGACTATAGAGCACTGCAACAGATTGTGCCACTATGGCTTTAGAGCATCTAATGATGACAAATAAGTATTTAGTTACTTTGGGCTTTGGGAGCTTCTTGATAAAAGGCATTTACATAAATAGATTCTAAAAAAGTATTTTATTGATAGAATGCATTTTCCACTTATCTTAAAATTTTAGAAAGTATTTTTAAATCACCAATTATTTTTACTGTTATAAAAGGCTTTCAAAGAACAGATAGCCAGGGTAAACATTCATTGAGCTGTCTGTGGATTATTAAGTAAGATCATCTATATTTCACTGGTTGGCTGCCATTCATCTACTTTTCCATTTTTTCTCATACATTTAGAATATATTTTTCCCTGGTGCCGTTACCTTGAACATTGACTGTGAATTATTAAGCTATCTGCAAACAAATTTTATTTTAGTGTCAGAAGTCTGTCAAAGTCCACTGCTCTTCTTTATCTGTGGCATGGGTTGAATACATCGTGCTGCTGGTCAATCTTATTGTCTGTTTGCTAACTTGCTAAGAATTATCCTATTGCAAGAACTTCTGGTACATATATTTTTTTATTTATTTCTAGTAAGAGCAAGTTGGAATAATCAATAGGAATACATTTCCAGTCATGACTGTGCATAGACTACCGTCCCATATCCCTCCTCCCAATTCCTGGTAAGATATTATAAGTTGATATTTTTTCTTTACATGTGCACCTTTCCTTTCATGAAGTGCTTTTTCAAATCAATCTCGCTCTGAAGACCTGATTCTACCTTCGTTGCATTTGACTGCAACCTTTTTATAGATGTATGCTCAATTTATCTAGACGCAAGTTCACAAGTTTTCGATAGAGAATGGCACAATAGCTTGATCTACAAATCATGGCAAAACGTTTCATTGTCTCTAGGCAGTTTTTATCATTGATTCGAAGCTTTTTAGCAGATTGTAGGCAACGTACCGTCGCGAATGGCAAACTATCGCCGTGGGCCAAAATTTCTGATGAAGTTTCACAGGGATCAATTTTATGTCCCTCTTCTTCCTTTTCTACATCAATGATCTGACAACGCTGATAGTTTCAAACAACCATCTATCAACAGTAAAGTTATAGATGGTTGATGGTACATCGATATTTTCAATTGCTGCAAACCCAAATGAATGCGCTGCAGATGTGAATTGCGATTTAGATCGTATTAAACGCTAGACACATGCGCATGAATGGGGGATTTCGTTCAATCTTGACCTAGCGGAATCCAAGTGACGTTCTCTAAAAGGATCCTTCTTAAACCCGCCTAATCCCGCAACGATGAAACTATCACGAGGGCTAAGAAATAAAGACATTGAGGTATTGTGGGTTTTGTGCTTGACAATTGAGTTACGTTTTCTTGTCATATTCAATTGGCAACGAAGAAGGGGACACATTGATATGCTACGGTTTCTTATTTGCTACTTGCCAAGAAAGACTCTATAAAGCCCCGGTCAAACGCATCCAACATTTCATCAAACATGCAGAAAACCAATGTTGGACGAAATGTTAGATGCGTTTGATCACCCATATTGGGTCACCCAACATTTGCAAACCGATGTTGGATGAAGTTCACGGTTCAGTGATCACGGTCAAAAACAAATTTTGTTTTTCATTGTTGGATGTAATGTTGAATGCGTTTGACCACTCTACCCAACATTTCATTTTCTAGGCATGCGCATGATTCAAACTTTTTCATTGTCATTTGAGCCGAGGTGGATCCAGATTGATTTGTGAGCAACTTTTTTCAAAGTTATCTAGTGAAAAATGAAACGCAACGTTTCAACGTGTTGTTTTCGAAATCAGCTATCATTATTCACTTTCGTTTTACGCGCCGTTTTATCACCTGTAAACCAGTGCTGCAAACATGTCGCTGCGCAGGCGATATACGGTGATGGAAATGTTGGATGAAATGTTGGGCGCAATGTTGGATGCTTTTGACCACCCGCTGCAAAATATCAACGAACTTTCTAATTTTTTGGGAGTAAATGTTGGACTAAATGTTGGAAGCGTTTGACCGGGGCTTAAGTAGTTTTTTCTAAACTCCATGCTCGGCCACATTTTGATTATGGTGACATTATTTATCATAATCCCGCTGAAAATGGGCGACTGTCTGCCAAGAAATTTTCTTACACCATCAAGTAGAAGGTCTTGAATCTGTCCAGTATTCTCTTGTCTGAGCAAAAATCGGTGCGTGGAAAGGTACTTCCCGAAATGAAACATGCAAGGAGCTTGGATGGGAATCTTTAAAGTTCATTAATAAACTTGCTCCGGAATGTCAAGACATGCTGACATACAATTCCTGCCAAATAAGTCTTGGAACAATCAAAATCAACCATCTCCCTCTCCCCCACGGAACAATAGTGGTTAACTATGAAACGGGTTAGGATTTTAGGAAGCACTTTCTTTTGCGGAGATATTTAATGAAGGAGATGTTTAATGATTTTTTTGGGTAGTTCCTGTTAAATCGTGACGTTGCATCCCGGAAGTGTGGAATTTGCATCAACTTTAGGCTTACTTCTAGTAGTAAATCAACAAAGAGTAAATTTTGGCAAATTCTCTTTGGTTATCGATCATTGTTTAAAAAGACTTTGTTATTTTCATAAAATTGTTTCACGTTGGCTTTAATTATGCAGCTTTTATAAATCGTCAAAATTCCTTTTTTTTGTTTGAAAAAAACTACGATTTAAATAGTTGCAAAGCTCTTACAAATCTTGCGGACAATTACCAGTCTTTCGTCTTGTACTTTTATCATGTTCTACAATTATTAGCTGCTCAGATTCTATGACGATTCTACAGCTAGGCAATACGCTACTTATTTTCAGATAGCAATTTTATTTTAAACGGCAGTTGCATCGCTCGTTTTAATAGATTATCTTATGCTGGAGCTTTTTTTCGTAGTTACAAATATTAGTTATACTAAAACTAAGCTAACATTTTGAAGAAAGCTATTATTCGTGTCATTGATTCCTCGAAAACAGAAGACAAGTCTCTAAAGCGAATTTATTAGAACATCCACCATTTCATTTCTTTTCAGCGTATCGGAAACCATATGTGTCAATTTATCCAGGAAACAAATTGAATTGCATTGAAATACTTCCACAACAAATATGAGAAGATTTCTAGGAAAATTAGAAGGTAGCAATCATTATGCTGTAACTATAGTGTTAAGTGAATGGTTCTAGTAGAGGTATGCTCATAAATACACATGAATTTACGGTTTTGCAGTTATCTAAGCTGTTGTCTGTGCTGTTGCACCCCAATTGTTAATGAAATCGAAAAAGTTATTGAACAGCATTGAAAAAATTTCTCTGGGCTGTAACTGGGAGCTGATTTAATTTGATGTTGCCTATTGGAAACAGATGTCCACTCTGCTGTCATTATAACGCATTCTTTGCACAGCTTGTACATCATCAATGTACATCTTGCATAAAAAGACACTGGTAACTTGTCCGTTGCAATTGGATTGGCTGTGACAAGAAGTGACGTGCTTTCTTTCCTCAAAGCATTGGGTTAAATCGATTTCTTAGAATTTGTTGGTGCAGTTATATCGCTTCTGCTGCTAGTGGGCTTCCTGCGGCTCAGCAATATCATCCCCCTTAAAAGTGTTCATCAACTCAACAATCTTTTCGAGTCTTGACAATCTCTGGTGAATCTATAGTTGAAATATAGAAGATTATCCATGGATATTAGATTATCACCTCAAAATTTCAAGCTTTCTTGTTAAATTAATGATAATATAGAGCTAAAAAAGGCAGTGGACAAACGGAATAGATCTTTTCAGCACTCGAAAAGTGTTTGATATTTTTTCAATGCACTCTTATTTCAATCAACAAATACATCCTTTGGCCAACAATATTGCTCAGGCAAAAGAGGTATGATTGAAAGATCATAAGGCGTCTATTAATGAGGCACTTTTTAGCAATCTGCAAATGAATGGAGGGCCATTACCCGCTGTCTATTCCTGCATTTAATAATTTTAATATAATAGTTAAGGTCAGAAAAATTGAAAGAATCTTTGATGCAAATGCACAGCCTTTTCTTCTATAAGCAAAGTGTAAAATCATAAATACATTCAATCATAAATACATTAATGAAATGACATGAAATTGTCTTTAAAACATAGTAAAATGTCTTCCGAAATAAATTCAGAATGGAAGGGAATCGGAGCTCGCGCAGATACCAAAGAAAAAGTAGTCCTGTTAACTCTTCGGAAAGGCTTCTGTAAATAGGAACATTACTCACTGTTAAGTGCTGTAGTGATCTATTTGACTGCTTTCTTCTAACATTCGTTGCCCCTGGCAGAAGAATTCCTTCCGGTGTTAAAATTATCGAACAAATTGACAAACATATTATAATTGTAGCTACGCAAACTTTTTCCATTTTTCGTCTACTTGTCACTTGTCCAATAGCAGCAATTTCCTAACAAGCGTCTCAACTAAAACCCCATCAGCACTTATACTGGGTGAACAAGCATCAATTTAAATGTTCTGATGCTTTTAGGGTGTGTAAATATAATCTTGAAGGAAGTTCTGAAATGAACAACTTTCCAACATGGATATTTTGAAAGCAAAATAGGTGGAACCTGGATCTTAATCTTTGTATTTCAGATTTTCTTTTTAATCATGCAGCTAATACAGACACACAGGACAAAAAACAAGGCAATTATAGAGGAATTTCTCAACCACGCCTGGGTAAAGCAAAGAAAGACGTTTTCTAGCAATATAAGCAGAGTTAAGAGAAAAAAATTGCTCACAATGCTTTGACCTCAAACCTATCAATTATTTAGATTACCATAAACACAACAAACTGAACAAACAACGTAAGGAATTATTTATGAACACCAAAAATAAGGACATGATGTGATTTCTAGTCATTCGACATATTCTTCCAACTAACAAGAATGGAAAATGTTCGAGTTGGGAAAAAACCATATTGAAATATCGTATGGAAAATTTTATATGCGAAAATTGGGTACTCTTTATTTGGCCATGAAAGGTGCCTTACCTTATTATCTTATTACCACATTATTTGTCTCTTTGAAGCCGTATTTGAAATTAGAAAATCGATGACACGTTAAACAGAAGCCAATTTTCACCCTGCCAGTCGTTAAAAAGATTAATGAAGCCAAATCAACCTGCCTAACGAATGTTCAAGAGGAACCTATAAATGTTTGAGTTTGAACAAAGAGGGTGCTTTTTTTACTTTAGACACTTTAGTAAAACACAAACTAATGTCACAGAATAGAAATATACTGTGCTAATGTGAAAATTGCATTCTTAAAATCATATCAAAGATCATAGCATCTGCAAATACAAATAGAAGCAATGGATAGAAGATGTCAACCAAGCCGATATGAATGATTCTAGATGCCAGGTTCTATAAAATTTACAGTTGAATCGAATTCTGTCAAGGGGGTTAAGAATTGATCCGACAGTGTCCAGCGTAAGCGAGTCTTCTAGTATCGAAAGGTAAAATGATTTAGATTTTATTATTATTTTGTAATATTATTGAAACTTTACAGCATTTACAGCTAGATAACAGCAAGTACGTTCACAAGGGGGAGGTGTGGAGGGGTTTCACATTGGCAAAAAGTCTACATATTCTTAAAGAATTTAGTCATTGTTTTTTACTTTAATGAGGTTTCAAGCTCTTTCTGTTCTTTGAGAAGTCGAAATTAATTGATGTTTTATTTGATTGATTTTTATTATTTCATCTTCCTCATTTCTTAAACTTTCTTAAACTTTACTAGAGCAGTTAATAATTGTTTCAGATGAGACATCACTCCAATAAAAAACAAAAAGTTTCATTGCTTGAAGAATAGATATAGAAGAAATCGTTCCCTTGATCAATAAGTTATAACCACTTTGACGCCAGTGACTAAATAACCTCATAATCCTCTTGGTGTAAGGTATATGTTTTTTTGGTAGCAGAAAACGGAGAAAGTAGCGGCTAGCTGATTTGGGATTTTCGATTATCGCGTGAGAAAGGTAGATATCGATAACGAATGCTTAACACAGTTTTGTTGATCTCACCTTAAATGTGGTATGCCAGTCTGGAAGCAAGCAGGCCAATGTTATTAACTTCATTTTGCAGCAAAAATTTTTAATTATGCTCGTGCTGAAGGTTGAAACAGCTTTGCATGAATAGAGGCGTTCAGTAGAAATCAGGAATCAACAATAGACCCTTAGCGCAGACTGTTAGTGAGTTAGTAGCTAAGTACCATAATACAGTTACAGATACAGATGTGGCAAGTTTCACTGACTTGTTGGTTATGGATATGGTGTCGAAATAGAAATTCGGAGAACGTTACTTTCTGTCGCCGTGCTTGTTATGGGCTAACCGAGATACTACTTAACTGAATTCAGCTGCAATTTAACTAGATTCAACCAAATGATAAGTCACTCAGAAAAAAATATTTCGTTCAAAGAGTCGTGTGGCAAATCAGGGGCGTCGTGGCTGCAGGGTAGGCAGGGGGCACATGTCCCCTGGCATCGACCATTCGGATTTTTTGAATATTTTGTATCTGTTCGGCTGAACAGTTTATAGAACAACATGAAACGTTAAAGAAACTTATCAGCATGAGAAGAAATTGCTTGGCAGGAAATTTCAAGCGTCATGTGATCTAAACAATGTCGCTCATTGGCCACTCAATCTGTCTTTCCAAAGATTTTTGTCCTTAGGATATGCACACAACAGATATTTGTCTTGTCTTTTAAAGATTGTTTACCAAAATTAAATTTTTTTATTTCGAAGACAGTCTTTCAAAGTCAAAAATTGTTGTCTTTGACAATCGCACACAGCAGATTTCTGTCTTTGAAAGGCAAAAGACAAAAACCTTCGTTTTTCATAGAATAAAATCTGCCGTGTGCACTGGAATTTAGAGGTGTGGAGTATAGGCCAATACACACATTTTTGATAAGAACAAAACTTACTAGAACATAGTGGATGCTAATAACATCTTAAAGACGGGAAAGCTTAAGCTGACCAATACTGAAAACAATTCATAGTAGTAATGTAAATAGTACTGTAAATGGATGGAAATGGTGTGTGGATGTAATTCGAAGTTTTGTTCTTTTGCTATCTTCCCATGATTTTACTTGTTCAATATTTGCCTAGATAGATAATGAATAATGGACGGAAAAAAGATGTTCCCAGTGGTTTAGTTAGGTAAATTCATAGGTGGGGCGAGAAGTTTATATTTTCCGAAAAAATTTAGAAGCCTTGATGTTTTTTCATCCTTGAAGCCTTGACATTAGAACAGGAAAAAATAGAAGATAAACTTTTATTATTTGTTTCAGATTCAACCTGCTTAGGTTCACTTATCTTGACTAGGTAAGGAAATTCTTGTCTTTTTTCACCTAGGTTAGCCAGGCTAGGTTACCACTAATGGGTTATGATATTGCAAGTTCGTAAAGTTCTTGTTTGAATTTATAGATTTCTATATGTTCTAATTTCTATTTTAACTTATAAAAACATAATATGGATATGTTTATAATCAAGCTTAGCATATATGAATTGCTCAAATGACATCTGGGTCCAATTTCAGAGTTCATTCATGTCATCCATAGAGTTCTTTCTTCGCCTTGAGAGTTTTTCGCTTATCATTTCAGAGTATTTGTTACTGAGGTGGTTCTCTTCGTGAGTAACAATTGCAATGAAATGATTTGTGAGTGCAGTAATACGCAATCACAATCAAATTACAACTAAGGCTTGATGAATTTAACGTTTCTTTTTAGGTATTTTACGGTTTTTAGCCCTAGCCCCCTTAAACTATAGCCTATGTGGGTGGGTTCCGGGATACCAACGAGGGGCATGGGAGGGCGCAGTGCCCCCGGTGGACTAGGGTGGACATGTACACCCCACTCTTTTTAAGATCGGCTTTTTAATTTTTTCAAAACTAGATTAAAAAAACATAAAGGGGGATGTTAGTTTTCCTCTCTGAGATCGGAACTTTTTTCATTTCTATGGTCAGTTACGGTTCTTTTTAGATTTTAGCTGACATAGTTGTGTTGGATCACTAGTTCCGTAAATAGTGAGAAACTAAAATGAAGATGATCTATTAAACACAGCTTTATTGTGCCAAAAAGTTGGTTCTTAGAGTGTGGTCTTTGCCTTCCTTCCTTGTTAAAGGTTATTGGCAATGATTAACTTTAAAACTTGTATCCAAACTTTTTAAAGCTATAAGGATATTATAGTTGCAGCCCCACCTGCTACATCACCTTTGAGCCTCAATGTCAGACGAAAGTTTGGAAAACCTTGTTCAAATTAGAATCGATCAAGATATGGCAGATAAAAGAGACAAAGAAAGCCTCGTTAATAAGTTTAAAACCATTGCTAGCTAAAAAATTCCACTCTTAAATTAGCTTTTATGTTATTAGCTTTTATATGTGTAGATCTTTGCCTATGAAATTTAACATTTCTATTGAGGGTTTCAAATTATGTCAACTTGGTTATCAATTTCTCGTATGGTGTTGTACCGGTTTCTAACCGAGACTTCTTTATCAGCTCTACCCCATTATTTTGGGGCTGGCGCCGCCCCTGCGCATTGCACTCCTATAAGGCTGTTTGTCGGAAAATCTGAATGCTTGTTGAAAAATTTTAGGATATTCTATTGTAAACAATTTTGCTTTTTCTCGATTATTCTATGTTGCATTGGCTGAAAATAGCCAAGTTTGTCCTTGCTGTATAAGTTTGTCAACTGTCTTGACTGGTCAGGAAACACTTTGAAACTCTGGGACTTTTTCGTTCGATCGTGGAATCCTTTACAGTAGGAAGCATGAAGCAAGCTGCAAACACGATAATTAAGATGTATACTCAGAATTTTGCTATATGCTGAAGTTGTCTCTGCCACCGCAGCACACATGCCCGTGCTAACACGGAAAACTGGAGACTCTTTTCGCGATTCTGGATGGCATCTGCACATAAAAGGACCAAAGATTTCAACACTTCGATGGAAATTTGTTACAATTTGAACGTCTAACTTTCAAAGAATCCTTGATGAAGAGGCAAGGTCTCATACAGAAGCGCATTTTAAATTTTACTGGGGGATGTAAATGCCGCAGACACTATCTGCGAATTTCAAGATTTCTAGCCTTTCTATAAAACATTCTTTGTTTAAAAGGTAGATGAAGATGACCTCAAGTCACAGAGGGACATCCTGAAATTCATGTTGCCCAATCGGCTTTGCCCTCTTTTTCCAAACCTCTCCACGCTGCTTCAAATCTTTTATTGTCTACCAGTGTCTTCAGCTTGTGCCGAGCGCTTGTTTAGCAGAATGAAGTTGATGAAAAAACACCTTCGATCATCCATGGAAAATAATCGTTTGTCAAATCTAAAGGCCCCGAGTCTCTGCAAAAGACTTAAATCGATCATGAAGAGGTGATAGACAAAGTTTGCAGCCATGAAAAAGAGAAGAAGATTATTGGTTTGAAAAACCTGACTTTTCGAAAAGACGTGTTGGAAAGACATGGCATTATCCTGTTGTGTTGATAACGTTGTTTCATTTTTAAAGTTGTAACCTTTTGAATTTTAGTGAAAAATGCTTTCACTTCAGCAAGAAGGCCACTGCACCTTGAGGAAATCTATCTGCATCTAAAATATAACAAATTTTGTTGCACATTAGGCCACTAGACCTATACCTAGCAAATTGGAACTGACAAATAGATACGCATGCATAGTATTCAATTTACCATTGAATTATGATATCCACCACCCATATATAGCCCAGACGGAAATGGAGAGGAGTATCACTTTGGGGTGGGGAAATTTTGATTACCAGTTTCGAGTTTTTTGTCAAATGGTGATATTGAATTGCATGGGCTCCGACGCAGGTTGGAAAGTAGAGGGGCCAAGAGAAAATATAACAATCATAATAAAAGATTTTGAAAAAGCTCTATTGTTTTGCAAAAAGTGAGGGGGCCATGGCCCCCCGGCCCCCCCTTCGTTGGAGGCCCTGAATTGTGATGGTAAACGGGGATTTGCCGCTGTTTCTTGGGGGTAAATTGGGGGTTAAATCAAGAGAAGTTCCTTCTAATCCTCTGCGAAGGAGAAACGTCGCTGGAATGACGTTTCTAACAAAATAAATCTTGTCTAAGCAGTGGAATATGAAGGATAATTTATCTTTTTTGGTAAAAATACGTTTAATTTAGTAAAACGAGCTTTAATTTGTCATGTGACGTCTAATTACCTCATGTCCTTACATGGATATCTTATTAAGAATGGGCAAAGCAAAATCATACTTTGACATCAGAAATTCATTTTAGCATGCAGTTGACTATCAAAACTTTAAGAAAGGACTGTCGTGGTACTCAAAATATAAAAAGGGACTTTTTGTCGTTTTTGTCAACCTACATTGATAGTATTTATTGGTCTTACCAGAGGTTTGCGCAGGTGCACAGGGCTTTCAGTATGTTGTTGCTGTGCTGTCGCTGTTGTTGCTTTTGAGAGTTCAACATGGACCTAGTTTGTGAGGTTTTTAGGAATTCTGTTATTAGAGCATTTCCACGAAATGGTAGAAAAATGTGGGTATCTTTACTCTTGGACTTAAGGTTTATTGAGCTTGGCATTAAGAAAGCTTTGTTATTTGATTATGCAGATGTGCCTACTGATAAACTGGAAAAACTGCTTTTCGAAATTGGAGAGGGATGTCCTGGTTTCATTTCAATTGGTTCTTTATTGGTAGTAAGAATTGGACAAGACAATTTCATCCTCAATTATGCAGCATTTTCAAATCACCTAGCAGAATGTGTAAGAAGATGTTGCATGCCTTGTGGTGAAAATGGAAAATATTACACCATTATTGACGTTTCAAACAGAAACAATAGCCCTATAGAACTTGGAAACTTGAGTGAGTTAAAACAACTCAGAATATCACTATTAACTATGCAACAGAGGATAAAAGACATACAGGAAGGAAGCCTAAACAGTAAAGTTTTGCTAGAAGAAACTAAGGATGTTTGTTTTAGTTCAATTTATGGCATTCTACTTAACTACCCTGTAGTTTATTGGTTTAACTCTGAAAGCACTAATCTTGCAGGGGAAGCAATGTTTGCTTACAAGTTAAAAATAAGGGACAAAGAATTGTTTGGGATCAAAGTTCCAAAGAACTACACTGTGATGTCCTTCACTGCACCACAATGTATTGACCATCAGCAGAACATTTTATATTGGGAAACATCAATAAGAAATTCACTCAAGTCAAATTGTCTAGAAGATAATTTCTTACTTTCATATAGAGAGTCAACAACATTATTCAAGATTTCGTTATAAACTTTTAAGTACTATGTATATATGATTACAACATTGTGTGGTAAAACATAAATTTGTAACACAAAATGTGTCATTTTGAGTTCAGGCCCAGGTCCCAATAAAAGTGTCTATTTAAATTCTACAGTTGGGGGCCTAGATTTCCACACTGACTGTTTACTGGTTATAACTCATTGTCACTTGCAAAATGGCCATAACCCTACCGGTAATTCGCTGACAATAAAAAAGGTAACACCTGTATATTTTAACATATTCAGTAACTTTAGGATTATTCCATATCACAAATTATTCCTTTTGAGGTTTAAAGCAAATATGGAGCTTCATTTCTTTTGAATTGTAGTCTATTATTCTCAGATGTAGTCATGAAGGACTAAAAACTGAGCATATTTAGAACTGAGCAGCAATTTATGCCACCTTTTTATCATTTGATAGACCCATAAATTCAGCAATATATGACCCAAAAATCTCCGGTCTTCCTGCTTCATATTTCACAAGTTTTGACATGTCCTTTTCTTTAATAACTGCTTCCAAAGAGCTGCAAAGCAGAAGTGATCAAATCAACACAAACAATCAGGTTGGTCCAGAAAGCAACAAACAAATTGATTGACAATAGAATTAAAGATATTTTCAGAGAAACTCAGACACCAGAGAATAGTTTAAACCCTTAAATTCAATCTTTTTACTAATGAGTCTGTTGAAAAGCAACACAATTGCAGGCATCAATCCAATGGTAGTTTCATTGAAATTTTGATTTAAGGGACCCTTCCCTGACAGTTTTAGCATTTGCATTGCTGTAAGTAAGGACTTTTACAATTTTCTTTCATCAAAATCTAAATTTTCTAAGAAATGTTACACAATACTTTGTGGAGCACTTAGAAACATAAAATTTTGTTTCAATCAATATTGCATCTCCCCTGAGTAAATACAAATATAACTTTACCTATTAATTATCAAATTAGGGCACCTGTCAAATAAGCATCCCTTGCCAAGATTGAAATTTATGGTAAACATTGTACTTTTAAACATGGTCAGGCTTAAAAAAGATCCTAAAAAAATCTGTCTCTGAATTATATCCAAACATAGTATATCTTGTTATGTATAAACATTTAAAGTTTACCTGCAAGTGCAATAATAAAGATAATTCATATTCTGAAACGCTTCTGCCAATTCAAACTGGTGGTTGTCCATAAGCTTTTCATTTATGACAACTATCAAAGGCTTTCTTGCTTTTAGAACTTCTATAATACTGCCGGCTCCTGTAGAAACCATTTTGAGAGATGAAAAGGATTGAACAAGTTTAAACAGCACTTCATCATTTTTCATAGGTAGAGGTTTCAATTTATAGTTTATACTAACTAACTAACATAAATCACTAACATAAAGTTACTAGCAAAAAGTATTTTGAAGCACTTGGTAAGTGCTTCAGTATGATATGCCTCCACTATTTTGTGCCATCTTCAAATAAATTATTTTGTGAACCAAGAGAACATGAAGACAACATTGAACAACTAACCCAGCCAAGATTTCAGTGCATAAAAAAAGCAAGGCAAATAACCAAGAAAGTCTAGTTAACTATGGTAACTACCATTCAATTTTAAATCTAGTTCCTGTTCAAAACTAAAACAGGCTAATAAACCATATAAATGTCTAGCTTCTGGGCATCAAATCAAGTATACCTTAGATAAACAAAAAATTATGAAGTGAAATTAGCAAAGGTAAAGTGAATTTACCAGCATGGCTTATGACTAGTGCTGAGTTCAAAATGTCATCATAAATTGATTTTTTAAAATCATATGATTCCACTTCTACACAAGGCAATATTTCATCTTTTTGAACCCTTTTGCCACCTCCTGTTTGAATTAAAAGTTTGTTGTATCCACAATTCTTCAAAGTCTGTAAAAGAAATATATAAAAGTAAAAACAAGAAAACAATAGTTTCATACCCACATTTTTACAAAAAATCCACAAAACATTTCCAAATACTTCCGCGTTGAACGAATTCAATATGTACATTTGGTTAATGAGCCAAGAAGATTATATTACAACAAAGGTTTTAGGAAATTTCTGCAAAAAGTCCTTTGAAAAAAGATCAAAATTTTTAAGCGACCCCACAAGCATTTTAGATTAACAGCTAATAATTTTGTAGCTTAGTAGCTTTTGCTGAAAATTTAGCTTTGTATTCGCCGTAGTTGTTTTGTTATTAATGCGTAGTTAAAAATGTAATTGTAAAATTGTAATTCGCTGTAGTACTGTAAGCAGTTAAGGGCCATCTCGGCCTAGATACTTGAATTGCAAAAAAAAAAAAAAAATTCCCACATTTTCTTACTCAAATCATAATCCAAATAAAAATTATTTTACTTGAATACATTGTTATTGTATGTACACAAGCTTTCACGGGAAAGGCGTGGGATTGCACTTGCACATGCTGGTACACACCTCCTGACACCAACAAGTGTGTTTAATTGTATGCCTTTTTTTGTAATTGTTTGTTTTTAACCAAAGTGCTGGAAACTAATGAGCTGACAAAAAAAGCAAGAAATTGTTTTATGTTTTTTATTTTGATGTGTTTCACTAGTCTTGTCTGCTGTACTGGATTAATGTAATCATTTTGAAGAGCTGTTGTGATGACACTTGAATGCAATCAGACATGGACCAAATGACTGTAGCATCGGGCTAGTAGTAGTCCAGCAAATTTCATTCTTACATCTAAGGCTGCAGAAACGATTATTATACGACAATTTGCAATCATCGTCTAGTGCTCGTAAAAACTAAGTCGAATTTTTGTCATAGACCTGTGTTAGCATGCACATGTTTCTAAAATACCATTTATGGATGGCAAATTAAGTTGAATTTTTAAGCAAAAGATCATCAGGCATCCATCTAATTCTAAGGAGCTGCAGTTTTCATGTGAACCTTTGCCAATGGCCCCTTGCTGGATAGCTCACTTTCTGTACGCTATTGATTTTCGCCAGTGGTTTCAGTATCCAGTTCCTACTGCCAGCTGGCTTAAAAATAGGCGAAGCGCAATGCAATGCTAAACAACTTTCCTCAGACAAACTTCTGCAATATGGCACATTTGTCTGACAAAGATGCCCTGTTCTTCCATAAATTATTCAATGTTGTATCGTTTTCATATCAAAACAGAAAAAATTGGAAAACGGCAGATTGTGACAGAGGCATGATAATTTCTAAGGGTTACACTTGAAAACAGAACGATAGCGCTCTGGATTCAAAGAGAGGGAAATTTGTAATAGAAATTTTCTGTTTCAAGCGTTTGCACTGAAACGTTTTGTGCCGTTTTCAAATCGTACCATTTTCAAATGGTGCCATTTTAAAATTGTGCCGTTTTCAAATCGCGCCATTTTCAAATCGCGCCATTTTCAAATAGTGCAGTTTTCAAAACTGTTTTCATACCCGTGTTGATGAGATTAGAGACACGATAGAAAGTTGGGGCCAAAATATTAACATTTTTCAGGGGTTTCATTAAGACTGCCACCAACCAGGAACTGCATCTAAAATATTTTCAGCATCAAATTTAGAAAAGATCCCTGGCAATATTCATAATTATTTTTTATCACTTTGCATCGGAGATATTTATTGTTAGAGTTGTGAGAAAACTGAAGAAATGACTTAAGAATGGGGTTTTTCAAGTCTCCATATACTATGTAATTAAACCTTTGTAGAAATAAGACAAAACAAGAATAACACTCCATCACATGCCTAAAACAGTCCGAGTCTTGTGCTAATTTACTCCCAGGAAGGCCTGTATACACGTTATTAATACTGTCCTTTTATTTTGTATTTGTAAATGCTTTGCTGAAATTCTATAGCCAAGAAATCTTGTATAGAGGCCCCTAAAATATATCTGGAAGGGTTTATGCTAATATTATCTTCTGATGGGTGATTTAAAACAATTTCAAAGTGTTGTAAGTGATAATGTAGGTTTAAGGACCATTTGTAGGGGAGACCCAAATTGTAGCATGTCCTCAAATTCAGCTTTTGCAATTAACCCTTTTTATAAGAACAATTTAATAAGAACACAAGCCTCAAAATTGGTCAAAAGTTAAGAACAAATTTCAGACAGGCTGAGCTACAGTAAATGCAATTTTAAACAATATTTTCTCTCAAAACGAGGATTTTTAGCCATGTGTTGGTGCTTTTACAGTGAATATTCAAACCTGTCTGCAAATGAAGGGTGTCTCACTCACTTTGTTGGCAAATGAGGTCTGAATACCTCCCTAGAGCTAAAAGCTAGCAATCGCACTGCTTACACCTTATTCACTCAAGAAAAAATTAAGAACAATCCTTCCTCAGATTTTTGAAAAAATTAAGAACAGCCAGCCTGAACTTAAATTTACTGGTTCTTATAACAAAGAGTGTAGTCAGACAGTCAAGAGCCAAACACTATGGGTAGCAAGACAGCATTGACTTTATGTGCAGAAATGATGAGTGACATTGGGCTTGATGGCTGAATTTCTGCAACAGGGTTGAGAAAATTCTGGAAACTTTTATTTACAGACAAGGCAGTCTGTGTGAACTTGATATCATATATCCACTTACAAACCAAATTTATTGACAAAATCATCACCAAGGGTCACAATCCATACCTCCACAATGATAAAACCAAGTGCAAAATGGCATCCTGTGAAAACCCAACCCTAAGCTTAGGACCCCTGGACCCCTAGGTACTGAATATCAAGAGGACCCTCAACTATTTGAGATGCCACTAGTTCCCCACAGCTTGGTTCAACTGTTAGTGCTTTCATATTTTTTTGCTGTTGTTGTGCAAAGTTCAACAGTACAGAATTCTTGATCATTATATTATTATTATTATTATTATTATTATTATTATTTAAAAATGGCTTTGAAAAAAGCAAACATTTTAGTAAACTAAAGCTTTTCATCTGACACTCTTCAGAGTTCAAAACGTCAGAACATAGATCGAAAACTCTACACTAGGAAATATATGTACCCAGTTGTTAATCAAAATAGGCCAATCAGAACCGTGAGCACATGAATGTAGAGGTTGACCAATCAGTGTTGCTTGCCTATTGAGCATCTTACCAATAGAGTCCTAAGGTGAAGGTAGGTATCCTGTAGCTGTGTACGAAGAATACTGGTACTCTTATGACGCTGTTGCAGCTTTTTGTTCTTTATGTATACTTGAGTTGCTGTTTTGAAATTGAAACCGTTATTAAGTGTTTAACTATTTGTAGTCAAGACGTGCTTAAAACGTTTAACCCCTAGAATTAGTAACAAAGGTGCATCAGTGCAGAAGTGCCGAGCACTGCTTCATTGTGAGGTCCTTTAGAGTCAATAGAAAGAATTTCTCCTCGTTATAAATGGAATTTTTCTGTCTGCTTTTAGAGTCATAACTCTGCTCTGTATTGGTCTCAGGGCCCTACATAGATCTATGGATCAGTTCTAGAGGGGCCACCACTGAAACAGCTTGCACTTTTCTTAAAAGGACGTGCTTCCCTTGATTCCGTTATCCCTTACCCCTGCCGTTAATATTCTGAAGGAGACCTTATTTTCAGCCAAAAGCTTTTATTTTTAGTTGGGTAAGCTTTTGGCCACATATCCAGATGCCTGATCCTTAGCAGGGCTTTAAGGAGTGGAAACCATTAAAAGTGATAATGCCTGGATGACTTCAGGACCTTGCTTGGGCTTTCAGTATATACAATGCACGCAAAGGTAATTCAAATAAAAGGTCAAAGGTAGGATGTGGCCCTGATATGCGAAGTAAAACAATGACAGAATAGACAAAAGTAGAACAGAACATCAAAATCTGAAGAAGCATATTGCGAAATGTTAATCAAGTTGTTTTTTTTACTGATCATCTATTTAAATTTTTAAAAAACATTGTAGTCTAGAGCTTTTGAATACATATACGCGTTCCCCTCACCCTACACGTAGTGTACTCATTCTTCGCACACAAAACGAGCTCCTTTTGTCTATACAATAGCGGTTTTTTCGTGCTGATGCAGATAGTTTCCAAAACTGCTAGATGGAACTACGAACAGGCTTTACCAATAATCCGAAACATGCACAATCTGGGTTTTCCAATAAATGCCGCCATGCCCGATAGCAGAATCGCAGGTTTTAGTTGTACTTTTAGATAGGCAACTAACAGGGGCGGATCCAAAGCAAACTTGAAGGAGGGGCAGTTGGTAGTGGGGGCGCTGAAAAATTTTCAAAAATTGATGACAAGAGAACGCTGTATACAACAATTTCAGATCCATTTTCGGAATAAACAACATAACTTTGAAGTAATCTTTCAAGCAAATTAACATATTGGTTCTTCAAAAAGGGGCGAACAATTTCCAAAAAAGGGGCGCCATACTTGCTTCAACTCGTCAAGGGAGGGGCAACTGCCCCTAGTTGCCCCCCTTAAATCCGCCATTGGCAACTAATAACTGTCAGATGTAGTATATTTCTTTTTTAACAGTGTACTAAATGATAAGGACCTCCCTCCCCCTCCATTCGTTCCGACGGCCCTGCGGTATATGAAGGGAAATTAAAATTTACCTTCAAAAAGGTTGGGCAAGTGACTGTTTTTATGAGGTCATCAAAACGCGTTGTCCCAACGGTAACGAAGATAGATTGTGATGCAGAGTTAAGTGCCTGGTCGTCCTCCTTTTGGCCATCCATGGCTTATCGGTGTCCATTATAGAATTACCTCTCTTGAGTTTCAAATACAGCCTGCTAATTGATGACATTTTACTTTAACAGCAGCGAGAACCAAATAGGGGCCACACGACTGATCGAGGAACCTACATGATGTATGTTCCCTATTAAAAAGCGCAGGTTCCCTTTGAATTATATTTGAGTTAACTGTAATACTGTGGTAGAATTTGAATTAAAATTGAACCTTGAATTTTACTTGCCCCTCATAAACTGACCGCCACGGGCCTCTGGTTGTAAGCAACCGTAGTGTCTATTGTCATACGTGCCAAGGCGGTTTCGAAGAACTTTGATCCTGGGCGGCAGTGAGAAGCCCAATTTGACGTAATAAAGAAATCTGAGCGTAGTTTGTTTACAACCAACAGAAGTGCATGCAAATGCTGAACCTTCAAAATGAACAACTGAGTCGTTGATCTAGGACAGAGGGATGCAGGAAGATGGCCTATGCTATACTTGGTGCGAGGCCTAATTCGCATCCGTTTCAAGAACGGAAAGTCATTCTGAAGGAGCCTGTGAAAATAGGGCGAGCCGTTGCAAAGTGCAAATCAGCCCAGAACAATCTAATATTTGATTGTAAGGTACTCTCTCGGAGCCATGCAATTATTTGGTATGAAAGTGGAAAAGTAAGTTAACTTTATGCAACTCCCTGCAGGCTTGGAGAAGGCTTTCGTCTCTTTCGTTTTTTAAGCGAGTTATCAGGAAACAGCATCTCTGTATTTTTCAATTTATATGAAATTCTGAAATTCCACTACATTCATTAACGCTTTTACTAAGCAAAAATATGCAAACTACTTTCTAATGATAACAGAGAACTAAGTGTAGGCAAGAAGAATTTACATCAAGTCAAAGAAAACTCATTAAATCCTAGAAAATCGCTCATGTCAAATATAACTGTAATTTTGCAATTACCCGTAGCTAATGTTGCTGTAGTTATTTAGCCCAACACCATATTACTGGTTGGTTTATTTTCATACTAAAATTAATGCGTAGAAGAAAAGTTTACTGAACACATTACAGTCATACAAATTGAGAGTACAAAAATTAAAGAATTAAAGGCCCTTCAGTTGTTTATGTATTTTAAAATTCACTGATATTATACGAATCCACATTGCATTAGTAGTAATATAACTAGCAAGTGCATTGTTACTTTGATGATTAAGCTTAATCAGGACCCAGTTTGCAGAATATGGCAGATGCCTGAAACAATCATGCACACGTGAGATTTGCCCCGAGAACTGACATGCTCTGCACACTGGGTCAGGACAGACTTTCATCAAATCAGGAGTAGTTAATGTAATTAGAAGTTTAGACAGGCAAAGAATTGAACAAAAATTTCTATTTTAAGAAAATCTGCCCTCACAGTAACAACCAAGGCATATGCCTATACATTACAGGGAAAACAGTAAGGTGGTTTGTTACATCTGGCTGAATTTCAGCCAGGTTTAGTCTAATTAACTAATCTAATGGTAAAGGTAGAATAGACTGGCTTTAATGCAACAGTTTTGTTGTTTTTTAAATAGATTTAAATGTTATCTAGGATAACTTGCAGAAAGATTGTGGGCTTGATGTAGTTTGTCAATATGCTATTTTGTTAGAAGGTTGATACATATGTCAGTTAACTGATCAAGAATTATATCTTGTTCATTTCAATTTCGCTGGTAAATTAAAACCAGATGTTTGTAGATTGAGATCAAATAATGTTTCTTCATAACTGTTTGTGACATTTTGAATTTTGAAATTAGGAAGAGCCAAAAAGATTTGTCATCATACAGGCTCTCAATTTGGCCTTTGCCTTTGTCAGTGCTATTTTTGGAAGCCAGGTATAGAGCAAGCAAGAAAGCACCTACTGTTGTTGAAATAAAATGAAATGAATTTTGAATTAGAGCAGAAAGTATTATTTAAAGAAGAGTGACTTCAAACTGTCTGGATTAATTTCAGTTCTACATCCAAGATACAAAAAGTAGTAATGGTACATATGTGAACAATGCACAGGTAGGTAGAGGTGCTGATGATGCAGAGTCTGTTGAAATTCGGTCAGGTGATGTCCTACAGTTTGGCGTAGATGTGGTTGAGAATTCAAAGAAAGGTATGAATTTTAGCAGGATGTGGCTTGTGGAGCCTTTTTTGATTACAGGATATTACCAATTGATATGATAAAATCTAAGCAGTGGATTTATTTTAGCTGCCTAATTGAGAAAAATGAAGTTTACATGCACCAGAGTTTTTTCTCTATAAAGCATATTTTTCTAAAAAATGATGTTACAAATTTTCAGCTTTTTCTAACCGACTCTTAAGCAGATCATGCTATATATGAAAAAAACATTAATTCAGTAATTGCACAATATGAAGGTGCTGTGTATTATACCTGGCATTATTCCTTTCCGATTTTTTTCTTGATGCCAAATATTTAAATCTATTATGTACTTGATATATAAGAGCTTTTTAAGAAGTTGAAGGGGCTTTGTGTTTGCCAATGAAATTTTATTTCTTATTGCAACCCTCATTTGATGGTTGTTAAAGGCTCATTTTAAGAGTTGACTGACTTAAAAGTTGCTTGTTTTGTTTAGTCACACATGGTTGCATCATTGCATTGGTCACACTGATAAATCCTGATGGAACAGAGGCCTTAGGGTAACTATGCAGTTTTTTGTGTTATTCAAGTATTGTTTACTGATCTCAGTGTACTTCTGGAAAAGCTAAATGTATTCAGAATAAACAGTAGAGGATTGGGGGTAGCTCACAAAAATATTCAAAATGGCACCATAGATCACACAAAGAGGGCTAAAAAGAATATATTGTTGGAAAATTTTGGACTAAAATTAGGAGCTTTGAGGGTAACCCTCAAGTACATTTCAAACTTCAAATGTCAGATACAGATCTAAAAGGAATATCAAATTAATATGCCCAGTTCAATGAACAGGAAACTAGCTCCAAAGAGAGCTTGTAACATAGGCACACTGCTCTTTATGTCTGAGAAATGCAGTTATTCTTGCAACCTCCATCTCAAAATGAACAGGTGTGCCTCCTTGGAGCTTATATTGTAAAAAGCAATGATTGCTGCTTAAAATTATGGTAAAATTTTTTTATTTGCACCCCAGTGATTATTGCAAGGAGGTATATATTGTCTGATTATCGCCTTGACACCATTTACCTCTTCAGCAGACCCCAAGACTTTATCACTGACGACATACTCTCAGATATTGTTGGAAATTGACATATTTAGTTCCGTTTTTATGAACATTTTAAGCAATTCTAGGTCCTTGCCATTCCTCAAAAGAAGCTTATCAAGTTGATTTAGTTAGAAATTTATGATCTCTTTATCTGCTCCAGTTTTTCAGGTAAGTCCCTAAATATGCAGCCATTTTTAAACAGCATGCAAATACCATAATTCCTGGAAAGTTGTTTGAATTGGAACACTCATATGCTTTGATCAAACTGTAATACAACTAAAACCAGGTAGAATAAGTATTTGAGAAATGCAATGCTTTTTTATAGAGAGCCAGACAAGCCAACTGGAAGGGTGTTGCCTTTTGTAAACGTATGTATATTTTTGCTGAAAGAATTATGGCTATTACAATTATATGTTTCTCTTAATGTCTTAAATCTTTTTAAAGCATATCAAATTTTACATGTTCATTGAAACTTTGTACGTGCTAGCCAACATTCTTTTTGATTATGTCTTTTGAAAGAACTCAACTGCAAGTTGAATTGAATTCATTGTGACGTGACAATGATATAGAATGATATGTTATCGCATATAGGAGTTAGCCATTGCCAATTTTCCTTTGCTGCTGTACAGCAAAAAAGACTTTCATAGGTCGTCTAACTTTCTAGGAAAGTTACACTTTCAATGGACAGGTTTTGAGCATCGATCAGAGTGCCAGAGAGATTGTTCTTCTAGTTTGTTTAGCTACTGTCAAGATATGGTAACTGTTTCCGCTCAATTTCTAGGGTGATCACAACCTACGAACTCAAGAATTATGGCAATTGTCCAAGTACTTGCAGGTAACTTGTTGAATGCTGAGTCACTAAAAATATCCCTGAAATATTGCTATACCACGCCATACCATTTTCAGTGGAACAGTTTCATTTTCATCTAACTCAGGGTTCCTCTTAAAGTATCTTTCAAGGTTGGAATTTGACAGCACTGAATGCCAAAGAATAAAATATGAATTACTTTTCCGCCTTGATAATATTTTTAGAAACTATATTGCATCCGTGATTATTTGGAAAATGTAGATTCATTTTTCGTCATTGTTCGGATATTCCAAAATACGAACTAATCGAGGATGTAAAATAATAGCCCCAGTGAAATAGAAAATAAAACTTACAAATGGCGCTATTTTGTTCAATTGAGAAGAAATTTTGTTAACTGCTTGAGTTTGCACGCAGTAGTGCACTTTTAGGGGAGTTTTGTAGGAAGGGGGTAGCAAAGCTGCTTTTCAATCTTTTCATGCGACATTGTGCCTGGGAACAATGATTTGCGCACTGTTGAGTTGATCGATGTTGTCGGTTATTGTTGAATTAATTTGGCTGTATGGAAATTGAAACTAACATGAAGCATAAATCGGTTGAATTGAAGTGAATTTATAAGATTTGTCAACAGATTTATTTCATTTGCTTTTGATCATTTGGTTAAATAGCTAGGAAAGAAGCTGAATCCATCAGAAAGCCGTTCGGGTAATCCAGAATTTGTTGGCATAAGAAAAAATCTTCTTTGAATTCATGTTCGGCTAATCAAGATTAAAATAATAGAACCTCGGTTTACCGAAAAAGGAACTACACACGTTTGAACTTTTTGTTTCCAGGATGCTATGAATCGGGAACAACTTCTTGAACAAAAATTAGCAACAATGCAGCGAATGATTGCCAACTCATCCGTATCATCAGATGAAACATTCCAGGTCAGCAAATTTCAATTTATTTTTAGGTTATCTGAAAATACAATATATTATTTTTGAAAGCTGAAATGTTTTCTAGCATGCTGTTGAATAGCTCTTCCAGCAGAATCATTTTTATAAAGAAGTATTAGCCAGCTTATATGACTCTATTTGGCCTTAAAGCAAGTTTTTAAAAGTCACTGTCAGAATCACTTTGTAAAATTCATGATCAAACAGTTGTGTTCGCTTGCGCAATCATTCTCTTTATTTCTTCCAGGCATTCGTCAAAGAGGATGAGCTCCTTTCGAGGCTCGATATTCTTGAAAACGAGTTAGACATTATTACAAAGGTGCGGTTAAGTATTTGCTTGTAATGCACATTGTCGCAACAAAAGTAAATTGGCGATGCTGCTTTATATCTGTTCTAAAAAATATTTTGCGATCACCGGAAACATTCTTATCTTGTACGAATGAAGATAATTTCAGTTGCAAAAGAGAAAAATAAGGCTGAAGTGTAGTACAGTTCAGTTAAGAAAACCAAAAAACTAAAGAACCCGTAAGTTAATCTCTACTGAGTTGCTAATATTTCCCCAAGATCAAACGTCGAACCATACTTGCTTACTTATTCCTGCATTGGCTTACTACCCCTGCACTGACTTACTTATTCCTGCATTGGCTTACTTATCTCTGCATTGGCTTACTACCCCTGCACTGACTTACTTATACCTGCATTCGCTTACTTATCTCTGCATTGGCTTACTACCCCTGCACTGACTTACTTATACCTGCATTCGCTTACTTATCTCTGCATTGGCTTACTACCCCTGCACTGACTTACTTATACCTGCATTCGCTTACTTATCTCTGCATTGGCTTACTTCTCCCTGGAATGGCTTACTACCCCTGCACTGACTTACTTATCCCTGCATTTGCTTACTTATCCCTTGACTGGCTTACTTATACCTGCATTCGCTTACTTATCTCTGCATTGGCTTACTTCTCCCTGGAATGGCTTACTACCCCTGCACTGACTTACTTATCCCTGCATTTGCTTACTTATCCCTTGACTGGCTTACTTATACCTGCATTCGCTTACTTATCTCTGCATTGGCTTACTTCTCCCTGGAATGGCTTACTACCCCTGCACTGACTTACTTATACCTGCATTCGCTTACTTATCTCTGCATTGGCTTACTACCCCTGCACTGACTTACTTATACCTGCATTCGCTTACTTATCTCTGCATTGGCTTACTTCTCCCTGGAATGGCTTACTACCCCTGCACTGACTTACTTATACCTGCATTCGCTTACTTATCTCTGCATTGGCTTACTACCCCTGCACTGACTTACTTATACCTGCATTCGCTTACTTATCTCTGCATTGGCTTACTTCTCCCTGGAATGGCTTACTACCCCTGCACTGACTTACTTATCCCTGCATTTGCTTACTTATCCCTTGACTGGCTTACTTATACCTGCATTCGCTTACTTATCTCTGCATTGGCTTACTTCTCCCTGGAATGGCTTACTACCCCTGCACTGACTTACTTATCCCTGCATTTGCTTACTTATCCCTTGACTGGCTTACTTATACCTGCATTCGCTTACTTATCTCTGCATTGGCCTACTTCTCCCTGGAATGGCTTACTACCCCTGCAATGGTTAATCTATTCCCGCATTGGCTTCACTGGCTTACTTATACCTGCATTCGCTTACTTATCTCTGCATTGGCTTACTTCTCCCTGGAATGGCTAACTACCCCTGCAATGGTTAATCTATCCCCGCATTGGCTTTACTGGCTTACTTATTCCTGTACTGGCTTTCTTATCACTGCATTGGCTTACTTATCTTTTAATTGGCCTCTTAAGGAAATGCCCGAAGAAGACTGCCGAAAGCTTCTCCTCAGCTCCCAAGAAGAAAAAGAAAATTATGAAATGAAAGCAAAGGTAGGCTACGAAATAGCTCTAAATTTTGGATTCTTTTTAATTTGTAATTGCGAAGTTTTAAAGTGCTGTGACTTGTCTTGATATAATTTTGGTACGATTTGATAAAATTCTTCGAATTTCGTAGTTTTCAGGTTGATAGAGGTCTATCAACAAAATATGTTACCATCCCGAACGTTTTGTTCACCCTTAAAAAAAAGGCATTGTTTTATAGGAAACAATTCAACGGCTGATCGAAGAGAAGTCTGAAACGCTGCAGAAACTTACTGATGTTCAGGTTAGTGTTTGAATTCAGTTTGTTCTGTGCATTGCTTCCTGCTATTGGCTGGTTATTGTTTTCTCCTGCCAGCAGAGCCCTCGGGAAGGTAAGGAAAATAATTAGGTTGGATAATGGCAGACGTTTGTTTAAAACTTGACCATTTCTGAATGCTCCTTGCGCATGATTTTACTTGTTGTTACTATTAACAATCTTCCTATATGTTTATCTTAGTTGTGTTAACGAGAGTTGTGTTGTTGTGAAAAACAGCTCATCTTAACAATATAGTTTTCTACAGTTACTCATTGTTTTCAGATTTACTATATAAGGTTTCTACAGAATGCATTTTTTTACGTTTAGATTGCTCACGTTTGCAAATTGAAGATCATTTATTGATGCTTGTACTCGATTAATTTTTAAAACTATATATACTTTAAAAAACTGATGCAGAGTTTACAATATTTTAGCGGTCGTTGAGTTATTCCGAGGACGAATGCACTCACTTTAAATCGTTATATGAAAAGTCTGAAGACGACATCAAAAATTTAATGGACCACAACGAGCAGGTATATTATGTTGTGCAATTCACTTCTTCTTTTGAATTGTTTGAGAAATCAAGGTACTTAAGCCACGGTGGCGTTGAAGTTCATTTGCTCTTTTTAAGTTTCCATTCTTTAGCTCCTTTACGTTTTGCTCGTTTGTCAACTCGTTGTTTCTCCTTCCATTATGAATTGATCATGCATCTATCAATTCAATACCACGTGTACTACTCCTGAAAAGTTA
This sequence comes from Rhopilema esculentum, assembly GCF_057945365.1. NCBI lineage: Eukaryota > Metazoa > Cnidaria > Scyphozoa > Rhizostomeae > Rhizostomatidae > Rhopilema > Rhopilema esculentum. The sequence continues at coordinate 195,176 of NC_142817.1, read as the reverse complement.
TTTTTAATTACAATGTTGACGATGAATCGAGACCGATTTATAACCATAATTATAATCTTTGAAGCTAGTTGTTTGCCAGCCACCAATTTTCAACCTCTCTTTCCAAGTCTCGGACCCAGCCTCCTCGGCATCTTATAATGGCTTCTGTCTTTAGGAATAATTTTCCTAGTTCTGTCTTCCCTCTAATACAAAACATATACCCCAACTAAAAGACTTTACCTCTTTGCTGGCTCTTTCCTCGTTTTCAAAACCGATGGTATTTTGGAAAGAGTTGCTTTATCTTTGCTGGGTTCACTCCAGTAAAGAAATAGGTTTTTTGCTTTGGTCCTAGCAATTTGGCGTGCAATAAAGATTCTCTTGTTTGGCTTTAGCTAGCACAAGAAGTGCATCAGTATCGTCAAGAAATCGACTCCATTAAAGCAAGCAGCAAATCATATGAAACGAAGGTACGCTTTTATTTTACGTTTCCATTGTTTCATTGCTAGGATCTTATTGCCCAAAATTTTGTCTTTCCATGTACAACCAACCTTGATGTTTTGTTTTTGTTTCATATTGACAGGCTATTGAGGAGCAACAACAACTAAAACGCGATGTCGAGGATGCTGAAAAAAGAGCAAGCACCCTGGCTGTGCAGGTAACTGAGAAATTGTGCTGTGCACCGCCGGTCATTCTTGTAAACTCTACATCCCAAAGACGGAAATTTGATTTTTATAGCAGTTTTGACAAGCACATTGTGCCAATGCTGTTGAACACCGCCACGCTAATACCTCAGATAATTTGGACGTCCTGTAGAAAAGTCCTGAAATCTTAGTGTGTCAGTGAATGAAGGACCGACTTGTTTCGAAGTTAGCCTCAGAAGTCGACCTTACTTTCTTCTTTAGACCTCAAAATAGGTCAACGTTGGATTTTGGGACTTGTCTTTTTAAAGGCAACAGGATTTTGAAAGATAATTGACAATAATGCTTGAAGAAAAGAGGCAGAAGTAGAAGTTTTTGAAAATATAGCCTAGTATGACTGATTTATCATTATCATCGTAGATCGAATCCCTTCAAGCCGAATGTGATTTTACAAAAGAACAGCTTTCTGCTATGAAAGGTATTTGGCAGGTCTAATCTTTTTGTATCTTTTTGTATCTCCTTATACTTTTTGCACTTTCTCTGCTCCATTCGCCTTTGCCCCCCAATCTTACCACCCTGGATACGCTACTGTTTAGAGATTAGTGTTTGGACTGTTCATGGGAAAAATCTAGGTTCCCTGATTATAATGTTCCTTTTTCCTATCCCAATTATTGTTCGTAAGGCTTTCTTACGCAATGTTTCTTCGGCCTTCTATTCCTGCCTTGTTGTCAAGTGTAAATTCCTTCTTTCCTCCCTTCCCCCCTTTCCGTTTCCATTGTTCCTTGGCTTCCTTCCTTCTCTCCTTTCCATCGCCCCTTATTCGTTTATATTTACAGAGCCCGTCTTTGTTTTTAGAAAAACTAGAAAAACGACAAGCAGATTTAAGCGGACCTTCAAGCGAAAAAAGCACAGACACGAGTGAGTTTTGTGTGTTTTGTATTTTTATCTTAAGGTCCGCGTGAATTGATTTCCATTTAATTCGAAAACACTGACTAAATTTCTGTCTTAGGTGAGGAGCGCATCGCCGGTGCTGCTGAACAAACCCAACTGCTAGAGAATCTCCAAGGTGACCTTTTCTTTGGATCGCTTTTTCGTGCAATTTTGATAATTGCAGGATTTAAGATAAGATGACCGTGGATTATTTTAAAGGGACATCCACATTAAAACCTGTAAATTTTGATTGCTTTGCATAACTACAAAATTTGGTTGCCGGGGCACTTCTAGATTGCACTTTAATCAATTCTTGCTTATTCCCCTCTATAGAGAGTCTAGTCGAAACTAAACATTACATAAGGAAGCTGGCCTCTGAATCAATCAAAGGTTCGTACTCTATCATTTCATGTAGGTTTTTTCTCGTTTGTATTAATAGTCATATGCATGCATATTTTGTTTATTTGACTTAAAACCCCATACATATCACAAGAAGTTATACTTTGATATAGTTTTCCCCAAGCTTCGCCCTGAAATTAAGCAGGCAGACATCTTTATTAGTGATTTCTTGACAATCTAAATCATCGTTAAATTACCAATAGGTTTTAAGCACCACTTTCCTTTAAATTTTTGTCGGTTGCAAATTTCTATTTTTTTATTTAGATAGGGACCTGCCGGATTTTGATGATGGCCTATTGGAGGTTGAAGGTCAGTATGCTGTGCCTGTTATCATATAAGGTTGTTTTATCAACCTCTTTTGATGTCTTGGCAAAATTCAGTCATGGAAACACCATAACAAGTAAACAGTTTGTTAAGTGACATCTAAGTGAATAGTAGGGTCGCATTGATTTGTATAGTCTCGATAATCATTTTGCAATCAGTGCGATAAAGCCATATTTTACTATAATGCTCTTTACTCAGTCGTCTGAAAGTCCTTAAGTAAAACTCATTGTGCAATTTGCTAACAGTTTTTTTCAATACGATCCCGTTCATTGGATATAATGGTCTCGTTTTTGTTTTTAGAAAATCGTGAATCACGATGCTCATTGGAATTCTGTTCAAAGTTTGCGAAGGGGATTAATGGTAGGTCTTACTTCGAGACATTCGATACATTGACTTATGAATATTATCTTTTGACTCAGCAATGTATAGTTGATGTCAGCCTAGGTGTAATGTCATTACCCAGGTCTAAGGTCATTATCTATGTCTAAGGTTAATATGTAAGTCTAAGGTCATTACCTAGGTCTAAGGTCAATACCTAGGTGTAAGGTCATTACCTAGGTCTAAGGTCAATACCTAGGTGTAAGGTCAATATGTAAGTCTAAGGTCATTACCTAGGTCTAAGGTCAATACCTAGGTGTAAGATCAATAACTAGGTCTAAGGTCATTACCTATGTCTAAGGTTAATATGTAAGTCTAAGGTCATTACCTAGGTCTAAGGTCAATTCCTAGGTGTAAGGTCAGTACCTACAATCCTTCACAAAATATATTGAGACCAGTGATAAAATCAAGACAAATTTATTGACAGTAATCTACCAGAATTGTATTTGACCGCCTCCCCCTTCAAGCAATGTTGTTTAGATCTTGCTATTGTATACGGTCTTTGCACACATGATTTGCAACTATTTCACCAAATCTCAACAAAAAACATTGCTTGGAGGGGGCAGGGAAGGGAAGGGGACGGTGGAAGGGTTGAGCAACGAATACGTCTGTCTGGAGCCTAAGTCAAAATTACGAATGGTTTACGAAATAATTTTGATAGGTAATAATGTCTTTTGGGTAAATACGCCAAACAGACTTTGGCATTATTGCGAGGTGGGAAGGAAAAGCAGTCTCACAATTTTTGTGGACGATTGTAGGTCTAAGGTCAATACCTAGTTGTAAGGTCAATAACTAGGTCTGAGGTCATTACCTATGTCTAAGGTCAATATGCAAGTCCAAGGTCATTACCTAGGTCAGTTCATTGGTATTGAAAATCATAAAGTTCAAGAAAAAGAAAAGAAGTCCTCCATTCCATGCCCGAAAAAGCGACGATAGGCCTTGTGTTTACACTGGGTATCATGGTTCTGTGCTAGTCTGGGGACAGTTCTGTTCTTCGTTGGTCTTGCTGAAAAACGAAACTCTTTGGCTCCATTGCCAAATCTTGCTTGTTTACTTCAGTGTTCACGGTCAGGGACGAAACTTTTTGATTACGATTGTAAAACCCGGCTTAATCTGGCGTTGTCGCCACGCCATTGCGCATGCTTCAAATGAAAGTTTCTTTTTACTCAAGTACAAAGGGGGTCAAAATTGGTTTCTTTCCTTTTTGCTATAGTGTAAACATGGTGAAGGAATAGGTATCGTGCCCTAACAAGAACGGACCAAGGAGTTCCTTCGTCTGCATCTTTAAAACTCTTTACTAGAATTTAAAGATAACTGGTTTGCCTCAACCTATTGCCATATTGCCACACACTTTTTTCTTCCTCTCAATGTCAGGAGAATTTCCACCCTTGCCAAGAAAGCATCTAAGTCGTTAGGAAAGGCCTACACCAGCTGTACAATTGAACGTGTGATCGATACATATTATGATCAACGATGTTTCAACCAATTTTTGAAGACGTAACTTCAAAGATCTCAAAAAAGTGACAGTATCGAAAGAAAAAGACCTCTGTTCAGTGAATGTTGACATTGTCTAGGTCAAACTCAATCCCAGCTTCCTCGATCGCAATATCAAGACCAATTCTAAAAAAAATGCACCAGTCAACTTTTATGTTCGATTATGATCACTAGCATCCCTCCTTTAACATCCACAATTGCTGTAATGCAGATAGAAGACTCCGCTTTGGTGACTGGGTGTTTTCCATTATCCCAATTTCTGACAAAAAAAACAGAAAGCCCAGCTTATAGATGCAAGCGGGAAAGTCAATGCAATAAATACCGCGGAGGAAGTAATGGAAGAATCCATAATAAAGTATCAAACTTCAGTGCGAACTCAGATTTTTTACCAGTTCTTTAACCAGGTTTTTACCAGTTGAGCATTGTGTTTCGTTGTTGTCAACCCCCACGTAAATAACCACGCCCTTTTTTTAAGCTTGCGTCTTGTTTAACTTTTGTATGTAGTATTATATTGATTTCAGGTGATCTAGCCGTTTTAAGTCGCTGTTTCGATAATTTGAGAAGGGATGAAGAGGAAAACCTACTTGGTATGCGAGTCTCGTTATTTTTTCAATTTTCAATCACAAATTGGATACTCTAACCCTTTACTATGACACATTGATAAATCTCAGAAATCGAAACAAAAAAAAAAGGGAATCTATCAGTAAGCCGCGAAAATATACGTAATTATTTGGTAAATTAATTCACACTTTTTATTTTTGATTTACAATCTGTTTTCATGGCAAGTCTCATCTTATACCTACCTTCATTATAATTGTTTTTCAGACCGATTAAACAGCGCGCAGTCTGAAGTTTCCCAGGTTCAGGCACAGATTGAATTGCTCAACGGTTTGTCCACTTGCATTTATTTCTTTTAAAACTGCTTTGTAGTTGGAAGGCCTATTTATGTGATAAATCCTTATCTCTGTAAATATTCCTTTGTCTTACAGGCTCAAGAAAATCGTGGGTAAACTTATACGCCTTTTTTTAAAAATAATTAAACAAAGTGCTGGTTGTGTTATAGCTAGTCTCTCGGCATTTTTTATCACTTCTGAGTGGAACAAGGTTGTAATTGATGGCACAAAGTCTGATTATTTGACATGACCATGTGAAAACTTAATTCCTTATTAAAAAATTGACAAGTGGCTTATATATTTAGAAGTGAATATGGTATTTCTTTATTTGATATACATTTTCAATCTCCTTTTCAGAAAATCTTGCAAATGAACAAGCAACAAGTCAAAAATATAAAGAATTAGCTATGGAATTCGAGGGTACGGAAATTCAATATTTATACATTAATTTGTATACCAATGCCTTTTAATAATTATCATATTGCCCTGGCAATCCTTTGATTATCTCCTTGGTAAGGAAATTTTCCTTGTGTTTCGCTGTGCTTCCATCAAGTATACTTCATTATCCAGCTCAAGGGGTTATTGGAATCTATATTTAAATGCTATTAAATTTATTTTTGTCGTTGGTCGCGGGCTCGAACCTTTAGTCTTCATTTTTTACATGGTGGACGTATCATTAATTAATAGAGATTAGTTGTTACATGAAAGAGCATTCGACATTTTGGTAAGGGCCAAATGCCTTTATTTATTTTTGCGGAAGAAGACGCCCTATTTCCTCGACGCCCCCTTGTTTTGATGGTTGACGCTCTGGATCCCAGGGTAGTAAGTATCATGTCTGCTTTATAGGGGCTCATAATGTTTATAGAAGTTCAAAATGCTTATCAGTTCCTTGCTATTTCAGTAAGACTTGGTAGAGAGCAGCTCAGAAGAATTCAGTTAATTGCCTCATTTGACGTATTGAATAGTGAGTTAATTTGTTTCGTAGAATTAGTTAGACAGCTTGCAGTAGACAGGCTAGTAGAGGATCTTAGCGCATTTGAGCTTAGTCAATACATCCGTTTCTGCAATACGCTGCGAAGAATGTGTCTCCAAGTTGCCAGCAGTTAAATATTTGAAGTAGCTGCAGTAGTCAATTATGTACTGAGAATGAAAACATTTTGTGATGTTTATTGCCTAAATGGTTTCTCAGTTGCAAATAAGATCCAGGTAGAACTAAGGTACAACAGCACAACTAAGTAGTATAAGTAGCCTAAGCCTACTTTTCTTTTAGTTTTAGTTGTTAATAAATTAGAATTACGAAACTGTTACACAGACTTGTAACTCTCCTTGAAATAGTTCTTTGGGATTTAGACATTTTTATTTTTTGTTGATGTAGCTTTGTCACCCCAACCGTTCAAGTTACCTGTTTTTGCTCAAAACGAAATTTGTGTGAAAGCAAGTTTTGGGTTGGACGCTGCAGATTTCTTAGCGTACCTTATCATTGCTTTCGCTCATTAACGAAAAAATTAAACACGAAAGAATAATTTTGATGGGTGGAAGTAACCTGTAGGTCGACCTTTGATTTATTGTTTGACAATCGGCATCAGCTTTACAAATCCCTCTGCTTAATAGATCCTCGCAGCATGAATTTTACCTTATTTTTGCATGAATTTAGTGATATTCTAAGTTAGTACGATAGCAACAATGATTTCTAAAACAAGTTAAGTTATTACAATTTTAAATATTTTTATCTGAAAATCATAGATATTCACTTAATATTTTGAATACCCGGACGCAACGACACTGCTCGTAGCAAACTGTTATTACTGTAGGCTCCGTTTTATATTGTTGGTAAAATGCAGTCTAAAGTAGAACGTCACTCCTGTATTTGAAGGCATCATAATGATAATCATCATCATCATAATGATAACCATCATCATCATCATAATGATAACCATCATCATCATCATCATCATCATCATCATCATCATCACCTTTATCGTTTTATTTCCTGCTGTAAATTGTCATAGGTATTTGATATCTGTTAATAAATGTCTCATTATGGTTTTAGATCGATTAAAAGAACTGCAGGAACGTTTTCAAGACAAAGAAACCGTAGATGGACGAGAAGATAAAGAATCTGTTTCACAGTCTGAGCAAGATGGTAAAAAATTCCCCTCTGTTTAGACAGAAACTACAATTCCTGCCAAAAGTCTTTGAAATACCCTACAGTCGATGAGCGATTTTTTTAAAATTGAAAGTTTTCGGCCACACAATACAGAAATATTCTCCCTAAAAAAGATGTTGGTTGAAAATCCTATTACCTAAGCAACTCGATAGAAATACAATGAATCAATTTTACGGTCTTAAGCTCTTACTATTCAACGTTGTTTAAGGGACATAGGAGGATACCATTAAAAATAAGCGAACATTTAGCGCAGTGTAGCAAATCTTTTGGCAGGCATGGTATGAATTCTTCTTTCTCATTGAAATTTAGTTGAATGGAACTGGAAAGGAAGATGCTGTTTTCGGTGTTGTTTGGTATCTTGTAAACTTTCTGTTCTATCAAAAGCTTGGTAAACTTTTTGGTAGTATGCTCATTCGGAACATTTGAAAAACATGAAACTCTGAAGGTCATTTTTTTCTTTGCATGACAAAGAAGTTCAATTCAATAAAAAAATGGGTTCTGTTGTCGAGGAGCAAATGATGCTGTAAGTAGATTTCGGTACCATAGTTTCATTTTCAATTATCTCAGTTGATTGTCATCAAGTTCAAGAATTTTGTATAAAAGAGAAAGGGGCTGTTTTTTGTACAATGAAATTCAACTTATTTATTTTGTTTCTTTCTACAACCCTTGCCAAAATTGTTGGATCACTTGTGAAAAGCTGAAGCTTTTTTTGAAAAATCCCCCCCCCCCCTACCCCCCATTACAATGTTGTTCAATGCCGCTGTTTTGACGCTGAAGATAAAAGTTTTTTTACTGCAAGCTGTATGAAAGTGAGAAAATAAATCAACATTGTACGGGTCGTCGAAATTTTTGAAGCGGCAGTGATATTTTGTTAAGGTAGTTTTTGACTCGCTTTGTTTATTTGCATGCTGCAATGGGAAGGTGTTCCAGTTATATTTGGCAAGGATTGTCTTGAGAAGGGAAAAATTGAAATATTGAATTTGACTTTTCAATCTAGTCTTTTATAAGCAAAATGATGTCGCTGGTAGCAATTTTGAGGTAAAAATATTTTCCGACCACTCATGGGGAAAATATGACGTCAAAACTGCAGGGCTCTTGAATTGACCTTGGATTTTGACGAGGGGATCGTTATCAGCTTACGTGTCAAGTTAAGAAGACCTATAAACACATTAAAAACTGGTAGCGTATTTAAAGTTTGCTAGCTCCAAATCTTAGAGGCCTGGAAATCTGTTGAGATGTGAAAAGATCTTCTTAGCTCTTTGTCGTTAAATCGAAACATTCTTCTAACCATTTTATTGACAGTTAAGTCAGTGAATCGCTCATTTGCTATAATTGTAGGTCGTCGGTAAACAAAACTCCAAATCAAGAAGATAATTTCGAGCAAGTTCAATCGGAAGCTCACCAGGTACAGAATTTTTCCTATAAGTCATTTTTCGTTCACATTAGTTTCGGATAAGAAATATGTTATGAAAAGCGTTTTTTAAATTCAGGTTAATGCGTGATCTACAGTATATCGACTTCAATAAACGATAAATTTTAACTGAAATCCAGCTCTTTCTGATCATCTTTTCATGCGGCGTTTATAGTTTTTTAGAAGTACACAGAGAAGGGATCGGAAACAAGGAAGCACAATATTTTTAGCTTTGGCATAAATCAGATTGATTTGATTTGATTCAATTTAGACTCTACTACAGTTCTAAAAAGCTAGTTAGTTATATAAATTATAAACAGATCAGCTAAAGAACGCAACAACAACAATAACATTATTTAAAAAACTAATCGAAGCAGAATTCTTAAGGAGGAGCCTTCAAAGTAGGTTAACTAACGAGATGAAGGCCACCCTTTGTTTAAGCGATCTATATGTTCATCTATAAAAGTGTCTCGTTGAATTAAATTAAATCACTTTACGGACTCAACATGACTATTCATCTTTTAATGACAAGGGCTTTCCTCCTAGGGCAAGTTTTTAAGGTGCACTCTAGTTCACTGAAGGATAAAGCTGTTAATTCCATGTTGTATGTTTTAAAAAGGTAGATTCACGCCTGAGGCAAAAGGCATCTTGCTTTGGCAAAGGCGATAAGAAATGTCGCGAAGAGCCGGAAACACTAGAAAATCTTTTATAGAGATAAGTTTGAAAGATGATTCAATCTTCGCACCTCCGTTTGCTGCATTGTAAATTTTGGCAGGAGTCCCGTGGCAGGAACCCCCATGGCCGGAACCCCCATGGCAGGAACCCCCATGGCAGAAAAACCCTTTAGTAGACAACCCCTTTGGTAGAAATCCCCTCGACAGACAACTATGCAAGTATTTAATCACGTGATGCTTGCCATCAGGTCTGCTTGTATTATGCTGAAAAATAAATTTCTGACTGGCTCGATAATTTGCTCGTCGTTGAAAGCCATTTTCCGAGAACCTCGCTATTTTCTATTATTTTTATGCATCTTTAAGTGTGGAAAAGCTGAAATTTGCTTAAAAATGCGCTGGGACAATGCTGTGAGACAAAACGAAACGCTCAACATATTTCCCAGGCTGCCAAAAACGCCCAACTTGAAGCAGGAATCTAGCTTTTGTTATTTTTGTCGCTAATTCCTCTGCTCGAGCAAGAATATTTGATGGTCTGTAAAGTTAATATTCTGCAAGTACAATACATTTATTCTTTCTGTTTCTGTTTTGTTCTAAGAGTAAAGATGGAAGTCCAATTGGACAGGGCCAAGGGAAGATCAAGTTTATCGAAGAGCTTGATATGACTAGAACACAGAAGAATCAGTTGGTATGTATAATGTGTATACGAGCAAACTTGTCCGAAGTATCTGTCCAAAAGTGTCTTAAAACTGTCCGAAAGTTTCTTTCTTTTTCAAGCATGCAGTCGTTTTTGGCATGATCAATACTTGCTTACTCGTATTTGCTCCTTTGATTTTAGTATTTTCATTACTATAGCTCTACATGTTGGTTGCACTTGTGGTCCTTTTTGTTGCCGTTGGCGCTGCTTGGATGTTGGGTGTGATTCATGTTTCTACCGGCCGGATATTCGATTGGAAGACATGGAGAGAATTTTACGAACAACTTTTCTAGGTAAAAGATATCATGAGCCATCTGTGCTAACCACGCTTACGTGTTTCTTTTTATCGAATTTATTTTGTAATATTTTGTCTAGCTCCAGAAATAGAACGTTATCAAATTTAACAAAACAGAGAGTTTATTACTTTTTTAATGTTTACACAACGACTTTCTCTATAATGTCTTTGTTCTTCGGTGTACCAACTCGTCCAGTGATACCCCACCACATGCATCCCAGAACCCCACTATGTTGTAGAATGCGCTAACCTCTCGATTTTCTTCACCGTCCCCCTTTTTTCCAAGAAGCTATGAGTTTATGACGTACATAAAAGGATATTCGTTTTGACATGTCGTTCAAGGCAGCGATACTCAATTAATTAAAGTATTGCATGGACGTAGCATTTATATAAATATACATATTTGCTGGATAGATACCCCCTAGTCTTGACAGCCCCCCAGAATCATGTCTTGAAGTGTAAAGTCCGTCCCACCTCTTCGCCCTGTATCATCACTCTATTGATGTAGCCCCACCGATTAAACGTAATTGCAACTGACAAAATATTGAAAAAGTTTTTGGTACTACAAGAAATTTGAAAATGGTACGAAATAGCGAAAACATATACTTTCGTCCGAGACTCTCCGTAATAAAAACTTCGGATAATGACCGAGAGTAAACTGGAAATTTATATCCACTGTTTATGGTCAGTCTTTATAAAATTATCTATTGCATTTTGGTCTTGCTTTTATACAGAATGTATATGGGTATTATATGTGGAACGTTCTTCAAATTCTGTGGGCAACTGCAAAGGCGGGCTCCTGGACCGTCCATGCCTGACTGGCTCCCTTTTATTAGATGTTGTGAAAAGTAAGAAAGCTGACATTAAGTAACGCAAGAGAGTTTAGTTATCTCTTGTCTTTAAAGTCGACAATGTCTTTAAAGTTCACAATGTGGTTGTTATTTGGGCTCAAAACGCTTGGAAACTTCCATCTTATGAAAGGAATGCCCCTCTTACTCCAGCCTCAAATCAAAACGATTTTAATCGATTGAAACAAAATCAGCGTCCATCAAGGGTTTCACATCGCAGTCAGCTTACTTTAAATCAAGTTTAAGCGCAGATGCATCTCAAGAAGAAGGCAAAATAGCAACACATATCACAACAGCATTTTTCTATTTCATAACATCTTTTAACTATGAAAGAACATTTATTCATATCTAAAATTCTCCCAGATTCAAACCTTATATCACGTCCGGCTAAAAATCTTGCAAACCCTACTTGCAAGCTTTAAAGAGATGGTGAAATACAAGCATATGAAATTGTACATTTCTAATTTATAAAGAACGCAACGCAGGTATTCACAAACGGACGTGCATAGAGCGATATTGATCGAATGAAATGAGTTCCCTGTTTTGCGAAATACTCGTCTCACTGTTGCCAGTAAACCATCAGTTGCTAATTACTGGACAGCAAGAGGACATGCTTTAGCCTCAACCAGTCTTTCAAAACATCTCTATATCCGTTAACATTCGCTTAAATTTTGAAAATGACTATAATTCATCTTTGGCTTCTGCAGGAGTTTCCTTTGTTTCACCTTCGACAGTGTCCTCCGATCCGTCATCAACCTTTGTTCCTTCTTCCTTCTTCTCCGAGGTTTCGCTCTCTTTTGCAGCGTCATCTTCCTTTGTATCGTCCTTCGACTCGTCATCTTCTTCATCAGAAACTTCCTCAGTTTTTTCCTCCTCAGCAGGTTCTTCTTCCACCTCAACTGGGGCATCTACGTCAACACCGACACTCAATCGAAGCATGCGTTCAATGCGCTGTGCAAAGTCCAGTGAATCCTTAAATACAAAAAAGAATACAAAGAATGAACCCTTTGATGCACTAAGCCAAACCAGAACGTTCCACCTAGCGCTGGAATGTAAAAATGGGAAGTAAAAATTCAAGTATTATAAGTGATGCTACAATAAATAAGTAAATTCCGATTCCTTTTCAATTTCAAAATAAAATGTTTCAAAAATCTATGTTACTGTTGCAACTTGAAAACATTTAGCTTTAAAACAGTAATTACCTGGACAGTGTAACCAGATCGTAAAGTTGCAGTCTCGAAAAGAACTCTGGCCAAGTCACCGGCAGTTTTATCTTTATCATCTGCTGTCACACGCTTTAGCAATTCTTTTACCAATGGATGGCCAGGATTTAGCTCCAATGTTTTCTTTTGTGTGGCATAGAAGCTGATTAAAAAACAATATATACTTTGAGCTCGTTGTAAAGCATTAAAAACTTAGTGAAAATGAAAGTTAGTTTAATTCAGGTTTTTAAGGCTCATTTTGGAAATGTTATCGGATATATTAAAACAAGGATGCGTTTATCAACTCATTCATGCACTTACTCGTGTGAAGGATCCTTGCTTTTGGCATAAGCTTGCGATCTCATGATTCTTTCCATATTACCTGACCAACCATACGAACTAGCAACCAAAGCACATGGAGACTGGGTCAAGCGATCAGAAAGAGTAGCCTTCTCAATATGGTCTTTCAAGGGTTCATCTTTTAACCACTTTAGGAGTGGTTCAAACTCTTTTTCTAGAGCTTCCTTCTTTTGTTTGGCTTTCTCGTCCTCATCACCCATCTTCAGCCCTTCTTTAGCAACATTTTGGAACTTCTTTCCTTCAAACTCTGGCAGGCTCTACGGAAAATTTAAAAGTAAATTTTAGCTCCTAACGAATCAGGGCTACCAAAAACATATGCATATTTTACCAAATAATACTACAACACAGTAAATAACAGGAATGTTGAAGCATTGCACAACTGTCATAGCCCTATTAACTTTCCAAACTATTAACTTTCCAAAAAATTAATAAAAGGAAAAATCATGTTTTGTAGTTTAGCCCCAAATAGTGTAGCCCTAATTGGGGTAACATTTTCTGCACATATCCATCAACAATCCTGGTTCAGGATTTTGGAACACAGAAAAAGGCAAAAGATGATCCAATCGAATTTTAGATGTTGAATTCTGCGACATTTTATCTAGAGGACAGTGACAGTGAAACAAATTAACCACACCTTTAAATCATGGTCAGTCTTGATACCCATAAATTTTTAAAACAAAGCATATTTAATTAAGTAGACAAAGGAATATTACTTTTGCAAGAATTGTGGCTCACCTGGACACAATATTCATCAATTGGTTCAGTAAGGTACAAGACTTCATAGCCCTTCTTCAAAAGCCTTTCAACAAATGGTGAGTTCTCTACTTCATTCCTTGAAGTTCCTGCCATGAAATAAATTGTATCTTGTTTTTCCTTCATTCTGCCAACATAATCAGCTAAACTTGTGAACTTGTCCTTGGAATTTGATGAGTAGAATCTAAGCAGCTTGGCAAGACGGGTACGGTTGGAATGATCCTCTATAACTCCCAATTTAACACTAAAATTTGAATATGAAATGTAACAGCTATTTTTTGATTCAATATAGCTCATTTTATACATGTAATTTGATTGCAAAAAATAAAAAATAAAAAGCCTTTAATACAGATGGGACATTATATGTTGCTAAGAGCATAAAACTAGATGTATTAGCTTTGTACAGCAATATTTCTGCATGAAAAAATTGTATCGCAAAGAAACAAGACAATGACAATAAAATTATGCACTGAATAGCATTGAACCTCTGTAGAGATGATTGAAAATAATCAATTTATCTGACTGAAAGTACTATAAATACATACTTTGTGCTATATTCCTTCCAGAAGGTATCCAAGTATGTTGCATCTGGGATTTTCTTTATCATGTCAAGAGCCTTTCTTACGAGCTTCTTCTTGATAACCTTAAGAAGTTTGTGCTGCTGAAGAGTTTCACGTGATACATTAAGTGGAAGGTCATCTGAATCAACAACACCTTTGATAAAGGACAAGTACTTGGGCATCATGTCCTCAAAATCATCAGTGATGAAAACTCTTCGCACATACATCTTGATGTTTTCTTTCCTGTTTCCATAGTCTTGGAAGGATCCAGATGGTGCAGATTTTGGTACAAAGAGAATGGATCTGAAAGTTACTTCACCCTCAGCTGTAAAGTGTATCTTTGCAAGTGGATCTTCAGTGTCCTTTGGAATGAATATACAGCAAAAGATATTTACCAAAGGCACACATACTTTCAATTTCAGCTAAAGTGCAGCCTTGTGAAATTTTTGCATCTTCATTGAAAATGAACACTTTTCTTACATGAAAACTTTTACAAAAAAAAAATTCAAACCATATATGTATCAAATTAAATGTCTGAAATGTATTTTAAATATATCAAATTATATACATCAAATTTAACGGTCTGAAATAACATTTCCATCTATGAATATGATATAAATATAAATAGCTATTTCACGTAATGCGTATTTCTGTGATTTCATTTACAAGTTATTATTATGCACCATCCTGTGCTGCAATGATGAAAAGTTACTGACCATACCTTGCTGATTGCCTTGTAAAATTCATTGTATTCAGCATCATTAACCTCTTTTGCTTTCCTCAACCAGATTGGTTTATTCATATTGATCAACTCCCAGTCCCAAATCGTCTTCTCTACCTAAAACATATAAAGTTACACATAGAAACTTATCCTGGGTTTGTTGTAATAAGTTGAACATGTTTATTTGTTGGTTTATTATAACCATACAACCCTATCAAGCAATAATTTTCCTAATAAAAACTTTCAAAATTAATCTGTACTTATTTCATAAAAAATAGCACTGACAGCCCTTGAAAAAACCTTTTACACTTTTTAAGATATTTTTAAGGGCACCCTTAAGCCGAATCTCCAATAGAAAAACCTTTTATGCATATCGTATCAAAATACGCGTTTACAGATACATATGAATTTTGGAGCAATTTCCATCACAAAATTTTAGACACTGAACTGAATGAAAGATGGCAGCTGTATTTAGCAGAAGAACTATTATACTTTTATTGTTAGAGAAGAGTTTTACCAAAAAGAGAAGGTTCTGGGTAAGAAAACAGTTAACAGATCAAAAATCTAAAGGAAAGTTTTATCTTCTTGTGCAAGATATGCCTTCATACAACCAAAAGTTCTTCTTTAGATACTTCAGGACGACTCTACACCTAATTGAATTTTTACTTGCAAAGGGAATTCATTGGTCTTAGCAAAAGACTTTGTGTTACTTTGAGATACCTGGCCACAGGTTTCTTCGACAGAACTGTGACCTTGAGCCGCCATCTTGATTTCAATATCAATGCCCAGAGATACAAATGTGGATTGGTTGTTTCATGGCTTGATACAGCATAGTAGGTTAAAAAAGTAGGATCGGCCATCACACTTTTTATTTATCAAAGGTGTCCCAAAATGTTTTCAACATTGGTGTAAAAAAGTGTATGTATACAACAAGTTTGGCAAACACCCATTTGGCACTTTTTAGCATTTGATTGAAAATGAAGTTTTTTAACTATTTCTTTATTCACATGGCAGAAAAGCAATCTTTTAACTAGGCATGGTATAATTTTTTGCTGCCATTACCCATTGATTTGATCTCAGTCCTTAAGTAGATTAACTGAAGTTTGTCTTGAATTCATATGAATTTCAGGTATATAAAGAAGCTTTAAATTCCAGACTATGATGATTCAATGATAGGAAAATCACAAACCTTCTTTGTCTTAGGCTTCTTTTCTTTTTCCTCTTTGTCTTCTTCTACCTTGGCATCATCTTCGTCATCTTTCTTTCCCTCATCCTTCTTCTCATCATCCTTTTTGTCATCAGCTGCATCATCCTTCTTGTCAGCCTCATCTTCTGGAATTGGCTCTTCTACTTCTTCTGTTTTGCTTGTCCACAAAAATATATTGAAGTTGATAAATTGTGAATATTTTCTAATCAAATCCTTAACAGTGTTTTGTTCCAAAAAGTCTCTGGCTTCTTCCTTGAGGTGCAACCTGCAGAAAAATTGTCCTTGATCTTAAAAATGAATACATACAGTGTTAAACAGCTATAAAACGTTTCTTGTGCCATTTTGATAAAATCCGCAACCAAATAGAGTCACATGACCAACAGCATTATTTGGCAACTCTTACCTTAACAGGAGTAATGTTCTCAGAAAGTTTCAACAATGAGCTTTTTTAAACAGCTCTGCTTTATAACTGTTGTGTGTCTTTAAAAAATTTGAAACAATATTTTCCTTTACCTTTAAGCACATTGTCTAAACTTTTAATGGAAGATTTGAGAACAAAAAAGAACTTACGTGATTTGTGTCCCTCTTTTCAAAGTGTCACCACGTGGATCTTCAATGACAGAGAAAGATGAAGCATCTGATTCCCAAATGTATTGATTGGAACCATTCTTCTTTGATGTAACAACAACTCTATCAGCAACCAAGAAAGCAGAGTAGAAACCTACACCAAATTGGCCAATCAAATCTGAAGCTTGAGCACCCTCTGTAGCAGCATCCTTTTTTAACAAAAAGTTTCAAGTTAGTGGATGTGCACAACATCTTACTTTCGTGTGGCAATCAAAAGACCAATACATTAATCATCAGACAAAGAAAACTTACCATTGTTAATTTGACACAATGTAGACCTAAAAAAGGTTCAAACTTATTTCCAACTGCTGACATGGAAATAAGTTTCCACTGTCTACCTGCCAGTAATTAATTAAAAACATAATTGCTAATTAACAACTACAAGCAATTGACCCTACAGATACCACTAGTGATATAACAGCCAAATAGTATAACAAAGTAGTTTAACAGTTGCCAGATGATTGGATAAAGCATTAAACTCATAGTTGCAACGTAGAAACTGTAGGTATATTTCATGTATCATTCAAATACTTGGTAAGTAATTTTTAAAGATACATGCAAAAACAAAGATAAGATATAATGCTTTGAGCAAATAAAGATGTTTATATATATACCTGCAAAAGGTACCTGCAAAAGAATGACACTTATCATGAAAAGTACTTCGATAAATGGACCTACCTGCATTTTTTGCAAAAATTCACTTGTACCAGATTTAGCAATAGTTCCAAGTTGATTAATCAGATCATCTTTTGACATACCAATTCCAGTATCTGTTATATGCAGCACGTTATTATCTTTGTCTGCTTTAATTCTAATGGAGAGTTCTTCCGTAGCTCCAAGGGCTGCTTTGTCTGTGAGGGACAACAATCTTATCTTGTCTAAAGCATCTGAAGAATTTGAAATAAGTTCCCTCAAGAATATCTACAAAAACAAGAATAACAAAATTAATCAATTTTTTTTAAAGGCAAATAACTTATTTATCTGAGGAAGGTACAGTTGCTTTTTGAGGAGTCTTTTTTGTCTGTTGATAGCACTGAGAATTTTCTGCTCTTATCTTGTTTTTTAGATGAGGTAATACATAAAAAAGATTTGAATTTTTTCTCTGATGTTCAAACAAACTTGCATCTTGTTTTGCTAAGGAATAATTTAAGAATAATAAAAGATTATAATTTAAGATAATAAAACATCGAGACTTGGCAAAAAGTTAGGTTTGCCATATATGATGAAAACCCCTTGATTCAAGATGCTTTGAGATTTGGCCAACAGCTTAAGTTGACATTTTACAATATTTTATAATATTGGCTGCTTTACACATCTACATCCCAGCAAAGACCTCAGTTTGTTTCAATTTAAAAATTTTCCAGTGACATATTTTTCAAATAGAACAAGAACTGCTATAGAATAGCCTTAATATATATTGTTTTGTATGTATAGAAGAATATGGTATTTTTATGATACCCTACCAAAATGAAAGTTAAACCTAAGGGTTTGATTGCTGACCTCTCCAAAAGAAACTTACTTCTTTGTTTTTGTATAAAGAGTTGATGATAAGTTTCATCATCCTATTGACTTCTGCTTGAAATTCATGCTTTTCAGATTTTTCCCTCAGTTCCTTCATTTGAGCAACACTAAGTCCATCTAACTTGATTGCCTCCTCTTCACGTTCAACAACTTCATCGTCTGTTTTTGATCCATCTCTGCTTTTTCCTGCATCTTCCTCAACTTTAGGAAGATCTTCTTTGTTTTCTTCTGGCGTCTCTCTACTTTCTTCTTCACAAGAAATCTGATCTACAAATTCAGCAAGACTTCTACATCAAGAAAATTCGACGCTTTTTAGGTACATTATCTACTTTACCTGAAATCAGGAATGAAAGATTAAGCTGCTAACTAAATGTAGGCAACGATTTAGATTTGCTTTCAATGAAACAGAAAGCTTCCGTGAAAAAACAGCCGGCTTTAGACAAATAACCAGTTAAGTTATTACTATAATCATATTTATTGAAAACCAATAGGATAATTGAATGCTAGTCTGTTTGTATGAACGAACCAGTCCTATGTGCTTGTAAAGTAGGAAACTGAACATATGGCCTAACAAGACCAAGTCCCATGCATCATATGCCCTCGCTGTTCACGTGAACAAGGTTTTTAAATTAAAACTGTTTAAACATTAAAAGTAAAAATGGCAAGAGAACTTACTTATGAAACTGAGTGTTAACAAAAGGCCTACTATAACTGTCCACTTGAATCGACCCATTTTTCTGCGTCCTCTAGTGCTGTGTATCCTACCCTGTAATCGTCAAGTGACAAAGAGGCCTATCTTTTAAAAGAAAGAAATCACATTTCGGGGAACCCTGCGACTTCATCTCGTGGATTCGAATGATTGGTCAATGTTTTTCAAAATAAGACATGTTATCCGCTGATTGGTGGAATTTAGTTCAATGGAAGAATTGGAGAATTCCTCGATCTACTTGCACGCCTTTGATTGGCTTAAACATCCGCGGTCCACACTCGACAAAAGACGATTGGTGGTATTTGAAATAGACGCTTTATAAATTATAAATTTTTCACCTTAAAGTTGATATATAAGGAAAATACAAACTCAGTATTTTCTCCATCTGCTCAAATGAAAAAACTATAGGTATTCCTGAGTTTTGTTGGATTTACACATATAGAAAGTATTTCCAGTTAAAAAGGGGATATCGACAAATCTCGTTTTCAATTAAAATGCTCTCTGGATTCAAAATGGCGCTTATCAGTGAATCGTGGATGAAACAAGAACAGAGGTGCTAAGGAAGCATTTTCCTGCTGCCATAGTCATTTCATTTACTTTAGCTTCCTACTATCGATTTGTTTTCTTCAAGACCACTGATTTAGATACGATCATTTGGTTTCCCTTTTAAATTAAACATCGACGATGAATGCTGGAAATATTCTCCTTTTGACTACAATATGGTTAGAAGCATATATCACTGTATCACGAAGTGACATTTCGACGAAATGCACAGTTTGCAAAGATATGACAGATAATTTTTTAGAGGTTTGTTCTAAATTACAATTTTTGATTTAATTATGGACGGTTAAGGTTTCATGATATTTTAACAACCCAAATAGTTTTCGTCATCATAGTTTCATCTTGATATTTTAACAACCCAAATAGTTCTTGTCATATCAGTATCATCATTTTATTTATTATTTCTGATTTCATTTTTCTTCGTAATTCAAGCCGTAGTATTCAACAATTCAACGATAATATTAGGCATTGTCATAATAATGTTATTTAGGGAATAGTCTTACCTAAATAAGATTATTTTGACAAAGTGTCTTACCGTAAGATACGAATTATAGTCTCATTAATTTTTTTTATCAAGATAGTAGCTAATGACGCCTTATTGTTTTTGGCCAGATGCACATGCTGACTGGTGCTTGTACTACAGACTACAGATTCATTTTGTATAGAGGCTAAAATTTGTTTCAGAGTGTTTCTGTTTTGCTGGCTATTTCCATTATGCTGTAAATGTTTGTGAAAATGTATGATGGGTTGGCGCAATGGGCAGTGGCTGTGTTTGAATTTGCGACCCATGAAAATTGATACATACAAAATTTGCTGAATTTGAAGAGGTTGCAGCTATTAGTTGCATTACCATGGAGTAGACCTCTTCAAATTTTCGTCACTAGCTGCATAAAGACAAATACCAAATGTGATATTTGCAGCTAATTCTGATCCCAATTGAATCTTGCAACTAGGAAATCAAAATATGCACAACAGAATGATAAACTAGGCACAGTATTTACTAATATTTTTTCAGCCATACCTGTAGTCTAAGGTGATGAATCGATTACCAAGTAGAAACTTTTTGGCTCTTCTAGAAACAGGTGAGGATCCAGTAGACACAGGAAATGCTTTTGATTAGAATGAATAGCTATTCATGCAGTTATTCATGCAGAGAGGAGTTCAACATGAGAAAACAATTTTTAACTTCTCTGTTTCAATGGAGCACTACCTGACTCAATAAATATAAATTGACAGGTAAACACAGATTAAGACTAGATTTTTGTATGATGCTATGGCATTCTGCTGAGGACTGAATGCAGGGATTGATAGCTGAGAAGGAGGTTATGCAGGTCCTATTTGTTGCAGGGTGTGTCCACAAATTTTGAGGCCAAGCTCTCGAGAACGCCAGAAAATAGTCAAAATTTAATTGTAATCTTGCTAATGGCTCGTGTTAAACCACTCTTTTTGCACCTATCTACTCAAAATTTTATATAGAATCCAAAAGTAAATGTTTCCAAGAAATATTCACTTAGCATTTCTGGGTGACGTCATCTTTCTGATTACATGCTGTGACATCAAAAATTCCACATTTGTTGGTATGACTTATTCACAGATTCAAACAATTTTTCAGGCTTAAATCAATCAAACACCACCAGAGAAAGGGTAAAACCATTTTTGACCTTAAGATAGGAAATTAGGTATGAATTTCAGAAGCAGAAGATAAAATTATGTCATAGAATGCTATTTTCGAGTACCTTCAACATCTGTACATTTCATCTTCTCTCAGAAATTAAACTTCAAGATTTAATTAATTTTATTTGACATCTCCTTTATTTTTTTGGGACATCAGCTATATTCTAGAAGGCTACAATGATTCTTAAAATGGTTGGATGCATGTAAATTCCATAAAAATTCACATTAGTCCTCGTCGTCTGAGCTATTTAAGTGATCAGTCTGGAAGCTGTCAATATTTTTGCTCCCCTCACACATGCACATGTCAGTGAATGACATATTTTGCTGTTTACAGCTAAATCAATTTGTAGTACAATTTTTCTTGCATTTGCAGCTTGTGAGTTGTACTAAGGAGGTGGGAGCAATGTTGTTTACAAATCCTATCGGTTCGAAACCATCATTCTTAGATTTCCATCTAAAGTCACATGGATCTAAAACTGGTTGCATTGCAAGGTCTGAAGAATACCAGGCGACTGCTTCTAACGGTCTGTTCTGAAGTGAACAGATAGCTGATACTGATCATCTTGGAGCTTCATGAAGACTTTAAACCGAATACCCTTTATCCTTTCTGTAAAACTTTCCAGTTGTGTCACATCCAGTGAGGGCATGAAAAAGCGATTAATTCTTTTGACTTCTTTTTCTAAGGGCAAAGAATACATCTTATACTGAGATGTTCCTTTGGGGGCTCATAGAAAACGTTGTTCTTTATGAGTAGCCGGTCAGCAAATGAGACTAGAATGACTAGCACATCTGTATCCGGAGAATGTATTTACATTTCATGATCTTGTTTATGTAAAGAACTGGCAAAGATTGTGTGCCACACTAATAGTTTGTCAGCCTCTTCAAGATTATTTGACCTGCAACAGTCAATGTTACCTATTGTCTTTCCATTTGCTCTGACAAGAAACTTCAGGCTTGGCTTACTCTTGAAATGATCTATCGCTTTTTTTGGCAAGATGCTCCATCAAGCTCTTTTTCGTTCGCTCACTTGACAAAAATTTGGTCATTGAGATCCTCTGAATGTTGGTTTTGTCCTAATTTCTGAAATCAATGGCTTTTTGGTCCCATTTGCCTTTCTTGAAGGTATTTTGCTTCAACAAACCATCTTTATAAGTATCAAATACAAGGTGAATCTCTGATGCTTTTCTAGATACAAAATCAACTTTTTTCAAGAATATCTTATCTTCAACTGTCTTAACCCATGATGGCTTAGGAGCAATTTTCTGCACAATCATTATTTCAATCAATGATTACAATGCTTTCTACCCTTCCAACGATTGGAACAGATTCTGTCCCTGATCAGAACAGATTAGGGCATCCTGCCATGTCGTCTATAGTTTTAACACAACTGGGGCAATCAACATCCCCTTGCTCCAGCATTTTCATTGTATGAAATGCCAGTCAGACCACCATCAACTTTCATCAAATTATGGATCTGCTCACTGGCATGGTCTACTCCTATACTAGTGAAAGGAATCCTCCTTTTTTGAACGCTCTCGATGCTTTCACTCTCGATGCTTGTTTAAATAAAAGAAGCCTTTCTATCATGTCCATGTATACTTTGATGGCTTGGAACATTGAGTTAACAGATTTTTTCTTTGTCGAAACTTTTCATTATTGATATGAAGTGTTACCAAATCGGGGTATTCCTTTAAAAGCTTGTGAAATAAAGAAAGTACATTTTGTACATCACCAGGAGGGTTGCTTCGTGAACTTTAACAGCTCTCTTCATTATTGCCAAGTATAAATCTGAATACGTGGTATTTGCAGAAAATGACCAAGACGGAAAAGCATGGTTTTGGTGGAGGAAACACAGACTGGGAAGAATCTAGACTTGGTACATATGCAAAGAGGTAGAGAAAATCAAAATTTTCTGAAATTTTATGACAGGAAATTTTAACCACTTTTTCGTAATTTTTCTTCATTTGAATATGTTATTTGGAAATAGTTGGCTTTTGGCAAAATAAATTCAGAAAACATAATGTAATTATTATCAGGAAACATCAGGAAAACATCAGATAGTTCACCTTTTGACATATTTGCCATAGGCAGGAATCCTTTTAAAAAATATTTTGTCTTTAATATTCATAACAATGTTAATAAAAATATTGATGTTAGTTAATGTCACATTAACAGTGTATTTCACATTGTTCTGCATCACTAAACCTTCAAGTGTTCAGAAGACTGTTGTAAACATGTTAACTGGTTTTTTCCATCCAGTTACAACAGCCAATGGTGCCTGTGCCAGGGGGGCAAAGGGGACAGTGACCCCCTTTCCTTCCCAAATTGAGCAATTATCTTGGTTTTACTATTCTTTTGTCCTTTTTCTTGGCCCTTTCACCCTGTTGCCCACTTTCTTGCAACAGCCAATGTCATATAAAAGAGAATTAGTGTATTAATTAAGATTTTTTCTTCAGAAAAAGCTTTTGTTTTTATATTCTGTAAAATAATTTCATCACTTCTTTAGTGAATCAAGGCTGCTTGAAATATTAGATGAAGTTTGTATTAAAGTGTCAAAAGAGGTATTTTTGCTTAACTATTTATGGATCTGTTACTGGTGCATTGTTGTTGAATTTGATGATGCTTGAATGACTGAAAAATGTCTTTGAAACTTAATGATTGTAATTTATTTTTTCAAGTTTTTTTCAAGCTAGCTACCTCACTTAATCTTCAAGTGATACTCTGTTAATTCATCCTGAATCCGGTTGAATTATTTGGTATTAAAAATATGATTGAAGCTCCTTATTTATCATTATGTAAATGTTTAGAAATTTCTCTGCTGTTTCCTTATGAATCTGATTTATTGGGTAAAATGATTACTTGCAATATTTTTGCATAAACTAACTCATCTATCTTTCAAATTCTCAAAATCCACTGTTTTCTGTTATAGTCAATTTGCCATGCAATGATTGAAGAATATGAAAGTGATATATACTCTTGGTGGTATAAAAAGTATGTTTTTGTATAATCGAAAGCATTTCAGTTGTAATAGTGACAAAAGAGTGACAAAAACAATTGCAAGTGAAGATGCCAAATAAACTAAGCTAACTTGGAATACCTCCATTATGTTTCAAAAACATTCCAAGCTGGTATGCTGACACCATTTTATCAATTGAATCTCAATCATGGTGGGAGGGGGTTGTTTCACTTGGCTTGCGTACCTCATGTCTGTCAAAAATGTCATAGAGAACAAAGGTGGCACAGAACAGCAGAATCAAAGTAGAATCAAATACTTTTTGTCTGGCGCTCCTCTGGCAAAAATTCTTAAATATGCTATGTTTCTGCTTTCTGTGATATGATAATTTTTGTGGTACCAAAGGCTTATTTGAAGACATATTTTTGACCTGGCTTCCACATTTCTATATTGCATTAACTTCATTTAATCTTGAAATGCAATCTTATATTTAACAAAGATCTATAATCTGTATGTAAATATTTCAGTGAACATATGGGAGTATGATTTTTTCAGGACAGAAGAACAACCTAGTTTGAAGGAGTATTTATGCACTGATAAAATTAAAGGTACAATAAAACAGTTATTTTATGTTCTGCTATATCATTTACTTTCACTTCTTAGGAATCCTTTTTTTATGCTATGTGTATCATTTTATAGGTACATTGAATAAATGAATTTTTTTCCTCTCTAGTTTGTTGTCCTGAGAACACATACGGCTCTTCATGTAAAGGTATTATTCAGTGTATTGCCAAATCCATTTTTAACTGGCAATTTTTCAATTTAGTACAATGTCAACCTTTAAGTCTGGACCCTTCATTGGTTGGTTGATAAGGGCATCCAGAGGGTTCGTGTTTATATATGAACTGCACATCAAGTTAATTGCTATTGATTTTGATTATAAAAAAGTTTCTGCATCTGCCTGGGAAGCTGGTGATAAACTGATATTTCCAAAAGGTATTTTAATAGTCTTAAATAGTTTAGGGCTTTTTCTATATTGTTCTTAAATGGCATGAATAAACTTTAAATATATATTTTTACCCTACCAAGTGGGACTTATGATGATTACAACTTGTGCATGAATTTTTGAAAAAACCTTTCTGCGTTCTTGATATAAATCAAGTCAACTTTGCAGTTGTTAATTTGTGGTTAAGACATCAGTTTGATACAAATTGTCATATTTTCATTTAGAATGTCCTGGTGGCAAAGTGACTCCATGTAGCGGTCATGGAAGCTGTCAGGTAAGAGCTTATTGGTTTAGACAAACGTTGAGTGTTCTTTCTCCTTCTATAGATATGATGTTTCTCTCTTCATGTTTTCACCAATCAATCAGCTTTCTAAAAGAATTACATGCTGACCATGCTTTGTCCCTTTATCCCTAATTTAGAAAATAAACCTGACCTAAGTTATTATCGTGATGTGTTGCTCTAAAGCATCTTTGTTTTCATAATTTACTGTGTTTTTATAATTTCATACTTGTTTGTTTTATTGAATATATAGTTGCTTTAATATGTTGCACCATTTCTTGATCTGTTAAATGAGCTAGACTACAGTACGAAATCTGCTTTTATTTGATAAAGTTTCGGCTGTATCAACATTTTCCTGGTAAGAATTTGCTTATTAGCACAGGCTGCACTCAATAAATAGGCTATGTATTACACAAAATATTAAAAGTTATTGTGAACTGAAAGAACGATATGACTTCAATTCGTTTTTTTCAAACCATGTTGGTACCTTCTCTTTCAAGCCACAAATTTATCAGAAGAGTGATTCATTCACTAAGTAGATCGTAAGATCCGTAAATTTTTTTTTGTTATTCTGACGTTTTATCTTCATGAAGGGTGCTGGAACAAGAGGAGGCAATGGCAAGTGTAGTTGTGACAATGGCTACGAGGGGGATACCTGTTCTGAATGTCAAGATGGTTATTACGATGCTGGGAACACTACGTGCAAAAGTTAGTAGTTCCAAACGTCTATCGATTTCTTCGTTTTTATACAAACCTGTAGTATTTATGTCTGCTTTCTGAATTCTGAATCGGGTGATCATTGAAAAACCTTGTTTGAAAGTTGCAAAACTTTGTATTTTAGCATGCCACGAAGCCTGCAAAAGTACTTGCACAGAGGCAGGTACAAGTGGGTGTGATGATTGCAAAGACGGGTGGCTGAAAGACCCAGAGGAAGGCTGCAAAGGTATTATCCTGGTAAAAACTTGATACAGGTAGAGACAAATAGCTTGAGCCATTAGAGCACAGCAACTCGAATGGAGTAGCAGACTTTCGCTTGTGAAAATTAATGAGAAATGAGAGTCAGACAAGGACATTTTTCGTGAAGCTCCACCTATCGCTCTTTTAATATTTTGAAGACTTTAAGAATTTGTTGGTTGTACCTGACATTCAACAGATGTATTTTCTTATCATAGATGAGGATGAATGCGAGAAGTCTCCGTGTTCAACTAGCGAATTCTGTGTTAACAGTGTTGGATCGTATGAATGTGAAGGTATTTGCATTAACTTGGTCGTTAGAATTTATATGGCTAAAAAATTCCTTCTCTGGCTCGGTGTTAAATACAACACTTTAAGTGATAAATACGAATACAGAGTGCAGGCAAATTAGTAAAGTAAAGGTATTGTATCGTCGGATGTTCTAGAGCTTTGCAGTAAAGGTATGCTGTGTGAAAATCGCAGGGAAATCAACTTAGTCAATGACTGCACAGTCAGGTTTTTAGCTTTAAAAACGGAATCAAATCGTCATTTCCAAAAACTGAAGTTTGATCACTATAGAGTATAATGCTGTAGAGTCCATGTATGACCAGTTTGAACTTCTCTTTTTATAAAATTTCTGCTGTTTTCTTTGCAGCTTGTGATGGTGCTTGTAAAGAGAGCTGTAAAGGCCCAGGCTCGGCGAATTGTGTGGAATGTAACCAAGGATACTTAAAGAACGGAACCGGTGGATGTGAAGGTGGTGTATAAGAACTTTGTTTTGGTCAGCATTTTTTCTTTGATCTGAAAGGTGCTTTGAGAGAATCATTAAGTGAGATATAAACCGAAGTTAAATGTTTTTGTTTCGAAGGAAGAGAAATGTTGGTTTAAATTAATTCGTCGATATGTTTTGTTTATCTTATTTTATATACAGCACATTTTTTCATGTGAATATCTTCATTGCTGTGTGAAAGCTCTATGGAGGCTCAGATACAAAGGACTTTTATGGGTGTTCATTTTTATGCAAATTCAGTTTTAATTAAATATATAGCTTTTAATTTTTTTTGGTATTTTGCTAAATGTTTAGATATTGATGAGTGCTCAACAGAAAATCTTTGTACTGCTGGGACCTACTGCCAGAATGCTATTGGATCATACAATTGTGAACGTGAGTTTTCACTATTTGAAAAGCTTTGCTGTGCAAGAAAACCTCAAGGTCACTAAAAGAGAAGGAATAACCGGCATTTAGGATCATTATGATGTAGGCAAGAGCACTACCAATTCCAAAAACAACAGGTTTCTTTGTTGAAATGTGCAGTTACTATAGACAGGCTTCGTAAAATCTTATGTTTTCAACACCAACATTTTTTACTATATAATCAAATAGAAAACGACAGATATTTATTCTCAAGAATTAAAATTCCAAAAGTAGGTTTGGATGTGAACATAATTGCAGTACTTACTTTGATACCTAAAATGGCGAATATTCAGGCGCATATTTTCCCTGGTACTTTCTTAAATAATAATAATATAAATAAACAATTTATTTAGAGTTGGCAGAGAAAATAGCGTTTAGCTAATTAAATCCATTTTAATACCCAGAATGGTTTACTGATTGGTGAAATGCGGCTATTCAGGCCGCTATTTTCCTCCGGCACTTACTTTAATACCAGAATGGCTCACTGATTGGTGAAATGTAGCCATTCAGGCACACATTTTCCTCTGGTACTTACTTTAATACCCAGAATGGCTCACTGATTGGTGAAATGCAGCCATTCAGGCACATATTTTCCTCTGGTACTTACTTTAATACCCAGAATGGTTTACTGATTGGTGAAATGCGGCTATTCAGGCCGCTATTTTCCTCCGGCACTTACTTTAATACCCAGAATGGCTCACTGATTGGTGAAATGTAGCCATTCAGGCACACATTTTCCTCTGGTACTTACTTTAATACCCAGAATGGCTCACTGATTGGTGAAATGCAGCCATTCAGGCACATATTTTCCTCTGGTACTTACTTTAATATCAAGAATGGCTCACTGATTGGTGAAATGTAGCCATTCAGGCACACATTTTCCTCTGGTACTTACTTTAATACCCAGAATGGCTCACTGATTGGTGAAATGCAGCCATTCAGGCACATATTTTCCTCTGGTACTTACTTTAATATCAAGAATGGCTCACTGATTGGTGAAATGCAGCCATTCAGGCACATATTTTCCTCTGGTACTTACTTTAATACCCAGAATTGCTCACTGATTGGTGAAATGCAGCCATTCAGGCACATATTTTCCTCTGGTACTTACTTTAATATCAAGAATGGCTCACTGATTGGTGAAATGCAGCCATTCAGGCACATATTTTCCTCTGGTACTTACTTTGATACCCAGAATGGCTCACTGATTGGTGAAATGCAGCCATTCAGGCACATATTTTCCTCTGGTACTTACTTTAATATCAAGAATGGCTCACTGATTGGTGAAATGCAGCCATTCAGGCACATATTTTCCTCTGGTACTTACTTTAATACCCAGAATTGATCACTGATTGGTGAAATGTAGCCATTCAGGCACATATTTTCCTCTGGTACTTACTTTAATATCAAGAATGGCTCACTGATTGGTGAAATGCAGCCATTCAGGCACATATTTTCCTCTGGTACTTACTTTAATACCCAGAATTGCTCACTGATTGGTGAAATGCAGCCATTCAGGCACATATTTTCCTCTGGTACTTACTTTAATATCAAGAATGGCTCACTGATTGGTGAAATGCAGCCATTCAGGCACATATTTTCCTCTGGTACTTACTTTGATACCCAGAATGGCTCACTGATTGGTGAAATGCAGCCATTCAGGCACATATTTTCCTCTGGTACTTACTTTGATACCCAGAATGGCTCACTGATTGGTGAAATGCAGCCATTCAGGCACATATTTTCCTCTGGTACTTACTTTAATATCAAGAATGGCTCACTGATTGGTGAAATGCAGCCATTCAGGCACATATTTTCCTCTGGTACTTACTTTAATACCCAGAATTGCTCACTGATTGGTGAAATGCAGCCATTCAGGCACATATTTTCCTCTGGTACTTACTTTAATATCAAGAATGGCTCACTGATTGGTGAAATGCAGCCATTCAGGCACATATTTTCCTATGGTACTTACTTTAATACCAATATGGCTCACTGATTGTTTAAATGCAGCCATTCAGGCAGATAATTTCCCCTGATACTTACTCTAGTACCCAAAATGGCTCACTGATTGGTGAAATGCAGTCATTCAGGCACATTTTTTCCCCTGGTGGCCACCCTAGCCCGTTGATCATCATTCCATCATATAAATGCCATCATTCCATCATATTACCCAAATGATAAACAAAACTTGTTCGGTCTTCAAAACCTTTTCCTTTGAATTTAGTGAAAAAAGATGCTCTTCAGTTCCATCGGTTTTTTATGTTTACATCTGGCTATTGTTTTATTGATGTTTTTCTTAACTTGATAAACCTCTGCATTTACATCTGATTGATTTCCAACTGCTTTTATCTTTTAAAAGTATCTTTTTCTTTGAAGCATGCCATGATTCTTGTGAGTTTGAATGCACTGGACGTGGGAACACGGCCTGTAATGCTTGTAGAAATGGATATGAGATGGTTGATGGTGGATGCAAAGGTTCCAAATTATCATTTTTACTTTAAGTATTAAAACATTAATTTAACCATAGTAATCAACGTTGATTGTAATATAAGCCAGCGCAGACAATGCAGTCAGGCGATGCACAAGGATGCATATAATCTTATGAAATCCTCTGATAAAATGAAATGTTCCAGTTTTTTATCTCACAGGCTTCTCTTGCTAAACAACGCTGTTTTCATTAGTTTGCTCAGCCACTTAGGTTAGCCACAACTTCACTTTCAAATTTATTTTTAAGACATCGACGAGTGTGCTGGAAAAGATGGTCAATCTTTGTGTACAGATGACAGCCAATACTGCAAAAACACTGAAGGAGGATTTGAATGCGAGTGTAAGTCCAGCTTGTCTTAATACGTCAGTAAGCTGCTTTCACCCTAATCCTATTTTATTTGCCAAGTCACAGTTTTAAACATATTTTAAAAGTATTCTATTTGTATTTAAATCAATTTTTTAACAGTCTGCGACAAGTCATGTCAAAAATGCATTGGTCCTGGTGAAAGTAGCTGCGTTAAATGTAGGAATGGATTTGAAATGGTGGAAGGCAGTTGCAAAGGTCAGTTCGAGCCTTCTAATTCAACTTCTTAACGATTACTTAGCGCGCGCATGATTAAAAATCATTGCTGTTACTCGCTCGTTTAAAAAGACTATTGTTCTAGGAGAAGTGACAAATGTGCATAATTAAAGTCTGTCTCTCTGTCATGTCTGGTTACCTCCCTACATTCGACAAAAAGATGCCTATCTTGGCAGGAAAAATTCGTTACTGACCGATGAAATATGGATCCTTGCTATGAACAATGTAGTATTATATTAAATAGAATCAATAACATTTTGGTATATTATGAGAACATTGTTGTTTTTATGACGATTTTCTAACTCAACCATTTATCTTATTCCACACAATCATAGAAGTTTAGTATTTCTATAAAAGTAAATACATTTCTTGCATCTTTATTCGGTTTATGCAACAATGCGTGTCATTAAGATTTCTTGTGAGCTTAAATTTACTTAGGAAACTGTTGATGTGTAAAAAATCGTCATGAGCAATTTAAACTATGTTTTGTAGATGTGGATGAATGTTTGACGAAGAATGCTTGTAACAAGCAAACTGAGCAGTGCGAAAACACAGATGGCAGTTACAAGTGCTCATGCAAAACTGGATACAAAAAGAAAGAAGGGAAATGTGTGAAAGATGAAGGTAATAAAATTGTTAAAAAGCGAAAGAAAAATACTAAAAAGCACCCTAAGAGGGAAATGGATCCAATTGAAAGTCTGATGAAGGAAGGTCAATTAATAACAGAATTTCATCTTAAAATTGGTACATTAATGTTTATTTTCTTTTTCGGCGCAGTTTATTTTTTCTTTCGGAGAGATAATTGGTTTGGCATCGCAATAACAGTTGTAGTTTTTGCGATAGCTATTGCGACGTTTCACAGGGCGCTTTCTAATTCAAACGCCTTTGGGGAAATGTAGTGTAAAGTGTGCTGCAAATGGCTCTTGATGACACATGGATTGCTCAACCCAAGAACTTCCAACCGAGTATCAAAGCACAGCAAGTGTTATTTTACCCACTATGGAGTGTTTAAGTTGTTCTTTTAATTAGCGTCATAACAAGCTCGTGATAGAATTGCGTATTCATATCTCAAATGTGAAGCTCATGTATATTGTAAAGATTTACGTTAAAAGGAAGAACATTAAATTTTTGAATCGTATGATATGATTAATCAGTAACCGTACTGTACATTGCAAGCTTACGCAGTATAAACTTAGATTAGATAGAATCTTAAAGAAAATAGTTTTGCCTGACAAAAAATAGCGTGTTGCAATGTTAGAATAAGGAATCGTCATTTCAAAATATTGAAAGTTTCAGGCTGAAAAAGAGCAAAGGAAAACCTTAATTTTGATGGAAGATGGTTGTTGAGTGAAAAATGTGTTTAAAGCTCTCGTAGCTTTAGACCATTTTGGTACTTTGAATTATTTCTGCAGCTTGAATAAAGTAAACTTTCTTAAGATGTTGCGTATTAAATTTCTTTTCAGTTTATTTATAAATATACAAGTGATTGCGTTTTTTGTGTATTGGTGTGACATATGGTGTGACTGTTTTATGGGAAAACCCTTGAAAATCCTTGTAAGAAGACAAAGTCCTATAACTGAGTTTCGTTTGTAACCGTGTTTCATTTGTTCTAATCTCTTCCCCCATCCAGATATTGAAGATGATGATGTTGACAATGAGGATGACCACGATGAATTATAAATAGAGAAGAACATTGAAAATTAGAGAGAAGTTGAGCTTAGATGTTTTAAACACAAAAATTGTTGCTGCAATATCCTTATAGAATCGAAAGGATGTCTATTAACTATCTCGCGAAAAACGAATTTCAAGCAAACTAGATTGTGTCTTTATTGGTGTTTCTTTTCCCGAGCAAACTTGATCTAGGTTTATTATAGCACTACGTCAAAGAAAGAAAATTTTTCGATATTTAACTACCCATCTACATTAAGAATTTGCAAAGTCACTTTTCACTATGAAATTTGATAAGTTGTCAGAAAACATGTCCATTGTCTTTAGCTTTCGGTTCAATGTACTTTTTGGCAATTTTTATGGTATATTGAATAAATAATTGCAAATAATTAAGTGGTAAGCTTTAGTCAGATAAACTTAATTTATTGAATCTTTTCAAGAACACTTTTTTTCCTACTTAGTTCAAGATGTTTTATTTTCTGCTTGCCATGAACAGAGTCCAGAAAATTTGTCAGCCTGCCTCCGGCCAACAAATGCTTACTAAGAAAATCAACCTTACTCATATTTAATGGGTTCAGAATAGGCTTGGTTAAAAAATTTGTGTGCTCAACCAGTCTTGACACCCTCCCCTTGCAACTCTGTTTTTTTCAAAACATTTTAAAATTTTTGTAGCATATTTTCAGTTATAGATTTTGAGAAAGATGTAAAGTTAATGTCAATTAATAAAAATAGTGTATTCTCATTTAAATATAAACAAATCATAAAAAGGTCATGCTTGTATTTTACAGTGCAAAGCAGTTTTGCAAACACATTCATGTTAAAAAACATCTGATTTATAAATATTACTTGATTATTTTGATTTTTCGTCTGACTATATTTTGAAAAACAAAAGACAATTCGATTTCTTCAACCTCCTCCAGTTTCCAAATTTTTGACCATCTTCCTCGATTTCTTTTTGTTTAAACAACCTTCCACCGGCTAGTGGCCGTGGGGCCGTGATGTTTTCCTGACTCTGACCATGAATATTTAAGCATAGCTGGGGCAACGAAGCTGCCCATTGTAGTGACAAACTGGTAAGATTGACAAATATGGACTTTCTGTTGGCAGCTGTACTTTCTTAGGTGGAGGGATAATAGTTAACGATAGCATAAGACATGTCTCGACGTTATGTATTAATGGACTGTTATGTTTTATGTGACTATTCCTGTTTTAGTTAATTGTGACTAAATTACTGTGTGAATCGTTATGAGAAAAAATTTCGTGTTTGCGTTTTCTCATTCTTCTAATTTCGCAAGCGGCACTGATTCGTCAACCTCAACAGTCACGTGCTCGCGTTTCTGATTGGCCTATTTCGATCCACAACTGGGTATATGTATTTCCTAGCGTAGAGTTATTGACCTATGTTCTGACGTTTGAAACTCTGAAGAGTGTCAGACGAAAAGCTCTAGTTTACTCAAATGTTTGCTTTTTTCAAAGCCATTTTCAATTTTTTACCACCAAAGGGTTGTCTTCTACTTTCACAAAACACCTTATTTCCAGACCTTCCAAGACTCACGCATTTTATGTGAGACACACGCATTTTGCCCTTAACTCACGCTCACACGCATCAAGGGAGATATTGCCCCCTGCTTTTCTCAAAACTCACTCATTTTCAAAATTGAAACTTGACAGGTCTTTATTTCCCAATAGCCTTTTCGAATCCACTACACTCTTTTTTTAAGAACCAGTAAATTTGAGTTCAGGCTGATTGTTCTTAATTTTTCCGAAAATCTGAGGCTGGATTGTTCTTGATTTGTTCTTAAATTTATAGGGTATAAGCAGTTCGATTTCTAGCTTTTCGTTCTGGGGAGATGTTCAGGCCTCTTCTGCCAACAAAGTGCGTAGAGACAAACTTCATTTGCCGCCATGTTTTAATATTCACCGAAAAAGCACCCACACATGGCTAAAAATCCTCGTTTTTTAAATAAAACGTTGTTCAAAATTTCATTTTATAGTAGCTCAGCCTTAGCTTGTTCTTAAATTGTTCTTAACTTTTGACCAGTTTTGAGGCTCGTGTTCTTATAAAATAGTTCTAATAAAAAAGAGTGTAATTTATTGACATCGTTCATCTGTTCTCTTGTGATTAAAGAAGTTTCAAGCGCATATTCTGTGTCAAAATAAACACTTTCAGACTGTTATCGTTACTGCAAAAGGAAACAGGGCCACAAGTCACATGCGCGTGATGAACAATTTCAGTTGTTGGAATTTAAAATGGGTACAGCTCTCTCGTCTTCTCGTATTGATAATTTGCTTCTCCACAGAGACACTGATTTTGTTTGCCCAAACCCACTTCTGCATTCCCAAAAGGTTGTTCGATTTGGAAATGATCTTCATTTTGTGATGATCATTTGTTTAGTGAAGTTGAGCGAAGTTTACAAGGGACATCCCGCGTGGCAAGACGCCAGTTTGGAATAAAACAGTTTTTTGTAGCCGTGTTTGTCGTACGCACTGCGAAGCTTTTGCATTGTTTGATGTTTTATGAGAGAAAATGAATAATAGAGGTTCTTTCTTCAGTCTTATCGCCATATTTCTTTGGATAAAGGATGGCGATACAAAAAACAAAGGCCACTTTTACGGCTAGGATACTGCAACTCGCAAGGAGCTGTTTATGGAAATTTGCCGAAATGACACTAAAAAACCTACCTTACTGATGTAAATTATGAGCGAAAAACTTTATTAAAGTTTGCAGGACAATTTTGGAGTAATCATTTTGTTGTAGAGTATCTAATTCCATCTATATTCGCCAAGAGAAACGGAATATCTTTGCCATGATTGAATGAAGCTTCATTTCCTTAGCATAGACCAAATTAACATACACTTTTCGTTTCGATAGTCGCTACAAATGCTGATATATAGCAATTGAACATTCCATGTTCGGTAAATACGCCCAAGAAATACAATTTATCGAGCTTGACACAGGCTAAAAACTCACAAGGTCCCGTGCATTTGGTTTGTTTACAATTTAAACTTTACTCAAGATTTTTGAACCGAGATCTGTGCAGGACGCAGTGTTGAAGGGGATCTTGTATAGGAATTTGCTTTCTGTTTGTTTTGCTGTTTGTTATCATAAAAGACTTCAAGTACAATAAGTGGATAAAAATACGAATTTGATGAAACGAAGAGTAAGAAAATACGTTTTAGCACATTGGTAACAAAGTTGACTGTTAAAGATTGAAGAAGACACAGAAGCGTACAAGGAGATGAAGCAAATGTCTCACTAAGGCATTCTAGAGATTTTGGGTCACGTAGTAGAGACTGGAAAACAGAGAAAAACCCTTGTAAACTTTTGGATTCCCACAGCTACGGCGCCTGCGCTAGCACAACAAATGCTTAATTGGTGGCAAAACGACTAAACATTTGCTAAACAACATTGAACAACGGTAAACATTTTTGACCAGAATCAAACTTTGCTCAACAACCCTCAACACGGCTAAACAACACTAAACAGGGTGGAAAAACGAATAAACTTTCCACTAAACTTTTCACTAAACAAAAGTTGAATGAAATGTTTAATGAAATGTTTAGTTGTTTTGCCAGGACTTTATAGGCATCTAGTCTATGTGATTTTTTTTGTTTCACATAGAATGATATGCAATATGCAAACAGTAAAAATGGTGTGTTTTTGCTGCGAGGCCTAACTGCGGTGGAGCTATCTCACTGTCAGAATGTAACCCAACCCATAATTCCGTTGATCAAGTAGCCATCTTGTGGCAGGCAGGCCGTTCTTGTTTCCTGTTTCCTTCTTTCAAGAAATTGTATATTACGTTTTGTCATATATTTGATTTTGCACACAGAGGGTGAAATATTAGAGTGATTATGGCAGACAACGATGAAATAATTTCAGATGACGAAAAGGTAATGCAAACTATATTTCCAAAGCCTACTTGTTGAGACAGTGCATTGCTCTGGTTTTCTTATAAAGAAGTAGTGTTTTGACAAGAAAGTAGCTTTCTAGAGTTGTTTTCGTCGATGATTTATCGTAGTTTAAGACATGTGCGAATAGCAACTGGTTATACTGCTTTTATATAGATTGTAGGTGCATCTAGACATTCGTGAGGAGAATTGAAGTTTGGAGTCCAATGACACCAAACAAGGATTGATTTAAATCATAGTAACACTAGAGGATTCTTGCCAAAACTTGCTTACTCTATGAAATGCGCCCGTGCATATCAGCTGTTAGCTTCAAAAACCCTTTCCTGCTTAGGCAAATGAATCTCGATTGCTTAATTGGTGCTTTCTTACCGGTACACAGTTTGAAACATTTGTTCTAAATTTTACTTTCTTGTTGTACTGCTCCAAATGCCATTTTTCTTTGTGTCTTTTCAAGTTGGCAAAAAAGTGTCCATTCTGAAAATCTGAAAATCAGTTTTTTTGTCCTAAAAAGATCAATTTTGACTTTGGGGGGATCGTATTTGGATTCTATATTCCAAAATACCGTAGTTTACAAAATTCCAATTTTGGACCTCTCAAAATTGTTTTGATTTATAATTTTTTATCTTTGAAATACTATCTAAGATACCTGAATTTTCAAAATCTGGTCCGAGGAGCACCAAGGGATGAACGATTTCGTTGGAAATCAGAATGAAAGACAGAGAAATTTGAGTTAGTCAGTTATCATCAAAATATAACCTTGAATTATTTAAAAAGATAATTATACTGCTGTAATACAGTGAAAAGTTGAAAAAGCATATACTTTGAAAGCTACTGGAGCACGTAAGGATGCAAATTCCATAAAATAAAATGCTCATTTCTGCAGAAGTTTTGTTGATTTTTATCATAAATATATACTTAAAGGACCTTTTAAGAGAACTATGTTGCAAATATAAGATGATAAAAATGCTTGTAAACTGAACTTAAGTGACTCGAGGCTTAAGAATACGTTTGAGAGCGATTTTGATAAAAAATTTCAAAAATCACTTGTTTAGCAGGCCTGGCGGTGAGCAATTCAGCAGGCGAGCGGTGCTTCGTTCTCCTCTGTAAAGTCAGGCGTCTGATTTTTAGTCTCTTGAAAATCACCATGAAAAGTATATATATGAATAAACAACAGTCTTTAACAGCTAAGTTTACAAAACAAGATGGCGATACTCTGACAGAAAAAGAATAATAGTTTCGTATAGTCACAAATCAACAACTTTCTCACTAACAAGATTTGAATAGAATCAAAATCAAATCACATAGTGTGATTTTGCTATAACAGAAGTACAAACTCACAGTACTTGAGTACTTGAAGGCTCTTTATTTCTGAGTTTGTTGTCACAGGAAAATTCACATATTTTATTAAGCGAAACTTATCAATTCAGCTAGTACTGGAAATTTAAGATTAAAAGATTTTGAGAGATGACAGTTTTGTAACAGTCCTTAGAAAGCAACTTAAAGTCATGCTATATCTATCAGTGGGGGATCTCCTGTATACTTAAATGTACATTATAGCCAGTTATGAGAAACCACAGCTGTTCATAAATTACTTAATTATTTAGCTTAAAGTTATTTATTTGCGCAGGCAGTTAACATGCAAACTGACATTGAGGCGAGCGAATAATAGCTTGCCTCGCTAACCCGAGGTGAGCATGGAGGTGCATGCGGGCAATCGCCGCCTGGTCTAGTGGAGTATGTCCATCCTTTGGGGATCCTAACTTCAAACCTACATAGCTTACCATCAGAAACTGCTTTTGGAATCAGGAAAAGAAGCATGGAATATTAAATCTTTTGTTAATAAGATGGATCTTGGGTTTTATATGACAATTACTTGCTTTGCCACTCAAATCGTGTCTATAAATTTGTTGAATATAAAGACACTTTTTGCCAAATTGAAAAAAATTACATATTTACACCCAGGGGCAGCGGGCACTGCTCATAGTATGAATAGTCTATGAGCAAATTTTTTTCCAGAGAAAGAAAAGTCTGAGATATAATAATTTGATGAGCA
Organism: Rhopilema esculentum; assembly: GCF_057945365.1. Lineage (NCBI taxonomy): Eukaryota > Metazoa > Cnidaria > Scyphozoa > Rhizostomeae > Rhizostomatidae > Rhopilema > Rhopilema esculentum. Next base: position 157,066 of record NC_142817.1, on the reverse strand, counting down.
CAATGGCCTCTTTTCCAGGTGAAGTCTGTCATCTGTCCTTTGACCCAATCTAAATACTTTTGTTTATACCGCTCTATTCTGTCTTAGTAACACTATTATTGTTTTGATCTTATCTCTTGGCCGCCACAAAATCAAGAAACAGCCATGCTCATAGTTTTCAAATACTATGAACGTGTAGGGTTTGACATTTTGTTCTACAGCAGCTATGCGTCACAGATTTCCAGAAGAAAGAATGCCTTGTGGCCGTTGCATGTTAGCCGCATTAATAGTTTTGCTTTTCTATTCACACACTACATAGGTGACCTTCTGGGCCCCGAAAAGCATTTCATTTATTCTTTTGTGAACATACCTAAGGGTACTTTCACTAAATTATGGAGTTTAATATAGGAACAGCATTTCCATTTTAAACAAGCAAATATTCTTGGATTTGTGACGATGAAGTTGGAAAATACAAATTTCTGTTTGCTGTATTTAATTAAAGGTGTGTGGAAGGTTGTATTTTCTCTATTATGGAGCACTAAAACCCAAACTATATGGAATAATTTTTCTTCCATTGGTTAATGGTTGGTCCTTTTAAAGACAGTCCTTGACTCCTAGCCAGGCGACCACTCGGCATGAATGGAATCGCATTTCTATTCATGCAGCGGCTTATAGGTAGGAGTAGACAGCCGTTGGTCAGTTTTATTGTGTGATGGCTGGCTGCTCTAAATGATAGCCACTGCCTTAATAGAAATGTGATTCTACTAATGTGAGGGATTGCTATATCTTTAATCCAAAATCACAAGCATTCATAATATTTTAGGTCATGTATGCCTAACGATAAATGTGCCATTTTTAGAAAATAATTTCCATTAATCTGCTACCTATCGAAATAAGGCAGTTTTTAAAGCGATTCCAGATTTCTTTAAAATCTATGACCAACCTTTTCTCCCTGCCAGCCACTCCTGTTTATACCTCTTATATTCTACTCTTATTCCAACTCCTATGTGTGAAGTGTTTGCCACTGTTTGAATTTCCAAATGCATGTTTAATTTATTATGCTTAGAATATTACTTACATTCATTTTGTACCCTTGAACCATCTTATTTCAGATAAAATGCTCATACTCTAGTTATGAATTATTTACGGTTGACTCAGCTAATAGTCAGGCCCAAAGACCTTTGGCATACACTCAGGTTTTTTCCTGTGTTTGGAGTGCAAACCAATAAAAATTTTTTGTTGTACATAAAACATGGTGTATAACAAGAAGCCAGGTACATAGTTAACATGAAAAAGATTAAAGTACTCAAACAATGCAGCTTTCTCTATTAATCAATTTATTTGGCGTATAATATTTACAGTTTCACCAACTGGTCATATTTCTGTTGTACCTAAACAAATGCCCCAGTGGACCTTTGACATACAATTGACATTAAATGCACCCTGGAAAGTCACACTAGTGTCGCATGAAATACTTACCTTTTACAGTCACATGAAATTTGTACCCAAAGATGCAAAGCTTGAATTTAAGCCTAGCACATGCAATAGATTTTTGTTGCAAAAAACATAGATTTTTGTATTTCTCGAATGAGCTAGTTGCTGCACACAACAGGAATGTTTTTGCACTTCCCCCTTCTTTTCTATTATTTTTTCAGTGGAAGATGGGCTGTTCTCTTTGGTGGGAAAGACCCCAAAGAGAAGTCATGTGAATGACAAATATATGTTTGATGGTTTTTATCATTGAAAGCTAAGACCAAAGACAGATATAAAATATTTTTTATCTCAAAGATTATCTCAAAAGGCATGCAACAAAAATCTGCTGTGTTTGCTAGGCTTTAGCTAGCACAAAGTTTCAAGTAACATTTGGTGTGACTATAACCGGAGCCTAATGTACACTACCAGGACAAAAGTATTGCAGCATCCAAATCAATCAAAAATAAACATAATCATGCTAATCCAGGGATCAAATTCTTTGAAATTTATTGAGAATTTTGAAATACTTAGAATTTCAATATTTACATAACAAATTATAAAGTTATATCGGCAGTGGTAAAATTTTAACAGGATAAAGAGCAAGTAGTTGTGATAAAACATAGTGTAAATGGTCTTAGACTCTAAAGATTTAATTGGTTTTTTTTAGAAAAAGTTAGCAAAATAGTGAGAGTTAAAGAAACAACAAATGATATCATTAGTTCTGACTTTTTTAGCCCACAAATCATTCAACTCAAATTGTTAAGCTTTTTGGTACAGTTAGGTCTATATAAATTGGTAAATGGACAACTAGCAATGTGCAAGTTAATGCAGTGAAATATGTCAGAATAATGCAAAACAGACTCTTTGGCAGATCAAATCAATGCTAGGGAAATGAGGAAGGCAGTCTGTTTCAAAAAAAGCAACACATTCCCCTAACAATGTTCACCTGCAAGTTTTAATCAAATTTACCTGAAAACCTGCAAGCTCTATGTCCTTCCTCGGCGGTTACAAGTACCTAATCTTAAAACGAGCGAATATCTGAAATCCCTGAGGTAAACCAACACTGACTTGCGATTTTCTGCACTTTTCAGAGCCAGAAGCATCTCCACAAAATGTTTGTTTTGTTAAAAGCTACCTGAATTGTTTCTTTGAAATTTTCAAAAATGAAAATGGAATATTTGAATTTATGCTTCATTAAATTTGCAGTTGCATGCCATTGGCTGATCAAACAATAGCACAAATGTGGCAAAAGTTTGGATCCTCTCCGCCTTTAAATGCTAAATATATTTTAATTGTTCATTGTCTCTGATGAAAGCTTAAAGTTAGAACATAAGAAATGACTACTGTTATAACCAGACCCTAATTGATTTCATTTTAGATCAGAATTGTGTCAGACTTCATCAAGCATGCACCCCCTGGAGAATTCAATGAAGTTTTCAATGGTAGTTATATTCTTTGGAGTTAATTTGCGATTACTGCTTACTTCATCTGGACTTGAAACTGTGTTATGATTTCTTAAGAATTTCAAGTACTTGAGGCCTTGAAAGGGATAGAATAAATATGAAGACACTGTAAATTTTTTCAAACTTATTAGAATGTTATAATGATAAAATTTTTAAAGTCATCAGTAATCAAAACAACATTGCCCTGACATTACTATGTTTCAAATGTAGCTATTAATTGAAGTCATTTTAAAAGTATGTGTACCAGGGTAGCAAAATTTTAGGTATATAGAACAGTGTATGGCTTCAATAACTGCCTGATGTCTTCAATATAACATTCAAGCCTTGCCTGAAAAAATGCTTGGTTGAGATCAAGAACCTTCAAATAGCCACAGAGAGCAATAAAGAAAAATATTATTTGCCATAAAGCAAAATATATCTTTTAAAGAAAATGTTGATCAAACTTAAGCCATCTTCTTAAATACATTTTAGATAAAAATATTATATATTTTCTGTGCAGTGAGAAAACATTTAAAAACGTTTAAAAACAATCAAGAGTTGAATCATTTGAAAACGGGACAATATTTGACAATTCATCATTTCTGTTGGGATGTAAAATGTTTGATTTATTTTCATTGAAAATGAAATGCCAGCTTTAGACCAAGCATGTGTGTAGACATGGCCTGAGATCTTTTCACATGATACTGTAAACAACACGTCACACTATCACACCAAGGGCTCAGGGATGTAATGCTTCAATACAAACAAGGAATCAATTCCTTTTTTGGCTGCTATTTTTTGTGACATTTTGCACTCCTACCAAAGATATTCTCAAGGCAATTATATAGAGGTGTGAAATAGAGCACCTTAAGCCCCTTACTTCCTTATAAATTACTTCTTGTAATGATAACTTTGATGACACAGATTTAGGGCCATTTGGAGAAGTTTTTTCCTCACATTAAACCAGTAGAGTTTCCATTGTTTAGCATGGATATTGTGTCATGTAATTCCCTATTCTTCAATTTGAAAATTATTCCCAAAGTAACAGGACAGAGTTTCTAAAAAGTCACCTTGAAAATGGCTGAGAAGTTCGACATCGCTACTTTTTATGAAGCAGGTGTGTTTCGAAATGCAGACATTTTCTTGCCTAGGCTTGTGCCAAAGCATGTGCATGCAACCCAGGCGCCTCAAACTGAGAGGCCAGATACTAACATATCCAGTTGAAACAACTATATAGTATTTTGTTTTATTTTTCCCATTGTCTTTGTAGTAATACATCAAACATGTTGGTTTCTGCTACAAACCCCTTCTTGTTAACCATATCTCTTTTTTTACTTTCAGATTGCAGGGTTATCCTTAATAATGATGTTTTGCTTAAAGAGCACGGAATAACGTATGTGATATGGAACTAGTATTTTAATTTGAAAAAAATGCTACAACATTGAACAGTTTGCAACATTTTGTTTGCGGACAATGCTTTTTTCTATGATCGATATTATGTATCTTGTAATGTAATGTTAAGTAATGTTATCGAACCTCGCTCAAGGGACAAAACTTTTAGCAGATGTTTACTTCCAGTCTGAAATAAATAATTTTATTGGTAAGTAAGTCACTTCTGTTAGTTATCAGTATATTATTTTAGCACTTTCACTAAGCTTTTGTTAGAGTTTCACAAACTGAATAAATACTGTCTGTTGGATCACCACCTTTTTTGGAAATGTTGTCCTTTCTTATCTGGAAATATATACTCTTACTTCCAGTGCTTGTCATGGGACTGAATAGACTTTGTATCTTTATTGAGAAAAGCTCATCACAAGTGTTATGAAAATCATTCCTATCAAGCTGTATTTTACTTTTCAGAGCCTTTTCTCATTACAACATGGAACAGTTTACACCTTGCAAAGTGGAAGGTTCAGAGGACCAGGTTGATTTTTCGTTTTTGTTTCATGTAGATTCCAATTCTACAACATGTAACAGTCTGTTTTTAAAGCTATCCAATATTCCAAAAACAGGATATGCATTAACCATGCCAGCCATAAAGATAGCCCGGTTAAAAACAGAAGCATTGCTAAAATGCCTTTATCATAACATTTAGAATGTAGAATATAAGGAATACGACAATGTGCTAAGAACAAACAACAACAAACACAAGGAAATTGAAGGTAGCTTGCCATGCCAGGGCCAAATACATGTAAGCTACCTTGAAAAGTGATGTTCTAAGTATGTGGCCCTGTTCCTTATTTTCCAAATTTGTATCAACTTTTTGCTGCAAGCATTCCATTTGTTGAGCACCTTGATACCATGGCCTTTCTTTTATTTTTATTTTATTTTATGTCAATTTTGTTCATCTTTTTGGATATTGAAAACATGGATGCTGGCAGGAGTTTTTACAACACAGCACATGCATCCAGGGATTGAGTGAATGGCTGTTGCCTTTCTTCCCATCAACCAATTCTAAAAATGCTTTATTTCAATCTGGCATTAGTGCCAAAATGTAACGTCTTCATTTTCCTCTCTAGGTTCTAATAACAAAGCATGGTCTGTTGCCCGACGGCACTTTCTTCGATCCAAGAAGTAAACAAAAGTTTTCCTATGATCATCTTAGAAAGGTAAGAGCAATAAATTTTTATGCTAATGATCATTGATAATTTTATCTTACAATTGAGTAGATATTTTATCAAGCACTGGCTTTGTTTTAAATACTATCTTTGTTTTAGTGCAACGATTTTAATCACAGTTTCCCCATTTTCAAACTCAAGGGTTTCATTAAAGGGCCACTCCAGTCCAAGATTTTTATTTCAGAACACGATTTAATCAGACCTCCTGAAAATCTCTAACCGTTTTGTAGTTATTAGCGTTTGTAAATTGGTCATTGAGTTGAATTGTTTTTCAACCGTTTTATCGGAGCGCTTCAGATTGACGCCACAAACACTGTTGCCCTTGGTATGTTCACGGCAACGAGAACCTAGCGAAATGGCAGACAAGTGTCTAGCAAGCAGCAGCATGCTTGTTAGAGGGCCAGACATTTATCTATATAAAGAGAGAAGTATCGTCGAACAGTCTTGATACTGGGAATTAAAGCTGTGTATGAATTGATACAACATATTCTTTAGGATATAGAGCTTCATATTAACATGACTTATTAGAAATAAACCAGGACAATCTAGGACATGAACAAGAAAGTATACAAACTTTCAAGGCAAGACTTAAAAACCTACCATTAGTTATGAGTCAAATAATTTTTCTCCTTTAAGCTTTCAGAATTTTAACCTGCTATATTAATGAATAATAAAATAATGTATGTTTGTATTTGAATACTTAGCTACATTGAATTATGTATTTAAATATCAATACAATCAGGCCAGTGAACTAGCAGTGAACTACTAGTTTTAAGTAATAGCTGGAGATTTGCAAACATTATATAAATATATAACTAAAAAAACTATAAAATTTTGATCATTTTAAAAAGGTCTCCTTTGTAAAAGTTTTAATACAAAAGCAGAACAATGTGTTGAGGTTTTTGTGGTTACTCTTGCATGGAAGAGAGGGGCAAGTTATGCAAGATCCTTTCTGCTGATCCATAAAAGAGTTTGTTACCTTTTTTATGCCTAGAATAAAAATATTGACAAGAATAAATACTAACATACCAATGAAATTTACTTTAAAGTCATATTGTAACATAAATGATCAAAGAAATCATTATTTTGGACACTCAGGGGCATTCAGAGTATAGATCAGAGAGAAATTAATTGAAAGGGCAACCCTTTTTACTATAGCAGGTAGCATCTAAGGATATTAATTTGAAGTAACAAAGATAAATTTAAATGATATAGGCCTTGATTATATGAATTAATCAATGCTAGAATAGCAAAGGTAAATTTAACAAATATAAACAATTCTGCCTTTAAAACATTAGAATGAGGATATGACACATCTTTTTTCCAAAACCAAGGGTGTAAATTCCATGTTTTATCTTTGGGGTAGTAGATCTTTTGCCCTGGATATTGATCTGGAAAATTTTGAAATTGTGCATCAATTTTATGATGAAATAGGCAGAACTCCAAAATTGAAGGCAGAACATGGTAGAACATGATGAAAAAGGGTTCAGGAGACAAACCCTGGAAAATTTTACACATCTATACCTCGGGCAAAGGTGTAGTGCACAGATCATTGGCAGGGATGTAGTGCTAGGAGGCTCAGGCCCCCTTGTTGGTACAAAAAAGTAGCAAACTTCTACTTTTGGTACTATTTTATGTGACATTTTGCTTGAGAGCCCCTGTTGTACTTTTAATATAACCACATTTCTGACCATTTGGGGGGCAGTTCACAAGACTGGCTGTTAAAAAACTTTGAAGTTTTTCTCAAAGCCCGGCAAATTGCATTGCTTAGGGGGTGCGTGTCACACCTTCCCCAAACCCCCTCCAAACCTCTACACCCTCCAAACCTCTACACACACCAAACGTTCAACATAGTAAAATGATAATAAGGATGAATTGTGACTTACGGGGAAGTTTCCATCTTGTGAATAGGGTTCTTCTTCTAATGCGTTAAGACATAAATTATTATTCAGCTCCCTGGAAATCCCTGAGATGACACGAAGATAAGAAATGCCTTCGGTCAGAAATCCATTCACATCGGAAAATTCGTGAAGCATTCGATTTTGAAAAGGTTGCTGCGTTGCCAAGATGAGGATATGTGTTCAGGTTGAAGCTTCCATCTTTGATTTGTCGTATTTCTAATCCATGCTGGCAATCGCAATCAAGGAAAATAAATAAAACGACAACCGAGATTCCGACATGAATCGCCTCTTCCGAGCCTCTACCGAGTTGTGCGAATTTCAGTGCGAACGTACAACAATAGCCTCGAATGTTGAAACAATAGCCCTTTCACATGTCACAAAGTGCTTTTTCCGAAAAAATTTTGTCGTATTTTTACGGTGATTCTCAACTTTAAGCGTCTATATCTGGAAAACAAGTTAAACTTTTCGAGAAAAAAAAGTTCACGCTAGCTTCTTTTTCTCGACTAACTACCAATTTACGCAAAAATCTCAGAAATTTTTTTTGGGCCGGAGTGGCCCTTTAAGTAATTACAACATTTTCCCCTAGATTTCCTAAGTTATGTTAGCCTTATGAAAATAAAGTTTGCTAATTGCAGCCTCTCTGTACCATAGAAGTAAACTGAAGGCATAAACTAAATGAGTCTTTGTTTGCAAGGTATATAACAAGAACGTACAATTCAAGCATAGTTAATTCTTGATCACTGAAATTCAACAGGAGTCAAAAAATGTTGAGCCGTATGAAGTTGAAGGCAAAGCTGAATCGTGGAGATCTGCTGCAGAGTCTGAAATTCTTTCTTATGTCAAGAACCATTACCCTCATGGCATTTGTACGGTTAGTAATGCTTGTTGCTAGACATCTGCTTCCTTCAAGGTTTTTTGCACGTATCAAAACATTTTTTAAAAGGATTCTTTCAAAATTCTCTCGTTAGAAAGTTTGATGGTGAGTTTATTTGTGGGAATCGTGAGGTTTTTTTTTAATTCCTCAGGTGTATGGCAAAGATACAGATGATGGTATCACATTGACCATTTGTATAGAGGATCACCAGTTCCAGCCAAAAAACTTTTGGTAAGATTTTTGATTTGGATGCACTCTTTCCTTATCAAAACATAATTGCTGATTATCTGCTGACATAGTTTTCGAAATGTGCCTCCTGAGTTGGTATAATTGATTCTATACTACTTGAGAGAACGGAAGGCATAATTTAGCTTTTAGTTCAATCTATTTGTACTCAGTTTTAAATTGAAGTAACCGTAAAGTCAAATCAAACTTATTTCTTCAGTCTTTGTCGAGATCTTTTTACTTTTGCCAACATTAAATAATTTTGCAAAATGCCAGTATGTATTTAGTTGGTTTTCTTTGTGTGGCTCCATAAACAACTTGGCAATCACAAGAATGGTGAAAAATTGGTAGTTGGTGAATGATCCTTTTAAAGTTGCTCATCCAGGACTTTTACTCAGCTTTTTTTTTTTAATTCTGTCCTGTGTGTATTAATTGATATTTGAAATAAGAAATAAAAGCAAAGTTCATGTAATAAATATTAGCAAGAAGGAACTGATGGGTGGTGCAGCGATCGGGAGATGAGGCATGTCGCGGAAAGAGAAAGCCTAAAAATTGTCTTGTCCCACCTGAATATATCAATAAGTATTCGGTTTGATTCATTTGGCCTTCTACAGGAACGGGCGCTGGCGAGCCGAGTGGACTGTAACTGTGAAGCCTAATGCTGCATCCGAATTGAAAGGTCTTATTCGTGTGCAGGTTGGTTCTAACAAGTTCATTTATCACGTTAAAACTGACTTTGATGTCATTGTTGCATCTTGGATATTGCTTGTGTTTTCATACAGCATATTAGGCATTATATAAGCATATTGTAAAGCGTCTCCAAATATTTCTAGATAAACCGTTTGAGCATTTTAAGTCTTTTTAATATAAAGTGAAATGTAATTGTAATTTTTTTTGTACACTGTTTGTAAGATTGAATCTTTTCTTGTGAGTATCAAAAAGAGAGATGACAAAGTTAACCGATAATTCTATCTGATTTTCCTTTGTTTTAACTGCTCGGGATTTTTATTTTGACTTTGGCAATGTGCTAAATCAATATCGCATATGATATTTCCCACTCTCTTGACAAAGTTTTCTTACTCATTCAGGTGCAAAATATTCCTTGGACATAAAATCAGAAAAAATGTCTTTGATTAGTGTTGCAAATTCACAAGTATATAAAAAATATTTCAAATGACCTTCGATGGAATTTGATACAAATTGATTGACCAACTCGATAAAGCGGAGCTTGCTGTTAAGTCTATCTCAATTCCTAGATATTCTTATACCGCTATTGTTATTTTTTAAAATTGTCCGGTTTGATCATTCACTTGCTAATTTTGCGCGTGCCTTGCCGCTTAGTGTGAAATCTGCAAAAACTCGCTAAAATGTGAGAATTATTCTGTTGCCAGGTTCACTACTACGAGGATGGAAACGTGCAGCTCGTGTCTCATAAGGAGGTCACTAAAGAACTCAAAACAACGGTAGGCAACCTCTTATAAGATTTCAACAATATTGTACTTTGCAAAGCAGGTCTTTTTTAAAAACTTAAACTGGTGGACCATTATCCTCTTATATTCTTTGCCTGTTGAAAGACCGAAGGCTGGACCACTAAAAATAATCACAATATGTTTGAGCAAAAAACTCTTTAAAAGACTCCGTTTACCCAACAAATTTTGCCAAAGCACAGAACATAAAGACCAACAAGTAAATTGAATCAAGGATCAACATCCTTTCAAGTAAACACTACTCCCAGGGCTTGTTCATTCGAAGGGGGCGCTCATTCAATTTTCTTGGGGATGCTCCATCGATGAAGGGCGCTAAATCGATGAAAAACGGCCTTTGCTTCCAGTGCATTTCATGGTTTTCTCTTATGTAGGATCCTTCAGCTACAGCAAAAGAGCTCAGAAAACTTATCGAAAGCGCAGAGAGCGAATATCAGGTAAGCATTTATCTAGAAATATATATATGCAACTGGAGAAAATGAATTGCGGGCAATTGTCTTTTCCCCCTTATTTTAGCTCTCAATTCGCGTCATAAATCTGGTCGTTGTTAAATTCAAAATGCATCCATGTGAAGACGGCTTCTAGCCTAAAGTCTACTAGCATTATTTTCAAGTCTGTCTGTCTGTCTGTCTGTCTGTCTGTCTGTCTGTCTGTCTGTCTGTCTGTCTGTCTGTCTGTCTGTCTGTCTGTCTGTCTGTCTGTCTGTCTGTCTGTCTGTCTGTCTGTCTGTCTGTCTGTCTGTCTGTCTGTCTGTCTGTCTGTCTGTCGGTCGGTCGGTCGGTCGGTCGGTCGGTCGGTCGGTCGGTCGGTCGGTCGGTCGGTCGGTCGGTCGGTCGGTCGGTCGGTCAGTCAGTCAGTCAGTCAGTCAGTCAGTCAGTCATACCCTGGTACCTTGTGCCTGCTGCCTTCTTCCTGCTGTAACTACTTTGTTTTTGTGTTTTCTTTTCTCAGAAAGCCATCGCTGAGAATTATGGTGTTATGTCAGAAACTACTTTCAAGGCCCTGCGAAGGGTGTTGCCGCTGACACGAACGAGAATCGACTGGAATAAAATTGTTAGCTATAGAATTGGACAAGAACTTGGTGAAATATAGCACATCCAGACCGGAATTTTGTTGCAGATATCTATTGGCTAGTTGATTATTCTTTCAGTGACTTGATTTGATTCGCAGGATTTTGATGGGACTATTTTTATATACATCAATTCATCGGGATTTCCATAGCAACGCGCGTCGTGTACCTTTCCCTAACCATCAATTTGTTAATGTAACATTTGTTGTGTTGCTTTGTAATTATCATTAGATCTATTCAGTTTCGTGGTAATTTTCCTTTGCTGTCTTTCTACTCATCACAATGGTCATCTATGGTGATAAACACGCCACATAATCCTTGCAATTGGCCATTGTCCTTCCTAAAGCAAAATTATAATCATTGAGTGCTAAAAGTTGGAGTTCATTAGAATCAAGAAAGGCAGTCCCAATAGAATTAAAAAGCAAAAGAAAAGTTTGTCTTTTTGGTAACACAGTGAAGATTTTGAGCGTTATCTACTCCCAAAGGCCCTAAAAAAGAGCAACAGCATCTAAAGTGTCGTATTATAATGCAACGTTATATATTTACAAAATTTGAATTTTAAACCGAAATCCATGGAGATACGCATTTTCCTTTCTTATAAGCAAAGAAACGTCACTTTACATGCTTTCTTTTTAATGTCTCGAATCTGACTGTTAGAAAACACTAAATATGAAACTTTCTTGACGAGACTTGGTCCAGGCATACAACACAAATTCATCAAGAAACGGCATGGCTCCCTCATATTATTCAATGCTGATATACCCAAGGGGCAAATCACTTCAAAAAAGTATACAAATATATATATATAATATATATAAATGTATATCTAAAAAATAATGTTTGTTGCATGTATGCATTATTTTCTATTTCAGATTAGGACTGCCTATTTCAAAATTCAAATCTTATCAAGTTTTCTTTTTGGAAAGTGAATACAGTGTGATCCCGATTAAACCAAACCCCGGATACAACGAACTTCCCGGTATAACTAACTAAATGTCTAGTCCCTTGGATTCTGCCTAACAAACTCCTTACAAATTCTCTCGGTATAATGAGCCCTGGATACAACGAACTTTTGATATTGCGAACCAAATTTTGGGTACCTTCCCCATAATTACCCTCAATATAACGAACTTTTCATAATTTTTCCGTCTGTTATTTTTATCCATTTATTTTCGATGCTCATTTATCACTTTCTCTTGGGGGAAATCATTATTGTGATGGGCAAAAAATGCTGATGATACATTTCAAGCACTGGATGATAAGGCTCAGAGCACAGGATGAAAGTCTGATTGCGCCAGGAATCACTGCGAAATGTGAAGTAATCGAAGACGTCAATATAACGCCATCTAGAAGTGAAGTGATAACAGCTTTGCCAATCTCTTGGTCTCAAATGATAAGAGGAACATTAAGATTTTAATTTTTAACAAACTAACTGGTAGTATTATTTGAATTCAGCTTGGTTTTTGGAGCTGAATATGCACAGGTGTTGGAGACAGCCTAAACATGCACACCGAATGATTTTCAAGGCGTGTACTGCGAAATGACCTAAAAAACGTTTTCTCTCGGTTTGGCGACCTCCCAATATAACGAACTATTTTCTGGTTCTCTTTAGAGTTCGTTATATGGGGATTCCACTGTAATTTACTTGTGTATAATCACACGAGACACAAACAATCAGTAACAAAAATACACGTGAAAGAAGCAACATACTTGCCTAAATATTGAGAAATTTACTAGATGTTTGATTGAATGGAAGTCCTTTTGATTTACCAAGACATCTTTTGCGCTCTAGAGAACCAGTTATATTGTCAAATTTGTAGTTTTTTGTATATTGAGAAATTTAAGATGACTTAAGTTAAAGTATATGATTATAACTTGGTCTACGATTATAACTTTGAGAGCCTACATACAGTAATTTAGAACCTCTCTCAGTAGAAAGCAAGAACTGAATGAAGTTAGAAACAAATCTTCAAACTTCTTTCCATTCTTTCGATGAATATAATGCTTGTTGTAATGCACTCAAGTCTGCTAGTTGAGCCATATTTCCTCTTCTCTATTCGGTTGCCAGTTCAAGATCTAGTTTAAGCAAGTTTTTGTCTGCCTTTCAAAGCCTTGGTTGCAGATCTATGGTACAGATGCAAATGCTGTTGATTTTATCCTACAAAAAATAACTTGTATTTCGTTTGCTGTAAATTTCAAGGTACCTTTTTATGTTGACTTTCCTATTCTTTGAATCGGTAAAAAAACTAGATGAAACCTTTTCCAATATCTGACTTAACTTCAGCATATTCTTGTGACATTGTGACAGCATATTCTTGTGACAACTGGCCAGCCTCAATATTCCAATATAAAAAATTCATCACAAGAAAGCATATTTGATTTCTATCTTGGTTGTGGTGGGACCAAATGTGATGGGATCATTCCAACCTGACAGAGACATTAATTATTTTACGTTTGAATCTAGCAACTTTAATGTAGCCTATACCTTTGAGAGGCAAAACATCGTTTTAGTTGTATTTGAAACACTTTTCTCCGCTGGTGATCACAAGCATGACATATTAAAAATGATTATGAGATGAAATGATATAGATGTAAGAAACCAAGAGTAGCTTAAATCCATCCTTATCCATCGAAAGAGCAGTCCAATGGGTGCCTTTTGCAGATAGGATTGTTTTGTTTTCCAACAACAAACTAATACACAAAATTTAATGATAATATTATATCACGAAGACCTTTATCTATGTGCCCACTCCCTTTCCCTAAGGACTTGAAAGGTCCAACCCCTATTTTTATCAAAGGTCACCGATCAAAGCACTATCTAATGAGAGGGGGGGAGGGGGGCGATGCAGCCCGGCTCAAACCTAGTACAAAATTCAAATAATGAGTTATAAACCTATAATGTTAGTTAAAAATGCTATTTTAAAAATCCATCAAAACTTATTAAAAGAGTCCCACAAGGCAAATGGTTAGATGTGGCCATGAACAATAAAACGGAATAACTGAACTGCAGAACTTTTTAATACTTTTGAATGTTTTTAGAGTTACATGATGCACAGTTTTTTTGTCTGAAAATTTAAAAAAGAATATTTACCCGACAATGCTCAATTTTGCTGACTAAAACGCAAATGCACCAGCAACTAGCATTTAAATGTCCTGCTAGAATATCTTTCATCATCTGATTTTCACAGATGCATAGGACATATATACTAGAATTTAAAATATTTATTCTTCTTGAGGAAAGGACGATGTGTTTCATCGTATCTCGTGGTGTTTCCACTAAGGACACTGTTTTTCAGTCTGTGTTTTTATAGAAAAGTTAGATTTTACCATTGTGAAAGTTTTACACTGAAATTATTATTATACTTCATTTTAAATTAAAATTTAATGCGAAATGTATGCATCATATGGTTGGCATGTAGACGGCCTCGAGGTGAGAACTGACGTCATTAGTCTCGGATCGAATTGCGGTAACGTGTACTGGTTGTTTTGAAGGACTCGTGTCTGTAATGGTCGCTATTATTTTCAGAATTGTAAGTCCGTAGTCGTCTGTGGAGAACATTGGTGAACCTCTGCAAAAATGATTACTGGTTTGCTTCATCATTCAATATTACTTTCAATTTTCACGACTATCACTATTTTAAATGGATGTTCATCAAATGAAGCCGGTAGAGGACAAAACATTCTCAAAAGAATCGACTTTAGCAAGTCAGGTATACATTCTCATCTATTAAATTTTGTTCGAAAGCATTAAAAATAACCGAGTTTAAAAAAATTATAGGTGTATTTACATAACTTCAATCAAAGTTTGAAAAAGTATTTTTTATAGAATTAAAGCAGCGTTAATAATAGAAAGAAAAAGAAAACGGAAAAGAAATAACAGAGAGGCAGGAAGGAGATATTTGATTTTTTTGGGTAGTTTACTTGGACGTTATTTGTAGCGAAAAATGTAAGATATTTTGTCTTTGTATGCCATTTATGAAGACATTGAAGTTTTTTTGCCCATAGATTCAGGTAGATTTAGCGGCTTATTGAAAAGAATAAGGAAAAATGCCCAAGTTTGCCCAAATCTCACTGGCAAACCAAAGAGGCATCAGGTATGATTGAAGTCTTTTGTTTCTGTTTAATTTGTTGATGGCTATGAAATACCAAATTGTATTATTTTCTCAAAAAGCCAATTGTATGATTCCTCATGCTCATGCAAAGTTTGTAGTAAACATTGTTATGCTTTTATGGCACAGTTTCCAAATTCACAAGAAGCTGAGCTTTTTTAACAAAACATGTTCAAAAGAGCCTTCTAAATCTTTTCCATTTGAAAGGACAATGAATTACTGAAACAACATTTGTTGTAACACAATTACACCAGCTTTCTGGATGTACCTTTCACTATCATATCTATTATAGTTTATTTGTTTCAAAGTATGTAAAAATCATGTATAAATAAAGTATCAAGACATTATGCAAATTGAGTCTTTCTCTCCAGTCTATGGGGTGCTCTCTCTCCATTAGCTTTTTGACTACTGAGATAGCTCTTCCGTAAGAAATCCCCTCCACACAATTTATATTATTCTATTTGTTTCCTTGAATGATTACGGTAAGAATTTTACTTATTGATTTTTCTGTAACATAGTCTTATTTTTTGTAGTTTAACAATTTATTTGTTGAATTTTTATGATAAATTGTATATAGTAGAATTTGAAAAATTAAACTGAACTTAACTGAACTGAATTGAAGTTTCAATTACTTCCCAGTTCTTTCTAGGAGAATTTTGATCAAATTATAGTTACTACTTTGGTTTTAAGTGCAGTTTCATTAAGACAGCATGAGTGCACTTTGTGGAAAGAATAAGTGAATGTTGTCTATAATATATAGAAAAAATTTCTGTCTAATTTGCACATATTGGAATTTCTTAAAGAAGGAGCTCCCCTAGTAGTTGGAAAACTATGAGAGGAGAGCACCATCTTGGTAAAGAACATTTTTGAATACAGAGCATAAATCTTTGACAGTTCTTAACAATTGACATTTTTTAGTGAATAATTACAAGGAATCTAGAATATATTTCTAAAAATTCTTTTTAGATGTTTATTTAGAAGGAGAATTTGATCTAAATAATATGTTCAAAGAATTTGTAAAGTTTTTCCTTGGAGTATATTACCTGTTTGACATAATGCATTTTTTAAATTAAAGAGAGAATGATGTCATTAAATATTTCCTGTTAATAAAAGTATGCAAATAAGTGCAGTGGATGGCGGCCAGAATGCATATCAAAGCAATTTTGTAGCATTTTGTCCTGATTGTGTTCGATATCTGCTTCTACAGCTATTCACTTTTATATTTCATTCTTCAAAATTTAGATTTCATAATGAAAATCTAAATAATAAAGATCTTGATGACTTTCAGTAGAAGTTTGAATTAATACTAGCTTTTAGTTCTTTCAGGAAAATAAGAGAATCAATTTGGTACAGCAATGAATGATACATTAATTCAACTATCCATTTCATGTTTTTTTATTTTTCCAATAAAAATGTTTATATATTTATTTTTACATTATTAAATCTAGCTTTGAATTTTTTGGCCTAATTTTGAAAGGTTTCTTGCTTTGATTGAAATTTGTGCCTGATCAGAAAATCAGTAGGGCATTGTTCGTTTGTTGCAATCAGTAGATTTACCTAGTTCTATGTATGTCTGTCACTGCAAAAAGCTGAGACTATTTGTTTGTTTTGTAGCATTTCCTGAACAAGGATGCCAATACCAATATAAAGCTATTTTGGATAGGGGAACAATTTAAGGTAAGCAAAACTGTCTTATGGTTACTTTTAGTAACATTGACCCATTTCATAAATTCAATATTCCAGTTTCAAGTACAGATCCTATGTAAATCTTCAAAGAATTACATTTAATGTTTTGATTACAGGTTAGATACCAAGGTCACCTCTTACCTACTTACAACAATACCAGATAAAATAAGGTTTTGTCTTGAAAATACTAATTATCTACAAACAAGTTAAGAAAGGTGAAATCAAGAAAGGTAATTAAAATTGTTAAAAACAAAAATGAATGCCAATTAAAAGGATCTGCTTATTAAAAATGCAGGTAACTTTTGGGTTTAAAACATTCTGCAATTAATCAAGACAACAATTTCAAGAATATTGTCTTGCATATTATCATGACACTCTATGACTTCTCCGAATAGTCTTACTGGACAAACCCTTCCACAAACCTAAATTCTTGAAAAAGTCAACACCTGGTCTTCATCTGCTTCTCTTACCAAGTGATTGCTCAACATTCCAACCCCATTTCCATATTACCCATATAAAATATTACCCTATAATTTAAAATTTTTAAACTACAACTAAAACTACTTAAATATAGTCAATCCGGGTAAAAAATACGCACTTGTCTCTGTGGGGAAAAAATTACGCACCACCTTTTCAGCCACGCCCAATCACTTATACTGTTTTGCTTGTGGTTCCCGTATAGCCTAGAGAAGGCCTTTCAATTTGACCTGCTTTTCCCTTTTGTAAGGATTCTTGATTTAGAATAAAGCGGAATTGAATGTTTACCTTGTAAATTGGCCCAATATAATGTTTTGTCGGAAATCATCGAACTTTCTTATTGTCGCGTCAGTAACTGTCAAGCCCACAAAGTCAAGTGTTCTCAGTTGTTCTAAGGGATTAACCTTTTGACCTATGATAATTACATTTGCTTGCTATCTTTTGTTTTGTCTACATGGCATGCGTATTTTTTGGACACACAATTTTTGAGCACATGGGGAAAAATTACGCACTCCTGATTTTGATTGATGTTGGTATGGGACCTATAGAGATATGTAAATATGAGTCACAGAGGCACAAATTATCATGAGATATTACATAAGCTTATATTAATGGGAGTTTAAAAATGTATTTTTGGCACTTAAGTCATAGCCTCGCTTTCATGTGCCAAAGTTTTTAATAGCAGACATCTTCATGCTTTTCAACTTTAAGATCACTTAGAAGCTGTTCAAAACTATTGCTTAACATCGTTACATGGAAAATCAAGTATTATATGAATGTTCTTCATAAACAAGCCTCTAGGATTCATTCTTTTATGTGTGCGTATTTTTTCCCCACCCATCCGCATTTTTTACCCCATTTGATGGGGTAAAAATTTCGCATTAATTTTCTTTAATTATAAGAAGGTTAATTGGATTAGCAAGACAACAAAGGTTTGGTTAACAAGGTATTACCATTCAAGTTCGAAAAATAAAAGAATATTGACAAGATATCTTTTGAATATTTTTCTGGAGCAAACTTTGTGCAAAATGCGTATTTTTTCCCCCAACTGACTATACATGCCACTTACAATGGTGAAAGACACAAGGTCATCTAGTCTCCATTATGAGTGACAAACTATGAAAAAACTCTACACACTAATTTTTAACATAAACTACATGTTTCAGAGGTAGATAAAGAAATAAGATGAAAAGGAGTTGCTGCTGTTGTGTTTTTCAATTAAAAGAATCTCTTAGTGTTTTTGATGAATTGAAGTGTAGCCTCCATAACAAGTCTATTGGCAAGAACATTAAATTCGGTTAAAGTGTTACTTCACAAAATTCCATAAAGTAAAATCATTCCACTATACATATTAAACAGATCGGGAGAGAATATCTACTCTTGCCTTAGTTAGACCTCTTTCGATCGTGGTGTACTTGTGGTGGTCATTTCCATTTCTGATACACGCAGACTGCTCCCAGTAGAAGTCCAAAATACTCACAGATCTTTCAATTCTAGGTCAAGTTGTTCCAATAGATCAAATAGTTCACGTTTCACCTTATCGACCGCTCTTTTTTCACCTTCCATTTACAACTTTTTTCTTTCATCGCCCATTCCATCACACTCCGTGGAACTCGGTTTAGATCCACAAAACACATGTGATCCACAACTTTTTTCCTTTTATGATATTCCTTTGGCATAAAACCAGATTGCATCATATTTAAAATTAATATTCTTCTTATCCTTGCTTCCAGCATCGTTTGTAGGAAATTGTGAGCGCTCCTTCCTATCTCTCTCTCTCTCTCTCTCTCTCTCTCTCTCTCTCTCTCTCTCTCTCTCTCTCTCTCTCTCTCTCTCTCGTTGATTTGTATATAGTTGTTGTTGTTGTTGATTGAATTCAGTTGAAAAGAAGATTTCTTGCTTACGAACGACGACGACGTGAACGACGTGAATTATATCTCAAAAAGAACTCGCGATAGATGCGAACGACAGTCACGATGAAGGAAGATAGATGCGAACGATTCACGTAAAGAACAATATTCAAAATAATACTAAATCAAGACCTTGATGGACCGAGGTGACTTCGTTAAAATTCTTACGTTATTTTCTTCTCTCTGGACGTTAATTCTTCTCTCTGATTAATAATTCGTGGTTGTTTATGTCATTATATTCGCTGATGTTTATACTTTATCTTGCATTTAATTCGAATAAGAAATTATACAGTCCTCTGACTTTGATATAGAATTTGATCTTCAAGACGAATGAACCTATATGGTAATTCTAACCTGCCAAGTAAATAGATCTTAACTATTTACATCTTAGTAGTGATTCTTGGCAGGTAATTCTCTAAATCGTTTTCATAAAATGTTTAAGTAACCTCTCTGTATGATCAGGCACACTCTGACAGAGCTTCATCATAACTTCAATCACAAGCTGTTATCATTTCCGCGCAAACCTCAGAGGGTCCGACTGTCTTCCTTGCCTTTATCTTTCTCATTGCTGTTATTATTTTCTCTCTTGTAACACGTTCAGCTCGTCCCTCTACTGTGTTGGCATCAATTATTTGGTCGCATTCCTTCTCTTCATTCATGATACTCTCCATTTGCACCTTTCGTATGTTCCCCCTATCCTTTTCTATCACGCTAATTTTCTATCACTCCTTCTGATAAATCTTCCACCATTGACATCTCTTGCTTCCTTTTTCACGAGTCTTGTCATCTTAAAGATGATGTTCGGATTCTTGTCTAATTCATTCATCTATTCCTCAGCGTCCCTTTTCATAGATCTTGCAACCACCTTCTTTGCCTTCATTGTCTTGTTGTCTTCAGATCTATTTTTACACATCTCTCTATATGTAACCTTCTTTCTTCCAATCACCTTGTTCACCTTCCTCTTTCCACCACCGTGTGTTGCTTCTACCCTGTCTTCCTTTTATTTTACCACATACCTCCTCATAAAGCCTGCATTCCTTCTATTTCAATTCTCTCTCGAAACCTGCTTCCTTATTTTTCGGCTTCCATACTTTCTTCTTCAGGTTTCTTTCTTCTCATAAACTTTTTCAATTCCTTGTCAAAGTCTCCAACAATTAGTCTATATTGCAGCTCATATGGAATTGCTTTTACATATTGGTCGTCTTGATCGTGGCACATATCCACGTGCCATCCTGACTATTTTTTTCCTAAAAGTAATAACTTTTGCCATCACTATGTCACTCCTCTTGCACCTTAACTACGTTTAACAGAGTTGTTCCTTAACTAGAATTCTTGTTCCCCCAACTCCGTCTTCCTTTTATATCATTAGTTTATGAGTTGAGCTCCTTTTTCTCTCCATCTCACCTTCTGTAAAGAGCGCACATTCACTCGTCTTTCTATCTGTTGTTGGCATTTTTCAGTTCCTTTTCTATGTTTAGACTTTGAAAGCCCGGTGATTTTTCCCACCCCCTGTCCATCTAAGGGCTGCCAGGGACTGGGGGACAATGGTTGAGCTTAAGATTTTGTTGGAGCAGTGAATGACGGAGTGCATTCCCTTGCTAACCTCAGCGGTGTTTCCATAGAGACACGATCTCTAACTAGCTGGCCATTGACTCAAGCGAGTTAATCCGCCCTTTGCAAAGTTTTGTTTTCAGTCCCAGTGGGTGGCTAGCCACCTTTCTCCATCGGTGCAAGACGTCACATTTCCCATTGTTTTAGAACAAAAGACCATTGTCCTCTAAAGTATTGGGGTCACCCACCTCGCCCCCCCCCCTAAGTGTCCTCTGCCACTACTTCTGAGGTGTTTCTTCAAACTGGTGTTGGCGAAGACCGGTTCATTTTCTCTGCACCATTGTCTCCAACGTTTTCTTCTGTTATTCTTTATTCCAAATATTCATACAACGTCTTTAACGTCTCATTGCCAACTTTTGCATTCTTGTCACCCATGACGATGATTATTTCCTGAGATCTAACATTGCCACTTTGATATGCTTATGAAAACCTGTTTATAAATGGTAATTATCAGACTGAATCGATATGCTTAAATGTATTTATTTAAAAATTTTTACACCCGAAACATTCGATGCAATTTTTTCTCCTGGTCTTTCAGCTCCAAACAAGACATAAACAGCCTTTTCTTTTTGGAAAGTTCTTTATCTAATTTCATGGTTAGCTTCAGATGTGTCTTTATCAATAGGATTTTGGAATCGTTGAATTGTCTTGATAAGAGTCTTGTCATGAAATCATGTAAGAACCGTGTGTTGCATTTGAAAAGTGATGGTATTAAAGACCATTTAATACACTGTTTAAGGGTGACTCGTTTATCAATGAATGCAGAAATTCTGAACAATAACCCATTTGTAACTGGGCCAAATGATTTAGACGGAGGAGCAAACAATAAGAGTAAGTTGCTCGATTCAAGTGATGATGAGGATTATTATGTGAATATTGAAGAAGTTTAGATATTGTTTCTGGAATAGATTATAAACGTTCTGCTTTTAAGAGCAAAATTTTATTTTTATTGGAAACGCCCCTCTCTAATAAATTATAAAGTATATGATATAGGTATATTTTAGGGCTTTTATTCGCATTTTTGTATATTTTTGCTAACTAAAAAGGGAGTTGCAAGCTGTATTGATTCCAAAATTGGCAAGGTCAAATGAGCAGCAATACGTTTGGTGTCGTTACAGATTTTAAAAATGATTTAAAGAGATTTGGAAAGACAGGATTAGAGATAAAAAGAAAGATAGAAAGCTAAGCGGATAGGTTTTTCGATTTGCTTCTAGGCAACTATCAAATTTACGTTTGATATGCTGTATCAAAAACGAAATTGGCAGTAGTCAGTGGTGTCTTTTTGAATAGTACATCTCATAGAAACCTCTTACTGAACACCTACAAGCTCTGTAGGTAAATCAGTGACTAAAACCTAATCAACAATGACAAATTGTGGCTCTCTTTACTTATTTTTTTGGAATGAGCTTTTGCAGAACGTATTTCATATAATACAGTGTAAAAGAGAAAGGATAAACTTTTTATTATAGAAAATAAGGCTGCTTTACATTGTTTTATAAGACCAAGTAGAGCATTGATCGTGTTGCAGAGTTCTTATTTGGACAAGTGTGAACAAATTCATTTTTTGAAGACTGAGAATAGAGCGAGATAAAAATAGGGCAAAGGGAATATGTGTGTGGACAAATTAGAGCACTTTGTATCTTTTTTGAGATAACAAGGGAGCACTGCAAATAAGCTAGTTCTCAATTAAGTTCTCTAAGACTTTTTGAGACTTTGTTATGACCTCATAAAATTATTTTCGATGAAAGGCCTGCAATAGTTCCATCATTGTTATTAAAAAAGTGATCAGAAGGTATTTGATATATGTTCAGCAGTGAACGAACTTGGAGGCATAAGAATGATTGTTGCTTTGATGAGTGATGTCTAGCATAGATTTAAGACGATTTTTACTGGGCCAGTTTGTATCTAATCACGGGGCAAGTTTATTGGTATCCAGGTTTCAAAGGTTTTTGCCATTTTTTTTCTGTTGGCAAGATGTTATAGACCTTCAAACGCCATTTTGATTTTTTGTAGACACAACTACTTCTTACAACATTCCAGATGAGGATTTTTGTTTTTCGTGTTAGGAAGCAATCAAAGTTGTACATAAGGTGAGTTTGATTTTTGAAAGCAAATGTGAAGTAAAGTTAACTATTTTATTAATTTTTATTTATCGCTGATTTTGAACACAGATTTATTTTGTGACAAGCATATTTTCCCTCGTCTTAGGACAATCATATGACAATGCTGCTAATATGTCCGAGAAATTTTTTAGGGTGCTAACAAAAATTAAAGAAATTAGCAAATGTGCACCCTTCGCCTCATGTGCCCCTCATTTGCTCAATTTGATTGGTATCAAAGCAGCTGAAAGCTGCCTCCAAGTTGTTGCATTATTGTCACTGGTATCCATACCTCTTTTTTTCCATTTTTATTCATTTCTTTTTTCAAGGCTTTTTTCAAGGCTCTTGCTTGGAAAGCCTTTTTTCTTCATCTTTTTACAATCAGCATTTTGAGTATTGGAGTGAGACACAGCAAGCGCCAGTTGATACATTATTCGTTTTCAATTTAAAAGGTAGTTCATACTCTTTTTCTTTCTCTGTGAAGTAATGATGATGGGGAAATCTTCAATCCAGTTGGCGGAAAGCTAAAAGATGTTGACATCAGAACAACGTTTGGTGTTGTAAAGAGTGAAAGGAACCCATTGAAAGTATGCATGTGATATGAAAGCCTTCCTAGTGCAATCACTGAAAATGCATTGCATTGCAAGGCAAAAGCTGTCAGTGATAATTCTTGATATGTGTCATTAGTTACACTTGTTATTCAATTGATGTGAGACAGGAATTTTTTAGATTGATAGCAACCTAATTACTTTTTAGAGATATCGAAACTTTTTCTGGACAATTGATGGATTGCAATCCCTTGATATTTTGGAGTAAAGTCGATATTCAATTAATAGCTTGTGCAATAAAAGTGATATCTGGCTACAATTTATATTTTGAAAATGGCTTTGAAAAAAGCAAACATTTCACAACAGATTAACTAAATGTTTTTTTTTCTGACACTCCTCAGAGCATAAAACGTCAGAATAAGGGACCGAAAGAACACGATGAAAAATATATACCCAGTTGTGGATCGAAAGAGTAAAATATATATACCCAGTCTTCTTGATAGCCGTTGTCCAGAAAGCTCGTTTTAAGATTGGGGGGATAGGATAAAACAACATGCTCCTTCCAACATAAGAAACAAAACTGCCCCTCAAATAGAACAGCCTCCTCGATCTTGTAGGTCTAGAAACACTGTGATTCTGCCATCGGTCAACATCTTTTAGACAACCCAGATTGTGCAAAACTCTATAATGACGACAAGTTTCGGATAATTGGCAGAGCTCGGTCGTCCTTCCATCTAGCAGTTTTGGAATCGATCTGCATACAAACAAAAAAGCCGCCATTTTGCAGACAGAAGGAGTTCGTTTTCTCTCTTGGACTCCAGTGGTAATTTTTCTTTAGGCACGCGGCACTGATTGGTCAACTATACCGGTCTTGTGCTTGCGTTTTTCTGATTGGCCTCTTTCGATCCACAACTGGGTATATATTTTTCATCGTGTTCTCTCGGTTCTTATTCTGACGTTTTATGCTCTGAGGAGTGTCAGACGAAAAAGCTTTCAGTTAATATGTTGTGAAATGTTTGCTTTTTTCAAAGCCATTTTCAAGTTATGTACCGCCAAAAAACTGTCCAAGTTAAATTTTTTTGCAACTTAATAAGATGGATTGCAACTCAAGAACTTAATTATTGCAACTTAATTATTCTGCATAAATTCGTTTGGTTGTATATATTGCTATGATTCCTGAGTGATTGAAATTTATCTTTTGAAGTAAAGAGCCTCCTTGACCAAAGCTCACGAGGACATCTCTAGTAATACAGAAGTGATAAGTGAGTTACGCTGATTGTAAAATCGTTCCCTATTTCCAATTATAGGTTATTCTTATCGGATTCAGTCGTTCATTGCAATCTTCAACCTTGTACATAAGTGTAGATGGAGCAAAGAAGTGGAACGCTGTCAGCATTCCATTTCGTGTGAGGCAAGATGAGCCTATCATACCTCATCCAAGCAAAGAAGAATGGCTTCTCGCTCTAGAAGATGGACCGTCAATGGCGGTAGGTATTTGGCTCAGCCTTTTCGCTCTTTTATTCATCACCAATTAGTTCCGATCTCTTTTGCAAATCGAGATGGTAGATCGATGAAATTGACAAGACGTGAACAAGCTTTTTTCTTTATTAGTCCGTAGAACGATCATCATATTAAGGAATTTTTATCAAGGCCTGAATTCGAAAAAATCGACCATGGTGAATTGTCTTGAGAAGTATCTCTTCCTGACTGTTAAGATAGCATGATCATCATGATTTTGTAAATTCGACAATATTACTATGATATTGAGGATTCTTTCAAAAGTCAACGGCAGTAAAGCCCATATATATTGTCTCAGGTTCGCAAGTAACTTTATAAGTGTAAGATGAATTATTTTAACTGTGTTCTTCATTACTATTATCTGAGACCCTTTTTCATTTGAACTTCAAGGTGTGGCTCTCTATTGACTTTGGATTCAACTGGATGAAAATGAAGGACCAGGCATATTCTGTAAAATGGTAAGCCTGTTCTTCTCATATCTAGGGCTTTTTCTCAATTTTGTTGCATCTCCTCGTGCCGCATGAATTTTGTTGTTGTTACCCTTCCTTAAATCTGCAACCACAGCATTTTTACCAATCAGTCAATCAAAGTTAATTAATCACCTTCAAAATTCATGTTCAAAATTTACTGAACATAAGCAGAAAGGGCATTTACTGAATATCTTTTAGATATATGGTGTAAATGTTCATGATCTATTTATTTATTTTATTGCTATTTGTTATGTCTTCTCGAGGCTTCTTGTCATTCTTTTCTTTCCATTTCCCAGTCTTTTATGCAATTTTCAGGGGAGCGGTAACTGGACGTGATGCAGATGAGAGAGTTATCTTTGTTACAGTGAAAGAAAGTATGGCAGGTAACTCTGACTGTATCTGGCAGTGTCCAGTTATGCTTTTAAAATACCCTTGTGATTTGTCAGTTCCACACAGTAAGTAGTCAAAATCACTTGAATTAACAGAGCTTTGCCAGGAAACTTTTTCAAACGCATTCATAGTTATTTTGCACATAGAAAAATCGTTATATTAAGAGAATTATACAGTAAATTTTGTATTTTGAATTAAAATTTTGCAGAAGCTTAGCAGATCTTGAAAATATTTGTAAAAGTCTCCCAGGGTAGAAATGAGGTTGAAGAAATGAATATAAGATTTTTTCCAGTTTTTCTAGAGATGAGAAACCATATTTGTATGCGTCAAAATGACGAGGGTGAAGCCCCTAGACTGACATTTCAGAGTCCTTCTGTGCCTTTTTTCATTGCTGTTGACCCAATACCAATAACCTGGTCGAATCTTGTCTCTGAGCTAACAAGAGCTAAAATTTGAATACTTTCGCAAATTAGATTTTTTGCATATGTGCTTTCTTCTTTCCATTTAGGAATATTTGTTGGCCATGAAAGTGCACTTTGGAGGTCAAAAGATCTTGGCAAAAGTTTTTCATGTACGTAAAGTTTTTGAATCAATACACAGGCAGTTGTTCAAAACATGAAAGAACAAATGGGCATAACCCCTTTCAGTAGGACTTTGCATGAATTCGTGTACTTCTCCCTGGCTACATATGCAAGTTACAATCAATGAACTGATTCTTTTCATTTAAAATTTTGCATTTAGTGATGCAATGCACTATTTAGAAAAATAAATTGTTTAATTGAAATAATGTTTAGAATTCAAAGGGCAATGATCTACTTCCCTCCAGCTGCTGTATCTGTTATTATAAATAAAGTTATTATAAATGTTTGACTGTGTAACTTGTACATAAAGCCTGTTCCCGATCTTTATCATGTGGCGCCTTCCATGGATTTAACTCAATTTATCAATGTGAATATTTTTCCAGTACTTCACGATCATGTGTACAGTCTTGGCATTCAGGGAGTCTTTCTATTTATATCAGTGGATTTAGACAAGGTATTTATCAAACCAAATTTACGTTCATTGTTGGTGCATGGAAGAGTCATGAGGGTGATTTTATGAAATATTGTTCATGGGCCACTTGAAAACCAAACATATCTTGGCAGACATTATTTCCACAGATTGTTCTCGTTTGATTGTATATTGCAAATTCTTTTTGTTATATCCTTTTTTGAGAAACTTTTTTGATAAGCTAAAACGAGTGTTGAATTTATCAGTTACTTACTGCTAAAAATCTGTTTAAAAAATACGTCTAGGTTGGAATTGATTTGACGAAAGAGTGAAACTGTTTCTCTTCTTTCGTAGAAGGCTGGATTGCGCGTGATGCATGTTTCCAAAAACAATGGTGATGTTTTCCACAGAGTCCATGTGCCCGAAGTTACTCCTGAAAGGGTAAGTTTTGTTTGTATGTGGTTCATGTCGCGTCAAATACATTAAATTGTCCAAATTCAAACTGATCTTGTTTAAAAGTACATATTTGTATTGCAGGATAATGCGTGATCTTATCTTAAAGGTGTTTTCTAACATGATGAACGTTATTGGCGATGCTTAGCAACAGCTGTGTCTTTTCGTAAAAGAGAATACATGATATAGTTATAGAAATGAATTAAAGATTAGTTATCAGTTCTAAGGCCCCTTTTCCCTGGATTTGTCAAAAAAGCTTCAGCTATGCACAAGTATTCCAACAATTTTGGCAAGGATTGTAGATTAATTACATATAGAGAAAGTTCATTCATAAAGTCAAGTTCAATTTTCGCTCTCTTGTGAGCTAAGAGCAAGATCATAATAGTTTCTGTAAGGCTAGGCCAAATCAAACCACCGCAGCAGACAGTTTGTTATGGCGACAGCTACCTAACTCTGGTTCAAAACATTTGAAATAAACGCTATCATTCCTGGTTGTATTAGGTCTAAAAATTCCTCTTCATGAACTTTTGGTTCGCACATACGTCTTGAACAACACTCGCTTTTGCTCCATTCCATCGCTAACCAGGTGGGCTGTTACTGTGCTGGCTCATTAGGCCATTGTATTTTCATGCTCCCCGAGCATCATCAGCAAAACCTCTTGACGTCACTAGAAGCATGCTTTGTTTTGCCTCTTTTCTGTGTTTTGTCACTTCCCGAGCCTTTTAACAGCACATTCTACCTTCGGAAATAATTTAATTCATCGAAATCAGTGAAAAGTTTCACATTGGTTTCAAACAAAACAGATGTGGTGATTTTTTGACCTCAGAAGCTCTTCAAGGAAATTTACGTGAGTATCAGCCTGAGCAGTCGATTAAGAGATATAGCCGAGTCTCGATATAGCTAACTGGCAAAGCGAATAAAGAATCAGCAAAACTCTAATTGATCACGTCCCTACCACCAGAAAACAAAACATATCTGAGATAGATGTCTTTTAGTTGCCGATTGTTGGTCAATGTCTGGTTTGCCGAGTGCGTAAGATAGGCCCCTAAAGTCTAAAAATCATGATACCAAAGATAATATAAGTTTCAAAGTCTTAGCAAATTTGATAGGGTAGCTTTCCTTTACTTTGTATAACAGGTAGAATGGGAAACCATCTTGAGCCCCTTACCAACGATTTAGACATTATGGCAGCCACATTTCAAAAGACTTTCGAAGGAATCCTGAACATTCACACACTTCTGAGGAGGCAAAAAAGACATGCACCGTGGATCATTTATGAAATTAAAAACGTATGAAAGAAGTAAAAGAATGGAGAGAAAGATGGGATAAACTCTTCAGTTTTGTGACGAGGATACAAGGCTTTGTGTGTGAGAAGGAAGAACCGCAGATAGCCTGTCCGTCGGATTCTGTGAATCTTGCAATGAGTATAAAATAAATACGAAAGATACACAAAAAAATGTGACATCGAAAGAGAACGGATACAAGGCTTTGTGCAAAAAATGCCTAAAGCAATAGACATGCTTTTCAGTCATGAAAATTGTGAATATTTTCTGGGTACAACTGAATGAACCGTATCTGAGAACTGACTCGCTACATGCAGAGCAGCTGAAATACCACCAGTCTATCAGATTTCTTCTTGACCTTATCGCTTCATTAACAGAAACATGAAACATTTCGTCATACCACAGTTGTTGCTTATATCTTCTCTTTTAATGCAAAGGGTTCAGAAGTTGAGCTGAAAATTTAGAGGAACTTCAATCTTGTCCGTTTGTATCAACGCCATCGTTTAAATATCTAGGAATAGAAATGTATAAGAAGATTATACCTTTTTTGGTAAACCTAAAAAGCCTGAAAGCGTCTGTTCTCAGGTTGTGAAAAAAATGCTTCACAGCGGTACACCTTTGTTCTTTCTGTTTTGCGAACTGAACTGCAATTATAGTTGTAGAAGTATTTAGTTCAACGTTTCAAGACGATTTTTCAGGTAATTTGCAGGAAATTTTGATTAAAAATAACAATACTGCAAAATGCAAATTAAATTTTTAAACCAACTTGCTTCTTTAGCTAAAACGTTAAGTATGCAGAACTAAAGGCTTAACTCATCTTTGAAAATATTCTTTGAAAATAAGTGTATCTTTGGAATCAAGTTTTTCTTCTCCCGCCCCCTCCGTTTCCGGAGCAGACCAGAATCGTATGAACCACCGTGCATAAATGACCGATTTTACTCGGCCTTAATGTCGCAAAAAATTTTCTATTGTTTATAATCCTCGCAGGGGGACCAAAGTTTTGTCCACCCCTGTACAAGTGATTCAAAGCACCATGAGCAAAAGACTTGATTTGATTTGATTTGATTGAATTGATTTGATCGATTTGACTAATTCATTGATTTGGTTTGACTTCTTTCATTTGTTTGTAAAAAAGTATAGTACCTTAAAATACTGGAATGAATATTTTATGATGCAGAACGTATCTACTTGTTGGAAAAAAGATTAGTTTCATTGCCATCCTTTGGTTTAATATTCTCTGCAAATTTTCATAATTTTTTCAATCTGTATCAACCAGTGAGAGAGAATTATTTCCTATTTTAGTTCTATGCCATATTGGATATGAGCGAAGGTCAGATATTCTTGCACGTCGACGAACCATCAGGCAAGTTTTCTCCTTCAATCTGTTCTCTTTAAGATGGTATGATGTAAGAATTAGATTTAAACGTTAGATGAAATAAAGCGAGATATGTTGCTTCAGGAATTAGTTTATACATCACATGATAACTTTGGCAAAGAAATGATACAAAACCTTTGCGTAGAATTTTTCTAGTCATATGCAGTAGAGTGGCGTCGCCCTCTTGGTGCACCGGCAGGAATCCGTATGATCTGAATACGTCTTGTATAATTGTAAATAGAAGTAGACTGGGTTAGTGTTTTTTCAAAAACCACGCGAAAATAACTTGCTGACGACTTTCCTTCAATTGTAAGCTGTTTTTGACAAGATATTTTGACAAGATGACAAGATTGCCGCATTATATTTTCCGACAAGTTTTTCAAGTGCTTACCCTGAGCCATTTCGTGAGTATCCTTAAATTCTTCGCTTGCCTTTTAAGTAACGTGTAACATTTTCCTCTTTTTTCTGAGCTTTTTCTTCGTAATAATAATTTTTTGCTGTGGTTAACAAAGCCGCCCTCCTGTGTCAACACAATGAAATTATGAGCAAGATTTGAAAAGTTAGCGCCCTGTTGGCTCTCCTTTTGCACGCTCCGAGAATTTTGATTGGCTTTTAGAAATTTGCTGGGGTCAAAGTCATTTGTCTACATAACGGAGTTAGAAACAAAGAGGTAAGATGATACATTTTGAGAAAATGAAAACATTTCTTGGTGAATTAATTGAGAAAAGTGTTTGTTAAATTTATTTGGTTGGTTTTGAAAGATCAATTATTTACAAAAATTAATGAATTTCAAAGTCTATAAAAGAATTGTCCAAGGCCGGAGTTGTTTATTTCCATGGCCACCCCCATATGAGTGCTGCTGATAGCAAAATGATGCAAGTCCAATATTTTGCTGTTTAAATTTTTCCTTGATATTCTCCGAGTTGTACTATCTCTGATATTCTCTCTTTTCCAATGTGACCTTAAGCTTTTCTCCGTTTCCAGTTTATTATAATGCCTGGCACACACCCTAATCCCAGTGAACAAAATTCTAAATACACCGAGGCGCAATTGAAAAAGGCAATCCAGGATTTAAAAGATGGATGTTCAATTCGCAAAGCAAGCAAAAGTAACGGGATACCAACTACAAGTTTGAGCCGAATTGTTAAAAATGGGCGAAAACAGTTAAGTTTTGGAAAGGAGATCGTGCTTACTGTCAAGGAAGAAAGCGCATTGGCAGATTGGATTAAAGAGAGCGGGGAAAAAGGGTTTGGAAAAACACCTGAAATGGTTTGTGAGGCTGAGAAGCAAGTGCTTGATAAGCCAGGCCGAAAAGTTAAAATTTTCCGTTTAAACAGGCCAAGGAAGTCATGGTGTCATGGTTTTTTAAGACGGCATCCGCATCTTCAAAGGTTAAGGCCGAGAAACCTCGAGTTGAATAGAGCGTCAGCATGCAGGAAAGAAGTTGTATTTAGTTGGTTTGATGGTTTTGAAGAATTTCTGAATGAGCAAGGGATCACCTGTCCAGACCAAATTTTCAATTGCAATGAATCTGGGTTCCCCCTTCAAGCATGCTCTTCGAAGAAAGTTTGTGTCGAAAAAATGATGAAACGTGCTTTCCATCTCACCAGTGCCACGAAGACTTCTATTACGACGCTTCAGTGTATTTCTGCCAGATATGCAAAATCCTGGTGTCGTATCAAAGCGCATATTTTCACCTGGTTAAGTCTTCGTTTAAGAGCCCTGTGATCTGGCCGGTCAATCGACATGTTATCCAGCGGTCTGCATTCGCTCCTTCCCAAATATTTTAGCCAAGCAACATGGTAACAGCTTCAACTTCATCAACCACTGCCACTTCCACCCATTCATCCACCGCTGCCACTCCAGTTGAACAAGAAATTCCGAAAGCAACATCTACTCCGACAAAGCCAAATGAAGTTAATGCCCACCCTGTTTATCAATCTCTTTCAAGAATAGAAGAAGTGGCAGGAGCAGCAAGAGTCAGGTTATTTGAAGAGAGGCTTAGCGAGGGGTATGATGTCGAGAATGATGCTATTTTCATGGCACGAAAAATTTTGAAGCCGAAACACGAAAGCATTGAAAGAGTGATAAGCGATTCAAATATCAGCGTCAAGTTTACACGAAGATCTTTGCCCGATTATTGCAAGTATTTTAGTTCATCTGGAAGTAAAAAAAAGGAGAAATGAACTCCATTGAAATTTTTGTCGGATAACTTTAAAATGCTCAATTCTGACCTATTTTCTGTCGAATTTGTTAATAAAATGATAGGGTAAAATAGGGGGCATAAATCCTTTAAAATTAACAGTAACTGGTTGAGCTTAACACAGGGCTTTACTGCAGCGTTTTAGTTCCCTGTTTCATAATTTATTGCAGTTGAAATGTTTACAGTAAAACGTAACTGGTTGAGTCTAACACACAGGATTTGATGCCATTTATTTGTTGATTCAGGCTGGTGTAATTGCCAATTTGTTATTATTTGCTTAGAGAAATTCCTATAAAAGCGAGCTCCTCACTTGTCGCTGCGGTGGAGCTTATTGATTCTTTCTGGTGCACCACAAGGGCGACCGGCCTAAATCTCGTCAATCGAAACAATCATGTGTTTATCTTGCTTATACTAGGAAACTATTTTGAATATTTACCTTGAGTTCTAACGGAATATAAAGCATACATTTGGAAAGCTGCAGGTGATATTAATTGTTCTTATACGTTGGTAACTGTTTTTTACACAGCTTCAAAACAACAAGGTGCACCAAGAGGGCGACGCCACTCTAGTTAATGTATCAATACTCAATCAATCAATCAACCAATCAATCAATCAATCAATCAATCAATCAATCAATCAATCAATCAATCAATCAATCAATCAATCAATCAATCATACCAATCAATCAATCAATCATCCATTCAATCACTTTAATCAATCAATCAATCAATCAATCAATCAATCAATCAATCAATCAATCAATCAATCAATCAATCAAAAACTTTATTAATGTGTCAAAAAATATTTAGCTTACAAGCTAATTGGGGACACAACGAAAAAAAGTATATAAAGTTAAATTAGAGCATAAAATATGAAATTACAGTATAATTATTAAAACAAAAATTTCCAAAAATCCTGTGTACAACTAAACTACAGTCTACAGTCTAAAAGAGTTTCTATGTCCATTCTTTTTATACTTCTTTTGAATTGGTTTATTGTTGGCACCTCCTTGATGGCTCTCTTTAATTTGCTCCACAGATTTGCTCCAAAGTATCTTACTGAATGTTTTCCTTCTTTTACCGTACGAAATTTAGGAATTACAAAGTTTCCTTTTTTTTTAATTCATAAGGAGTTTCTTTTATTGCAAACGTATCCTTTATAAAATGTGGGGCTATGCCGTTTTTAACTTTATAAGTAAGTATGGCAATGTCCTGAACTCGTCTATTCTGGAGAGATGGCAGGTTTGCTTTCATAATTCTCTGACTCACTCTCTGGGACAAATTGCTGATATGTGTGCCAAAAGTTAGCTCATCGTCAACCTCAACACCAAGCAGCTTGAGACATCTTGTTTGCTGTGCTTCATTGTTTTCATCAGCCATCACTTTTATCTTTAGATTGCTTTCTTGCTATTTTGAATTACCAACGCTTGGTATTTGTTTCTGTTTGCTTTCAGATGATTGTCCTTGTAACATTGTGAGGCCGTCTTGATGTCTTTATTCAAACGCATCTCAACTTCATTACCGTTCTCTCCGGAATAATAGATCTGATGATCGTCGGCATACATGCTTATCTGAGAGTGCATTATTTTGAAGACCAAGTCATTTTGAAAGATATTCCACAACATGGGACCAAATGCTGATCCTTGTGGGCATCCTCTGATCCTGTGTTCTTATACGTTGGTAACTGTTTTTTACACAGCTTCAAAACAACAAGGTGCACCAAGAGGGCGACGCCACTCTAGTTAATGTATCAATACTCAATCAATCAATCAACCAATCAATCAATCAATCAATCAATCAATCAATCAATCAATCAATCAATCAATCATACCAATCAATCAATCAATCATCCATTCAATCACTTTAATCAATCAATCAATCAATCAATCAATCAATCAATCAATCAATCAATCAATCAATCAATCAAAAACTTTATTAATGTGTCAAAAAATATTTAGCTTACAAGCTAATTGGGGACACAACGAAAAAAAGTATATAAAGTTAAATTAGAGCATAAAATATGAAATTACAGTATAATTATTAAAACAAAAATTTCCAAAAATCCTGTGTACAACTAAACTACAGTCTACAGTCTAAAAGAGTTTCTATGTCCATTCTTTTTATACTTCTTTTGAATTGGTTTATTGTTGGCACCTCCTTGATGGCTCTCTTTAATTTGCTCCACAGATTTGCTCCAAAGTATCTTACTGAATGTTTTCCTTCTTTTACCGTACGAAATTTAGGAATTACAAAGTTTCCTTTTTTTTTAATTCATAAGGAGTTTCTTTTATTGCAAACATATCCTTTATAAAATGTGGGGCTATGCCGTTTTTAACTTTATAAGTAAGTATGGCAATGTCCTGAACTCGTCTATTCTGGAGAGATGGCAGGTTTGCTTTCATAATTCTCTGACTCACTCTCTGGGACAAATTGCTGATATGTGTGCCAAAAGTTAGCTCATCGTCAACCTCAACACCAAGCAGCTTGAGACATCTTGTTTGCTGTGCTTCATTGTTTTCATCAGCCATCACTTTTATCTTTAGATTGCTTTCTTGCTATTTTGAATTACCAACGCTTGGTATTTGTTTCTGTTTGCTTTCAGATGATTGTCCTTGTAACATTGTGAGGCCGTCTTGATGTCTTTATTCAAACGCATCTCAACTTCATTACCGTTCTCTCCGGAATAATAGATCTGATGATCGTCGGCATACATGCTTATCTGAGAGTGCATTATTTTGAAGACCAAGTCATTTTGAAAGATATTCCACAACATGGGACCAAATGCTGATCCTTGTGGGCATCCTTGTGTTGTTTCCTTCCATTCACTTCTTATATTTCCTAGTTTGACCCTATTCTGTCTTTGCTCAAAGTAGGATGTTATTAATCTTAGAGAATCCTCGGCCAGGCCATAGGATTCAAGCTTTTTTAGTAGGAGACTTGGAACCATGGAACCAGGGGGAATTTCAAAACCTCAATCAGTCTCAGCAGCGAAGTTTCTTTGCTGCTTTGTTTCTTGTATGCTGTCAAGCACGGGCTTAGTTTGTTGTGAAATGAATGTGTAGCTTGCTCACTGAGCGCCTTCTCAAAAACTTTGTCAACTGCATTGAGAACTGTTATTGGCCTGTAATTTTCATAGACGTCTTTATCTGCTTTCTTGTGAACTGGTGCCCATTCTCCTTTTTTCAACTCGATGGGCCACTTTCCTTGCGTAATGCATGAGATATATAATGATGTTAGAGATGGAGCTAGTTGTTCAGCATTCATTTTTAAAAAATCCAGGCGTTATTCCATCGCATCCAGTGGATTTTATTGGGTCTAGCGATGACAGAGCTTCTTCGACACTTTTTTGAGACATGAAAGGGAGTTTCAATTCACAACTGACATCAAAGTTGTCTCTGCTAAAGCATTGATAACTTGCAGATCCAAGTAGAGTGATATTACAAAAGTAGTGAGAATACATAGATATCTGCGATTAAAAATAAGTTTTGTCTCTCAGTGTCAGTCATTTTGATAAACCACGCTCGGTACCAATGCTGATATGTAAATATTTTTATTTCAGACACGGGAAAGGGAACGTTGTTTGTGTCAGATGCCGACGGTATTATGTATTCGCAATCACTGGAAAATCATTTTGTAAGTTCGATTTGATTAAGATTTCTCTTTTCATCGGGAACCTGCCTGGGTTAATTTGTGTATTTTGCTGCAGATATTCTCTTACAGATAAATTTAAGTAAGTTTTATAAACATTAACCCTTGGCTTTGCACCTTGACCTTTTTTCTTTCCAGTACACCAACGATGGAATAACAGACTTTTTTAGAGTGGAATCTATGAGAGGCGTTTTCTTAACCCATCAACTTCAGGAAGGTATGTTAATTACCGTATTTGTTCGATTATAAGCTGCATCTTATAATTATTTTTGCCGCTATTTTTGCGGCTGAAAATCAAGGGCGGCTTGTAAACGAGGGTGGCTTATAAACGAGAATGTCTTTTGAACAAGGGCGGCTAACACTGTCTTATCCAGATCCTGCCAAGCTTTTCTGCTACCTTAAAGTTGATGGGTGATAGTATTGATGATCCCATGCTGGACAATAACGTTGTTAGTTGAACGTCTAATGTATATCTTTTGGTTTAAGTATACAAGTTTCTATCATTTTTTGTGTCCATCAAACCAAGTATTTCTGCATGTTTTTGTGGGTGTAGCCTATAATCAAAGGCGGCTTTTATTTTTTGTGAACCCAATTTATTGAATAAAAAAGAGCGGCTTATAAAAAAGAGCGGCTTATAAAAAAGAGCGGCTTATAAAAAAGAGCGGCTTATAAAAAAGAGCGGCTTATAATCGAATAAATACAGTATGTCAAAGTTGCGATCAAGATTTTATTCATCAACTATTCGGCCATGAGATGGTGTTAATTTTGAAACATGAGACGTTAAAACGTTACATTATCATTGCAGTTAAACTGTTACATCACTTCACATGTAACATCATTAAATCACTGTTACATTAAACTTTATCATTGCAATTGCTAATGGCCATGATAACAAAAACCTGTGATTTAAGCAGGATTTAATTAATAGAAAACTAAGATTGTTCCAAATAATAAATTGGCTACATGTTAATGATAATTGGTAGAGCTTGGTCGTCCTTCCATCTAGCAGTTTTAGAATTTATCTGCATAAAATGTAAAACTGTTTTGCGCAGATGGGAGGATTCCGTTTTCACCCTTTTTCTCCCTTGATATTGTTTTTTATAGGCTAAAAGCACTGACTGAGTAATCTAAAAAGTCACGAGATGGCGTTTTCTGGTTGGCTCAATTCGATCAACAACTGTGTATATCACTTGGCATATTTTAAATGATTATTCTGAAGGTTTATGGTCTGAGACGCAAAGCCATGATTCTACCTTCTAACTGTTTCGAAATATTTTTTCTGAATGATGTATTTTCGCTTTGAAGGACACAATATCGGTGGCATACAAACTGGATTCTGACCAAATAGTTTTCAGGAGTTTATAGGTTTCATTTTATTTAGGCAATACTTTAAACTCATTGATCACTTTTGATCGTGGTGCAACATGGAACGCTTTGTATCTTGCTGATGAGCAATGCCGAGGTGCTATTTCAAAGGTAAATATTGATTGCATCAAGCGCCTTTTTATTGCATCACGCACTAAACCATGCCCAAGGAGCGTATTACCAACAGTTTATGATGTCGTATTACCAACGGTGCTGTAAGAGTTGTAAAATTTTCATTTAAGCAAGGATTAAATTTGATATTTCAATGATGGATTTCCAATCGAAGATTGCGAAGAATGTTAGCAATTCACCAATGTTGATTTGCTGTCGACAAAAAATAATATATTTAAGCAATTGGTACAGTGTAAAAATGTAAATTGACACAGTTTTCATGATTTTGACAAGTGAATAAAGAATTCTTACTTACATTATAGTATGGCAAACAAGCTATATATGTGACCGTTTAAAGATTTTTCATTACTGCTGCCCTGTGTAATCTTACAGTTTGTCACATTGTTCTTTGTCATGTTCGTTGCAATTCAGCCGCAATCAACAACCTATTTCAAAATAATTTCTTTGTATGTTAATTGTGTGCTTTTCTCCGAAAACAGGTAGTAGATATTTTGAGTTTTTTGCAGAAGGATTCAAAATGCTCGCTGCACTATCATCACACATTCAGTCAGCAAAAAGGTCATCTTGTGCAAGGCCCGTTGAGCTCGGCTAGTGCTCTAGGAATAATCATGCTTCATGGTGCGTATCCTTTTTTCACTTCATCTAGGTTGCATCAATCATAGCTGGATTATTATTCCAGTAGTTTTAGTATAAATGTTGATTTAAAGGCTCTTGCACAACCGGCATGCTTTGCGATTCTTATTAAAAGAACCGGCCTAATATCCTACTGTACGAAGATACAAAACACAGTCAATTTCTCAAGACAGCTGCCGCTAAGCTTGCGGTTGCACAAGAATCTTTAAAACAGCTCTGGCAACCACTTTCCAATTAAATTAAAGGTAAATTTAAGTCATGTGTGTAAATTAGTTCCATTTTAGTAGATAGTTCATTTGATTCGGTCGATTATATGTTTAGATAGGTGATAACATTTTTTCTTCTACAGAACTTTCCCGGTTAAGTTGGCTTTTATCTTCTCTGATGATTTCTGTATATAGATCGAAGCTTGAAATTACGACTTTATTTTTCTCCAGTTTCCGTTTTTACAATTTTTTTTCAATCCGGCTGTTGTCCTTTTTGCTATTCACTAGTTTGCTTTTTTTCGTTTGTTTTTTCTTGCTTATTATACGCTCTGTTGATCACCTATTATATTTCAAACGTTACAAAAGTTACAGGATTGAGCAGCTAGAATAACGAAAAATTCACCTGCTCTTGTTCGTGATATTGTTAGAAGTGAAACTATCATGTACAAATCGCTAAATGGTCTCATACCTGAGTACCTCTCTCACCTGTTAATCGAAAATTCAACTCGAATTTTGAGATATCCGAGAAATAAGGAAACTTATCTTTCTTTTCGTGGATGTAAGCTTTGGAATAACCTTGCACTTCCTAGCCACTTTTGAGAAAAATCTAAAATTAAACTTACCATGTAATTATAACGAATATCGTATTTTTGTACTTGTATATACCGTATAACGTATCTCTATTCTATAAGTAATTTTTAGCACGCCCCCCCCTCTCCCCTGCAAAGCAATCGTAACAGATTGAAGAGGCTACCGTACTTAAAAAAAAATTGGGAATATCATCAATTCCACTTGCAAGCTCCTTGCTCAAAGGGCAGAAAACTTTATGCACAATTCCACCAATTCCTTTATTACCAACAATATTTTTGTCTTGTTCCTTAAGACATACTGTGTTAGTACTTTGAGATCTTTCATTCAAGAGCTGGTTTGAAGTTCTCCAAGATTCCAAAATTCTTTAGCTCTTGGTTCTTTATAATTTTCTTATTTGTAAATATATTTTCTTCTGGCTGTTATGTATAAAAGATCCCTTACATACTAGGTGTTCCTGGTGATGCACTTCACACCAACAACACCAGTGTTTACTTGTCACGCAATGGCGGATATAACTGGACAAAGGTAATAACTTGAGAACATGAGTACTGTTTTCATTTTTTTGCGATTGAGCTTGTTCAAGTATCATTGTCTATAGTAAGTTAAATATCATGTAATTGGAATTTGAGTATCTTTCCTTTAATGACTACTGCTTCAGTGTTATCCCGCAGCTCAGCTATCGTCTGCCACTACTGCTTCAGCATTATTGTTTTGCTTTACTCCTTCTTCGCTCTCTGAATTCCATCCTGCGGCACGGCTATCGTCTGCCCCTACTGCTTCAGCATTATTGTTTTGCTTTACTCCTTCTTCATTCTCTGATTCCATCCTGCAGCACGGCTATCGTCTGCCCCTACTGCTTCAGCATTATTGTTTTGCTTTACTCCTTCTTCACTCACTGAATTCCATCCTGCGGCACAGCTATCGTCTGCCCCTATTGCTTCAGCATTATTGGACTTCTTCTTCACTCTCTGAATCCCATATCGCAGCTCAGTTATGATCTTTCCCTAATAATTTAGCGTGATTGTTCGGCTTTATTCTTCCTTCATTCTCTAAATTTTATACCGCAGCTCAGCTATGGTCTTGGCCTACTGCTTCGGCGTTTCTTTTCTTTTTTATTCCATTTTCACTCTCTGAATTCTATACTGCAGCTCAGCTATGGTCTGGCCCTACTGCTTCAGCGTTATTAGATTATTTTTTTTCACATGACTCTTGTGTTGTTTTGCTGTTTTGCTGCCGAGATCTTCTATGGAGCTAACAAGCTGTGTTTCACAGCTGTGCCTTTTCCTGAATCCATGCTGAAAAGGAACAAGGATATGACTACCCTCAAAATGGTCCATGATTTGCTTGTAAAAAATGTGCTCAAGAACTTTGCACGTGACACATGTTAATGATACAGGCCTGAAGTTAGCTGGTTAGTGAAGTTAGTCCGCTTTCAGCCCCTTTTTGAAAATTGCAACAATGTTTGCACATTGCCAATCCTTTGGTACTGAGTCAGTGTTAATTGATTTCTGAAAAAACATTGCAAACATAGGGGCAATAACGTCTGCATAATCTTTTAATATTCTAGTTGGTTAGTTTTTAAGCCAGCAAGAAGATTCTGAGCAACTTTCACTGTTACTGTGATGTCTCTCGTGATCTTGTGAGAGCTATATCCTTTGCAGGGGATGTTGCTTTGGCAAGGTCTTGTAAATACTGACTTATACTGTGCTGACAAAGCTGCTGCCTTTTTATTTCCTGTTGTTACCTTGATGATTTAGCCCTTGAATGCTTACTGTATCTTTACTTAGAGATTTGATATAAATCCAAAAACGCTTCATTCCTGTTTTCTGTTCAGCTCCTTCATCACTTTCTTCAAACAATTTGTTGATGTAGTCATTACATGCTTTTGCTATTTCTTTTCTTATTAATTTCTGTGTTTGTTAATACTCTGCCCATTCTTTTTCACTTCCTGACTTTTTTGCTCTGTTGTATTTTATCTGTTTTTTCTTTATAAATCTCTTAATTCTTTTGCTCATCCAGGGAAGATCTTTTCTAGGTTTCAGAATTTTTGTTGGTATGTTACTTTTCACTGTTTTCATGATGGTATGTTCCCATTTTTCTGATGCTGATTTTTGCATACCATTTACAGTGTAATAAGCTCTTATTTGTTCAAGGTCCTTCTGTATCATGTCTTTGTTGGCCTTTCCAAACAATAACATTTTTCTTGGTTTCTTGATGTTAACTTTTGCTTAAAAATTCATTTTGGCAGTCACTGCTTTATGATCACTTATACCCTCTACAACTGCCACGTCACTCATAAGATCTGGGTTTGTACAAAAGATAATATCTAATATGCTGGACTTTCTTGTTGGTGTTTCTACTATTTGTGTTAGCCCGTAGTCATCTGCTATGCTCACCCCCTTTTCATTTAGTGATACTCCATACTGTGGCTGGTCTTCGATAATTCCATCTTGCCAGTTAACACTTGGAAGATTTAAATCTCCCCCTAATACTAGGTTGATAGGATGTTTTTGAGAGGTCAGGAAAGACAGTTCCTTATCAACTTCCTCTAAGCATTCTAGTCCTGTACTTGGTGGTCTATAAAGTACTCCAATGCAGACAGCTGGCATACCCGCAATGGGCAAATTTGCATACAGACTTTCTACCTTCATATTTGGGTTTTTGGGTCCTTCTTGTTCGGTGAGAATTAAATCTTCACTGTATGCAATAAATACCCCTCCTCCATTGCAATCTCTGTCATTCCTGATTGCTGTTTATCCTGCTGGGAAAATTCACCATTTGTGAATGTCTTGTCTAAAAATGACTCTGTTCCCAACACGATATCTGGCTTGTGTGTCATTAATAAATGTTCAATCTGCTTTTGCTTTCCAGTACCTTTCAAGCCTCTGCAGTTAACTGTCATTAATTTCATCCCATCCCTATTTGTCTTCTCTCCTTTCCAATTCTGTATTGAACCTTTTGGAGACATGTTTCCCCTGTCCTTTGGTGAGCATGTATATTTTGAAACTGTCTCAGATGAGTTTCCTGCATTACAATCTGCCCCTGTACCACACTCCCAACTATCTGAGGATTATATGATGCCATAGCTATTAGGTGACTTTGGTATTGAATTTTCAAACAATGTGGAAGAAAAGTTTGGAATTCCACAGTTGCAACCAACCTATTCTAGACTCATATTTGCAAGAGAGTCGTAGATTTCAGTTGACATCAGCATGCAGTGTACATGATACCATCCGTCGCAGTTGTCGCAAGAAATTGCCTTATCATTCAATTTCACAGCCCTCTTACAAATCTGGCATGGGTACTTCACTTGCTTTGACCCTGCATTGATGTTAACATCCCCACTGAGGAGCAATATCAGTAAAAAAAATTTCCGATTTATTCGGGAGACTGACTTAGGCCCAAACATGGCGCCATGTTTTCTGCCTTTCAAGATGTGGACTAGCGCTGTTACTGTCTTGATTGGTAGTTTTCTTGCAAGATGAATGTTGTCCATGTCTTCGCAACTGTTACAAAATATTCCTTTAGGCTCACGTGTGCTTATATTTTGCATGAGCATTGCAATTAAAACTACAGTCAAAGGAGCAAGATAATCCATGACCGCCTCCGCTGCCTGATTTCAACACCATCAGATGGAAAAACTTTACAGAAGGACATTGATACTCTCCTTGCTTGGTCAAATGACTGGAAGATGGATTTCAATGCAGACAAGTGCAAAGTTTTTACAATAACAAACAAGAAAAGTCTTATAGCTACTATATACAGCATTTTAGGAGAAGAACTTGAGGTAGTTGTGCACCATCCGTACCTAGGAATAGAATTAGATTTAAATCTGAGCTGGAACAGCCATGTAAACAACATCACAAAGAAAGCTACAAATGTCCTCAATCTTGTTCGAAGAAATCTTTACAGCTGTCCAGAAAAGACACAGGCGAAAGCATACACTACAATAGTAAGACCAGTATGCATCTACAGTATGGGATCCTCATCAAGCAAATCATATAAAGAAAATTGAGGCAATACAAAGGAGAGCTGCTAGATTTGTAAGGAGAGATTATGATCGACACTTTAGTGTCTCTGATATGTTAAAAGAACTCAAATGGCCAACCCTTCAAGAAAGACGCTATATTGCAAGGTCATGTCTCTTCCATAAGGCAGTAAATGATAATATTGCTGTTAAGATTCAATCCTACATAATGACACCAAATCAGCTTCAAGGATAAAGTCAACGGCAGTTTATCAATATTGGCGCTAATACCAACATATATTTGTATTCATTTTTCCCAAGAACTATCAGATGTTGGAACATGTTACCAATCGAATACAGGCAACT
Source organism: Rhopilema esculentum (assembly GCF_057945365.1). Classification (NCBI taxonomy): domain Eukaryota; kingdom Metazoa; phylum Cnidaria; class Scyphozoa; order Rhizostomeae; family Rhizostomatidae; genus Rhopilema; species Rhopilema esculentum. Next base: position 113,972 of record NC_142817.1, on the reverse strand, counting down.
TAAAGAAGAGGCATTTAAGAGGAAGCTTCAGAAAGAAATTGAACTGAAGAACATAAACGTTGTTAATCCAAGGACGCACAGTGGACGGGGACAACTTTTATTTCATCTTTACGTTCACTTTTTATAGCCTTAGTATTATTAAATATTGTAAATTAGGTTTGGTTGATAAATTTTGTTTGTTATTAGTATTATAGCATATTTTTTAGCGCTTATTTTGATCTTTTAAACAGGTCAGGTTGAAAAACATATATGTATGAACCTTTAACCTGTATAAATATTATAAAATGAAAAAAAGAAAATGACAGTGTTCACAGACAGGTCAAAGGATTGCCTTTAACTGTATTTTTGATTTAATTTCCTTTCTATTCTAATATGTAACTTTATCATTAATTTGCACCTGCTTTATTTCATAGCTGCCATTGAGCAATCCATTACCACAATACCCTCTCAATGTTCCCTTTAATTTTTAGTCCCTTTTTGATTCGGTCTTGCCGACAAACAAAATTACAGCTTCTCATTTGACATGTAAATGTTCAATCTTATCAATGATCAGTGGCATCTTCTAGCACTTTTTATCCATTTATCTATTATTTCATTATTTCTTGCACTCTGAGCATTATACCGATACTCGGTCCTGCTCAGTATCGATGTAGATGTAGATGTAGATGAAGATTTTCTTGATTTTTCTCTTTTCAACTTCGATTCTTATAAGTCAATTACTATGATTTTCTTCTTCTTCTCATCAATTTTTTTCCATGTCTTCCCCTCACGGATACGCACCACTTCAGTTTTTCAGAGCTTGCCTTTTTGACATTCACCAATTATCGAATTTCATGTTTAAACTATGAAATTTGACATGAACTGTCTTTACTTCTTTCGAGGTTCTTGATGGACCACATCATTATGCCATTGGAGATCATGGCAATTTAATTGTTGCCGTACCGAGAGATTTTCAAAGCAACATCACTGGAAAATATCTACAGTGAGTGGTCTATTTATTTAAATGTATTCATAGTCTAAGATATCATCTTCACAAAAGCAGATTCTTTACCTTTTTCAGTTCTACATTTATGTGATGTGTATGAGACTTGTATTAAGTGGTGTGCATGAATTCTTCCCAATAATCATCCGTGATGAAATGACCCGAGTTTTTGTGTAAAAAGTATAATACCTTTGCAGCAGTATCTTTAGTTATACAAATAGATTTAATTTTCATTTTAATTCCATACCTTTGATTGCCAGGTATTCATTAGACCAAGGTCGTTGCTGGAATACTTTCAAGTTTACCGACGATCCGATGATGATAAGAGGGCTCGTCACTGAACCAAACTCAAAGAAACGCACATTCAGCATTTGGGGAGTTATAGAGGGCGACAAGGAGAAAACATGGCAAGTTGTCACTGTGAACTTTGAAGACATCCTAACTCGAAGATGTTAGTTTACTTACTACTTTTCAATTAAAAACAGCCCCAGTTTTCCTAAATACGTTTTTTTTGTTGCAGGCAGGTTTCTAAAACTAAAAGTTTTTTATGTTGTTTGGTTTTCATGCATGCGGGGCCCCGACCTGTTCAATCCCTTATTGCATGATAAATGATGCAATGATGGATCATCTTAGGTAAAAAACTCCTGATTTTTAATCTGAATTGTTTGCATGTGTTTAGCAGGTTTCGTAATGTTCTATCACAAATTTTATTTCTATAAAATGCCTCCTCAGCAAAAATTTGCAATCGCATTTTGTTGGATTATCTAATTGAGCCTGCTGATCACGAATTCGTTATTTGTTTTTCAATATTTTGCGCAGTTTTTTAGTTACAAGCTCTTGAATTTCGATTATTCAATTACGGAGATAATTCAGTTTGGTAGCACTGTGTATTTCGGATTGTCTCGCCACAAATCGAATTCGAACGACGGCAGTTTTCAAGTTGAACACTGCAAATCGTGGTACTCACAGTTTTTTGCACCGATTTTAAGTTTGAGCTTTTCAGACACCTGTTCTGCAGCCCTTAGTTGCTCATCGTTTCTTGAGATCAACTTAAGTATCATTTTCGAGGTGGTATGCTCGAAGGGAGAGCTAGAACTGGAAGCCGTAGCTTTGTGGGCCTACACAGGTGATCAAAATAAAGTCGTGACCTAACATGGACACAGTCAACGGTTCGTTCTCAAGTCAGGCGCACAGACTTTAAATTATGGTATGCATTCAAAACTTTTTCGATCTTAAAAAGCTCCTGTTGTCGATTTAGAGGCAGTTATTACCTCTGGATTAACTTAAAATACATATTTACTATTTCATAAGAAAATCATCATTGATAGCAACGGGTGAATCCTTGCCTACGTGAGTTGATAGTTGAGACTGAGGCGGGCTTGTAAATACATATTCTTGTTTCTTTGCAATAAAGTCTAAACTTTTATCAAAGCGTGACCCCTGCCTCTGGTGCTGTACGGTTTACGAATAAATTTATAGAAAGCAGCACATGACAAGAAGTATTTAATTCAGTCTACCCTTACCTTAAGAGTAAATGGAATGATAGAAAATTCAAAATTAAGATATTTTAAAAAGTAAACAGAGAATACTCTAGTTCACTTAATCATTTGTTTTTTAGGATAAATATTAGTACATTTTGATCGTGAAGTCTAACATAAAGCTTAATTATACCTGGCAATTCTGCACAAAATCTTCGTACTTTTAATCTGTTGTTTATTTTATGATTTTAGGTGCACATGTAGAAATTACGAGACAATATTCATTGTACTACCATTTTTATGGTGTAATGAAATTCCAGCAGTAATAGCCATAACAGACGAGGAGATGACAACATGAGAAAGAAAGGCACCAAACTGGTTTAACAGATAAAACAGATACTGGGCAAGCCTTTCATACAATGTGTTTGGAGAGATGGCTTCTACTAGCTTCTTGTTGTCATCATCATCACGACTACCAGGAATCCCACACAATTCTTACTGACTTGAAGCATAATCGATAACTTGTGCAGTAGTATCTAGGGGTCTGGGGTCAAGAGGTGCTTGTAGTTCTACCTTCTTGGACTGTTTGTCCCAACAGAGCTTATTTCAATTTCAGTGCTATTGAAAAGACCTTGTTGTGCAGGTTATGACTTTGTTGAGTTTAAAGATGTGGATTATTGGGTTAAATTATTTTTCTTAGTTTTATAGGGGCACCCATAAAGTATGCATACCAAATTGAATTTTTGTGCCATTTTTTTACTTTTGCTGATAAGCCGCCAATCCTCATGTGTCCTCCCATATATAAGAACAATTAGGAAAATTAGAAACACGTAAGAAAATATGAAATATCCAAATAGATAATTGTTTAAAACCTACAAATTCAACAGCAAATAGTTCTATTATAACGAAGAAAACTGCATTAAAGTAGTAGTGACTTTGTTGTACTGATAGTTATTCCAATTTCAGTACAACTCACCATAACTGCCGACGTGGTTAGCTTATAAAGATATAAATAAAGATGTAACTGATGTTCAACAATATAAATAAATGACATGCATCAAAGGATTTCCAAAGTAAGATTGTTCTTTATGATGATTTGTTATATCTGTATATGAAAGAAAACATGGGCAGAGAATACATATATATATACATATATATATGATATATATGATATATACATATATATATGATATGACATATGATATCTATGATACATATATATATATATATATATATATATATATATATATATATATATATATATATATACTATCAAATAACATCTTTGTCAAATAACAGACTTTATTTCTGGGGTGAGGTTTAATATCATATTAATAAACAATAAAATGTCACATTGGAATAGCCTATATTTAGATATGCCTTATGTAATTGGAATCAGTTGATTGCCATGAATACGACAGAAAGTCGAAACTAGTCGGCGAAATCGCGATATTAAACAAATTGCACAAGATTTATCGATCGAAGAAAGAGTAGAATGTTTACAAAAGAAAGAAGCTTATATCACCATCAAAGATCATAAAGAAAACTTCCCCACCAAGGTATCATGCAGACTTATAAACCCAATCAAATCAGACATTGGCAAAATTAGCAAAACAATATTAGATAAAATTAACAATGAGATCGTCAAAGCAAGTAAAGTTCACCAATGGAAAAATACAGACTCAGTTATCCAATGGTTTAACAGTATTAATAATGAAGAACACGTAAAGTTCATAACCTTTGACATAGAATCATTTTACCCATCAATATCTGCCGAACTATTCAACAAAGCTATAGACTATGTCAAGAACCTAACAGATATTACAAACAAAGAAATTGACATTATATCGCAAGCAAGGAAAACACTACTATTCAACTCAGGAATCCCATGGGTAAAGAAGAAAGGCGACGAAGATTTTGATGTACCAATGGGTTGTTTTGACGGAGCAAAAATTTGTGAATTGGTTGGTACATACATCTTAAACAAATTAAATACAGTAATGGGTAACGGAAATGTTGGGCTATACAGAGATGATTGGTTAGGTATTGTAAGGAATTTATCAGGACCAAACATTGACCAGAAAAGAAAGAAAATCATCCAAATATTCAAGGAGTGTGGACTATCTATTACAATTAAGACAAATCTCAAAACAGTAGACTTTTTAGATATACGTCTGGACCTTCAAAACAATACTATTCAACCATATCGAAAACCAAATAACAATCCTGTCTACATCAACAAACAATCTGATCACCCGCCGACAGTTTTAAAAGAACTACCTAAAGGCATCAACAAACGGATATCAGAATTATCATCAACTGAAGAAATTTATAGAAGAGAAATGACCGTATATGAAGAAGCTCTTAGAAAAAGTGGATTTAACGACAATTTGAAATACATCCCCAAAGATACCAAGTAAAGGAAAAATGAAGATAAAAAGAAGCACAAACGGAAAATTATTTGGTTTAATCCGCCCTACTCGAGGAATGTTAAAACCAACGTGGGCAAAATCTTCTTGAAGCTTGTAAAGAAACATTTCGCCGATGATGAAAAACTTGCTAAACTTTTTAACAAAATTACAATCAAAGTTAGTTACAGCTGTATGAAAAGTATAGGTTCCATGATATCCTCACACAACAAATCTGTTTTAAACCTAAAAAGCAAGGAAGAACATAGATGTAACTGCATAAACAAAGACGACTGCCCATTAGGAAATGAATGTTTAACACCCAATCTCATATATGAAGCAACAGTTAGCAACGATAAAGATGATGAAACGAAACAATATATTGGCCTTACCGAAGGTACATTCAAACTACGATATGCTAACACGAAAACAAGTTTTATCTCATGAACAATAGAACTCCACCTAACTAATTAACCTGTATTAAATAAAATTTCTTTTGTCTAACTTTATCACACCTTTTGTATATTTATACCGCGGTAACAGGAATATTCTTCATTATAGTCTGTCTGATGAGTGCGTAAGCACGAAACTCGGAGTAACAGAGAACATGTCTCATTTCTAGTATATATTCTATTTTATTATATCTATTGCTCTGTGCTTTTGCACATCGAGCACTGTCACGTCAGAATAGACAAAGCAATCTGGAATATATATAAATATATATATATCTAAATTTATGAGCCCTGCCCCCTCTCTATGAAGTTTAGCCCAAACTTTGTTATCACATACCATCCAGCCTTGAATAATTTGGGCAAGGTTGCAGGGAGACTTCATTCTATGCTTACAGTATCAGAAAAGCAAAGGAAGGTGTTTCCTCAGGCACCTTTGATATCATTCAAACGATGTAAGAATCTTAAAGATATACTAGTTAGGGCTAAACTTTATAATGAGGGAGCAGGGGTTTCGCATAACAAGGGTTGTACTCCATGTGGCAAGTCTTGATGTCAAGTGTCTAATGTTATGTGTGACAGTGGTACTTTTACTTCCCATATAACTGATAAGGAATACAAGATAAACTTTCCGTTTAACTGTGATTCGCCTAATGTTGTGTATCTTATGGAATGTAAAGTATGTGGTGTGCAGTATGTGGGTAGCACTTGCACGCCTTTTAGGCTTAGGTTTCATAACTACAAGGCGTGCAATCGCAAGTTTATCGGGGGCTCTTCGGGTGTACCTCAGGCTGATTTTTTCCGGCATTTTGCAGGGAAGGATCATCATGGGTTTCTCGAAGATATTAAAGTTACTATTATAGATAGACTTGATGGGAATGGTAGGATACGTGAAAGTTTCTGGCAGTATAAGTTAGAAACTTTCGCGCCCTGGGGCCTTAATATTAGGTTAGTTGAAACATAGTTTTATTTTTATTTCCAATCTCTTGGATTATTTTCTCCTTTTCACAGCTAATTATTATTTCCACATAATAATATTTTATAGTTTTCATTGTAAGGACAGACAGCATTCACCCTTTCTCGTTATTGTGCATTTCTGCCTACTTCACCTTCACACTTCTCTTTTGTTCTTTTATCTATTGTATTTATTCCACTTTTCTCACCTTCAGCTGGGCCTAGAAAGTTTACTTGTGTCGTATAATTGGCTATTATTGTCCTTGCTTGTAAAATGTGTTCTTTTGTTTTGTATTCCTTATTTTACGCTCCAAATGTAAGTGAAGGTTATTCTGAAGAAGCATATTGCGAAACGTTAATCAAGTTGTTTTTTTACTGATCATCTATATATTAAATACATATGTAGAATTTTACCAAAGTCCTGCTATCATTAAACATACCCACAGCTTGCACTGCAATTTAACTTTCCTTGTTTTCCTGGGCGGTAATGTGAATGTTTTTTAATTTACATTTGCAAGTACCTATCAAATTCGAAACAGATCCAAAAAGCTAAAGTTATACTCTAACAATTTGCGGTAGTTTATGCCTAGATGTATGAATAGTTGACTTACCTCATACCTGCAATCATATTCAATTGACTATGCCGCAACTGCCAATTCAACAACACAGTCGGCATGCCATGGTTACTTTTATGTATCTTCAAAATGAAAACCAATAGATACGGCATCCTGCAAAAGCACAAGCCTCTAACATTTAAGATAAGACTCAAAGATCCATTCGTATAAAAAGCACCGTTGCAGATGTAGCCTGCAAACACACAGAACGGAAGCAGTCCAATCCAAGCTGGCTGAATCATTTTTAGAAAACGAATGCAAGCAACGAAAGCATGGCAGGCTAACATTAATACACACGTTTTTCGGAAGCAAAGAACCATCTTGGTTTTCCAACAAATCTCCGTTTCTCCTACACACTTCGTTAGTAGATGTATTAAATTCCCAATTGAATATGTAGACTGCATGTGGCACTTCATCCAAGAAATGATAATATAGTGATAAATTGTTTTTGATAGTTTAAAATAATAATAATTTTTCTTCATTCTGGTATTCAATTTATTCGTTCACTATGTTATCATATTAAATTCCCAGTCAACGAGACCCAGACATTGTGACGTCTATATGTGATCAAAATTTATTCGGTTTTTGTCGTTTTTTTCTGGGAAATTTGCAGTATCAAAATCTTATAACTTTATGACTAATTGAAACTTTGCAAAGAAAATAAATTTTCCATGATTCAGGTAGCAGATACCATCTTTTTGCCAGTAATTTTTTTTTGGCAGGAGAGACCCACCTGATCAGTTGTATTTTTCTTGTCCGTGCAATTAAGGTAACATTGGAGATTATGAATACTGGTCCCCCCACGCTATTGGCAGAAAAGACGGATGCTTCTTGGGAACAAAAGAGGCATATCCAAGGGTAAAGCCAGAGGTTTTGTAAGTAGCTGTTTCATTTCATTTCATTTCATTTCATTTATTTCATTTCATTTCATTGGTTACGTACCTTTCAATTAAATTTTGATTGGTTTTCATGTTATAATGTTATTTGAATACTATTGCTTTATCTAAAAACCGACATCCTGCACCCTGCTAGTAAATCTAACATGACATTTTGATTTATAGCTGCTACAGTGGAGACGATTATAAGCCAAAAATTACGAAAGAACATTGTGTGTGTACTTTACGTGACCTTGAATGGTAAGTCTTTTGCAACTTTGTAAACAACTTTTTCACAATCATTGGACAAACTATTTGTAATTCTGCCGAGCATGACCAACAATTTTCAAGGGCTACGGACATGATGCTTTGTATGTTTCTGGAACAACCAGTCCATCTTCTACCCTTCTTGGTCCCGTTAGAAAGAATGTGAGGAAACAGCCTTCTCGCTCAGCAAATTTACGGAGGTATTTAAGATATGGGTCTCTTGTTAGGTCTGATGATGACAAGGTCATGTTGAATAATTACGGCCCATGTAAAGATGCGTCTTACAGTCCCAGAGGACGAAATCTGTTCAAAAGATGTCCCAGAGTTATCAATTGATCCTGGTGATTCTGAGGAAGATGAGGACATTATAAGTGAATAGTTAATAATGCGTAAACACATTTTTATATTATTTATACTTCGAACTATTAATAAGCCTTCTCCCTCTAATAAGCCTCTTTTCTTTTAAGTCCCCATTGTAGGACTGAAAATTATGCTATTTCAAAAGGCTAAAAAAAGTAACGGAAGGAATTTGATGGATGTTTAATGGCATAGAAATGCTGTAAAGCAAGGAAAAATGACAAAACTTTTTGATAATGTACACAAGGTACAAATATAAATATTTATATTTATATTTATATAAATAAGCCCCCACGGGACTTCATAGAGCTTTAACGGTATTTTTTTGGAAGTTTAGCTAAGGATCTCTAAACTGCTTTTAAAGTGAGCTAAAACGCCGCATCACGCATCAAAACATGTGAAAGGACCAGTAAATTCCTGTCAGCTTTACCATTGCTCCAAATACAATGTTTTAAAAAGTTGAGCTTTATTCGTGCTTTTTTAGTGATTATGGCTTCATCAAAGATGATGCAGGCAAGTGCTTTAGAGATGGTTCTGTGAAGCTCGAAATTTGTAGAACTGGAAGTGAACAGAAAGTTGAGGAGGGCAAAGGGTAAGATGCTCTTTATATTTCTCAACATGCAATCAAAACAAGCCAATTTTCCAATAACGAATCATTTTTCATTACTGTATTTAACAATGAACTTTTCGCAATTCAGCACAAGATAGTTGATATTGTGAAGAGAAGAACGCACGAGTCTTAGAGACTCGACAGTCTCTTTAAGCAATATCACCAAGAACCGTACCGCAAAGCAGTGCTGAGGTTTTGGCGGACTGTATGCCATCCTACAGACACCACTGACACCTTAAATTGTCGGCTGTAGACCGGTTTCGCCCCATATCAGAGCTCATCAGTACAGCTAGACTGAATGAGGACCTAACGGCGACCTAGGGCCAGTAATTGGGCTGTCAGTGGCAATGCATGTGGGAGGTAGAAAAGTGTAAAAAGAAGTACGCATGAGTTTTAGAGAGTCTCTTTAAGCAATATCACCAAGAACCGCACCGCAAAGCAACAGCTTCTTGTCTTGATTCTTGTTTCTAATACTTGGTTGAGCTTTTGTCAGTCTCATCAAAATTAGGCAAAAGCATATCTTCTGAACAAAGGCATTGAATGGCGGTTCTTTCGCATAGGCAGCCATTGGCAGGTCTCAAGAGTAATCTTTCTCGAAACGCTTCCTCGTCCTTCTTTGGGCAATTCCCTTCAGATTATGCAGCAACCATTAATGCAAAACCCTTTTTTCTTGTAAATTAATTTAGACACACACCTTTACTTTCTGTTTCTTTGGAATTCAGAGTCTTCAAATTTGCACTACCTTGTTGAGCTTGATAAATTGGTCCTTGGAACCGAAAGTAAGAGAACCAAGCAAGAGACAATTTTTCCTCTACACCTGTAAGAATCATTTGACAGTATTACAGAGACGTGAGACACGAGCGTAAGCATTTTTTGCATTTCGAATAACACCAAGGGCGGACTGGCTAATTTTTTTGGCCCGGGCAAATTTTGATCAAACCGGCCCACAAAAATAGCAAATAAAAAACTCCTCGGAAAATGCAAGTAAATGTTAGTCTATAGAGAAAATAAGTTTTTAAATTCAGTAATTTTGTGCATGGATGAATGCTGGTTAACAGAACATGTTAAATAAGTCATTTTCTGACTAAATAGTAAATAAACAAAAATTTTAACTCATTGGTTTGACTTTCTTTCTAAATACAGTAACTTATATGTTGATAATGTGATCGTTCTAGATGTCATCTAACAGGTGTTTTTCTAAGAACATTAACATGAAGGACTCCAGGTTTGGCTGCGAAAAATTACCACGTAATCTGTTCTTTATATATTTAAAGTGGAAAGCTTCTATCACACTCAACTTGTGACAAATAATTTTCTAATCCTCTGGAAAACCACAATGATTTTCAGCAGCCCAAAAATATCGATTTGTCAATTTCTGGCCCCAAAAAGAAAACATGGGCACCCCTGTTGATATTTTATCGTGTAGCACCATTATCGTGTAGTACCTGTTTGGCGGGGGGCCATTTGACTTATGATAGTATATGCCTAATAAATTTACCATAACTTGTATGAGTTTATTGAAAGGAGCAAGAGCAAGACCCTGCTGTTTTTTGTGACGTTTGTGGCTTTTGCTTGATAAAAAAAGCTTTGTATCGTAGCTGAATCCTTTTTTAAGTCTCACAGCTTTTCCTCACGAAATTTCTGTGCACCACCTTTGGTTGAGGTCTTCTTGCTCTTTCCTTGTTCTACGCATGTCCTCTTTATTACTTCACATCACAGAGCAAATCGCTTAGTGAACTCTAATTTTTGGACTTTTAAATTTATTACATTTAGCAATAGCTTGTGCTTAGGGAAAAACATGACCAGCTTCAAGCAAAAGCTAAGTAAAAAGACATCGGGGCAAAACGACTGGACATTTTCACTGAACATGGACTGGACAAATGTCCAGCGTAAATGTTGCGTCGTTTTGCCACCTTGTCCAGTCTTGTTAAGCGATGTTGAATGTTGTTCAGTCGATTTTGAAGGCAGCCAAAAATGTTCAGTGCACAGGATTAAATTTCTTTTGCTCACTGATGTTGTACAGAAATTGTTCAGTCGTTTTGCCACCTTGTCCAGTCTTGTTAAGCGATGTTGAATGTTGTTCAGTCGATTTTGAAGGCAGCCAAAAATGTTCAGTGCACAGGATTAAATTTCTTTTGCTCACTGATGTTGTACAGAAATTGTTCAGTCGTTTTGCCACCTTGTCCAGTGTTGTTAAGCGATGTTGAATGTTGTTCAGTCGATTTTGAAGGCAGCCAAAAATGTTCAGTGCACAGGATTAAATTTCTTTTGCTCACTGATGTTGTACAGAAATTGTTCAGTCGTTTTGCCACTCATTGTCCAGTTCGCGCACGCGCAATCGATTAATGGTTTAGATTCGGCGTCAATTTATTTCCCATATTCAAATCTTCAACAAACTTTCCTAGTCAACACCGCGAACGAAATGGAAACAACGTGAAAATTCAATTCGACCAATAGCAGAAAAAGGCATTTAATTAGTATCGATGAATCTTCTGATCAGATTAGCTTTAGTTGCGATAAGGAAAGCGATGTCAGAGTGCACGAGGACGGTGATTTTGATGAACCTAGCAGTCCTAGCCACTTTTCAATAATACACTCTAATTCATACGATAACACGGTTAGGGCCATGAAAAGTGTATTTTCAAAGGTAAAGAGATGTCCTGTTGCCAGTTTTCCCACCCGCATTCTTCAACAGGGAAAAAGTTCACTGGGCAATGTTCAGTCGTTTTGCCATAACCAATATTTTCTGGATGTCCATACTCTGAACAAGTGAGCAATGTCCAGCGTGTGTGACCAGTGCAAATGTCCAGTCGTTTTTCCGGGGCTTTATGTATCGCATTGAAACAGGGATGTTACAGTATAATATGTCGCCAAAAAGGAAATGTGTATATTTATTCTTTCCCACAAACTCTCTGAAAATTCAAAGCAAACAGATTAACGCGAGGGTATACTTTTTGCCTCGCATTCACTTTTTAAGCTAATTTTTTTTGCCCTTTTATCAACCGGCCCTTAAACCGACCGGCCCTTTGGGCGATCGCCCGAATAGCCCGACCAGCCAGTCCGCCCCTGAATGACACTATCAAAACTGGATTTACTGCTATTGTGAGCTTCGACAGTTTTCCGATGCTTCGAATTAAATCTATTGTGGCATTTGCTCGTGTTTTTTCTGGTTCTTCTGGGCTCAATATTTGTTTTCTTGTAATTTTTCTCCCTAAGCAGATCATTTTCTCTTTAATCACAATAGCCTGTGCGCAGTCTCGACTGATTTTCATAGAGATGAATTTCATTTAATTGAAAATTTAGGGTTTTCGTGATTCAGTCATTTTCAAGGACGACTTCTGAGGGATGAAGTACTTTTGCAAGTTCTAATTGTTTGCAACGATTTCCAAAAGATTAAAGATAGCATTGAGGACTGCTAGCCTGCTTTAGTTTCCCGTTCCCATACAAGGGGCTCACTCACAATTCGTATGTGCGAAAAAGTTTGTAAATTATTGTTAAAATTATCGGGCCACAGGTTCAAGCTCAAAGATATCAGCAATGGATTCTAGTTCTCTGTTGTAACAGATAAAAAAGTTAAAAAGTCTGTCCAACTTGTTCCAACTTTGATAATTGGTCGTGTTAAACTAAGAGATGATTCTCACATTTATTTGTTTTTTATTTGTCATGGTCTCATTTCTGGATCATGGTGAATTGGAATTTCCTTCCGAACTTTTGAAGTTGTTTGCTTTCATAACAAAAACCAAATAACCTCAAAAATCAATAGAAAACCAAATCACCTAACCTCAAATGGTGCAGAACAGGGAACTCCACTATAGAGGTTCTTTGCCCCACCAACCATTTCTACCACGAGCATCAACCGTGCAGTTAGCTTGTTCCACGATGACAAAGTTACAATTGGGAGATTGAATCGGATAAATGTTAACTCTCCGAAAAGTTCTCTCCCTTGCTGACGGATATTGTCGGCTGAGGTTTTCCCTAAAAAATTCATCCAATTTTTTCATTCTGTCTAGACCTTCTTCTCTGTTCTAGCCTCTTTTATGCACAAAAGTTTGTTCAAAATCTTCTCGTAACAATGGATAATTCTTTTCTAATTCTACTGCACTCCAAACCCTAAAGTTCTGCAACGTATTTGGCATTTTTAACCATGAATTAAAAGTTTTTTTCAATTTAATCATTTGAACGTACAATTAACTTATAATTACTTCTGATTCGACAGCCAAAAATTAAATAACAGTATTCAATTGGCTTTGCAGCTATCTTCATGCCAGCCTTAAATAAGTTATTCATTTTTATTTATTGCTTAATAAACTTTTTAGGTATCGGAGAATACCTGGAGATCGATGCAAGGGTGGAAAAGATGCCCTGGTTCAGAAAATGATTAATTACATAGATACGAGAGTTCCGTGTAAATCAGAGGAATTGGAATCTTACGGGTTGTCTCATCAAGTTGAAGCAAAACGTTCCCGAAAGGTTTTCCAACTAACTTTTTTCTTAATTGCTATAGGAGTTTATTGCTTTAATTGTTTTAATTGCTTAATTGCTATCGAAAATTTGTTTTGGTTCATACACATTTTCGTATTTTCGTATTTCTGTAGCAAATGAATTATTTTTTCCAGGGTGCAAATAGCAAGGGTTTTCTTGTGTTTGGAATTATTCTCATCATATTGGTGTTAGTTGGTGCTGTCATCTTAATTGCCCGGAAGTTCATAAGCTCTCAAAACAGGTTATTTGCCTTTTTATATCCATGATTGTAAGCTTTTTGCGTTTCATTATGCTTCTTGCGTGACCAGTTTGTTCGTTTCTGGTTTACAATTCCGACTCTTAAAAGCTCTTCCCTTAATAAGTTTCTGCGTTGCTGCAGGCATCATGGAATTTTAATTTCATTTCAATGAAAATTCACTTCATGTTCACAATGTTGTTGCAACTAAACAGGACGAAAATGGCAAATAGGATTACCCTTTCGTTGGTTGCTACTGTTATTGTTAAGCAAGTGCACTACATTTTCCTTTTGATAACGAATGAGCGACATGCACAGTGCACAATGGCATTTAATACTTTAATTGTTTTCTTTGGTTAGTTCACTAGAGTGACTTGAGTCGATCTTTGTTACTTCTACTTAAGCACATTGTTAGAAGTTATTGTCCTTTTTTGGTAGTTTTGCATCTTTTCGCTACTCGCAACTCTCCAGCAATGAGTCAGATGAGCTAATTGAGGAAGTGAATGGCTACGACCCCAGGCCAAGGGGGGTTAGGCCATACCAAGATGAATCGGACTTCGAGTCTGTAAGTAGCTACCTTTGACTTTCAAATTTAATGAAGCATTCAGTCAAAACATCAACTAATTGCTTGCGAATATCAATATAAACTCCTTGGATATATTCAAGCAGCGTCACTGATTGTATCGACTGCACTTGGAAAAGCTGCACATGAATTGTTGATGTATGAGATTATATCAAATTAATCTCAGATCACTAAGCTAATCTTAGATAAGAAAGAACTTTATAAATTATATACTGCAGTCTGAATTTTAGATCGCTTTCATCCTGATTTATCTTTTTTTACTTAATCTTGTTGAAAATATTATCTTATCTAACGTTTCTGAAACTGAACCGCATTTTCTGAAATTTATGTTTTCAGGATGCAGAAATGCTCAAATTGTGACCAGGATCTATTGGCGTGTTTTTCTGGAAATGAAAGTGATTTGACAGTTGCTCTGGTGCTTCTATTGTAGGTCTGATGCAGCTATATAAATACCTCTAAACCTTGATGGAATTTTTTTCCTGTGTTAAGCTTATTGAATAGCTTTCATCTATTATTAACCACTAAATACCTGCATGATGACGTTGGTCATGCGTCTGTCATCGTCTAATAAAGCCCCCCCTATTGGTGAATTCTGTTAACTTTTTTAAATCCCTTTACTTATTTAGAGGTCAGAAAAGAACCATCGTGATATTTGTCAATAAGTAAGTGATGCGAGACTCTTGGCTATTGGTTAAGCTAAAGAGCTAAAGTTGCTTTCTTCGAGGAAATAAGCGTAAACGAAAATTAGTGCCAATTTGAGAACTCTGTGTTTGTTTTATAACTCCTTGATTTTAGCTTATGTTTTTCGCTAGGTGCTTTATCACAAGTTTCTTGTGATAATTTTCTTTACAAGGATATGTTAGAACAGGAATATTCAAAAGCATACATGTCACAGATAAAATAAAAGGTACCCATTAATGTATAGGTTAGTTTGTTTTGTGTTGCAAAATGATTTCACACTGTTATTAAATCAGTTCTACAAACGTAGACAATGTATTGCTGAATTCGCATTAACTTCATTTGAATTGGATTAAATTGATACTTGTATGACTTTTTTGCATGCTTGTATGACACGTAAATTTCATTTGCATTCTAATATTTTGGTTTTATTTTCCAAAAATAACGTAGGTCATTATATTTTAACTCAGTGTTAACGTTGCTGTTCGCAGGGCATTTCATTAAAGGGGGAAAATGGTCTTTTTTATCCCTTTTTATAATCAAGTACAATTTTACAGGCCCTCAGTACCTTCACTACATACAAAAATGCATTATAACAGAACTTAAATTATTCCCGGTCGAGATTAAACCTGTCCCATGGCCAGTTGAATAAAAAAGAACAATCATAATGGGAGCAATTGTGTTTTTAAAGCTGAAATGTAAGCTGTTATATGACGCTGAATCATGTATACACAATGGTGGCCGAATACATCTATATTACCGGGAACTCTCTTTTCATTCGATTAAACTCGGGTATTGTTCTGTTGATATTGTTTTGTGAGCTTTTGTCAACATATAATGTTGAAATGTCAGATGACGACGGTCTTGGAACGTAATACCCCTTAGTTACCTTATATATATATATCTAGAATAGAAAGGCCTAGCAGAGTTTACGATGTTTTTCTGTTGAACCGTAGAAAGAAGTATTTATTTTCACTGTATACGACTTTTACTCTTGCAGCTTGCAAGCAAAAATATTTCCCTCTATTTGTATATTCAGAGATGAGTTAATCTGCAATCTTTTAAACAGGAATTATTGGTAATGAGCATTATTTTACGAAATATTTGTCTTTTTGCATTAGCAACTTTTGTGCATATTGCAAAAATGCAATTTTGTTGATTGATTTTTAATAAATTGAATCATTACAAATACCATACAAATACCATAATGGTTTTGAAGGTTGGCAAAATGATAAAGATTGCCCTCTAGCTGCAAACAACGGCCAGCATTTGGACAAATGATAGCATGTGATGGTGTGAACTGCAGTGGTGAATGGTTCCATTATCCCTGTGTGCAAATTACAAGAGCTCCAAAAGGATCCTGGTTCTGTAGGCAATGTCACAGGGAAAACGACAACAATACTGCAACTGTTAGAGGCTCTTTCTAAATTTTTCCTCTGGTGAATTAAGGGATTTTTAAAATGGCTCCCTTTTCATTCAATTCTTCCTCAATAAGAAAACCTCTGTCTGCCAAGATACAGTCACCAACATTTACCTTATTTAGAAACCCAGAATCAGCTGCTATTTTCTTGTCTGATACTCGACCACCCCACCCTTCTGATAGAAACATCACAGCACCTGCTTGACTTATTCCGATAAGGTATTTGGAAGTGTTATTGTGCTTGTAGTTAGACCAGGTTCGTGCACGAGCAGTCAGATTGGAATGACGTTCTATAAAAATTTCGCTACAATCAATTATACAAACACGGTCTCTGAACTTCTTTTTGAATGACTTTGGCAGATTTTGGCGTATTGTTTATCTGTCTGGCCAGATAATCAGATTCTTCATGTGTTTTGCTAATGCTGGTAACCATGCTCTAACTATTTTTGATACTGTAGAATCAGGTACTTGAAACCTAAATGCTAGATCTTTGTTTAAAAGGCCAAGTCGCAGTTTCATAAATACCATTAGAACATGGTCATTAACAGACATACTAGAATGATAAGATCTAGCTTTGTCTTTCACAAGTGAGCTTACCCACAAGAAAGTATCTCTTGATGGTAAACCTGTAAAAAATTTCACTAAGTTATCATCAGAACTGATTTTATTGAATCCAAAGTTTTGAGCTTTTTTTCTTTAATCCTTCATTTTTTTGCAATTGCAAGAATTTGTCACTTTTTTCCTTTAACTCCTCTTCAAGTTTTTTTATTTTTGCTTCTGTTTCTGTATAATCTGTTAATGTAATGCCATCATCTTCCATTATTACACCATCTGTGCTAGTGGCAAGATTTTCTAGTTCATCATCTCTATCCCTGCTGGAACTTGTTGTCAGACTCTTATATCTTTTGGTCTTTATCATTTCATAGCGATCCCTATGAGGCATCTTTCAGAGCTTTCTCCACATTGAAATGGAACTTTTTTGGCACCAATAGGGACGTAAATTGGCAGATATTTTTTTTTGGGGGGGGGGGGGGGGGTTGAAGGGCTTTAAATTTCTGACTGACAAAGGTCAATCCTAATTTTGTAATTTTGAAATTTTCACGACCACGTTTTTAGATAAGCTTAGAATACATTTCAGAATATTTCTTGCAGGCATTTTCTTGTAATCGTTTAGAACATTTTGTTATTTTTAAGGCATGCTCTTATTACATTTGATTAATTCCAGTCTTAAAATTGAATTAATCACTGTATGAGGCTCCATAGGCCCAGTGGCGCAGAGAGGGGGGCAGGGGGGGGCAGTTTGCCCCAGGGCCTCGGCCTGAAAGGGGCCCCAAAATTATTCTGAAAATTTTTTTAAAGTGTCTTTTTTTGAGAAACTGAAAATGCATTCAAAGATATATTTGTTAATGTCGAAAATGATGGCAGTAATTTCATTGGGTCCGTACACTGAGTCTTGTTTGAATTTAAAGCCTATCAGCTTTATTTATTAAGTCTGGGGCCCCGAAAAAAGTTGAATAAACCTTAGATCACATATTTTAGGGATCTCTTTTTTAAGCTGAGTTTCCCTGAGTTTCGCAAAATCGTACTTATTGGGGGAAGGGAGCCCTGATAAAAAATTAGGTAACCCATATAATCTTGTTTTAATCTATGGCCCGTTCAAGTGAGTTATGTTTGCATTTAGACTCGTTGCATAAAGCTATATTATACTTTTGTGGCCCCTTTCAGCAAACTAGCATTAATAAAGAACCGCTTACGTTCAACAATGACTCAAGACCGACTATCAAGCCTCATGACTCTTTCGATCGAGCACGAACTAGCAAGACAAATTGATTACGACAATATCATTGATCAGTTTGCAACTGAAAAGCAAGAAAAATTAACTTTTGAAAGACGAATAAACTGAAAAGCGTAGTTCCATGGGATTTTTTAAATAAAAGTGCGTAGAATAAAAGTTTCCTTTCATTTTAAATTTTAATATTGCGTGGCTCACCAGAAAAAAACAGTCAGAATTGAAGGAACACATTTTGAAGTCCTCTTTAATCAGCTAAATGGGTGTGGTCAAAGAGCGTATTTAAATCGCTTACCTTTAGAATTAATGATTTTTATTACATTTTTGATATTTTAACCATATTCTATAACGTGCGCAAACGTTTGGAAATAATGGGCGTTTCCCATTTCAAAAAGGGCGTGGTCTCGAGAAAAATTTTGTATCCGACTCTAGGGCCCCAGCCAGGACTTTGCCCCAGGGCCCAGGCCGCCTCTAGGCGGCCCTGTATAGGCCACGGCGTATTCCTTGGAAATTAAGCAACTAAAGGATTTGTCGGATTATTCTTTTCTTTGTACTTTCTCCTTTACTCGTTTTATTTGCTAAAAAGAGAGGGCTGAAGCCCCCAGCTCTCCACCTGGTGCCGCCTATGTTACATCGGTCGATCTCAAACGGAGAAAGTTCTTGACAAGTCATGGGAAATGTACTGCGCTTCTTTAAGCATTACTTTTAAATATTATTTAAAAAATTCTATTTCGTATCCCGTTTTTAGAAGCAATTTGATGTAATGATTATCACACTATCCCCATTACGACGAATGTAGTTGAAAATACTTGCATTTTCATAAAAAAATTTTTATGCCTTTCTTATGTTTCTCGTTGAGCTACAGTTCACAAGGTCATTTGAGTCAAAACTTCAAACTTTACAAATGATTCAAATTTTTTTCCGATGTACCTAGCTTTCTACCAACAGCTTTAAATTTTCCGACTGTCCTCAAATTTTCCGACTGGTTGAAAGATTGGAGGGGTGTCACACCTCCAATAACCCCACCCCAGTACTTACGTGCTTGGGCACCCAATCAACATCATCAGGATCTTCAGACTTGTTACCTTTTAAAAATTTGAATGCTTATTTGTTGGTTTATTTTAGGAAAAGCTGAACAATTCATTAAATCTTAAAATAATTTTTCAAATGTTATGAACAAAGTAGCACTGAAATATGAGCTAAGCATCATTATTCTACAGTGGAATTCATAGGACTGCCTTGAATTGAAATTAATTTTCTGACAACCTGGACCCGATACAATGAGAAAATTCTTGTACATAAATGATTAAACTGAAAAAATCAAATGCCCACTTGACAACAATGACAGATCATAACCTAAAATCCGTCACAGAATGTAAAAAGTTGCTTTGTATATTCCGATCAGGAAGAAGCATTCAAAGCATTCCTGAAATTAAAATGTTCAGAGCAGACTTTTTGTTTTGAAATTTGCTTTTCCGTCCACGTTTTCCAATCCTCTCTATTTAAGGCACGAACCCACTCCTTGCGACCATAGGCATAAATTCAGGGGTAGGGCTCTGGGGCTTAAGCCCCCCTGACGAAAACCGAGGAGGGACTGAGCCCTCTCCCCTGGAAAATAAGGAAGTGCTTTACCAATTTTTAGATTAGTTTGTTATATTATTGTTCTCATGCATAAGATTTTTTGCATTAGTTAATTGTGTTTACAGCAAAATAAGGTATGAAATTATTGTGCATAGCATAGGGGAAAAATGCATGACGCTGGTCATGGCGGCACGGGATCGCGGGCGCAAATACTCCACATGGCTTCAACATATGCAGTAAAAACTTCAAAGTCAAAGTATAAAAGATAATTGTTTTCGGAAATCTACTAGACATACTACTGGATGAAACTTATAAAACAGAAATGCTTAATCAAGGTATATCAAGAAAGAACTTTTAATCATTATTTCAAAACAACAAACAAAATTGCAGGTAAATGTCGAAATATCTACATTTATATAAAATCACAATATTTAGATGAAACATTGTCACGAGAAAAAGGGTTACCTACAGAAAAATGTAGATTTTGCTACAAAACGAAACTATTGCCAAAGTAATTGCCAAACAAAAAGGTTTTTGCTGGTTCTTATCATTTGTTGTGAATGTATTGCCTTTTCATGGAAAATGGAAGAAACTGGCCGCTACTTTTGATTATTATGAATGTGACTTCGTGGTCGATAAGGAATATGAAAAGGCTAAGTTGTCGCGAGAAAAAGGGTTACCTACAGAAAAATCTAGATTTTGCTACAAAACGAAACTATTGCCAAAGTAATTGCCAAGCATCGAGGTTTTCGCTAGTTATTATCATTTCTTTTGATTGCTTTGCCTTTTCATGGAAAAATGAGGGAAGTTGCCATTACTTTTGGTCATATATGTGACTTCGTGATCGAGAAGGAATATGAAAGAGTTTAATTGCCGCGAGAAAAAGGGTAACCTACCGAAAAATATAGATCTTGCTACAAAACGAAACTATTGCCAAAGTAATTGTCAAGCATCAAGGTTTTCCCTGGTTACTATCATTTCTTTTGATTGTATTGCCTTTTCATGTAAAAAGGAGGAAAGTTGCCATTAATTTTAAACATGACCGATCACGAAGTCACATTTATGACCAAAAGTAATGGCAACTTCCCTCATTTTTCCATGAAAAGGCAAAGTAATCAAAAGAAATGATAATAACTAGCGAAAACCTCGATGCTTGGCAATTACTTTGGCAATAGTTTCGTTTTGTAGCAAAATCTAGATTTTTCTGTAGGTAACCCTTTTTCTCGCGACAACTTAGCCTTTTCATATTCCTTATCGACCACAAAGTCACATTCATAATAATCAAAAGTAGCGGCCAGTTTCTTCCATTTTCCATGAAAAGGCAATACATTCACAACAAATGATAAGAACCAGCAAAAACCTTGTTGTTTGGCAATTACTTTGGCAATAGTTTCGTTTTGTAGCAAAATCTAGATTTTTCTGTAGGTAACCCTTTTTCTCGCGACAACTTAGCCTTTTCATATTCCTTATCGACCACAAAGTCACATTCATAATAATCAAAAGTAGCGGCCAGTTTCTTCCATTTTCCATGAAAAGGCAATACATTCACAACAAATGATAAGAACCAGCAAAAACCTTGTTGTTTGGCAATTACTTTGGCAATAGTTTCGTTTTGTAGCAAAATCTACATTTTTCTGTAGGTAACCCTTTTTCTCGCGACAATTCAACTCTTTCATATTCCTTATCAACCACGAAGTCACATTCATAATAATCAAAAGTAGCGGCCAGTTTCTTCCATTTTCCATGAAAAGGCAATACATTCACAACAAATGATAATAACCAGCAAAAACCTTGTTGTTTGGCAATTACTTTGGCAATAGTTTCGTTTTGTAGCAAAATCTAGATTTTTCTGTAGGTAACCCTTTTTCTCGCGACAATTCAACTCTTTCATATTCCTTATCGACCACGAAGTCACATTCATAATAATCAAAAGTAGCGGCCAGTTTCTTCCATTTTCCATGAAAAGGCAATACATTCACAACAAATGATAAGAACCAGCAAAAACCTTGTTGTTTGGCAATTACTTTGGCAATAGTTTCGTTTTGTAGCAAAATCTAGATTTTTCTGTAGGTAACCCTTTTTCTCGCGACAATTCAACTCTTTCATATTCCTTATCAACCACGAAGTCACATTCATAATAATCAAAAGTAGCGGCCAGTTTCTTCCATTTTCCATGAAAAGGCAATACATTCACAACAAATGATAAGAACCAGCAAAAACCTTGTTGTTTGGCAATTACTTTGGCAATAGTTTCGTTTTGTAGCAAAATCTAGATTTTTCTGTAAGTTACCCTTTTTATCGCGACAATTCAGCCTTTTCATATTCCTTATCGACCACGAAGTCACATTCATAATAATCAAAAGTAGCGGCCAGTTTCTTCCATTTTCCATGAAAAGGCAATACATTCACAACAAATGATAAGAACCAGCAAAAACCTTGTTGTTTGGCAATTACTTTGGCAATAGTTTCGTTTTGTAGCAAAATCTAGATTTTTCTGTAGGTAACCCTTTTTCTCGCGACAATTCAACTCTTTCATATTCCTTATCGACCACGAAGTCACATTCATAATAATCAAAAGTAGCGGCCAGTTTCTTCCATTTTCCATGAAAAGGCAATACATTCACAACAAATGATAAGAACCAGCAAAAACCTTGTTGTTTGGCAATTACTTTGGCAATAGTTTCGTTTTGTAGCAAAATCTAGATTTTTCTGTAAGTTACCCTTTTTATCGCGACAATTCAGCCTTTTCATATTCCTTATCGACCACGAAGTCACATTCATAATAATCAAAAGTAGCGGCCAGTTTCTTCCATTTTCCATGAAAAGGCAATACATTCACAACAAATGATAAGAACCAGCAAAAACCTTGTTGTTTGGCAATTACTTTGGCAATAGTTTCGTTTTGTAGCAAAATCTAGATTTTTCTGTAGGTAACCCTTTTTCTCGCGACAATTCAACTCTTTCATATTCCTTATCGACCACGAAGTCACATTCATAATAATCAAAAGTAGCGGCCAGTTTCTTCCATTTTCCATGAAAAGGCAATACATTCACAACAAATGATAAGAACCAGCAAAAACCTTGTTGTTTGGCAATTACTTTGGCAATAGTTTCGTTTTGTAGCAAAATCTAGATTTTTCTGTAGGTAACCCTTTTTCTCGCGACAATTCAACTCTTTCATATTCCTTATCGACCACGAAGTCACATTCATAATAATCAAAAGTAGCGGCCAGTTTCTTCCATTTTCCATGAAAAGGCAATACATTCACAACAAATGATAATAACCAGCAGAAACCTTGTTGTTTGGCAATTACTTTGGCAATAGTTTCGTTTTGTAGCGAAATCTACATTTTTCTGTAGGTAACCCTTTTTCTCGCGACAATTTCTTTAAAATAATTTTTTTTCGATTACAAAGTTACTTGGCTAATCTAAATTTTTAGACTGATTCAAAGGTTTGCATTTGAAACTCTGGGCTTTTATTTCTCAATTACTAATTTTTAACTTTATAATAGCATTGCATTGAGTGGCTTCCTCTTTGGGAAAGTCAATTTAAATTCAAATGGAAACTTTTGAAGATTTTGTTCAGTGGTTGTTGGAATGGTTTCTGAAAACATGTTGTGTAGTGCACGTGTTTAGCACAAGTCACATTTTTATTTATCTTCGGTCAAGGGAGATGTCTTTTTCGGAACCTCTTCTCTGGCAATTTTTGTTCAAGGATTGTACCACTCTAGTGCTTGACAATTTTCAAGTGATTTTCATTGCCTAACAAAACAGCTTTTGGATGTATCATTTCCTATCCTTAATGGGGAAAACGTGTACATTTTCCTGGATTCTTCAAACTTTGGTTGCAAAATGTCCTCAACTTTCTAATGGTTGGTGTGTTTTCGCCCTTTTCTGCTTATTGCATCTAAATTATGTATTTTATTTTATTCTTTTGTGGTGTGTGAAAATATGTACTTGTATGCAAATGCATTTCCAGATTGGAATTTGCATCAGTTTTAATGGAAATTTTAATCGAGACACACTTAATGCCTATTTTTTAAAGTTTCATCTATGTTATGGCAATAGAACTAGTTACATTTGTTGCTAGAACAACCATGCAACTTTTGTGCTGCCTTTGTTTTGAATATGTCGATCTATCGACGAATCTTTAATCATTCAAAACAATGTGGTGTATTCGTCCTGAAATGTTGCGTGAGCAGTGTTGACATTTGCTGTAACCCCTGTGATTCATCGCGCGCATGGCAAGTACATTTTTCCCCTATGCTATTGTGCATATAAGGTCAGATCCAACTCGAGGCCAATCCTTCAGAGAGGCTGAGAGCATCAGAAAAAAGCAACGTGCGATCTTTGCTGGCGTGATAATAGCTATGGACAAATTTTTTATAAGATCTAAACAAAAGGAACCAACAAATGTAAATAAGTCAGTAGGTGGAAAAGAACAAGAAGAAAATAATGGAGATTTGATAGGAGAAGCTGGAGCAGCGTTGGTTGAAGTTGGCTTAGATCGAGAGGAAAGGAAGTCAACGAGAAAGTTCCAAGATAACTGGAAGAAAACATACACATGGTTATCACATGACAGTAAAAGGCAGCGGGTATTTTGTCAAGTTTGGGTTGCGTTTCAAGTTGCTTGAGGCCGGAAAGTTAAAGCAAATGAAAGAGAACAGAATAACACGTGTTGCCATCTTCATAAGTATTAGATATCTAGGCCGCCAGGGTCTAGCAGTAAGAAGCCACAGCGGGGGAAACAGCAAGTTTGAAGTGCTATTTGAAAAGTACTGAGGGCTAGACCCTAGTCAGGACATTAATCACGTGACCCCCACGTTGTAAATAGGCCTAAAGTATTGCTTTCACGCTTTCGTTTCATTCATTACTCAGCAGTAATTTCATACGACATAAAAACGTTATCTTGGGATAGTTTTGTATATGGTTTCATGATGTTTTGTATATAGTTGGAACATGTTTGTTGCTTTCTGTATTTCACATTTGGAGCCGTGACCAGGATTGGATTATTGCTGTTCGTTTGTTTTCAATTTCGCAATAATCATGCCGAGAACGCCATTGGAAAAATTGAGATCGGAGAGAAGGCAACTTCGCAGAGCATTTATCAAAACATAAAACGAGGCATCAAGTTTGTTCCACGAACACGTTTTATCAGACGAAGATATTTCACTCCTGAAATCAACAGCCGCCGCACTCGACGAACAATTTCGGGAATGTCAAAATTTGGAGAAAGAGATACGAACGATTGCCCTTGATGAAATTGAAAAGAAAGAGGAATTAGATGCCTTCTTCGACGAAGTTAACGAGGTAACAAACACCAATAGAGGTAAGATAAGTAAGCTTGCCTTTCATATCTCTGAGTTTGAAAAAAAAACGCTAAATCTGTTGACAACTACGCCTTCATTACGGTCTAAATTACCTGACTTGCAACTGCCAACCTTTGACGGAAATATTACAGAATGGAATGGTTTTTGGGAAAGATTTCAATCACAAGTTGGTAGCTTAACAGATCTTCCTAACTCTTCTAAATTTACGTTTCTCATTGGTCAGTTACGGGGAGAAGCTTTGAAAACAGTTCAGGGTATAATTCCCTCGGAACTAAACTACTCGATCTTAGAGGAAACATTGAAAGAAAATTTCGGTCACCCTAGACGTATCATCCGTGCTCACGTAAATAACATTTTGAAGATGCCAAAACCAACACACTCAGCTACCAGTTTAAGGCAGTTCTATAATTCCTTAATGGGTGATATACGTTCACTTGAAGCTCTAAAGATTAACGTTACTGCTTGTGCCCCCTTTAATATGCCAATAGTTGAAGACAAATTGCCTGGAAAAGTACGCAGTTCTATTGGTGATTCAGGTCAGGGTATACATTTTCTTCTGAAGCCATTTACAGATAGTCTGAAAGAGTACATTACTCGGGAGGAGCAAACGCAAACTGGGTTTTCCCAAGTAACTCAGTCACCCCTGTCACGTTATGAAACATACGAACCAAACGTATCCAGTACAAGTACCTTGTCAACAACAATAACCACGCGCTGCCAGCTTTGCAAAGGTCCTCATTTCACGTCACACTGCACAATGCCTGCCAGTGAAAAATCAGCCACTGTTATTCGTCTAAATTTATGCCTCAAAGGCATTGAGTCATGATAAAATGGATTGGGTATACCCTAAATGCCAAAATCCGCTGAGTCATGATTTTCATGACTGCGATGCTATTGGTTGACCTGGAACTGGTCACATGAACTCACCTCGTACTGATTGACAAAACAATTTCTATCAATAGCAAGTTGTCAACAACGGATGCAAATATCACATGAAACAGCAGCGATCACGCCGAAACCAAATGACCCCCTATAGTGAAAGCCTATTTACCATGACTCAATGCCTTTAACTGTTTAAACTCTGGGCATCGTGTTTCTAATTGTGATGCTAGAGGACGCTGTGCCAAATGTAAGGGTAAACATCATACAAGTAAACATGGAATCCGTATTCACTTCAATACTTCAAACATGCCTTTTCCACGAAATACGACAACACAGCACAGACCCCCGTCTCGCGCTAGCACTCACGCTGCTATTGTCACGAATGACACATATGCCACTACGTCTGAGACTGTTCCTACTGCTGACACGACATCCCAGTCTATCACAACAAATTGTCCCCCTTCGTTAAAAGTCAGTATTAATGATGTTTCTGATGATTATCATTTTTTTTGCCTTCGCCTATCAATGGTAAATCGTCTTACGATGCATTAAACGTTAATAATGGCAATCCAAAGCCTTCTGAAAACATTCAAGATTTGTCGAAGACCACTGAACACCTGAGTTACGGTAAACGTTTTCTGGATGAAAACATCATTTTTTCGATTTTTTCACATTCAAGTAGCCGAACTTTCAAGGCACACATTGATACCAAATTTGAAACAAACAGAAATTTTGAAAGTGGAAAAAATCCCATGTAAACGAAGGTTTCCATAATTTCTTTATCAAAACTTTTAGTTGAGGCCTGAAAATCTCTTGACCTGTTAAGCTGATTATCGTTGCTTTGCGGTTGTCATCGCATGTCTCATTTACAATATCGCATGGCACATCCATATATCCAATGTACGGCCGTGTTTATTTAAACAGGCTTATTGATCTTAAATCTTCAAGTGACTTGACCCGGATTACACTGTGGTTTACGAGTGTATCTTGCAAGTGCGATCAGTAAAATCCCGTTTTCTCCGGACTCGAAATTCCTCTACATGCAGGTACGAAAAAGCTATTATGTACCCAAGGAACCAATCGAATGGCTTCAAGAAGAGGAGGAATTTAAATAATCTGAGACAGGCTTATTGTATTTTGCGAAAATTTTCGCATAATGCGAAAATGCGAAATTTCGCAAAATACAAGTTTCGAGGTGGTATTTTGTAAAATGCGAAAACTTATTCTAAAAACTTTATTTGCCCATATCAACGACCGAAAACAAGCAATTCATATTCAGGGCGACTCTGTTCATGCAAATAGCCTAGTTCATGTCCCATTTAACGTTAGATAACTCATGGACACATTTTGGAAAATGGTTCAAAAACCAACCACACTAAGGCCATGAACGGCCTAATTGTGAATTGCCCATTCCAGCGAAAGACGATAACAGTAAGTATCCCGGTGCTTGCTAATTGGTAATTGGTAAATACCCAACATTCTGCGTGTTCTGTGTTGTTTTAGGGGTAATTTACGCCTTTATCCACAAAGCCTATTTTCCTGTTTCCTTCCCGGTGAAACCCGCGTGGCTGGAAAAGGACGGGGGTGATGTCAAAAGATTTTCGCAAAATACAAAATGGCTGGGGGTTTTTGTATTTTGCGAAAACTCGCCAAACATTGTCGAAATGTTAGTTTTTATTTGAGAAAATGTACGGAAAGGCTTTGGACTGTATTTAAAATTTTGTTTTTTTGAGTAGGCATCAAAAGATTCGAACCAATTAAAGAATTTTCGCAAAATACAAAATGGCTAGGGGCTTTTGTATTTTGCGAAAACTCGCCCAACATTGTCGAAATGCTAGTTTTTATTTGAATAAATGTACGGTAAGGCTTTAGAAAGAGGCTTTGGGTTTTTTTGATAGTGTAGCAGGAACCTACAACAAAAAGGTGCATGCATTTTCTTTGGCGCCAGACAATGACTCACTTCTTAAAAGAAATTAGCAGGACGCCCATTATTTGTGTCATCAACGTGTGAAGACTTCCCTCTTCTCATTCATAATGACATTTTTTCTTTTGTTCTACTTCCTGGGTGCCTATTTGTGCCAATCTGGTGACATTCCATGTGATTGAATTTTATCGGTTGGGCGAGTTTTCGCAAAATACAAAAACCCCCAGCCATTTTGTATTTTGCGAAAATTCCTTAATTGGATCGAATCTTTTGATGCCTACTCAATTGACAAGATTTTAAATACAGTCCAAAGCCTTTCCGTACATTTTCTCAAATAAAAACTAACATTTCGACAATATTTGGCTAGTTTTCGCAAAATACAAAAACCCCCAGCCATTTTGTATTTTGCGAAAATTCTTTAACTGGATCGAATCTTTTGATGCCTACTCAATTGACAAGATTTTAAATACAGTCCAAAGCCTTTCCGTACATTTTCTCAAATAGAAACTAACATTTCGACATTATTTGGCTAGTTTTCGCAAAATACAAAAACCCCCAGCCATTTTGTATTTTGCGAAAATTCTTTAATTTGATCGAATCTTTAGATGCCTACTCAATTGACAAGATTTTAAATACAGTCCAAAGCCTTTCCGTACATTTTCTCAAATAGAAACTAACATTTCGACATTATTTGGCTAGTTTTCGCAAAATATAAAAACCCCCAGCCATTTTGTATTTTGCGAAAATTCTTTAATTTGATCGAATCTTTTGATGCCTACTCAAAAAAACAAAATTTTAAATACAGTCCAAAGCCTTTCCGTACATTTTCTCAAATAGAAACTAACATTTCGACATTATTTGGCTAGTTTTCGCAAAATACAAAAACCCCCAGCCATTTTGTATTTTGCGAAAATTCTTTAATTTGATCGAATCTTTAGATGCCTACTCAATTGACAAGATTTTAAATACAGTCCAAAGCCTTTCCGTACATTTTCTGAAAAAAAACTAACATTTCGAGAATGTCTGGCGAGTTTTCGCAAAATACAAAAACCCCCAGCCATTTTGTATTTTGCGAAAATTCTTTAATTTGATCGAATCTTTTGATGCCTACTCAATTGACAAGATTTTAAATACAGTCCAAAGCCTTTCCGTACATTTTCTCAAATAGAAACTAACATTTCGACATTATTTGGCTAGTTTTCGCAAAATACAAAAACCCCCAGCCATTTTGTATTTTGCGAAAATTCTTTAATTTGATCGAATCTTTAGATGCCTACTCAATTGACAAGATTTTAAATACAGTCCAAAGCCTTTCCGTACATTTTCTGAAAAAAAAACTAACATTTCGAGAATGTCTGGCGAGTTTTCGCAAAATACAAAAACCCCCAGCCATTTTGTATTTTGCGAAAATTCTTTAATTTGATCGAATCTTTTGATGCCTACTCAAAAAAACAAAATTTTAAATACAGTCCAAAGCCTTTCCGTACATTTTCTCAAATAAAAACTAACATTTCGACAATGTTTGGCGAGTTTTCGCAAAATACAAAAACCCCCAGCCATTTTGTATTTTGCGAAAATCTTTTGACATCACCCCCGTCCTTTTCCAGCCACGCGGGTTTCACCGGGAAGGAAACAGGAAAATAGGCCTTGTGGATAAAGGCGTAAATTACCCCTAAAACAACACAGAACACGCAGAATGTTGGGTATTTACCAATTACCAATTAGCAAGCACCTGGATGCTTACTGTTATCGTATTTCGCTGGAATGGGCAATTCACAATTAGGCCGTTCATGGCCTTGGTGTGGTTGGTTTTTGAACCATTTTCCAAAATGTGTCCATGAGCTATCTAACGTTAAATGGGACATGAACTAGGCTATTTGCATGAACAGAGTCGCCCTGAATATGAATTGCTTGTTTTCGGTCGTTGATCTGGGCAAATAAAGTTTTTAGAATCAGTTTTCGCATTTTACAAAATACCACCTCGAAACTTGTATTTTGCGAAATTTCGCATTTTCGCATTATGCGAAAATTTTCACAAAATACAATAAGCCTCTGAGACACACTTTTGTAGCTTAGGACCTGCACTTCCTGCTGGTTTAAGTCAGATTTTGTTACCTCAAACACAAGGGTACATAATAGCTTTTGAAGGTGGTACACTTTTTGACCAGTAAATTCGCATGGAAAATAACATTTAACATTATTTGCCAAAATTTTTATCTGGCTAGATACGCCATAATCTTGTGCATCGAATGATATATAGTTTATCCAGATTCCTTTAGCCGTTTGGCCTTTAGGAAGGAAAAACCAATTTTCGTGTTCAAAACGTTTACCGTAACCTTAAAACGGCTACTGCTGTTGCTGTTGTAGATGGCAAGAAATTAGATGCAAACATCTTTTTTGATGAAGGCTCTCAACGCAGTTACGTTCGCACAGAATTTGCCAATCAGTTAGGTTTGATACCTGGATCTTACGAGCTTTTATCTGTTTCTGGTTTCGGCGGAACTATAACAAAACAGAACTATGGTGTATCTACGATTGGCTTAGAAACCACTACAGGTGTTGAATTTGTTAAAGTTCTTGTTTCTGATGAGATTGTGAAGCCCTTAAATCAAAGTGGCTGCTCTAGCTTAAAAAGTGACCCCCGTTTCCAGAATCTCGTATTTGCAAACGATTTCAACAGTGAGCACTTCACAGTTGATATTCTCATTGGTGCCGATGCCGCCTATCGTTTTCTAGGAGCTGTTAACGATCAATTTCATGAGCCTTTCATCCAGAATTCTAAATTTGGTGCAATTGTTTCCGGACCACTTCCAAAACCAAGCTGTGAAACAACAAATCACGCATTTCCACAAGAAAATGATTAAATGCACACCAACCTTGTTCAATCCAACAATGGATTTGACGCAGATAATGATAAGCCGCTCAATGCTACATTTTCGGTTGAAAATCTAATTGACAATGCTGAACTTTCTATTTAGTTTGAAAGAATTCTTCAACAACAATCATTGAATTTTGATCATGACAAAAAAGAGGCTAATGAATTCCTTCATGATTACCAACAGAAGCTAGAATTTCGGGATGGCCAGCATTTTGCACCTTTGCCATTGAAACATGACCACCCCCCGTTACCATCTAATCTTAGCCTTTGTAAAAGCCGGCTTGCTCAAATGACCGCCCGTTTAAATAAACTAGGTGTCAATACTGTAAAGTGATGGAATCAATACTGTAAAGTGATGGAAGAACATTTGGCTAAAGGGTATATCGAACAACTTTCTGATTTGCAAGAGCCCTGGCCAGAACAGGGATGTCACTACCTGCCACATTTCTTTGTGCTTAAAGATTCCGAAACGACCCCCCTACGTATAGTTTTTGCAGCAAATTCAGGGAAGGTTAGTCTCAATGATTGTTTGTACACAGGCCCTTGTCTATTGAACAATCTCGTAGAATTAATTCTCAAGTTTCGTTTTCCACAATATGCCTTCGTAGCAGATATCAAGAGAGCCTTTCTCCACATAAAGTTACGGGAGGAAGATCGTCCATTTGTTCGCTTTCTCTGGTATAAGGATAACGATCCAACTAAAGCCATCTGTGTCTACACCTATACAACTATAGTTTTTGGTCATACCAGCAGTCCTATATCTCTGGGAGCTGTTTTATTACATCATTTAGAACAATTTCGTTCTCCGTTCGCTGTCGATATTTCCGACAAACTTTACGTAGACAATCTACGTAGACAATATTTAAACGAAGCATGCGATATTATGCAGCAAGGCAATTTTGTACTTCGGCAGTGGTGCTCAAATTCTCAACTGCTGCGCAACGCCGTTGAGGAACAAAACACTAATACTCAGTCTTCAACTGTTTCAATTTTCGGACTTTCTTGGGATTCAAACACAGATGACGGGGTACTGATGGCAGTCTTTGGCACATCATCGGGATCCACTGGAATTTGATGGTAGGCACGGACGAGATCAATCTTTGAAAATATAGTTGCACCATGTAGCGTTGCAGAGAAATCCTGAATATATGAAATTGGGTATCGATCTGGTACTTTTACTTTGTTGAGGGCTCTGTAATCACCGCAAGGATGCCAGTCGCCAGTTGTAGGTTTAGGGACCATGTGGAGTTGAGACGACCAACTACTTTCCGAAGGACGAATGATGCCCAATTGTAGCATGTTGTCAAACTCGGCTTTGGCGACAGCTAAACGATCTGGTGCGAGGCGTCGTGGACGGCAGTAAACAGGTGGACCGTTGGTTCGAATATGATGGGTAACAGTGTGTTTGACAGCAGATTCTTTATAACAGGGACGGGCCAGTGCAGGGAACTTCTTGAGAAGGGCTTGGTATGGAGAAGTTGTGTCTGGAAGAGCAAACATTGGCCTTGGTGAAGGGTGTGTTGATTTGATACCATTTACAAGGTAGTTGTCGTATCAATTAATTTACGTTGGCGCACATCCACTTTCAAGCCAAAGTGGGCAAGAAAATCAGCACCAATAATAGCAATTGGAACGTCAGCAATAAGAAAAATCCATTGAAAATTACGGCGAAGTCCTAAATCCAGAACCAAGGATTTTTCACCATATGTTGAGATTGGAGATTTGTTGACAGCTTGTAGGGTGATAGAAAAGGGTGCTGCTTTTCAAAGCGTGAAGGAGGAAGAACACTTACGTCAGCGCCTGTGTCGACAGGAAAACGTGTGCCAGTAGGACGGTCTGTGACAAAGAATAGGCGACTTTGGTGTAGGGTGCCAGGAAGACTTGTCGCCTCTAGCAGCTGGCGGGGAAGTTTTCCTGTTGCTGAGATGCAGAAGGCTTGAATGTGAAGGAGCATGGTGGATTGCATTTGCGGGCAGCAGAACCAAAACGCCAGTGATACCAACATTGAGAACTTGCGTGACGTTCAGTGCTTGAATTTCGACGATATGGAGAGCGTGATGGAGTGGGACTGCGACCACGTGGACCAGAACGAGGTTGTGAAGTATAACGGTTGGCCAGAGCTTGTACTTGTGCAGATAAGGTGCTTATTTGCTGACGGAGTTCGGCAACTTCGCTTGGTGGTGTTGTGTTGGAGGCAGCAAAAGCAGCAACAGGGGGTGCAGGGGTAGCCACTTCCATTATTTTATCAGCAAATGTTGCTAGATTTTCAGTGGAAACTGATTCGGGAGTAGAGGCTAAAATTAGCTGAGCGTTGATAGGCAGCCGATTTAAAAATATTTTTCGCAATAGGCTGTCTTCGAAACGATTGTCACCAAGAAGTTGTCGCATTTTGCGGAGAAGTTGCGAGGGCTTTCTATCACCAAGTTCCTCTGAAGTCAAAAGCTGGTGAAAACGTTTTTGCTCAGAAGCTCAAGTGCGCTTAATCAGTTCTGCTTTGAGTTGATCGTACGGCTCTGCTGTAGGAGGATTGACAAGCAGGTCGCGTACCTCTTGTGCAATTTCAGGTTGCAGTGAAGCCACCACGTAGGCATATTTGGTGACTTGAGATGTGATATTGCGTGTTAAAAATTGGGCTTCCACCTGTGCAAACCAGACAACGGGATCAGTCGGCCAAAACGCAGCGACTGGAGATAGCATGGCATTGGAGAAAGTAAGCGAACCTGTTGAGGTGCTGGCAGTTGGTGTTTCGTCATTCATTGTTAAGATTGAGCTTTATGAAAAATATGGCCTATCAAATAGCGAGGAATTTGACAAGGGCAAATCAAATAAAAAGCGTGGTCACCAATTTAGTAAAAGCGTTGTTGTTTCTTTTACTAACTAATTTGTGTGTTAGTTTGTATATATATAACTTCTCACCTAGGTGTGTGCAGAAGCGAAGAGTTGAGAAGACTTGTTTTTCTCTGTACCAGAACTCGATTAATCATTTTTACTATTTACACAACTATAATAAAACAGCTCTGTGCCGTGTATAGGGGATTAACTAAAACAAAAGCTAGGAAATAGAAATAGAAATAGCTAGGATAAAAAAGCTAGGATAAAAAGCGAATGTAAATACAAAAGGAATATAAGCTGTTGTGCGTAAGTGCAAATATGTGGCTGAGTATATGGCTGATTAAGTGCAAATAAAATGTCGTATTATAAGTTCAATACATATGTACCAAGTTTAAAATCGATCAGAGCAAGTTGAATTTTGCGTATGCACAGTAGATCCTTTGGTGATACAAAGCCCAAATTTGACACCAGAGTATCTGATTATTTACATATATACGAAGTCTATCAGAGCAAGTGCTTGGATAATTGAATGTATAAGACAATCGATGGAATTCATATTTCGAAAATCGAAATATATAGCGTTTGTGCCCCTACAAGAAATGATAATAATGGAGGAGTCTGATTCGTTTCGAATAACAGAACTTAAACACGTATACACTGGCATAAAAGACTGAAGCACAAGCAATCCACCTCTTTTCGCGGTTATCGTGGTTAGAGAAAGACATACGTACTTTTCAAAGTGAATTTAACAGGTGATTTACCTTTACTTTCAACACTATTTCATTAGATGCTTATACTTGTTTTTAATTACTTATACTTGCTTTTTATTGTTAATAGTCAATTTTTTTAATTACTTGCAATAGCTTATATTCTTTTTAAGACAATTTTTTTAAATTGTTGCCCACCTGAAGCGAAATAGGCTGGTCTCCACGACTCAGCACTTTGAAGTAAGGTATAGGGGTGCTGAGAGACGTCGCTTCAGGTACCTTAGGTTATTGTGTTTGTGTGCTTACAATCCTCCGTTCAGTGCTTAGTACCGACCTTAGTCCATTGACTTTGTACACATGAGTATTGAATAGTCATCTTGTTGAGGTCTAAAGATGTGCACGGGGAGCGTTTGTTACACTTACCAATGATTAGGAACAATTAGATTTTTTTATTTTTTCTTTTCATTTTATTCCCTGATTTATTTCCTGATTTATTCCAAATATATAACAATTTAATAAATACCACTACCTTAAATGTTTAGATTACAATCGAGTACCAAAGCGACGATATGGTAGCAAATAACGCTAGAGAGATAAGATTGAGGAGGAGTGGGTATATCCTAAGATCAATGAGATCAGTAAATCGGAGGATGCGGTGAGTACATTTTTACTTTAACATTTTTTTAATTTGAAACTTTCAATTTTTACAACCATCATTTTTTCAAGTGATGCAACAACATTAGTGGTTGGATTGGGTAATTTTTAGATACAGGTTGTGATGTTAGGGTGTTTTATTTCAGGGAACTAACAAACATGTTCCCCGAAGCGGCAACAACATCCGATGATACAGACATTGAGGAGGAGCACAGAAGGGAGGAGACGAATGCGAGCGGAGGAGGAGGAGGAGACGAATGCGAGCGGCAGCCCTCCCCGGAACACTGAGGATGGAGGTGGAGGAGCGGTCACAACAAGCGCAATCACCGGAATCAACGCCACCCCCCCACATCACCAGAATCAACGCCGCCCCATTAAACGAAAGTCATTAATCATATTTGCTAAGTAATAACTCAATATAACATTTGTCTTCAAATTTATGTGATATATCTTCCAATGTTTCCCAATCAAAAATTTGTAAAGTTAATTTGTATGTATGTAAATTTGTAATGTCATTTTCTCAAATGTTATTACTGTGTGTGTTGGTGGGTTCACCTTCCTAACTACCCTGTCATTCTCGAGAATTGCCAAGTCTAATAATGGAACACTGTTTTTACTGAATATAAGATCAGTAAAATATTTTGCAATGACACTTTTATTTATTTCTTTCTTTGGAAATAAAATGCATCCAATCATACTACATTTTGCAACATTTGTTATAGAGTTTGGTAAATTCAAACTTCTTCTATTTAAAGTTAAACAAATTTTATTACTCATATTACTGGTCTTATCTTCACAGTAATCGAGGTCTCTCCAATATATTGCTTTGGTGAATAGAATGATGGTAGTTTTATAGGGCTGTCTTCATCATCCGTCAACTTGATTGAGATCAGTTGAAATTGAAGGTTTTCTTTTTGTGTAAATATGATGCTCTTCGGTTCATAATATTTCACATATGTGTCAACTTGTGTATCATAAAATGTAAACTTTCGCAGAACTCTATTCTTATCAAGACCTGCTAGGTAGTTATTTTCCAAAATGTCACATTTCACATTGATAGCTGATTCTGGAATAATGTGTATGCCAATAAATTTTAGTATAATGCACCGATTGATTGTTTATTTCCTTTTTATATCGATACAATGTCATGATTTGACTGGGAAAAATATTATCGTGTAATTGGTATTTAGGAACTTTAATCACACCAAGATTAAGCTTCTTTTCAGGGGGTGGTGAATGTTCGCATTCGCTGTTGAAATTCAGAAGACACACCAGGAATTGAGTGACAATTCTCTAATTAAAGACACTCTAATAAACACCCTGAAGACTGACAGAGTGCAGACATGGATAAAAATAATAGTGGCTTCGAGAGACTGTGTAAATTTATTGTGGATGGGAGAACCCCTCATGACCGAGAAGAAATCAGACACTTGTGCAAACTCTTTCTGCTAATCTCCATCAGTAGTTCAATTGTTGTCACAATATTTAGCCATGTTGGTTTTATTTTACTTCAAAGATTTATGAAGTAAAAAAAATCTGTCTCAGAAATGTTACTGTCTTTTTATGTGAAACCTCTATATCTACTGCGCATGCGCAAAACACCTGAAATCTCAAAACCTTTTTTAATCTCAAAAAACACCTCCTCATCCTACACGACATCCCCCCACACAGTGACCTCCTACGCATTCACCTCCTCCTGCAAATCACCCTGCTGCGCAATGCCAGCTGAGTTGATATCCTCGTATACTTACCTACTTATATAGCCATGTTAAAAATTGATACACAGAATCCTAACGATTCCTTGTGCTTAAAAAGAGACGGCAACCCCTTCTACCCAAGAGCCGATGTCAAATGATGCCACCTAGGAGTTGAACCCAGCCATCATATATAACCATGTTAAAAATTTATAAACAGAATCCTACCGATTCCTTGTGATTATAGAGAGACGGAAACCCCTTCTATCCAAGTGGCCATGGCAAATGATGCCACCTAGGAAGTTGTACCTAGCAACAACAAATAACAATGTTGAAAATTTATACCTAGAATCCTACCGATTCTTTGTGCTTATAGAGAGACGGAAACCCATGGCAAATTATATACAAGTTCCCATCGCAAATGATGCCACCTAGAAAGTTGTGCCCAGCCACAATATATAACCATGTTAAAAATTGATATACAGAATTCTACCGATTCCATTTGTTTATAAAGAGACCGAAACCCCTTCTACACAAGTTCCCATGGCAAATGATGCCACCTAGAAAGTTGTACCCAGCAATCACAAATAACCAAGTTAAAAATTTTATAAAGCAAATCCTACCGATTCCTTGTTCTTAAAGAGAGACGGAAACCCCTTCTATCCAAGTGCCCATGGCAAATGCTGCCACCTAGAAAGTTGTACCCAGCAATCATATATAACCATGTCAAAAATTTATGCACAGAATCCAAGCGATTCTTTGTGCTTATAGAGAGACAGAAACCCATGGCAAATTATATACAAGTTCCCATCGCAAATGATGCCACCTAGAAAGTTGTGCCCAGCCACAATATATAACCATGTTAAAAATTGATATACAGAATTCTACCGATTCTATTTGTTTATAAAGAGACCGAAACCCCTTCTACACAAGTTCCCATGGCAAATGATGCCACCTAGAAAGTTGTACCCAGCAATCACAAATAACCAAGTTAAAAATTTTATAAAGCAAATCCTACCGATTCCTTGTTCCTAAAGAGAGACGAAAACCCTTCTATCCAAGTGCCCATGGCAAATGATGCCACCTAGAAAGTTGTACCCAGCCACCACATATAACCATGTTAAAAATTTTTGCACAGAATCCTAGCGATTCCTTGTGCTTATAGAGAGACAGAAACCCCTTCTATCCAAGTGGCCATGGCAAATGATGCCACCTAGGAAGTTGTACCTAGCAACAACAAATAACAATGTTGAAAATTTATACCTAGAATCCTACCGATTCTTTGTGCTTATAGAGAGACGGAAACCCATGGCAAATGATGCCACCTAGGAAGTTGTACCCAGCCACCATATATAACCATGTTTAAAGTTATACACATAATCCTACCTATTCCTTGTGCTTAGAGAGAGACGGCAATCACATCATCGGGGATTGCTTGCCATATTGACAGGACAGGTTCTAGCAGCCCTGCTGAACCCAACTTCCATCCATGAGATAAAGGAGATGGAGGAGGCTTTTCTTTGTGAAGTTGTCTCCAAATGTAAGATTGATAATTTGCTCTTCGATAATGTTGTGCCAGTGAATCCTTAGCAGGTGGAAGCCTCTCTGTATTCTTCTTCTTCATTAAACGCCATTTTGAGGATCTTGCTGCTGGAAGGGATTGACAAGAAAGATCGCGATAGACACATTTTATGGTGAATTTTGTCAACCTTTGCATAAGCTCTGGACATAGCTCAACCTGTAGTCCAAGATCACAAATTAAACTGGCAAACTCTGGAGTTCTTTTCACTTTCTCCAACACTGAGACTTTTCCGTGACCAAAGAAGCCAATGATTGCATCTGCACCTGTGAAGGCATCTATTTGCACAAGGACTGAAGCTAGCTCTGAGGAGCATATGTTTTGACAATCCAACAGATGGCCTTTCTGACATAAGAGCATTTGGCCAAATTGCAACAACATCTGTATCAACACTGTCGAGTATGATCGGGTTTTGGCATTGGGAGAGCATGAAAGATGAGCCTTATATCAGCTTCGTGATGATGGCATTCCAGTTCTGGACTCACAGTTGAGGTCTTCAAATTAACGCATTTTTTCCCCGGTTGTGTAATAAAACTCTTGGTTTTTATTCAACGCTAATGACTTGAACTCTTTCCACAGAAGTTCTTGAAGACGCAGTTTATATCCTTTGTTGACAAAGAAGCTATTGAAGGCTTGGGCTTTCGGTGCAGGTTGGTCGCATTTATTTGATGCTTAATATCTTTGATCGAATTTGAGACATCATAGCGGTCATTGATGAAATGAAATGTTGATGCGTGTCGTGACAGCGCTATTCCAAACATCTCGGCAGCATAATCAGCCCAAGTGAAACTTTGACCATCTTCTTTGCCTCTATCCTCTTGAGTTGGAATTGCTAAGCGCCAGTAAAAACCCATGTCAAGAAGAGCTATCTGTGTGTCAGACAATACTTCTCGTTTGACGTCTTCAAGGATGAGCACATCCACTAACTTTGCTTTGACTGCTTTGCGTAGAGTACTTTTCACGTTGAAAAGAGCTAGTGGCACCTCTGTCAAGCGATAATGGATGATTCTTATGAGATCTAATTGAGCCTTCTGTGCCAACATGACCAGATCCACCATTGCTTAATTTTCCATCACACTCGCTTTCATTTGGTTTGCAGAGGCTGTGCCTTTTGGTTTCTCTTGTGTAATGAAAATGCAAAGACCATTTTTCTTTATTTTATCTGTATTGGCCTTTCTGTTGAGAAAATTCTTTCTTTCAAAAAATATTTATTTGTTTTTCACCTTCTTTGTATGTACTTGAAAAAATCTTCAACGAGACTTGGGGATGCAAGCAATCCAGATTCAAGTGATTGAAGGTCCTTGTGTTGCTGGTCAAAAGGATCACAATTCCACTCTTGTAAGCATCAGCTGAGATCTTGTACAAGCTTCTCGTCAAACCTTAAATTAACTGGAGAGTTTTCAGAATGGCTACAATTCTTTCCTTTATTGCTCGCAGCAGCGTGGAGAGCCTGGCGTGTTGACTCTATCTTGCTAATCGTTTTTGTGTGTGTGTATAACATGCTTTCGTTTTTGGTAAACCCAACCCACCCGGATTGTCATCTCTATTCATTTATCAAAGGGCAATGCGCTGAATGGACGTCCTCTGATTGATGGACAGAAAATGAATATCAAATTATCTACAAGTAAATAATTTAAATTACAACAAATGATTGATTACCTGGAAAAGAGACCTTTGTCTTGTAACATATGCCAACAATATATCACTGAAAGCTGTACTAATGGGATCTTCACAATCATCAGGAAAGTCTTTGGTGGATGGACTACGCAACCATGTACGAAAGCATCTCAGTTCTTCTTGGGGCTGTTTTTCTTCTGTGAGTCTATCTGAATGTGGTGGCCATTCTTGTATGGGCTGATTTTTGAACGTGTCTCGTAGGTGATGTGCGACACTATTCATTGAATGTTCTTTGTCGATTCCCCATGAGTTTATCGTTACCTCTATGTACGTCCCCCCGCTCTGGCTATCATACACAATAGTGCTTTCATTTTTCTGAAATCTGTTATGGAAGCCTAGCTCATCACCAAAGTTGTCTTCTAAAATCTTCTTTATATATAAAGTCCTTTCACATTCCGGATAATTAAAATTATCAAGAAGTTTGTTGTAATCGTTCATTAAGCCTTTTAATGTTCTTGGCTCCCTATC
Source organism: Rhopilema esculentum (assembly GCF_057945365.1). Taxonomy (NCBI): domain Eukaryota; kingdom Metazoa; phylum Cnidaria; class Scyphozoa; order Rhizostomeae; family Rhizostomatidae; genus Rhopilema; species Rhopilema esculentum. Next base: position 73,585 of record NC_142817.1, on the reverse strand, counting down.
TTTAACTTTATCCATGTACTTTTTTGCTCCAAAAGATGCAAATTTGAGGTTTTTCTATCACGATGCTTCGAATCTTTTCCTCTCATGCAAAATATGCACAGGTTCTTATCATGCAAATTTCCTGTCTGAGACCGTCGATGAACAGAAGATATTTTTGCTGGAAATTGGGAATGCGGCGTGAAATCATTTGACTGTGTACTCTCGGGGAAATTGTCTTGTTGCTTTTTTCGTGGCAAGGCACTTTCAAGTCTTTTGGAATCTCCAAGCTTTAACCTGCATGTCTTGTGAATACAATTACTTTCAGGCCCGCTTTCCCAATTTGTCTCTGTGTAAATTCTTCTGTATGGATCTAATCCCATCCATTTCTCAGCGACAGCTTTGAGATCCTTCCAAGCCCGGGTTTCTTTTCTCTCTTCCTTTGAATCGATACTGTGACATGAGATAATTCAAAAGTTACTGTTTGAATGCTAAGATCAAAGCCAAAGTTTACAACCATGGTAGATTTTGAAAACTATCCATGGTAGATATCATTATATGGAAACTGCCCTTTCAGTTTCCCGTATGTGACGTCATCGACCCTCAGTGACGTCATAGCATAAATTGCTGATATCATAAAAATATAATTTGATGTAAATCACTCGAAAGATTTCCTCACGAGGAGTCAAATGGTGTATAGTTTGAATGAATTTGACTTACTTGTCTCGAGTTTTAACCGTAAAAATGACTTTACAGGTGCATATTTTATGACGTCATTTTCGGCCAACGCCTATCGAAAATCAAAATGTACCCAGGCTCATTTTGAAGAGCGTACTTTGAAATACCAAAATCAACTTTTTAAACAAGTTCTCCTAAAAGTTTTCACGTGACCCTAGATTTCGACCCAACTAAAGACTTAGTGTAAAATGATATAAAAAAATGTAAATAAAGTTTTGAAAAGTCTCCATAAAACTTAATAAATCCCAAAAATCTTGATAAATCTAGATATATTTGTGAAATTCCCTATATATTCCATTACTATCTATGAATCCCATAAATCTCTTTAAATCTCATAAATCCCTGAAAAAATTGCAAGAGATTTATAAATCCATAAATCTCGTACGCTCGTAAGAGTGATTTGCCCCTCGAGCAGTCTGGTGCTCTCCTGTCCACTTTTATAGGATACCTTTCTGTGTAAGTTCAGTCAAAAGAGCTGCCATGGTTGCAAACTGAGGGATGAAACGCCATAATACCCTGCTAGTCATAAGAATGATCTAAGCTTGTCCAGGTCAGTTGGTGGGGGTAAATCCTGCACAGCCTTAATTTTAGATGGATCAGCATAAAACTCTTTACTTGAGACACAGTGACCTAAATAAATGACCTGCTGGGCACCAAAAGAGCATTTGAAGTCTTGACATGCAGCCCATTTTCACGAAATCGTTGCAAAACGGATGTTAAATGTTCACAGTGTTTTTCAATTTTGTCAAAAAATAATGATTACGTGATCAAAATTACAAAGGCATATATCATTGGCTCCGACGCCAGTTGGAAAGTGGAGGGGCGAAGAGAAAATATAACAATCATAACAAAGGTTTTTAAAAAAAGCTTTATTGTTTTGCCAAAAAATGAGGGGGCCGTTGCCCCCCCTCCTTCGTCGGAGGCCCTGATATATCATAGATTAAACCTGATAATATAATGCTAACGGCCCTATCGAATGTTGCTGGAGCTGTTGAACATCCATATGACATAAAAGCAATTCAAATAGGCCACCAGGGGTAATAAAAGCTGTTTTTTCTATCTTCTGAGGTCATACTTACATGTCAGTAACCACTGTGGAGATAAAGAGTACCAAAGAGCTTATTGTTATGAGGGTCATGAAGGTCATCTCCTCTAGGCAAGGGGTGAGCATCTTGCTTGGTGACAAGGTTTAGCTTTCGGTAGTTAAGGCAATATCTATAGGACCCATCCTTTCTTTTTTAACGAGGACAACAGGAGACGCCCAAGGGCTAGTGGTTGTAATGTTTTGAATAAATTAACATATTATGACGTAACGGTACTTAGAGTTAGTTGTAGAGCACGAGGCCATGGAGTAAAACGTATTATATGTGAGCACATGATTAGGCCCTTTTTAACAACATAACACTTGGCGACGAGGATTAAAACAAAAAGCAGATAACGTGGGGGGAAAGCACATAACATTTCTGTTAAGTTTCAGAATTTAAGATGGCCACGGCAGAACGATTAGATTTATTACCGCTTCCACCGTTCGACCCTGTGTCCGACCCGACGTCCATAAGCCAACGATGACAGCAATGGAAACGCCGCTTCGAAACATATTTACTTGCTGTAAATATAACTGATGATGCTCAGAAACGTGCCTTACTATTGTACCAAGCAGGTGCCGCCACTCAAGAAATTTTCGATTCCCTCCCAGTTGAGCAAGATGAAGCTACAGATTACAAGACAGCGTTGGCGAAACTTGACACTTACTTTGCCCCGCTGTTGCCTAAAGATTGCTGAAAAGAGAGACTTCTTACTTGGCGACTTTACTATTAGAGAACTGTAACCGAATAAATGAATAACAGAACACGAGTAAATAAGAATACGTAAGGACGGACTATTTACATAGGCAGGGGGTATACTAGTCCAACATTCCTCCCCACCTTTATAAGATTTAATGTTCGACAACGTTAATACTGTCCCAGGGAATGCCCCCTTCTATTGTTCTCTGTCTCCGATTTCTCATCGGGTACCTTCGATTCTGTCCTAGATCTTCACGGTCGTCTGCGTTAGTGTCCCATTCGTCTGAGCTACTAAAATCCTCGTCTATAAATAGTATCATTGATTTAGTCCCGAATCTCTTGGGCCACAATGTTGCCTTCATTGTTGTTTGTCGTTATGTTGCGCATTCTCTGGTGTGTCCATAATCTTGGCGGGGTATAATCGATTATGATGAACGACTTGCTTTTTCTTTGTCAAATCATTTTGTATGCGAAAGTTCACTCCGTTTGCAAGCTTCTCTAAAATGGTCCAGGGGCCATTTCTTCGAGGAGCTAATTTCTGGGTTTCGCCAGTCTTGAAATACTTCCTTTTTAACCACAACTTATCTCCCTTCCGATAATTATGGAAGTTTATATTCCTATTGTACTGTCTCTGCATCTGGGTGCGATTCAAACAGAGTCTTGTCGCGACGTGGTAATATACTTCCGCGAGACGTACTTTTGTTTCTGTTGCATAGTCTGATGCTGTTGCGATATCGGTAGCTTGGGGGGTCTTACTGCCGAGAATGAGATCTTGTGGCAATGTTGGTTCCCTTCCAAATACTATGAAATAGGGTGTGCATTTCGTGACTGAGCTTTCACTGGTGTTTAATGCAAAAACCACTTCTGGTAGGAGGAGACACCACTGCTTTTGAGGTAAGTCGCGATCGAGGAGTAAAGCACGTATAACCTCTTTGATGTTTCCAATGTTACGTTCAGCAAAACCATTACCTTGACTGTGGTACGCGGAAGATCTCCTCTTTTCGATGTTGAATATCTCGCAAATTTCATGAATCAAATTTCCATCTACGTTTGGTCCCTGATCAGACAAAAGGAAGTATGGGGATCCATGTTTAAAGATCCATGATTTTCGGAAAGCTTGACATACTGTTGTGGCATGCTGATCTTTCATGGGCACTGCTTCTATGTATTTTGAAAAGACATCACCGATCAGGAGCATGTATTTGAAACCGCTGTCATCTGGTGGTAGTACTGCAACATCGATGGACACAAATTCCATTGGTGACTCTGGGATGTGCAACGGCAACAGTGGTGCTTTAGGCACTTGTGTGTCACGTTTAGTGCGTTGACATACCGAACATGTGACGATGAATCGGTGAACGAATTTGTACGTATTGGGCCAATAAAATCGGTCTTTGAGGAGTGCATATGTTTTATCAGTGCCAAAGTGGGCCATTTAATGAATAGCGAGTGTCACAAAGCGTCTCACTGAAGCAGGCAAAATAGGTCTTCCCGACTTAGTGAGGATGTTATCTTCTACTCTTAATTGACTGGAAACTCGTTTCAAGCGTCCTTCCCGAATGGTATTGCCTTCAGTAATCAAACGCTTAGCAGGTCCTACTACTGGGTCAGAATTTTGTTCTGCTTCTAATTGTTCTTTGAAGTCTTTGGCAGTATGGTTGATTGCATACACCTTATCTTCGAAAATTATATCGAAGTGATCTGTATTAGCTGTAGCTCCAGGTGTCCTTGACAGCGCATCTGCTTTCACATTCAATTTCCCCGGTTGGTATTGGACTGTGTAACTGTATTCTTCGAGTTCTGATAACCATCTTGAAAATTTGCCACGAGGGTCCCTCTGGTTGCACAGGTGAACTAACGGATTATGGTTGGAGTTCAAAACAAAATGCGTTCCAGCGAGATAGACATGCCAATTTCGTACAGCAGTCAGCAGGGCAAAGGCTTCTTTACTGTGGGTAGACCATTTCTGTTGACATTTTGAAAGCGTGGTGAAAAAATAGGCCACAGGATGGATACTGTTATCATTCTGGACTTGAGAAAGTACGCCTCCTACTGCTACGTCACTTGCATCAACTTCTACAATAAATCGTTCACCACATCGTGGAAAGGCTAGTGTGGGCTCTGAGCATAATTCGTTTTTCAGGGAAATGAAAGCTCTTTCGCAACTCGGGTCCCATTGATACACGACTTGTTCACTGGTGAGTTTATTGAGTGGCTTAGAGATTTCAGCAAAATCTTTTATGAAATTTCGATAGAATCCTGCAAGTCCTAGGAAACGCTTTAACCCTATCCAGACTAGGGGGGGGGGGGGGGGCACAAAGTGCCCCCCTAGTTGGTTTTTCTTACATAAATTCTGGAGTTTTAAAGCAATACCCCTCAGACCTCCTGACTTTTAGTGTCAACCTGTCTGACATATGTTCATATAGAAAGATAATTTTTTTTGTTAATCAGGGGGTTGTGTAGGGGCGTTTTCAAAACTAGTGAAGTAAAAAAAAGTTTAATCTGCCACAGATTCGCAACAAAAGTAGATATATTGATGAAAACTGGTATCTAGGAATTAATTTGTGCTCTCTTCATGATTCTGACCAGAAAATATAAATTCAACATCCTTTTCTATGATTTTTCTGCTGCGCATGCGCACACATTTTTTGACATATTTATAGGTTTTACATTAATAAAACTGCAAGTTTAGATTAATTTGTCTGCTAAGGCATTAAAAATGAACTTACACAACATTTGGTGGTATCGATCATTTAGTTATATAGAAAGAACTTATGCCAAATACAAAATATGTTGAGTTCTTGTGTTGGAGCGTTAATAAATTTGAGAAATAACATTAAAATTGTGTCATTCTGATTGTTTCTATTAGAAAATGCAACAAATTTGCTTTTTTTAAAATCTTAGCCCGATGCTTTGGAATTTATAAATATTTTAAGATTTTCTAAAATTTTCTACATTTTTGCTCCACCCGACCACCATTATGATGACGTCATCGTTAAACCATGTGACTTAAAAAGTGAACAATAGTACTAAAATGTGGAGAATAGATAAGAGTACCATCAAAACAAAATTCATTGTCCTAGCTAGAGGGACAGAGAAATTACGGAGGGAGGGCACTTTGTGCCCCCCCCCCTAGTCTCCCGAAAGTTCCAAAAAGACTAGTCTGGATAGGGTTAAGTCTTTCCTGGTTGTTGGGCGTTCAAAATCACGTATCGCATCGGTGAGACGTTTCTGTGGTTTGATACCAGTGATGGACAATTCGTATCCGAAAAATTCCACGCTTTCTTTCGCAAATGCACATTTTGATTGCTTTAATGTGATGCCTGTGTTACGCAATCTGCTGAATACTGCTTCAATGTCCTTTAAATGCTCGTCGAAGGTTCTGCTAAAAATAGCAATATCATCGATGTACGCCAACGTTCGCTCGGCGGGTAGCCCTGAGAGACAAATGTTCATTAATCTTTGATATAATGCTCCTGCATTACATAAACCGTACGGCGTTACGTTGAACTCAAACTTTCCTCGAGGAACAGAGAAAGCAGTTTTTTCTTTGTCTTCTTCTTTCAACGGCATAGACCAACAGGCTGATGCTGCATCAAGAGTTGTCCAGTAAACTGCGCCAGCCATTTTATCAATAACGTTCCTAATGTGAGGCAAAGGGTATGTGTCTTTTTTGGTCACATCATTTAACTTTCGAAAATCGCAAACAAAACGTGTTGTATTATCTTTTTTCTTAACCAAAAGGATAGGACTATTTCAGGGTGATTCAGAAGGTCTTATGATGTCATTGTCCAGCATGTCGGTGATCTGGAAATTGATTTATGGTTCCCATGCGGTTGGTACACGGCGTGGTTTTTGATAAATGGGCATTGAGTCATCTGTAATGATTTTATGCTCTATGATTTTGTTCCTCTGAGTCTTTGTTGGATTCTGCGCAAATATGTCTTTGTAGTCAGAAATCAAGGACATTAATGTGGTTTTTTCTTCTTCGGAAAGTTGGGTACCGCAGTCAAACGAGGGATTATCTTTTACTGGGCCTTGTGTGATACTTCCCGTTGCGGCAGCGTGTAATGTTCCCACTGGTTTGCGTGCAGTTAAAATCATATCTTCAGCAGAAACATTCAACAGGCTGATCGTGAAAACACCCGCAGAATTTGGAATCACCCGTGTTCTTGATGCGTAGATACCCGTCATCCCTGCTATTGTTGCGGGGTCAAAATCTCCTTCTAAAAATGCCGTTTTGATATCACATTTGACCTGGATAAATTTTTCGGAACGACCAGGAATTGTGGTTTTTTAACTACCCAAACACGTATGGGTGTTTTTATCTCAGCCCCCCTGATCCAGGCTGGGCCAAGCCTTACACGGTTATTTGCAAAATCAAATGTCACTTGACCGAATTTCTTCAAAAAGTCTCTGCCTAATAATATGCTGACTGGCGAATGAGAATCGACAATTTAGATTTTCTGTAGAACTGGCTTCGTTAGGCCAAAAATATTCACGTTTAGAGTTACAAAACCGGTTATTTTCATGTTATTACCTGAGGCATCTGTAAGTGTTTCACTTGAAGCATTTATCTTTACTGCGAGTTTCAAATTTTCAAGAGTTTTCGAGTCAATAATTGATACAGCTGCTCCTAAGTCAAGCAAAACGTTGCTAAAAACTCCTTCCAATTTGGCTTTTAAAACGACGGTTGACGCACCAGTGGTATTGTCCTCTAAATTCAAAATGTCGGGGCCGTCTAGTCATTGGAAATTCGAGCAGTTCTTTTCCCCAGCATCATGGCCATGCGCACCACAGGCTTGGCAAAATCTTGTTGGACATTTTCGGAACAAATGTTCTGTGCTTTGGCATGTTCGGCATCGCATTTGGCGTGGTTCCATTTTCCCATTTGAAGAAACTGAGCGGCCACGTCCTGGGGCTCTGAAATTACGGGCCCTAAAACCGCGGCCACGGTTTCTATTCACAAAATTAACTTCGTTGCGTGATCCCCCGTCGTCTTGGCTTATTGAAATGCCCTGCAATTTCTCTATCACCTTGTCAGCGATTGAATCAACAATTGAATTTTCCTCATAGGGATTAGCTGCAGCAAAGATTCCTTTGTTGCTTGAAGCGTCAGACAACAATGAACGAATTCCTGCCAAATCTAAGCGCGTTGTTTCGTCTGCGATGGTTCTGATTTCCGCTTTTTCAAATTTTTCAAGGGATTTCAAAGCGACTTGCATATCTGGGGGCAACCCTTTAACAAAATAGTCTTTAGCAATAGCCTCCAAAGTTTTGTTGTCAAATGAAGGGTATGCCAATTTGACTAATTCCAGCAATTTATATGCATAATTTTGCGTAGATTCTCCTACCTTTCTTGGCCTATTCGCCAATTCACTCAGTGCTTCTTCGCGGTTTCGTTTTCCCTTCTCAAGCCTGGTTCAAACGTCGCGCTCCTCATGTGCCAAACCTAACTCGAGAATTAAGTACATGAGGGGCGCGACGTTTGAATCGATTTGGTACGGCAGATTTAGTAAGGAGCGGCAGACTAGTTTGGATCGGCAGAGCTTGCCGAGCTGCACGGCTCCAGCACGGCACGGTTTCAAGCGTCGAACTTGTCATGTACCGAACTCAATGCATAATTATATTTAATTTATTTTCCTCCCCAGAATTCATTTCTTTCTTGGAGGGCGCATGCGTTTCAAACAAATATTTGAGATTGCGCGCCTTAACCAAGATACTTCATGTAACAATCCTAAAACCCATTTGGCGCGACATGATTAAGTTCGACGTTTGAAACGAGCGTCGCGCTAAACATGCTCAAGTGTCGCTCCAAACAGAGTTAGGTTCGGCACATGAGAAGTGCGACGTTTGAACCAGGCCTCAAATTCCTTTTTCAGTTCAGCTTTTAATTTTTCTGGATCCTTTCTATCATCTGCTGAAAGTCGTAGGTAAACATCGAACGCTGGCCCTTTTAGTTTACTTGCCAACGCTTGAGCCAGCTTTTCTCCTGTGTATCCTTTCAGTACGGCATGTATTTCTACCTTGGTTAAAAAGGCTTGAACATCGCCCTTTCCTGTGAAACACAAAATACTGCTTTTCGACGCATCCATGTTAATTCGGTTACAGTAATGTTGCCTAAAGATTGCTGAAAAGAGAGACTTCTTACTTGGCGACTTTACTATTAGAGAACTGTAACCGAATAAATGAATAACAGAACACGAGTAAATAAGAATACGTAAGGACGGACTATTTAGATAGGCCAACACAGCAGAAAAATGTCGACTTTGAAATTTTTCAACTTCGCCAAGCCAAACAGAAGATTGGAGAAACTACTGATCAATTTGCTACACGACTTCGCAAACTTGCTACAAATTGTCAATTTACAGATTTAGATAAGGAAATTAAATCTGTGATTATACAAAACTGCTCGTCTAAGCAACTCAGAAGGCTTGCTTTGCGGGAAGAGAAGCATACACTTGCCGTGTTGTTATCAAAAGCACGTATTCTGGAAGCCAGCGATACACAAGCTAAAGATATAGAAGAAAGTCTCATGCAAGTGGAAACTGCTCAGCTGGTTCGTAAGCCTCAACTGAAAACCTGTTTCAACTGTGTTTTTCATGGCCTCACCGTACTTCCCCTTGCCCCGCCAAGACTCAAAGTTGTCGCAAATGTGGGCGTGTTGGACATTTTGCTTAAGTCTGTAAAAGCAGCGCGAAACAACCGCGTGCCGTTAACGACCCGCCTACGCAAGACCATAAAAAAGGAGGTCATAAATTCGCAAATCAAAAAGGAAAAATACATCATGTACATGGAAAAGCACCTCAATATACACAAGAGCCTACTCCAGAGTCTAGCAGCGACGAAGGTTATTTGTTTACGTGCGATGATCAACGCGAAATAAAGATGTCACAAGTCCGTGTAAAAATTAATAACACGCCTGTGAAAATGATTTTGGATACAGGAGCATCGATCGATATTTTGGATGAATCAACATTTCATCAGGTCAAGGCGGCTAAGAATATCCATCTTTCTCGTTCAACAACAAAGCTTTTCGCATATGGTTCTGAACAACAGCTTCCAGTTTTGGGAAAATTTCATGCCACGATCGAAACAAAGGACAGAATCGCGCCCGTTTGCCCACATGTGGTTCGGGGAAATTCTGGATCTTTGCTCAGTTACACAACGGCTGCTGACTTAAATTTGATTCAAATTAGGCTAAATGCAGTGAAAACAGGACAATCTACCCCTGCCACTACCGAGAATTTGGAAGCCAAATACCCGAAACTATTTGATGGAATAGGAAAGCTCAAAGACCGAGAAATCAAACTGCATATCGATAGCACCGTTCCGCCGGTGGCTCAGCCCGCTCGACGTATACCATTTCATTTGCGGAAGAAAGTGTCGGAAACTCTGCGTGATTTGGAATACCAAGGCATTTTTGAAAAAGTGGCAGAAACAAGCACCCCCTGGGTATCCCCTTGATCGTCATTCCAAAAAACGACGGAACTGTTCGTTTATGCGTGGACATGAGAATGCCTAACCGCGCGATTCAACGGGAACGCCACCCTAGCCCTACCATCGACGACCTTATACACGCGTTAAATGGTGCTACAGTTTTTTCCAAGTTAGATCTTCGCTCTGGTTACCACCAACTGGTTTTATCAGAAGAAAGCCGTCACATCACTACTTTCGCTACTCTTAAAGGGTTATGAAGATATACACGTCTTAACTTTGGAACGTCGTCAGCAAGCGAAATTTTTCAGAACGCCGTTTACGAAAAAATTCGGAACATTGAGGGTGCCGTAAATATCAGCGACGATGTTATCATTTATGGTAACACCCAAGCCAATCACGACCGCGCGTTACATGCGGTATGCAAACGATTCCAAGATATAGGGTTGACGTTAAACAAGGCAAAGTGCGATTTAAACAAAAAGGAGGTCACGTTTTTTGGCTATGTGTTTTCTGACAAAGGAATCTCTGCCGACCCCCAGAAAGTTCATGCAATTCACAACGCCCCGCCGCCACAGTCAGTCAAGGATATTCGCAGTTTCTTAGGGATGGCAAACTACTGTGCAAAATTTATTTCACAATTCAGTGATATCAGCGAGCCCTTGCGGAATTTAAGAAAGAAAATCAGTGTTTCCCGGTGGACCCCTAAGGAACGAAAGTCGTTCGATAGCATCAAGTTGGCACTGACTAGTGACAAGGTGATGGCATATTTTGACCAGACAAAACAGACTGAGTTGTTTACGGATGCTTCGCCTACAAGCTTTTTTGGCTATTTTGTCGCAAATTACACCTGGCCAAGAAGACAGAAAAGTCGTAGCCTACGTAAGCCGATCGCTCTCAGGTGTAGAAAGAAGGTACTCGCAAACTGAAAAAGAGGCATTAGCTATAGTATGGGCTATTGAACGCCTTCACATTTACTTATATGGTGCAAAATTCAAGCTATTCACAGATTGCAAGCCAGTCGAACTTATCTCGTCTAACCCGTAATCACGACCACCTGCTAGAATTGAACGCTGGAATTTACGTATTCAGGATTACGATTTTGAAATTGTTTATAAACAAGGAGCTCAAAACCCTTTGGATTTCTTATCAAGACACACCTTTACGGATACAACTGGTAAATCGCAGTCATCAACAGCCGACAAATACGTCAATTTTCTAGCTCGTCATGCTGTTCCGAAGTCTATGGATTACAAAGAAATTCAAGATGCCACATTCGCAGACCAAACCTTGCAAGCTCTAATACGCCTTATTCATGATAATTCGTGGAACAACATTCGAAGTATGCAATCACCTGACGTTGATAAAGGGGAATTAAACTTATTCGCTAAAATATGAAGCGAATTAACTGTCAATGATGATGCAAGCCTAATTCTGCGAGGATCACGAATTGTTCTTCCTAAATCTCTCGAAGGACATCAAGGGATCGTCAGAACCAAACAACTTCTACGAGAGAAAATTTGGTTTCCTAACATCGATAAATCTGTCAAAGATGTGCTTGCAAATTGTCTACCATGCCAAGCCATTGGTCCGGAAAATAGGCCTGCCCCATTACATATGAACGAATTGCCTCCGAAGCCCTGGCATACCGTACACCTTGATCACTGTGGACCGTTTCCTACCGGAGAATATATTCTCGTGGTCATCGATGCTTACTCTAGATTCCCAGAAGTGGACATTGTGCATTCCACATCAGCCTCTGCGACATTTGCTAAACTCGATCGAATTTTCGCAACACATGGATTGCCCCACGTTGTTAAAAGTGACAATGGCCCACCATTTAACAGTGCTGACATCAAGGATTACATGAAAGAAAATGGCATACATTTTCAACCCATAACACCGTCGTGGCCCCAAGCCAATTCCGAAGTTGAGAACTTTAACAAACCAATGACTAAAGCCTTTTAATGCGTTTTACTCCATGGCCTCGTGCACTACAAATAACTCTTGCTGCCCTTCTCCGGTCGCAGGTATTTCTAATGATTTTTCATCACCCGCATCATTATAAAATTCCAAATCTTTTCTTTCCTGAATTGGCTTGAAAAATGAAATGTTCCTTGTTACGTATTATCCATTTCTACAAGCTGTGATCATCGTTCCAAGCAATCATTAAAAACATCGGGAAAAGAAAGTAATGTCTCAAGAATCTGTTTCTGATCTTACTTACTAAGATTGGGACTGATAGCTGCATATAACTCAGACAAGGTAACTGAATCAAACCTACATGCCGCCTACAAACGCACAAGCACCAGCACCCGACCAGGAACCATGACAAGCAACAGCACTAGCACCAGCACAAGCACCGGGTCCAGCACAAGCACCAGCACCAGCATCAGCACTAGTACAAGTACAAGCACAAGCGTCGGCACCACTCCAAGCTCCAGCACAAGAACAGGTACGAGCACCACCACAAGCACAAGCAGCAGCTCCATCACAAACATCAGCACCATCTCCAGCATCAGCACCGGCAGCAGTACAAGCCTAAGCACCAGGAAAGGCAGAAGCGCCATCACCAGGAACAACACTGTTGGGGCCCAGACCTTCCTTGGTATCCTAAGACCCCACACAGTTATTGTTATTACATTCGGTAGTGTAATACGTGCCGAGATACACGGCGGCATGTAGAGTTTTAATTATAATGTTGATTTTATATTTGATTTAAAGCAGTAGTAAATAACATGTCTTGAATCTCAATACCTAATAAGGACAAACATATGAAAAATATCAATCGACAAGTCTCAGTGAACGTGATTATCTAAGTTGAAACTCGTAATAAGTTAGTTAGTTGGTTGGAGTAGAGTTGAAGTAATGATGGTGATCGGCGAAAATGTGAAACAGAATATTGATGGATTTGATACAAAATAGTTACACAAAATGGTGATATTTCTCTGAGTCTTCATCTTACACTTCGTTTATCATTAAATATTAAGATAGGGGCACCGCTAGAAATAGTGGTCCCAACATAATTGGAGGCACCGCCCGGATACACGGATCTACGGATACACGGATCTACGGATACACGGATCTACGGATACACGGATCTACGGATACACGGATCTACGGATACACGAATCTACGGATACACGGATCTACGGATACACGGATCGAATGATGGCGAGGGAAGCAGATGGAGATGTAGTGCGTGAAATGGCCGCGGAAATTAGGCAAGTGTTGAAGAAACTTCGGAAAGCTAGAGGAGCTCACAGAGCTTATGTTACAAGAACGATCGCCATAGCCATGGAACGAGTAAAGAATTTTCGGACAGGAGATAAAAAAGAGCTTCTGAAATACAAGGGGGTCCTGACGGATAAGAAGATGGTCTTGCAGAAAATGGATGAAAAAGTGTTGGAAATTTTGAGTGACCAGAGTGATGGGGACGAATGTATTCAAGAAGTAGAGGAATCTGAGGCAATTGCAATGGAAATATCGGAGGTGCTTTTAGAGATCGAAGAAATCTTGGAAAAGGACACCGCCCTACAGCATGCACCCGTGGAAAACACCTCATTCTCTGGGAGCAGTTTGACAAGGAAGGCAAGAGCAAAGTTACCCAAACTGGAGCTGCAAACTTTTGACGGAACGCCACAAGATTGGCCTGAGTTTTGGGATGCGTTTAGCAGTACAGTGGACGATGATGAGGACCTTCCGGACGCGGTGAAGTTTCAATATTTGAAGAAGTCATTGTTGGAGCCAGCGAAGTCGGTAATTTCGGGATTCAAAATGACAGCGTCAAACTACAGAGCCGCGGTGGAGCTGTTACATCAACGCTTTGCGAAACCGACAGTGATCAAAAGAGCCCATATCAACGAGATGCTCAAAATCAACAGCGTGTATGACGAAAGGCGGGTTGACAGGATGCGATCTCTGCACGACAGCGTTGAAACGCACTTTCGCGGGTTGGAAGCTCTGCATGTCAACGAAGAGACATATGCAAGCATTGTTGTGCCAGTTCTGCTGGAAAAGATCCCCCAGGCCGTTCGTTTGAACATGGTGAGAGCGTCCAGCAAAGATCATTTGGAGTGGTCTGTGAGAGATTTTTTGGAAAGTTTGAGCAAGGAAATTGAAGTCAGGGAAATACAAGCGCCGATTTTTGGAACAGGGGGCACGGAACGGAGAGGCTACACCCCACGGAGAATGGCGGACAGGTTAATCGATGGCACGGCAACGGCATTGCACACTTGGAGAGCGGACAGCCAGAAACGATGCGCCTTTTGCCAAGAAAATCACGAAGAAGAACGTTGTTCTAAAATTACAAACTTGGACACGCGTAAGAGCATTATTAGAAAGTATGGTCGTTGTTTTGTTTGCATTAGGAAAGGGCATAAGGCTGTAGATTGTAGATCAAAGATTAAGTGTAAGAAGTGCAACGGTAAACATCACATATCTCTGTGTTATTTTTCAAGGATTTAACCGTAAGTAAGAATCCTAGCCCTTTAAGACCCTCAGCTCCTCCTTTTGTAGGAACCTCTACAGGTAGCACTAACGTAGCATCGTGCACCAATAGTTTAGGCCCTGGTAGTTCTGCAGCATTGCAAACCGCCCTAGCTGTTGTTAATGGGAACGATAAGGTTAAGGTGCGCGTACTTTTTGATAGTGGGAGTCAGAAGACCTTTGTAACCCCCACTGTAGTGGAGAGAGCAAAGCTACAAGTTGTGAGGAAGGAGAATTTAGGGATTAAAGCCTTTGGAAGTGAGACGGCAGAGAGGAAATTGCGAGATGTTGTAGAGCTGGATTTGAGGGCTGCGAGAGGTGGTAAAAGAGTGAAAGTAGAAGCGTATGTTGTCGAGAAAATTTCAGAAATATCTAATTGCCATGTTGAGATTGTTAAAAGTAAATATAAACATTTAGCGGATATCGAGTTTTCTGATGTTTCTGATGAGATTAGTTTACAGGTCGACGTGTTAGTAGGAGCAAATTTCCTCTGGGAATTTCAAGGCAAACAGACGATACGAGGGGAGAAAAACGAGCCAGTCGCAGTCGAGACTACGTTAGGATGGGTGCTCTCGGGACCGTTGAATGGTGAGTCTTTACTTTACGATTTAAACAATGTTAATGTTACGTATGTCGAAGCAAACTTGGAGAGCAAAGTAGAACAATTTTGGGATTTAGGTACAGTCGGTGATAGAGAAGATAAGGACATTTATACTGAATTTATCGATGATATATCTTATAACGGTAAAAGATATTCCGTAGGTTTACCTTGGAAAATAGGCCACAAGCAGTTACCGCCCAATTTTAATGCTAGTTTTACACGGTTGAAGTCTCAAATAAGGAAACTTAAGAACACGCCCACCTTGCTAAATGAGTGTAATAAAATAATTGAGGAACAAGAAGATCTTGGTATTATCGAGAAAGTTACGGAATTAGAGGGGGCCGAAAAGGTTTATTACATGCCTAGCCAAGTTGTCGTAAGGGAGAATGCGGAAACCACTAAAGTACGCATGGTTTTCGATGCCTCTTCTAAGGAAGGGAAAAGCGGTACTTCGTTAAACGATTGTTTACATGTTGGACCTAATTTAACACCATTGTTATTTGACATACTTGTTCGGTTTAGAGAGAATAACATCGCACTTGTAGGTGATATCGAGAAGGCATTCTTAAATGTAGGTGTTCATGCTACCGACAGGGATTGTTTGCGTTTTTTATGGGTCGAAAATCCTCATGAAAACGATTTGAAACTTGTTGTTTATCGATTTGCGCGCGTTGTTTTTGGAGTTAATGCATCGCCTTTTTTGTTGAACGCGGTTATTAGGAATCACGTAACTAAGTTTCAAGATATAGACCCGGAATTTGTTAAGAAGATGTTAAATTCTTTCTTTGTTGATGATTTATGTACGGGGGCTAAGACAGTCCAAGAAGCAATTTCGTTGTTTGATAAATCTAAGACTAGGATGCTAGAAGGAGGATTTAATTTACGGAAAAGGAAGTCAAATAATGGGGAAGTAAGGGAGTACGTATCACGATGTGAAGGTAAATCGAAAGGTTTAGCCAGTGCCAATGTAAACAGTAATGACGAGGAAACTTATGCGCAGAAAAAGTTAAATATTGTCGATGGACAAGGTAAAACTAAGGTTTTAGGCTTAGTCTGGGAGGAGGAAACGGATAATTTGGAGATTGTTCTGGATAGTATAGGTACTATAAGAGGGGAGAGAGACTGTGTAACGAAAAGATCGGTTTTAAGCTCGCTAGCTAAGTTGTTTGACCCGTTAGGACTAGTTAGTCCCGTCTCAACGATAGCTAAATCATTTTTCCAGGAATTGTGCGTGGATAAGATAGGATGGGATGAAGAGTTACCTCCAGAAAAAAGGGATAAATGGGAAAGATGGGAAAAGGATTTGAAACAGGTGAAATCTATTTCAGTGCCCAGGGGTATACACCCATACAACGAGGAAACGGGTAAATATTCCTTACACGGGTTTGGAGATGCCAGCGCCAAGGCATATTGTGCTGTAATTTATCTTGTTTGCGAGACAGGAAGCGGAATTTATTCTAGACTTGTTTGTTCTAAAACTCGTATCGCCCCACTCAAGGGTCTCTCAATACCACGCTTGGAACTTATGTCGGCCAGGATTTTAGCAAATTTGATGGAAAACGTTAGAAATGCACTAAGTTTTCAGGTTGAAATAACATCGTTGAAGTATTGGTTGGACAGCGAAACAGCTTTATTTTGGTTAAATAATGCTGGGGAGTGGAAGCAATTTGTTAGACAAAGGGTAAACGAGATTCTAGCCAAGACTGATAAGGATAATTGGAGACATTGCCCAGGGAAAGAGAACCCAGCGGATATAGGAAGTAGGGGGCTGGAAGCAAGTAAATTAAAGAACAACATTACGTGGTGGGAAGGTCCCGCATGGCTTAAACAAGGTATAGATTATTGGCCTAAGAGGAATTACCTAGAGAGAACGGAAAATGTAGATCTAGAGAGTAAGAAACAGGCTGTAGTACTAAGTGGGGCAGAGGAGAATGGATCTTTTATAGGTTCTGTAGTGGACATAAATAGGTTCAGTAATATGAATAAGTTGCTTCGTACCACGGCATGGATTTTCAGGTTTATAGGAAACGTTAAGGCTAAAGTAGCTGGGAAGGAGATAAACACTAACGAAATAACTGTAGAAGAAATAGAGAGAGCCGAGCAATTATGGATTATGGATGCCCAGTCTACTGTTAGTGAAAAGAATGATGCGTGTTTGTTAAGGAATTTGGGAGTATTTAAGGATAATGGTATTTTAAGGTGTAAGGGGAGACTAGAAAATTCGGAGCTCGATCCTGGGACTAAATTTCCTATTTTGATTCCAGGGAATCATCTATTTGCGAACCTTATAGTATTGCATTGTCACGGTATAGTGAAACACCTCAAAGTAAGGCCAACCTTGGCAGAAATAAGAACTAAGTTTTGGATACCGAAGGGTAGGTTATTGGTCAGAAGATTGTTAAGTACATGCACAGTATGCAGGCGTTTGGAGGGCAAACCATATTCGCAGCCGATTACGGCAGCCCTGCCAAATTTTAGAGTGCAACAAGCCGAACCCTTTAGCAAAACAGGGGTAGATTTTGCCGGACCCTTGTTTGTAAGAGAAAAGGATGGGAGCATGAATAAAGTGTACATAGCCTTGTTCTCTTGTTGTGTTACGCGTGCGGTCTCTTTAGAGCTCGTCAATGACTTATCTACGGAGTCATTTTTAAGGTGTTTTCGTAGGTTTGTAGCCAGAAGGGGTGTGCCAAGCCTTGTCATTTCGGATAATGCCAAAACGTTCAAGGCAGCAGCAAAACTTTTCGACAATTTGAACAAAAACCCCACATTTTTAACTTTTCTACAGAACGAGAGACTTATTTGGAAGTTCAATCTAGAAAGGACACCATGGTGGGGTGGGTTTTTCGAAAGAATGGTTGGGACAGTTAAACGGTGTCTACGCAAAGTTATTGGGAAAGCAAAACTAACGGAGGATGAGCTTCGCACATTGATTCTCGAAGTCGAAAGTATCATTAACGCGAGGCCTTTAACTTATGTGTATGAAGAGCTCGATTCGGAGCCATTAACTCCTTCGCACTTAATTTTTGGCAGAAGGTTGGTAACATTGCCAGATAATGCTAAAGAAATTAATAGTAACGATGCTTCGTATTCTAGAAGGTACAAGTATTTGTTGAAAAACCTGGACCATTTTTGGAACAGATGGCGAACCGAGTACTTAGTAAATTTGCGGGAGCACCACAAGCTTTCAGGCAAAGGTACGGCCAAAATTAGAGTTGGAGATACCGTAGTGGTACACGAGGACAATGTGAAAAGATCGCTTTGGAAACTTGGGAGAATAGACAAGCTCATCATGGGGAGAGATGGACATATCAGAGGGGCAAAGGTATGC
Organism: Rhopilema esculentum; assembly: GCF_057945365.1. NCBI lineage: Eukaryota > Metazoa > Cnidaria > Scyphozoa > Rhizostomeae > Rhizostomatidae > Rhopilema > Rhopilema esculentum. Next base: position 55,233 of record NC_142817.1, on the reverse strand, counting down.
GTAATTTCACGTAACAAACCAGATTTTATTTCTAGGCCTTTGCAAAAATTGTACCCTATAGAATGGAGACAAGGAGATACAAATGGCGACAAGGAAAGTGTGAAAAGTTCGGTTCAAGAAAGTGAAAGGTTGAGAAGCGATAAGGGTGTAGAGCATGAGATTGAGAAGGGTGTGGTGAAGGTACGGAGAGCAGCGGCGCAGGATTCAGAGTGGCGCACACGTCTTATGCTTGACTCGAGCGAGTCAAGGAGGGGAGATGTGTTGGGGCCCAGACCTTCCTTGGTATCCTAAGACCCCACACAGTTATTGTTATTACATTCGGTAGTGTAATACGTGCCGAGATACACGGCGGCATGTAGAGTTTTAATTATAATGTTGATTTTATATTTGATTTAAAGCAGTAGTAAATAACATGTCTTGAAACTCAATACCTAATAAGGACAAACGTATGGAAAATATCAATCGACAAGTCTCAGTGAACGTGATTATCTAAGTTGAAACTCGTAATAAGTTAGTTAGTTGGTTGGAGTAGAGTTGAAGTAATGATGGTGATCGGCGAAAATGTGAAACAGAATATTGATGGATTTGATACAAAATAGTTACACAAAATGGTGATATTTCTCTGAGTCTTCATCTTACACTTCGTTTATCATTAAATATTAAGATAGGGGCACCGCTAGAAATAGTGGTCGCAACAAACACCAGCACCAGCACCAACACCAGCACCAGCACCGGTACAAGCAACAGCATAAGCACCAGCACAAAAACTGGCACAGGCACAATCTCCACCACCAGCACCAGCACCAGCACCAGCACCAGCACCAGCACCAGCACCAGCACCAGCACCAGCACCAGCACCAGCACCAGCACCAGCACCAGCACCAGCACCAGCACCAGCACCAGCACTAGTAAAAGAACCAGCCCAAGCATCGGCACAAGAGCCGGCATTGGCATGAACACCAGCACAAACAACGGCACAAGACACGTCATTGGCACGAGCAACAGCACAAGCACCAGCACCAACACAAGCACCAGCACAAGCACCAGCATCAACACAAGCACTAGCACAAGCAACAGCTCCAGAAGCAGCACCAGCACCAGAAGCAGCGCCAGCAACAGCACTAGCACCAGCAGAAGCACCAGCACCAGAACCAACATAAGCACCAACACCAGCACCATAACAAGCAACAACACCAGCACCAATATCAGCACCAGCACCACCACCAGCATCAGCACCAACACTAGCACCAGCACCAGCTCAAGCACCGGCACAAGCACATGCAAAAACACCAGCACCAGCATAAGAACCAGCACAAGCACCAGGATAGGCTCAAGCCCCAGAACCAGCACCAACACTGGCACCAAAATAAAAACCGGCACAAGGATAGGCACCATCTCCAGCTCCAGTTCCAGTACAAGCACATGCACCAGCACAAACATCAGCACAAGCACAGGCACCAGCCCCAGCACCAACACCAGCACAAACACCGGCAAAAGTGCAGACACCAGCTCATGCACCAGCACTAGCACCAGCACAAGCACCAGCACCAACACTAGCACCAGAAGCAGCACCAGCTCCAAAAGCAGAACCAGTACCAGCATAAGCACCAGCACTAGCACTAGCAGAAGCACTAGCACCAGAACCAACATAAGAACAAGCACCAGCACCAGTAAAAGCAACAGCATAAAAACCAGCATAAGCACCAGCACAAGCAACAGCACCAGAACCAGCACCAACATAACCACAAGCATCAGCACCGGCACCAATACAAGCAACAGCATAAGACAAGCACCAGCACAAGAAACAGCATCAGCCCCAGCACTAGCACCAGCACAAGCACCAAGATAAGCACCAGCATCAGCAGTACAAGCAACAGCATAAGCACTGGCACAAGCACCAGTACCAACAAAAGCACCAGCACAAGAACCAGTACTAGCAACAGAAGCAGAACCAGCACAAGCACCGGCACAAGCACAGACACCAGCTCAGACACCAGCACCAGCACTACCATCAGCACCAACACCAACACAAGAACCGGCACAAGCACCAGCACCACCACCAGCACTAGCACAAACACCAGATCAATAAACAGCACATGTGCCTGCACAATAGTTGGCGCCAGCACAAGAGCCGGCACCGGCAAGAGCACCAGCACAACCATTGGTACGAGCAGAAACACTTACACAAGTACCAGCACAAGGACCAGCACCAGCACTTGCATCAGCACCAACACCAGTGAAAGCACCAGCATAAGCACAAGCCCCAGCAGTACAGGGACCAGCACAGGCATCAGCACCAGAAACAGCAGAAGCATCCACACGAACACTAGCACCAGCACCAGCACCAGCACCAGCACCAGCACCAGCACCAGCAGAACCAGCACCAGCACTAACACTAATAAAAGCAGCAGCATCAGCACGAACACAGGCACCAGCACCTGCACAAGCAGCAGCACAAAAACCAGCACCAGGACAAGCACCAGGGCCATAACAAGCACCAGCAAAGGTACCAGCAGAAGCACAAGCACCAGCATAAACAACATCACAAGCTCCAGCACCAGCACCAGCAAAAGCACCTCCACCAGCATCAGCAGAAGCAATATCACTAGCACTAGCACTGGAGCAAGCACCAGCACAAGCGCCGGCAACGGCCAAAGCACCTGCACAAGCACTTACATGATTACAAGCGCCAGCACCAGCATAAGCGCGGGCACCGGCCCAAACCACAGCACAATTACCAGTATGAGGACGGGCACAAGCACCAGTACCAGCACAAGCACCAGCATTAGTATCACCAGCAGCACAAGCACCGGCACAAGCACAAACACCAGTTTAAGCACCAGCACCAGCATCAACACTAGCACAAACACCATCACCAGCACAATAACCGGCACAAGCACAGGCTCCATCTCCACCACCAGTACCAGCACCAACACCAGAACCAGCACTAGCACTAACACTAGAAGAAAGAAAGAGCACAAGTCCCGGGACAAGAGCCGGCATTAGCATGAGCGCCAGCACAAGCATCGGCACAAGACACGGCATTGGCACGAGCAACAGCACAAGCACCAGCACCAGAACAAGCACCAACACCAGCACTAGCACCAGCCAAAGCACCAGCACAAGAACCAGGACAGGCACAAGAACCAGCTCCAGCACCAACACCAGCACTAGAACTAGCACCAGCACCAGCACCAGCACCAGCACCAGCACCAGCACCAGCACCAGCACCAGCACCAGCACCAGCACCAGCACTAATAAAAGCACCAGCATCAGCACCAACACAGGCACCAGCACCTGCACAAGCAGCAGCACAGAAACCAGCATCAGGACAAGCACCAGGGCCATAACAAGCACCAGCAAAGGTACCAGCAGAAGCACAAGCACCAGCATAAACAACATCACAAGCTCCAGCACCAGCACCAGCAAAAGCACCTCCACCAGCATCAGCAGAAGCAATATCACTAGCACTAGCACTAGAGCAAGCACCAGCACAAGCGCCGGCAACGGCCCAAGCACGTGCACAAGCACTGACATGATTACAAGCGCCAGCACCAGCATAAGCGCAGGCACCGGCCCAAACAACAGCACAATTACCAGTATGAGGACGGGCACAAGCACCAGTACCAGCACAAGCACCAGCATTAGTATAACCAGCAGCACAAGCACCGGCACAAGCAAAAACACCAGTTCAAGCACCAGCACCAGCATCAACACTAGCACAAACACCAGCACCAGCACAAGAACCGACACAAGCACAGGCTCCATCTCCACCACCAGTACCAGCACCAACACCAGAACCAGCACTAGCACTAACACTAGAAGAAAGAAAGAGCACAAGTGCCGGCACAAGAGCCGGCATTAGCATGAGCGCCAGCACAAGCATCGGCACAAGCACCAGCACCAGAACAAGCACCAACACCAGCACTAGCACCAGCCAAAGTACCAGCACAAGAACCAGGACAGGCACAAGCACCAGCTCCAGCACCAACACCAGCACTAGAACTAGCACCAGCACCAGCACCAGCACCAGTACCAGCACTAGCACTAGTACAAGCACCAGTGTCAGCATCAACACCAGCACAACCACCGGCACAAGCAGATGCACCAGCACCAGCATCAGCACCATAGCCAGCAGAAGCAGAAAAAAAAACACCAGCACCAGCACCTCAACCAGCACCAGCACCAGCACCAGCACTAACACTAATAAAAGCACCAGCATCAGCACCAACACAGGCACCAGCACCTGCACCAGCATCAGCACTAGTACAAGCACAAGCACAAGCGTCGGCACCACTCCAAGCTCCAGCACAAGAACAGGTACGAGCACCACCACAAGCACAAGCAGCAGCACCATCACAAACATCAGCACCATCTCCAGCATCAGCACCGGCAGCAGTACAAGCCTAAGCACCAGGAAAAGCAGAAGCGCCATCACCAGGAACAACACCAGCACCAGCACCAACATCAGCACTAGCACCAGTACAAGCAACAGCATAAGCACCAGCACAAAAACTGGCACAAGCACAGGCACAATCTCCAGCACCAGCACCAGCACCAGCACCAGCACCAGCACTAGTAAAAGAACCAGCCCAAGCATCAGCACAAGAGCCGGCATTGGCATGAACACCAGCACAAACATCGGCACAAGACACGTCATTGGCACGAGCAACAGCACAAGCACCAGCACCAACACAAGCACCAGCACAAGCACCAGCATCAACACAAGCACTAGCACAAGCACCAGCTACAGAAGCAGCACCAGCACCAGAAGCAGCGCCAGCACCAGCACTAGCACCAGCAGAAGCACCAGCACCAGAACCAACGTAAGCACCAACACCAGCACCATAACAAGCAACAACACCAGCACCAATATCAGCACCAGCACTACCACCAGCATCAGCACCAACACTAGCACCAGCACCAGCTCAAGCACCGGCACAAGCACATGCAAAAACACAAGCACCAGCATAAGAACCAGCACAAGCACCAGGATAGGCTCAAACCCCAGAACCAGCACCAACACTGGCACCAAAATAAAAACCGGCAAAAGGATAGGCACCATCTCCAGCTCCAGCTCCAGCACCAGCACAAGCACTGGTACGAGCAGAAGCACCAGCACAAGCATCAGCACAAGCACAGTCACTAGCCCTAGCAATAACATCAGCAGCAGCAGAAGAACCGGCACAAGCACAAGAACTGGCACAAGCACAGGCACAAACACAAGCATCAG